>NC_064574.1:82657940-83289190 GCF_937001465.1 Orcinus orca | reverse complement strand
TATGAATAGAAGTATGAACAAACTCTGACTGCCCTCCTTAAAATGGTAATCTTGTTCACAAATTTCCTTTCTCCACAGCCCTTATTATTAGAATGTTTTTAATTGTGGTAAAACACACTTAACACAAAATTTACCATTTTAACCAGTTTCAGGCATCCAATTCAGCGGCATTAAGTGCACTTACATTGTTGTGCAGCCATCACCACCGTCCATTTCCAGAACTCATTTCATCTTCCCAAACTGAGACTCTGTCCCCATTACACACTAACTCCCCTCCCCCTCCCCCAGCCCCGGGCCCCACCCTCTACTTTCTGTCTCTATGGATCTGGCTCCTCCAGGGACCTTATAGAAGTGGGATCACACGGTATTTGTCCTTTCGCGTCTGGTTTATTTCACTTAGCGTAATGTCCTCGAGGTTCGTCCACGTTGTAGCAGGTGTCAGAATTTCCTTCCTTTCTAAGGCTGAGGAGTGTTCTGTTGGATGGATGGACGCATTGTGTTTATCCATTCATCCGTCCATGGATCCTTGGGTTGCTACCATTTTTCGGCTGCTGTGAATAATGCCTTGTCTTTTCATATGGAGTAAAATTACGTTCCATGAGTGCAGGGATTGTTGTGTGTTTTGATCGTCGATGTAGTTCATATGCTTAAAACAGAGTCTGGCACACAGTAGGTGCTCAACAAATATTCACCGGATGAATGAATGAACGAATGTGCTCCTCGTTGCTGTTTTTGGGGGTCTGTGTCAATGGGATCTCCAGTCATCATACTTTAGAGGTTCTAGGTCCATCTGGCCAGCACTTACCAGGTCCCTGCCCCTGCTCATTGGTTTGTTCATTCATTCATTCATATTTATTCTGCTTCTACTGTGTGCTGGCCGCTGGGCCAGGCGTGGGACACATAGTGAGCAAAACCAGGCCTAGTAACTGATTTTCTGGGCTCTAACTGGGGACACACAGACATTGGTCAGATAATCGCACAGACTACTTCTCGTTAAAGAGAGCCGTGGAAAGGCATTTCTCCTCCACTCCCTTTTCACTGGATCCAAGTGGCCCACTTTTTTTTTTTTTTACTGTTGAGTTTTGAAAATTATATATTCTCAACACGAGTCCTTTGTTGGCTATGTGATTTGCAAATAATTTTTCCCAGTCTGTGAGATGTCTCCTCATAGCCTTATCAGGGTCTTTTGCAGAGCAAATCTTTTTAGTTTTAATGAGGTTCAATGTACCCATTTTTCCCTTTATGGATATGGGATGATTTTTTTTTATTGTCATAAAACATGACACAAAATTGACTGTCAGTGGCCGTTTAGTACATTCAGGATGTTGCGCAACCATCGCTACTGTCTAGTTCCAGACGTTTTCGTCACTCCAGGAGGAAACCCCAGGCTCATTCCGTCCTCCGCGCAGCCCCAGTGTTCTGTCTCTATGGATTTGCCGACTCTGGGCATTGCACGGATAAATGGAGTCACATAACGTGTGGCCTTTTGTGCCTGGCTTCTTTCACTTAGCACGGTATTTTCAGATGATAGGTTCTTTTGGATCAGCCTCATGGCTCTACAATGACAGTCTGCGTTCCTGGTGGGTCCTCCATCAGCCTAACGTCCATGGTCTCAGTGCTTCCGGCCCCGGCCTCTCGTCTGACCCAACCGCCAATCCCTGCCCAGCGCCCCGTTCTCCGGTCCTCTCCAGGGAACAGCCTGGTGTTTTCTGGACCTCGGTGCTCAGCGGCTTCCTCTCCCTCCACCTCCACACCCTCTTCCCAGCTGATAGCTCCCATTCTGGCTCTCTGGGCACTTGCGGTCCAGACATTTAGCTCTGTCCTGGGCATCTCTGCAGGGTTCCAGCACTGGCCTCACCTCGATGCCACAACAAAAGCCTGTCCCTTCTCCTGTTCTCCCTTCATCGTCCAATGTGTGGGTCCTGACTTCTACTTTTCCTGTCCTCAGACCCCCATAATCACTTACACCCAGAGAACGGATAAGGAAAGGGACTTCGGAGTCAGACCCCCTGGTTCTGGGTCTTTCATTCATTGGCCTAATACCCTTGGACGAGCCACTCAACCTCACTAAGCCTGTGAAATGAGTTGATAACACCTGTCTCGTGGTCATTGTGGGGATTACCTGGGCTGGCACTTGGCCATTGCAGAGAGAATGGTTGATGGTTGCGGCAGATTGTATTTCACAAGGATGGCCACAACAAGAACTCCTGTCCCACATGCCCTTCTAGAACCTTGTCACCCCATCAAGAGATGGAGTGCAAATCACCCCCACTCCTTGAATCTGGGCAAATTTATGACTCACTTGTAACTAATGTGACATATGACACTAAATGACTTCCAAGGCTGGGTCATAAAAGGCTATTCAGCTCTTGCCTTGTTCACTGGAACACTTGTGTTTGGGGCACTGAGTTGACATCATGTCAAAGACCTTACATGAGGCCACCATACTGTGAGGAAGCACAGACCACACATAGGTGTTCTGGCTGTCAGCCCCAGCTAAGGTCCTGGCTGAAAACGGGCATCAGTTGCCAAACAGTGAGTGAAGATGCCTCCAGATGCTTCCAGCCCCCAGCCATCCAATTGCCCCCCACGCCTCCCAGCCTTTGAATCGTCCCAGCTGAAGCCTCAGACACCAACGAGGAGGGACAAGCCATCCTTGCTGTGCCCAGTGTTAATTCCACACCCACAAAATCCATCAACATAACAGAAGCGTTGTTTTATGCCTCTAGGTTTGGGGCTGGCTTGTTACACAGCAGTAGTAACTAGAACAAGGATAAAGATGCTATCTTGCCGAATCTCTCTCTTTTTATATCTGAATCTGACCACTTCTCCCTGTCCATCTCCACTTCTACCATCAGAGCTTGGACCCTTGTCTTTGACCAGCATCGAATTCCAAACTTGTCTTTCTGCCTCCTGTCTCGACCCTCTAAACCTCCCTCTCCCACACACATCTTTCTAAAACGCAAATATGTCCCAATTACCTTCCCCAATCCTTCCCCAAGTAATGACTCCCAGGCATCTCTCATAAAAGTCTAGAGCGATTAATCACAACATTGAAAGGTTCAGAGTGTAGCGTACCTCACTATAAAGAGGTACTTTACCTTTATCCCAGCCCACTCTGATTCTGCCTGGAAAAAAAAAAAGATAAAGAATATGATGCTGCTCAGAGCATTTGATATTTTTGGAAACAGAAAGTAAGTTCTTTACTTGGGAAACATGTAAGTACTCTGAGTTTACCCATCCTTGAAAAATTATCTTAAAACCCTTCAGGCCCTGAGAATTCCAGATAGACAGGTAAAAAATGATATACTCTTGAGTTAGTTATTTAACTGCATGTGGAAAAATTAAATATAATTTAGTCTTATGTGCTTTTCAACCACACAACGTTTCTTAGGTGGATCAACAATGAAAACAAGGGTCTGGCCAGGGATGCTGGGTGCAGGAGGCCCAGGTGAGCAGACCCAGGCATTCAGGGTCCTTACTGATAAAAAAAAAACATCTGCCCCATGGGACTCGACAATCCAACATCTCCCCCAAATTTACCTTTTAAGTGTCGGCAAACAGAACAGATAAAGCTTTGAACTTAAAATGGGATGCTTGCTTTTTGGCAAATGCATTTTAAAGGCTGTTGCTCTTCAGAGGTTGTTTTTAACTGACCCTTTGGAATATGAGGCTGCACTAGGTGTGCCTTCAACTCGTAGCTGTTTCAGAAATTCAAATTGGGAGGGCTTCATTCCTGGTTACTTCCACGGTATGTGGTCAAGATCATTTGGGAAATGTAGTAAAATTTCATAGTTAAGTGAGCAAATGAAAAAACCCTTTCCAGAGGGGGAACATGGAAATAACTTTTAAAAATGCCCTTTGTCTTTTAACCATGAAGTTTTGCCTTGACCGTGGCCGCTTGCCACCGTCATTTTTAGAGCTAAGGTCTCTCTATAAAGCCTAAAATTCTTCTGTTGAAAGGCACTTCCTTCTGCTACTTTATCACCTTCCTGGTTTTGTCTAATCTCACCCAGATTACGGTCGTATTTCTTGGCTTAAAATTTCAAACACAGAGTCTTTGTTCTGCAGTCTTGACTTTTCGTGCACCCTTAGACGTATTTTGGGTCTCTTACAGAGAAGAATGTTTTGCTTTAAATAATCTTATGTCTTTAAACCTACTTTGTCATGTCCAACTTCTAAAATTTTCATGCATTCTGATGAGGTATTCTATTTAGAGAGTATTTTGTTTTAATTAAGCCCATCTTAAGAGACATTTGGTTTTTGCCAAGAATGTGCTTTCTCCCTTACAAATCAGTTATATTTATAACATTCATAAACTAAGTCATAGCAAAGGCAAAATTTTAGCTGCACTGTGACTGTGTCTTCTAAGTTCATGGGGAATTAAAGAGAATAAGACGGGTTAAGACGAAACATGATAGCAAATCAAGACACTGTAAACACACACGGACTTTATCTTCCATAATTTTTTTCTTCTGAAATGCTGGGTTTTAAAATTGTTTTATAGAACAATTTCTCATCTCTGAAAAGAATGCGGATGGTAGGTTGTTATATTTGTGAGCAAATTGTGGGAAAAAGCTACGCTAGAAACTCTTAATTCTTCCTTTGTTCAATTAGGCTGCATTTAAAAATTCAAGTTTATTTTTTCCTGAATATTACAACGTACATCCACATAATAGAATATATAGAAAATACAGAAAAATAGAGACATGAAAATTAAAGTCATCTGTCTCTCTCCTTCTTTTTTAGATATTATTTTTTTAAATATTTATTTATTTATTTGGTTGCACCAGGTCTTAGTTGCGGCAGGCGGGCTCCTTAGTTGTGGCACGCGAACTCTTAGTTGCAGCATGTGGGATCTAGTTCCCTGACCAGGGATCAATCCCAGGCCCCCTGCATTGGGAGCATGGAGTCTTAGCCACTGCGCCACCAGGGAAGACCCTAAAGTCATCTATCTCTTATCAAGAGGCAACCAATATTACTATTTTGTTCTATTTTGTTGGTAATATTTCGTATATAACTTTTTTTCTTATGTGGTTAGGATCATATCATATATGTATGTTTTTTATCCTGCTTTTTTTATTGTGGTAAAAAATGCACATAACAAAATCTACCATTTTTTTTAACATCTTTATTGGAGTATAATTGCTTTATAGTGTTATGTTGGTTTCTGCTGCATAACAAAGTGAATCAGCTATATGCATACATATATCCCCGTGTCCCCTCCCTCTTGCGCCTCCCTCCCACCCTCCTTATCCCACCCCTCTAGGTGGTTGCAAAGCACCGAGCTGATCTCCCCATGCTATGCACCTGCTTCCCACTAGCTATCTATTTTACATTTGGTAATGTGTATATGTCCATGCTACTCTCTCACTTTGTCCCAGCTTACCCTTCCCCCTCCCCGTGTCCTCAAGTCCATTCTCTATGTCTGCGTCTTTATTCCTGTCCTGCCCCTAGGTTCATCAGAACCATTTTTTTTTTTAGACTCCATATATATGTGTTAGCATATGGTATTTGTTTTTCTCTTTCTGACTTACTTCATTCTGTATGACAGACTCTAGGTCCATCCACCTCACTACAAATAACTCAATTTCATTTCTTTTTGTGGCTGAGTAATATTCCATTGTATATATGTGCCACATCTTCTTTATCCATTCACCTGTTGATGGACACTTAGGTTGCTTCCATGTCCTGGCTATTGTAAATAGTGCTGGAATGAACATTGTTTAACCATTTTAAAACGTACAGTTCAGTAGCATTAAGTCCATTTACATTTTCGCACAACCATCACTCTCATCCATCTTGAGAACTTTTTCATTTTCCCAAACTGCAACTTGGTACCCATTAAATAATAACTCACCATTCTCCCTTCCTTTCAGCCCCTGGCAACTACCATTCTACTTTTTGTCTCTATGAATCTGTCTCTACGTTATCCTGCTTTTTTGAACAATATTATATCATAAGCATTTTCCCATATTATTAGGATCATTTAATGACTGCTTACTATTCCATTGTATGGATTTGTGTAATGATTTACTGAACTGTAGCCCTACTGTTGGTCTTCTAGGCTTTTTCTACTTTTCCATTATAAATAATACTTTGATTAGCATTGGGGACATAAAACATTATCCGTTCTTCTGTGTTTTTTAGGATCGAGTCCTAGAAGGGGAAATTATGGGGTGAAAGTGTGTGAACGTTTTTTTTGTTTTTTGGGGTTTTTTTCGAGAATTTAAATATTTTATTCTATAAAGTTACACCCAAAATTGTGCTTCATTTTTTCACTCTATACTTTAACTCAAGGACGTTTGTGAAAGTAGCACACTTCAGAAATCCTGGAAGAAATTCCACCAGCTATAGGCTATTTAAATACTGCTTACAGAAAGTATTAAAAAAAGCAACAACAGAGGAGTACAAAAGAACTTATTTACAAAACAGAAGTAGAGCAACAGATGTAGAAAACAAACTTATGGTTACCAGGGGATAAGGGTGGGGGGGCGGGGGGGTGGATAAACTGGGAGATTGGGACTGACATGTACATCCTACTATACATGAAACAGATAACTAATAAGAACCTGCTGTATAGCACAGGGAACTCTACTCAATACTCTGTAATGGCCTATATGGGAAAAGAATCTTAAAAAAGAAAAGGAGTGCATGTGTGTAACTGACTCACTTTGCTGTATACCCAAAACTAACACAACATTGTAGATCAACCACACCGCAATAAAATTTTTTTTAAAGTATTAAAGAAAAAAAAAAAGTATTAAAGGAAAGCCAGGATACACTTAAATCAAAGAGATGAATGCTTAACATACAGAGTAATGTTTTTCATTCACTGATAAACTAAAGGTCCATTTCAAGATGCTTCTCTCGTATACTTGATTGGTTTTGTTAGCAAGCAAAGCCCTGAAAGGGACGGCTTCGTCTAGTTCTCAGACTCGGATCCATCTTCATCTTGACTAATCTGGAAGTAACGCAGTTCATCAGTCTCCTTGTCGGATGCGACCACACGGAGCCAATCACGAAGATTGTTCTTTTGAAGGTATTTCTTGGGAAGGTGTTTCAAATACCTTTTAGAGAACTGTGTCTCAGAAACAACTGTGATTTTATTCTTGAAGCGTTCAACGTGAACGACATTCCCAAGATTTCCAGTTTTTCCATTCACTTTAACCTTCTCCCGTAGAAACGGTTCAAAATTTCCAGAATCGGAAATTCCATCTTCTACTGGATGAGTAAGGTCCAAATTAAACTTCCAGGTTGACTTCTTAGGCTTCTTGTCTTTCCTCACCGCCATCTTGCATGCCGGCGGCGCGATCAGAGCGGGTGTGAACGTTTGAAAGCTTTTCTAAAATATAAATTTATTTATTTATTTTTGGCTGCGTTGGGTCTTCGTTGCTGCGCGCGGGCTTTCTCTAGTTGCAGCGAGCGGGGGCTGCTCTTTGTTGCGGTGCGCGGGCTTCTCATTGTGGTGGCTTCTCTTGTTGCGGAGCATGGGTTCTAGGTGCGAGGGCTTCAGTAGTTGTGGTGCGCGGGCTCAGTAGTTGTGGCTCTCAGGCTCTAGAGCGCAGGCTCAGTAGTTGTGGCGCACGGGTTTAGTTGCTCTGCGGCATGTGGGATCTTCCTGGACCAGGGCTTGAACCCATGTCCCCTTCACTAGCAGGCGGATTCTTAACCACCACGCCACTAGGCAAGCCCCTGAAAGGCTTTTAAAAGATATTGTCAATTTACTCTTCCTACAGGGTTTTACCCATTCACACGTGCCTTCCTCAGCACAGGTAAATCTCTCTCTCTTTCTCTTTTTTGCTAATTGAGCTGCTGGTAAGATTCAATGTATTTATTTATATTTTAAATCATTTATCATCTCTTGCAAATGGGCTGTTTGTATTCAGCTTAATAATCTAGGGTCGAAACTGCAGTGAAAGCTAAGCTTGCTGAGATATAGCCACTCTTCTGAAAAATTCTACAGGGACACTGACTTTCGGGGTGTACTGCTGAGTTTCTGGGGTGCACGTCACCTGTCCTTCATGTCAGATTTCAAATCTCATGTAGGATTTTTTTTCTGCTTTCTAGCAAATTTCTGAGCTGCCCTCCAGTGCACCTTGGAGAGGTGGAAAGGGACCTCCCAAAGGGGCTAGGACGTGGGTCCTAAGCTGTGTGATGGTGGGCAACGAATCACCTCTCTGGGCCTCCCCACCCACTCCGAGGGCTCGCCTAGCTCTCAAACCCACAGGAATAATGACACACGCTTAAGGCCTCCAGGGTTGGGCGAGCTCCAACAAGGAAAGTATTTGGCACACAGTAAATGCTGAGTTCCAACCTGGTGATTCCTATTTGATAGTTGTGTAAGCAGAAGGTGATACAATAGTAACGTTTGTTCCTCTCTCTTATAAACCGATTCTCAAGAGGGAGGTAGTATATTCTGACAACCAGACCACCTGTTTTATTGATTGAAGAATGTCAGCGAGGACCCTGGCTCTGCATTCTAGAGCCATTCCATTCCATTCTAGAAATGTTCACATCAGGGTGTCTCCTATTTTTTTTCATAATAGTTAATACATGCCAGGCACATAATGTAAATGATCTGTAATCTTAGGAACAACTCTGAAAGCAGGTGTTACTGTCTCTCGTTGATAAACCAAGAAGCTGAGGCACAGAGAGGTCAATCACCTTGCCCTGAGGCACACAGCAGTGAGCTCCAGGGACCTCTCTTCATTCTGGGCTGGGAACCATTCACAGATTTTTAACTGAGCTGAAATTCGCACAACATAAAGTTAACTATTTTTTTAAAAATTTCCCTTCCCCCCCTCCCCTCTCCCCACTGGTAACCACTAGTTTGTTCTTTATATCTGTGAGGTCTGCTTCTTTTTTGTTATATTCACTAGTTGGTTGTATTTTTTAGCTCTGTGATACATTTTTTTTCTTTTTGGCGGTACGCGGGCCTTTCACTGTTGTGGCCTCTCCCGTTGCGGAGCACAGGCTCCGGACGCGCAGGCTCAGCGGCCATGGCTCACGGGCCCAGCTGCTCCGCGGCACGTGGGATCTTCCCGGACCGGGGCACGAACCCGTGTCCCCTGCATCGGCAGGCGGCCTCTCAACCGCTGCGTCACCAGGGAAGCCCCTTTTTTTTTTCCTAAATGTATTTATTTATTTTATTTTCGGCTGCGTTTGGGCCTCAGTTGCGGCCGGCGGGTTTCTCTCTAGCTGTGGCGTGCAGGCTTAGTTGCCCCGTGGCATGTGGGATCTTAGTTCCCAGACCAGGGATTGAACCTGCGTCCCCTGCATTGGAAGGCGGGTTCTGAACCACTGGACCACCAGGGAAGTCCCGTAGAGTTAACTATTTTAAAGTGAACAATTCAGTGGCATTTAGTGCGTTCACAGTGTTGTGTCACCACCACAGCTATCGAGTTCCAAAACATTTTCATCGTCCCCAAAGGAAACCCGGTCCCCATTACGTGGTCACTCCCCATTCCTCCCGCCCTCCGGCATCCAGCCGCCATCCGTCTGCCTCTGTCCCCGTGGCTCTGCCTGGCCTACATATCTCACGTAAATGGAACCACACAGCACGGGACCTTCTGTGTCTGGCTTCTTTCGCTTCGCGCAGTGTTTTCAAGGCTCAGCACATGGCGCATATCCATACCTCATTCCTTTTTATGGTTGAGAAATATTCCATTATATACTATATACGTAACTGTGTCTCTAATTACGTATATTAAAATACTTTATGTATATATAAAAACACAATTTGTTTATTCATTTATCCATTGATGGCCATTTTGGCTGTTTCCATCTTTTTGCTATTTGCTATTTGAATAATGCTTCTATGAACTGTGTATATAAGTTGACCCTTGAACAACATCAGTTTGAACTGCACGGCAGACGTTTTTCAATAGTCAATACTGAGGTACTGCATGATCCGTGGTTGGTTGAATCCGGGGACAGGGAACCTCGGATATGGGGGAACTCCATATGTGAAGGGCCGACTGTAAGTTAAATGCAGATTTTCAACTGGGCGGAGGGTCGGTGTCCCTGACCCCCCTCATTGTTCAATGGTCAGCTGTATTTGTTTTAATGCCTGTTTTCAATCCTTTTGGGTATACGATACACCTAGGAGTGAAATTGCTGGGTCGCATGGTGATTCCATCTTTAACTTTTTGATGCACTGTCAAACTGTGTTCCACAACGGCTGCACCATTTTACATTCCCACCAGCAAGGCACGAGGGTGCCAGTTTCCCACATCCTCAGATGGGGACCCTACCTTGAAGCTGGGGGGGCCTCTCTCTGATTCACGGTCACAGTTTTGTCCATCATTAGTTTTGATAACCTCCACTGCTGTTTCCCTCCATGATTCACCAGATGGAATGTTGGCCGGAGAGCAGCTGTTGTGATTTGGGAATGGACTTCAATTCTGTTAACCTGAAAATTCACACAGTCTGAAGAGCTGGAAGGGACTTTGGAACAAATGTAGTACAGACGTATTTTCTCTTATTTCTACTTGAATGTTTCCTGTGATGGGGAGCTCACTCCACCATGGGGGGGACAGTTACATTGTCAGACAACTGTCTTGAGGGCGTTGAGTTGACTGAGGAAAGAAACAGGGAGGTACCTTCCTGGCAGAGGAAAAGCCATAGCAATATTTTCCAACTTGGACCCGTGCGCTGCACTGCCCATATCATCAGAGACCTCGCCGGGGCGGGTCCTCTAGTGGATAACCCTGGACGAGTTTCAGTCACCATACACAGCCCCTCCCTGCTTCATCATCGGTCCATTTCATTTCCTTTTTTTTTTTTTTTTAATATTTCATTTATTTATTTATTTGTCTCTGTCGGGTCTTCGTTGCTGCCTGCGGGATCTGCGTTGCAGCATGTGGGATATAGTTCCCTGACCAGGGATCGAACCCAGGCCCCATGCGTTGGGAACGTGGAGTCTTAGCCACTGTTCCGCCAGGGAAGTCCCCATCCATCCCTTTCTTAAACGTCTGGTGGCTTTCTTGATCTGTGAGTCTGATCCCCTTCATGACCCCAGTCTTGAGTTTTTTAGGAGACACTTTGTTTTCAATCCTCCAGGACAGGCAAATGCAACGTCTATAATTAAGCATGCCTGTTATTAAATTTCACACCTTAATGGATAGTTCTTGCTGAGGAGAGTAGAGTGCCAGGAAAGGAAATAAAATGTGCCTCAAAAGTCGTAGAAACTCAGACTTGAGTTTGCCTGGTGGGATGCAAATGAAAAAGTCCTCCAGCAGTTGAGCTGCAAATTGTGTCTTTGCCACGGAACTTCTCACCGTTTCCTGATACGCCACTTCTTGCTCCCAAGGAAGAGTACCTGGGATTTAAACTGATAAATAAGTCAACTCTTAGTTGCCAGTGATGGCTGGGGACAAGGGTGTTGTAAATAAACATAAATATAAACATATTTTTATAAACACAAATATAAACATAAACATAAATAAACAGGTAACTTTCAAATTGCATTTTATCTGCTATCATTATAACTTCTTCCCCTACCAAATTTTCTCTGAGTAGCAAAATGGGACTATTTGGAAGCCTTTTTTCTTTCTATTTTTTTCTTCCTTTCTGATCTTGCGGGATGCGAATGATCCAAGGGCTGGGTACTCATCGCCCAAGTAAGAAGCAGCTACAAAAACGTTAGATGAGAAGACCTAAATAGACATTTCTCCAAAGAAGCAATACAAATGGCCAAGAGGCACATGAAAAGACTCTCATCATCGATAATTGTTGGAGAAATGCAAATCAAAACTACAATGAAGTTCCACCTCACACCAGTCAGAATGGCCATCATTAAAAACTCTACAAATAAGTGCTGGAGAGGATGTGGAGAAAAGGGGACCCTCCTACACTGTTGGTGGGAATGTAAGTTGGTGCAGCCACTGTGGAAAACAGTACGGAGGTTCCTCAGAAAACTAAAACTAGAGCTACCATATGATCCAGCAATCCCACTTCTGCGTATATATCCAGACAAAACTCTAATTCAAAAAGATACATGCATCCCTATGTTCACAGCAGCACTATTCACAATAGCCAAGACACGGAAACAACCTAAATGTCCATCAACAGATGAATGGATAGAGAAGATATGGTATATATATACAATGGAATACTGCTCAGCCATAAAAAAAGAATGAAATAATGCCATTTGCAGCAACATGGATGCAACTAGAGATTATCATACTAAGTGAAGTAAGTCAGACAGAGAAAGACAAATACCATATGATATCACTTATATGTGGAATCTAAACTATGACACAAATGAACCTATCTATGAAACAGAAACAGGCTCACAGACATAGAGAACAGACTGGTGGTTGTCAAGGGGGAGGGGGCTGGTGGAGGGATGGAGTGGGAGGTTGGGATGAGCAGATGTAAACTTTTATATACAGGATGGACAAACAACAAGGTCCTACTGTATTGCACAGGAAACTATATTCAATTTCCTATGATAAACCATAATGGAAAAGAATATTAGAATATATATATATATATGCATAACTGAATCACTTTGCTGTAAGCAGCAATTAACACAACTTTGTAAATCAACTATACTTCAATAAAAAATTTTTTTTGTAAAGTTAGATGATGCGCTTATAAGAGAAAAATGGCTAGAAATTAAATAGGTGTCACACGTGCTGTTTTTGGAAAACCAAAGTTCAATTTGATTTCATGGTGAAGCCCCCTCTACCTTAGACCCCTGGCTCTGAGATTTCCCAACAGAAGGCAGCCTTATGCTGTTTCATCTTCAGAATCAACAACCGATCTGCTCCACGTCTGGTGCATGACTCTGTGGGCAGCTCCCCTTGGTTTCTGGTTGCAGGAGATTCAGGTGAGGGCTGGGTAGAAACCGTCTTTCCTCTGTCGTCCCCTTTTCTTTCCATATTCTGGTTATTAATAATTAATTTTTCTTTTTAGTTCTCAGTAGTCTGTTCTTTTGAACCAGGCCAAAGCACACTTTGCTTTTTTATATTTCCTTTCATTCTAATCACAAAAATCCCTCCAGGCTGAAGCTTCTTCTCAGAAACCTGGCAATTAGAAGAGGCAGCCAGTCTCTTCCTAACACTTCCTTTGGAGCCCCGTCATAAATAATTAACCTGAAGTTAGGCTCAGCACACAAATGGATGGGGTGCGATTGGCGATGGTGTGGGCACCTTCTCTCCTGGGTTTTTACCCTGTTCACGAAATCCAGGAAGCGGATGCAGACCTTTCCATTAGCAGGCATGAGCTGTCCACTCTGGAACACTTAGAGAGGAAACCACAGCCGAGACACTTTTCTCCTGCACTTAAACCTGAGAGTTGTTCATGAAGCTGTTATCTGAGGACGGCATTTTCTCCCACCAGCATCTCACAGGCCCCCCAAGGCTGCTACTGCCCCACAAACATTTTATTTTGACCTGCTGCCAATTCAGTCTCATCCCTGGGGATGACAGTGGAGGGTGAAGGGTAGATTCAGAAGGGGCTGCGGTCACCTTGACCCAGATCCAGTCTGTGGCTACAACAGTCTCAGTGAGGAGGGGGCTAAGATGGATTGATTGGTTTCTTTTCCTTTCTTCCACCCTTCCCTCTCTCCCTCTCTCTCTCTCCCTTTCTTTCTCCCTTCCTTCCTTCCTTCCTTCCTTCCTTCCTTCCTTCCTTCCTTCATTCCTTTCTTTCTTCCTTCCTTTCTCCCTTTCCTTCCCATCCCTTTCCTTCTCCTTCCCCTTCCTTCCTTCCTTTCCTTCTTTCTCTCTTTCCTTCCAATCAATGTGAAATTCACATGACATAAAATTAACTATTTTAATCACAAAAGGGCAAATATTACATGATTCCACTTATAAGAGGTCCCTAGAGTTGAGACAGAAAGTAGAAGGGTGGCTGACAAGGGCTGAAGGAGGAGGGTGGGGAATTAGTGTTTAAAGGGGAAAGAGACTCAGTTTGGGAAGATGACAAAGTTCTGGAGGTGGATGGTGGTGGCGCTGGTTGCACAACAATGTGAATGCACTTCACGCCCCTGAACCGGACATTTCAAGACGGCTAAAATGGTAAATTTTATGTTATGTAGATTTTCCTACAAACAGGTATATAATTTTTTTAATTAACCATTTTAAAGTGTTAGGTCAGTAGCATTTAGTACATTTGCAATGTTGTGTGACCACCACCTCTAACAAGTTCCCCAAACATTTTCATCACCTGCAAAGGGAAACTCATACCATGAAGCATCCCTCGTCAGCCACGCCCCTCCCTCCCCCATCCCTGGCAACCACCAATTCACTTTCTGTCTCTATGAATTTACTTATTTGAGACAGATCGTGTAAATGGAGTCATGCAGACTGTGGTCTTTTTGTGTCTGGCTTCCTTCACAGAGCTTCATGTTTTCAGGGTCCATCCACATCGTAGTGTGTGTCATTCCCCTCTATGGCTGAGCAATATTTCATCGTATGGATTTCCACCCCTTGTTTATCCATCATTCATTGATGGTTGATGGACACTTGGGATGTTTCCACCTTTGGCTATTTTTTTTTAATTACCATTTTGATCATTTATTTTATAAACTTTATTTATTTTAAAGTTAATTTTTATTGGAGTATAGTTATTTTACAATGTTGTGTTATTTTCTGCTGTTATACGTATACGCATATCCCCTCTTTTTTGGATTTCCTTCCCATTTCGGTCACCGCAGAGCACCGGGTAGAGTTCCCTGTGCTATACAGTAGGTTCTCATTAGCTCTCTATTTCACCTTTGGCTATTGTGAATGTGTGTGGACCAGGATTTGCTTGGGCACCTTTGATGGGATTATTTAGCTGTTTTTTGTTTCAGTTTCTCTCTCTCCTCGTCAAGAAGGCTGGAAGCTGCCCTTCCTCACCTGTGGCCAGGTTGGTCCTGCTGGGGCCTCCTGCAGCATCTCTTGGAAGACCTGCCAGGCAACACGTGTCAGAGGGTCACAGCCGTCAGAGGCCACCAAGGAATTAGGCGGCTGCCTTGTCATGCTCCCTGGGGAGGGTGCTCAGCGACATGCGTGGGTCGTTCTGTCTGTCGTCAGTTTTCTAGAAGCACCACCGAAGGGGAAATCATAGCCTCGGAGGGGCAGGTACTTGGAGAATCCATCTTCCTGAGTCACCTCTCAGCAAACCCTACTTTCAAGTCCCTGGATATCCTGTCTCACTTCAGCTTTAGTGTGAACAGGAGGTGTAAGACATGGGGTCACTGAAAGGGGAGGGCAGGACAGTGCCACCGAAATTGTGCCCCAGCGCGGCTCGCCAAATGACCCGCCAACACCAAGGCTGTCCTGGGGCTCTGGCTGCTGCCTGAACGTGGTTCCCGCAAAGAAAGGGGTGAGATGGGCTTTTAGGCTGTGACCGCGTTAAAAATCCTCAGCCATGGAGTTCCTTTGTCGTGCAATTCCCAAACGCTTTTAACTTATTGAGGCAAAATTCACATCACATAAAATCAACCATTTTATTTATTTCTTTTCTTTCTTTCTTTCTTTCTTTCTTTCTTTCTTTCTTTCTTTCTTTCTTTCTTCCTTTCTTCCTTTCTTCCTTTCTTCCTTTCTTCCTTTCTTCCTTTCCTTTCCTTTCCTTTCTTTCCTTTTCCTCTTTTTTTTGGTTGCACCGCACAGCTTGCAGGATCTTAGTTCCTTAACCAGGGATGGAACCTGGACGCTTGGTAGTGAAAGAGCAGAGTCCTAACCACTGGACCACCAGGGAATTCCCTCTTTAAAAAAAAAAAAAA
Source organism: Orcinus orca (assembly GCF_937001465.1). Lineage (NCBI taxonomy): Eukaryota > Metazoa > Chordata > Mammalia > Artiodactyla > Delphinidae > Orcinus > Orcinus orca. The sequence continues at coordinate 83,273,469 of NC_064574.1, read as the reverse complement.
AAATATATATATAGAGAGAGAGAGAGAGAGAGAGAGAGAGAGGGAGAGAGAGAGAGTTTAATTTTTATTTTATATTGGAGTGTAGTTGATTTACAATGTTGTGTTAGTTTCAGGTGTACAGCAAAGTGATTCAGTTATACATATACATATATCTGCTCTTTTTCAGATTCTTCTCCCATATAGGTTATTACAGAGTATTGAGTAGAGTTCCCTGTGCTATAGAGTATGTCCTTGTTGATTATCTAAAACTCAACCATTTAATTAATTTATTTATTTACTTATTTACAATTAATTAATTAATTTTGGCTGTGTTGGGTCTTCGTGGGCTTTCTCTAGTTGCGGCGAGCGGGGGCTACTCTTCGTTTTGGTGTGTGGGCTTCTCATTGCGGTGGCTTCTCTTGTTGCAGAGCATGGGTTCTAGGTGTGCAGGCTTCAGTAGTTGCAGCACATGGGCTCAGTAGTTGTGGCTTGTGGGCTCTAGAGCGCAGGCTCAGTAGTTATGGTGCACAGGCTTAGTTGCTCCGCGGCATGTGGAATCTTCCCGGACCAGGGCTCGGACCCGTGTCCCCTGCATCGGCAGGTGGATTCTTAACAACTGCTCCACCAGGGAAGTCTGTATCATTTTATTTATTTAAAATTTTTTTTTAAAGTAATTTTATTTTATTTGGCTGCACCACATAGCATGCGGGATCTTAGTTCCCTGACCAGGGATTGAACCCGGGTCCCTTGCATTAGGAGCTTGGAGTCTTAACCCCTGGACTGCCAGGTAAGTCCCCCAAAATCAACCATTTTAAAATGCACAATTCAGTGGCACGTAGTACATGCACAATGTCGTGCCACCACCACCTCCATCTAGTTCCGAAGCATTTGACTCACCCCAAAGGGAGCCCCCGGACCCACTGAGCACTTATACCCCAACCCAAACCCTCTGACCAGTCACTTGAAAATTCAGTCGTACATGTGAAGCCAGGCCCCCTGATTGGTGTCCACGCCACGTGGTAGGGGCTTAACAAAGATGTGACAGAAGATGGGAAAAGAAAGGTGGGGGGACAGGTGAGGACATCGGTCGTGTCCAGGCAGCAGGCTGGGGGTTCCCTGGATGTGTGGTATTCCAGGAGTGGCTGGAATGTTTTCCTTTTTCTGTCTTTCAGAGGCTGGATGGTGTCTTGAAAGAACAGGGGCAGTGGAGGCAGGCTGACTGGCGGGGCCTCCACTTACTACTTGGGTGGTGTCAGGCACACTATTTATTTACACAATTTTAATTTGTGTTACTGAGACTCAGCTTCCTTGCCTCTCCGGGGGCTGAACAATGCCTACCTGGAGGGCAGCTGGGAGGGGACTTCGTATGGAGGTCGGCACACAGCAGGCGCTCAGAAGTCGCTCCTATAATATTATACATATTCCACGATGGAGATGGTGATGATGCTGGTGATGGTGGAGAGGATGATGTTGCTGTTGTGGGTGGAGGTGCCAGGAAAAGCCACACCCCCTGGTTGCCTGCTCTGATCCTGAGTCCAGGGGCATTAATAGAGGCAGAAAGGTAAAGAATGAGGGCGAGACTCAGGAGCAACTTGAAAACCACTCCACTCAGGAGGAGCCAAGAGAACCTGAAAACCTTTGAAGAAATTAGGATACTGCCTCGCCCTGACTCACATGTACCGGCAGGGTGTCTCACTGAGATGGTCCACAAAGCCTTGTTTCTTTTCTCCTTTGAACTTGGAAGCTACGGAGGAGGGTTTGAAAGGCCGTGACTAAGCTCCCAGCCAGCTGACCCGCGGCCTTCTGCTGAGCGAGCAGGCGCCAGGCGAACGCGCCCCGGGCGGTGCATTCACGTGGCTCTACAAGAATGTGATTTTTGTTTGCGGGTTTTCCTGCTCTTCTTTCACACACAGAAAAATGCTGCGTGCTTGAGGCTGTGTCCCTCTTTTTCCTGTGTAGAAGACACTTCTTCAGTTCCCGAATAGGATCTGGGGTTCATTCTCCTTGTGAGGAAGCCACACGGATTGCCCGAGGAGCCCCCCCCATCCCTCCACCCCCCAGGCATTCTTAGCAAGATGCCACTTATTCTAGATCGTGGGAAAGGCAGAATCGGACTGTGTTTGTTTCCTAGCGCAACAGTGACAAGTGACCACCAACTGGGTGGCTTAAAAGCAACAGAAATGTATTCTCTTCCAGTCTTGGAGGCCAGAAGTCTGAAATCAGGGTGTCAGTAGGGCCGACCTGTGCCTCTCTTTGGGTCCTCAGCAGTACTTGGCTTTGCTTAGATGGGAGTTGCTTCCCTCCAATCTTGGCCTCTGTCACACGGCCATCTCCCCTGTGTGCGTGCTCTCTTCTTATAAAGACAGGAGGCCCTGGATTTATGGCCTACCCTAATCCAGTATGGCTTCATCTTAACTGATTATATCTGCAAAGACCCAACTTCCAAATAGGGTCATATTCTGACATTCTGGGTGGATATGAATTTTGGGGTGGGTGACACTATTCAACTTGGTACACAAACAAAAACTTCAAATGGCAGCAATGATCCAAAAATCCCAAACACACAAACCTAATACACAGATTCCAAGCCAGACTGCCTATGTTCCCCTCCTTCTCTTTTAAGAGCGACTGCATTTTGTGTGTGTGTGTGTGTGTGTGTGTGTGTGTGTGTGTTTAGGTTAAACTTCCATAGCTTTGAGAGTGAAATCCCAGCTTTGTTTCCAATCTTAAGGGTACATCCATCAGTCTTTCAAAATTAAGTGTGATGTTAGCTATAGGTTTTTTTTTTTTTAATTAATTAATTTTAAATTTGTTGGGTCTTCGTTGCTGTGTGTGGGCTTTCTCTAGTTGTGGTGTGCAGGCTTCTCATTGCGGTGGCTTCTCTTGTTGCAGAGCATGGGATCTAGGTGCACAGGCTTCAGTAGTTGTGGCACACGGGCTCAGTAGTTGTGGCTCATGGGCTCTAGAGCTCAGGCTCAGTAGTTGTGGTGCACGGGCTTGGTTGCTCCGCAGCATGTGGGATCTTCCTGGACCAGGGCTCGAACCCATGTCCCCTGCATTGGCAGGTGGATTCTTAACCACTGCGCCACCAGGGTAGTCCTAGCTATAGGGTTTTGGTAGTTTTTTTTTTTTGGCTGCACCGCATGGCCTGCGGGATCTTAGTTCCCCGACCAAGGATCGAGCTCACGCCCCCCCTCCAACAGGGGAAGCGTGGTCTTAACCACTGGACCACCAGGGAAGTCCTGTAGATAGTTTTTTTTTTCTTTACCAAATTAAGGAAGTCCCCCTTTATGCCTAGCGTCAAAGAGTTTTAAATCGTGAACGGTACTGAATTTTGTGAAATGCTTTTTCCACATCCGTTTATATGATCATGTAATTTTTCTTAGCCTATGATCATGGTAGATTACATCAGTTGATATATGATTGTTGAACCAGGCTTGCACCCTGGAATAGATCCCACTCAATCCTGGTGTGTAATTCTTTTTATACGTTACTACATTTTTTGGTTAATATTTTGTTAAGGATTTTTGTATCTATATTCATGAAGGACATTGTAATTTTCCTTGTTTGTACTGTCTTTGTCTGGTTTTGTTAACAGGGTAATACTGGCTTTATAAAATGAATTGGGAAGTGTTTCCTTTGTTTATCTTTTCTGGAAGAAATTGTGTAGAACTGATGTTCATGTAAACATTTGGTAGGCTTCTCCAGTAATACTATCTGGGCCTGAAGATTTCTTTTTTGGAATTTTTAAAATTACGATTCCAATTTCCTTAATTGTTACGGGTTCTTTAAATTACCTATTTCATTTGGGGTGAGTGGTGACAGTTTTTGCTTTTTGAGAAATTGGCCCATTTCATCTAAGTTGTCATATATCTATGAGTGTATAGGTTTCATAGTATGCCTTTATTGTCCTTTTAATCTCTGCAGGCACTGTTTCATTCCTGATATTGGTAATGCGTGTTTTCCCTCTCATTTTTCTTTTTCAGTCTTGCTAGAAGTTTGTCAATTTTACCTATCTTTTCAAAGTACCAGCTTTTTTTTTTTCTCTTTCACTTTGTACTTTTTTCCCCAGCTTTTTAAAATTAATTAAATAATTAATTTTATTGTGTTAAAAATATAGAACGTAAGGTGTTTCTCTCTCATGGCTTTCAAGATTTTTTTCCATTTCTTTATTTTCAGTGTTTTCCTATGATGTATCTTGGCATGGACTTTTTTGGATTCATCCTCTTCGGCATTTTCTCAGCTTCTTGAATCTGTAGGTTTAGGATATTTGCCAAATTAGGGAAGTTTCCAGCCATTATTTTTTCACATACTTTTTCTACTCCACCCTCTTTATCCTCTCTTTCTGCAGAACTCTGATGACAAGAGTGTTAGTTCTTTTGTTATAGTCCCACAGTTGCCTGTGGCTCTGTTCATTCTTTTACAGCCTATATTTCTCTGTTGTTCAGATTTGATAATTTCTGTTGCTCTTTCTTCAAGTTCATTGATTGTTTCCTTCATCTCTTCCATTCTGCTGTAAGCCCATAATTGATTTTTTTGGGGGGAGGGTTGGTTATTTTTTTCAGTTCTAAAATTTCCATTTGGTTCTTCTTTGTTTCTTCCATTTCTTTTTTTTTAATAAATTTATTTATTTTTGGCTGCATCGGGTCTTCATTGCTGCATGCAGGCTTTCTCTAGTTGTGGTGAGCGGGGTCTACTCTTCGTTGCGGTGTGCAGACTTCTCATTGTGGTGGCTTCTCTTGTTGCAGAGCATGGGCTCTAGGCGCACGGGCTTCAGTAGTTGTGGCACATGGGCTTAGTTGCTCTGCGGCATGTGCGATCTTCCTGGACCAGGGCTCAAACCCGTGTCCCCTGCATTGGAAGGCAGATTCTTAACCACTGTGCCACCAGGGAAGTCCCTCTTCTATTTCTTTGTTGAGATTTTCTATTTCTTTTTAAATTACTTATTTATTTATTTTACTTATTTTTGGCTGGGTCGGGTCTTAGTTGCGGCACATGGGATCTTTCGTTGCGGCTCACAGGCTCTTCATTGTGGTGTGCGGACTTCTCTCTAGTTGTGGTGTGCAGGTTTTCTCTTCTCTAGTTGCGGTGCGCAGGCTCTGGGGTGTGTGAGCTCAGTAGTTGTGGCATGCGGGCTTAGCTGCTCTGCAGCATGTGGGACCCTAGTTCCCTGACCAGGGATCGAACCTGCATCCCCTGCATTGTAAGGCGGATTCTTTACCACTGGACCACCAGGGAAGTCTCGAGATCTTCTGTTTCTTTGCTGAGACTTTATATGTTTTTGTTTGTTTCAAGTGTGTACATCATTGCTTGTTGAAAATTTTTCTAACAGCTGCTTCAAAATCTTATTCATATTATTCTGACATCCCTGCCTTCTTGGTATCAGAATCTATCAATTGTCTTTTCTCATTCAACCTGGATTTTCCTGGTTCTTGGTGCGGTGAGTAATTTTCAGTTGTCTCCTGGACTTTTTGGTATTGTTATAAGACTTTGGGCCTTCGATAAATATTTTTATTATGTCTGCCTCCACTGACACCTCCAGCAAAGTAAGGGGGGGAATTCCTCCTCATTACTACCAGGTAGGGGGTGGAAGTCCAGGTTCTCCACTTGGCCTCTGTGAACATCCTGCACTGGGGGAAAGGGTACCTTGTTACTGCTGAGTGGAGATGGAAGTTCAGGCTCCTCCAGGCCCCTGCTGATACTGCCTTAGCTGGGAGAGGCTGGGGTACTTTATCACTGCTACCCATGGCCTCCACTGGTACCATGGGCGACAGGGGGCCTTGTCACTGCTGAGGGTGGTCAAAGTCCTGATGCTCCCCAGACCTTCTCTGACACCACCCCAGTGGAGAGGGAGAGGGGGCCTCATTACTGCCTGGCTGGAGTGAAAGTCTGGGTCCCCTACTTGACTTTCTCCAGTACCAACCTTGGAGAGGGGCCATTGGTTTGGGATACCTCCTTTCAGCTTGAAGAGAGTGGAGAGCTAGGCTCCTCTCTCAGGCTTTTGCTGATTTTGGTGGGAGTGGGGCTGGCTGCAGTGGAGTAGAAGCTTATTATCCAAAAGTTTTCTGTCTTGTTAGGCTGTACCTTTCCTGATCCTTCGACTGGAGAGAGGAGGCTTTTGTTATAGTTTTTCCTTCTTTGCACCAGTTGGTGTGTCTGGGTTTCTGGCTTCTCCAGCATCAAGTCTGGGATCTCTGAGGCAAAAAGAAAACTCAGGGAATTCACCACCATGTTGTTCCTTGGTTCCTGATGTCCCTAGTCCTTCTGCCCTCATCTTTCCAAGTCTTCTTGAGTAATGTTCATGGATTTTAGTTGTACTTAGCGGGAGGAATAGGAAAAAGTACGTCAGCTCCATATTTCTGGAATGAGAAGTCTGTCTAAGCTACATTATTTTTAACAACAAAAGTGATCAGGATGGTCAGAATCTGCCCTGTATGTTGTTAAAGGAGGGGAAAGAGAGATTTAATATTGTGTCATTGGGCAACATGATGGAAAGACAAGCAATCACTTGCATTGTTTCTATTCCAGTGAATAGGGGTCCTTAATAGTGTGTTTATATATTTGAAACCTCAGTGATGAATTTTAATACATTTATTAAATGCTAAAAATGTATTGACCAAACAGAAGATCTGTACAAATTAAACTAGTATGATTAATCTATTATTGAGGGAGAAGTATTTGAGTGGGGTGTGCATGCCCGACCCTTCCCGTCTCTCTATTTTGCCTAAGAAAAGGAACCTTGGCAGCTGCAAGGGGGTGTGTGGCGAAGGTTTCTGGGGCTGTTATTGTCCGTCTGGATGCTGAGGTCTGATGGGGCCTCATTAAACGTCATTGACTGCTGGCTCTTGTTGAATCCCCAGGGCCTGCGTGGTGGGGGAGCTAAGAAGCAGGTTTCGAATGAATAAAGTAACATCAAGGGAGGGGCACAGAGTCCCCAGGTTCCCCTGTGGAGCTGCATGCATGTGACCGTGGCCCTAAGAACCTAGTTCTTTAGAGGACTAATGAGGTATGAAGTGTGGGACAATTCACAAGCAGAGGGCGTGGAGTGTGGCAAGGTATGTTCCAGAAGACAGACTTGGAGGAAAACACAGCAGTTAGAAGGTGGCCGTGAAGGCGGGGAGCCCTTACTAAGATTCAGCTTTGCCTCCCTGTCGTGTCTCATGCATCCTGTCTGGCTTGTGAAAGAGGGAGTGGAGAAGCTTTCTGCCTCTGTGCATAACAATGATGAGCATTGATTGAGCACTTACTGTGTGCCATACACTGTTGGTGTATGATAGCATCTAGTTCTAGTTCTCAGAGTACCCATATGGGGCAGAGTCGTTGTTGGTTCCATTTCAGCTGCAGAAACTAGGGCACAGAGAGATGAAGCAATTTGCCCAAGGTCACACAGCCAAGAACTCAAAGTACCTGGGCTGTATGACTTTAGAGCTTGCAGTATCCAGTTAGCAGAGGTGGTGTGCTCTGATGCATCGTGGCTGGGAACCTAGTGACCTTACTGGGCATTATGTGGCCTTTTGGCAAAGTCAGTGAATGACTGGAATTCGTGGCTGGCTTTCGCCATCCTCCAAGTCAAATTGCAGACTCACCTTTGCTTGGGCACAGTTTGGCTCTCTGGGTCTGGGAGGGGTGTTGTTCTGTCACTTGATTGCTGGCTAAGAGCACAGTTTCTATTCAGAGGACAGTGATTACAGACAGATGTTCCATGTACTAATGTGTGTCATTTTCACATTTTTTTCCTTTTTAATCCCCTGTCCGATAGTCCACTCTGCTCCCCGGGATGGATTTTCCTGATGACTTTAAGCTGCACACAGCAGACTCTGACCAACATCTGAAGGGGACCTTTTTAAATTAAAAATTTTTTTTGTTTGTTTTTGTTTTTAGTAGGTCAGGGACGTCCTATAAAAATGAAGAACGAGATAAAAATAACACAGCTTTTTATTACTACAGAAGACACTTTGCATTTGATAACTTCAGATCCACGCTGCCTTGAGTGGGTATGTGGAACGCCTTTCTTCCAAAGTAATAGCTTGAAATGGTGGCCAAGTTATTTTTTTCCCAAGTTTACCACTACTGAGAAATTTGACCGCCTTTGTTCTTGAAAAAATGCAAGTGACTAATCAATCTAAAAGGAGTTAAGCTGCCCTTGGTAATCTGAGGCCAGAGAACTGTTGTCAATTGTGTAGATTCCAGGGGGGAGAGAATAAGACCAAGGTAGACTGCACTGAACGATTGGAAAGGGAGATGGACGCTGTGAAGGACATGATGTCTGGGCTTTTGAAAATTTAATGAGGATGTGACTTGACACTTGGACCCCCGTTGTTTGCCTGGGCAGAACGGAGAATGCTAGTCTGCACAAGATCATCTCGATTCCAATGAGACGTTTTCTTTCCTAGATGAAATTAGATTTCAGAAAGCGTTGCTTTCCTTTCATGACCGTGAGCCAGCAGCGAGCTGGACGCTGTGTGTGCCTTTCCCAGACTGGACCAGAGACTCCTGAGCAGATGTAACGGATTAGTTGAGGTTTCCATCTGCTGACAGTCACTGCTGTCTCTGCATTTCTTGATCAGTATCAGAGGAGACGGGAACTGCTCTGTGTAGGCCGCGTGGGCAGCGTCTTTCTGACTGAGTGCAAAGAAACTGGCCTTGGCAGGGTTTTGGCAATTGTGACTTTAGTGCTGGGCGAGGACACTTCTGTCCAATTTCATAGACTTCCACTTGGAGGATGGAGATGAATATACAAAGGAGAAGTCCTCTGACCATTCCAGAATGTGTGCCCATTCTTGATTTCTTAAACTATTTCTGCGGTGGTCAAAGGGCTGATAAATGGCTTTTAACATGTTTTCAAGATGTCTCTCACTTTTGCTTGCCCTGTTCCAGCAGCAATACCAAATACGTCCAGTTCAAGCAAAAACTGTTGCTTTCTACATTTCTTTGATATGGCCAGGCCCTGCAGTGGATCACAGAGACAAAATACATACAGACTACAGTTTTGGTCTGAAGGAGTTTCAAGGCTGCAAAGCCAATAGACAGGAAACAGCAAACACTGTGAGAAAGTCTATAAATAGGATAGGACATCAAATTTTCAATTAAATAATTATTTGAGTAATTATATGCTTAATGGCTGTATTCCTTCTAGGCCATATGTCCCTTGAGGACAGGAACTGAATCTATCTTTTTCATCATCGTATTCCCAGCACCTGGGACAGTGCTTGAAACACAGCAGGTCCCTAAATATGTATTGTCTGATGGAATGATTGCAACAAGGTTTTGGGTTTAACACTTGGAGTGGTGTCTGCTGCATGAATTGTTTTCCTTACAGATTCACTTATAAAGCTTTCAACATCCGAGTAACACAGATGGGCATAAAGTGAGTGCCTATCTTAGTGGATAATTAGGATACTTAATGTTCCTATGTAGGGCCAACCTGCACGTGAGCAGATTAGATACCTGCTATCTTGGTGGCATTTAAGAGGTACTGGAAAGCAGCTCTTTTCCCCAAAATCTAATTTTTCTATTAGATATTAATTCCTTCGCATACTGAAGGTTTTTAAGTCTTCCAATTACGCCATTCAAGTGCAGAAATAAAGGCTTATAATCTGAGCCTTTATTCTCCCAACACTTTCTGCAGGCTTTGTCGAAATGGAGGCCCTGGCTAAGCTGTGGGGATAATATAATACCCTGCTTACAAATAACTGGGCTATGGCTGATTCTGATGGAAATGAGCTTGGGTGGAGATCAGAGAAGCAATTTTCAGACTCAAACTTTGAGAGAAGCATCTATGGATCTCACTCTAAGAAACCTAAAGAATTAGGAGTTGACATTTAAAAGCACTTAAAATTGATAGTATCACTGAGTTCAAAGCTCCACATGTCACATTATCAAGTTCAAAGTATGCTGTCATTTTTCTCAGTAACTACGCTGTTATCTCCAAGATAACCAAGCCAACAGGAACAAGACCAGGAAGCCAAGTCTGTGGGCTGGGATGCAAACCTACATCTCCTGATGCCTAGACCCCTTTTCTGTTGTATATTTGTCACATAAGCTGCCACAGGTCTTATCTCACCCAGAAGTGTGCCGGGAGGCTTGAGCAGCGCCAGAATGCTGGGTGTTTAATTTTTGAGATTATTAGGAGATTGCACTGTTTGGAATCATCCCACAACCTTGAACAAAAAAGTGAAAAATGTCCATTTTGATAAATGACAGCAGAAAGTTCCTTAAACTCAATGGGCCATTTGTAAATATAAAACACTTGCTGGAAAATTATATTAGAGATGAATTATCTCCTCCATTACAATGTTTCCTTTTCTTTAATGCAATTTAGTTCCAGCAAATTGAACAGAAAAGCTTGGGAGGGGCCCCATTCAATGGTTCAGGAGGAGTTACTGGAAGCAAGATGTGGAGTGGAAAAGGAGATCGGGGAAGATACGGGGCAGGGGCTGGCTGAGGCCTTCTGCCCAGGGGGCCTGTGCTGAGGACCCCGGCTGTGCCCACGGGAAATTGAATTCAGAGCTCCTTCTGCATCATAAATCCAGGGCAGCTGGCAGCTTTCCAAGAGAGACGGGAGAGAAAGCGCAGGAGCGACTGGGGCCAGACGGGCCGACCCTACAAAGCCCTCTGAGGGTGAGCCCCAGGTGTGCCGGCTGGGGATTCGGTTCCAACCTCATGATAACGTTTATTTACAAGCTTTACACTTTGTTGAAGTGCACTCATCTCCAGGAAAGGAGAGCCTCCATTCTACACCAGAAAGCGGGAAGGCTGGAATTACTGTAAAATTTCTCGGGCCGAAGGGCGAAGGCTTGACTTTTTAAATACGTTTCTTGGTCTTTTTTCCCCGGGTGCACATGCGAGGAGGACCTCCCGCCGCCGTGTTTTGTAGACTCGGCATTCGCCTGCCCCGGACCCCACGTCCGTCCCAAGGCTGCTCGAAGGCGGGGCGGGGCCGGGTGTGCACGCCCGCTTCGCCCCCGGAGGGTCCCCTCTCACCCTCGCGGGGCTCCGGGCGGGGCCGAGCGCGTTCACGAGGGGTCCGGGCGGGTTCCCGCAGGCGGGGCCGCGCGGCCTCGGGCCACGCCCATCGCAGCCGGGGGCGGGGCCTGCGCGCCACGTGACGGCGGCGCCGAGCGGCGAGCGCCCCGCCCCGCGGGAGGAGGCCCGGGCTGCGACCGGGTCCGCGCGCTGCTGGAGCTGCACGGCCGCCGGCGCGCTCCGCACCCGCGGCCCCTCGCCCGCTGGCCCCGGGCTCGCCGGCTGCGGGAGCGGCTTCAAGATGGACGAAGACGGCGGCGGCGGCGGCGGCGGCGGCGGCGAGGGCGGCGGCGGTGAGTGTCGGAGGTGTGGCCGGCGCGGCTGGCGGCCTGGGGCGGGGGTCGCGGACGCGCCGGACCGGAGCGGGGACTGCCGGTCCCGGGTCGGGGGTTGGTGGTGCAGGTCCGCCTGAGAAGACCGGGTCTGGGCAGCGCCAGTGCCGGCTGCCGACCGCCGAGGCCCGCGGCGCGCGCCGGGCCCGGGGCCCGAGGCGGGGGTCCGGGGGCCCCGAGGCGGGGTCGTCGCGGAGCCCGGGCGAGGGTCTGGGACGAGGCTGGGGCTGCCCGCCGGCCGGGGCCTCCCGGAGGCTCGGGTCGGGGTTCGGGGGTCGCTCTCCGCAGGCGGGGGACCTTGGGGGCGACCTTCTCTGCTCTCACGCCCTCCGGAGCCCAACCGTCGGTGACGACCCTCCCCGCGTCTTCTCTCAGGTGGTGGGAAGCGGGGAGTCCACGGGAAACCGGGATGGCAAAGTTTTGAATTGCGGATCCTCTGGGTCCAAGAAGGGCGGCTGCGGGGAGAGGGTTGAACGTCGTGACAGTTTTCTTGGCTTTAGGTCAGAAGTGGTCAGTGGGATCGTTAAATGAGGAGGGGGCAGCTAGAGCGCACGCATTTTATGAAATAGGGGAACGTTACGGAGTGAGCCAAAAATAAATTTAAAAAAAGTCAGAGGAGCCGAGGGGTCGGAGTCAGGAGCTGCAGCCCGCCCGGAGGTGAGACCAGAAAACCAAGCTGTCCCTCTGACGCTCGGTCACCTCTTGCTAGAAGATTCGCGTTTGTTGTAAATTATTTAGTGGAATACAGATTACCGTTGTGTCATGATGCGAATTACGCCTTTAAAAGCGAATAACGTGTCTCTGTAGTGTCTGTGGATGGAGTGGGGTCATTGGCTTGGGAAGCAAAGGGTTAATACCCCTGTTTTACAGGAACACCCAAAGTTAAGGATCTCTCTCTGTTTTTGCTAAAGATCTCCTTTATGCTGACAGACGGAATCATCAGAATCCCTTGTAATAAGGGAGCATTTTGGAAAAAAAAAATCTTAATTACAGGCTGCGGAGCAGCTGCCTGTAAGAATCAGCAGTGTTGAAAGCTTCAGGATGAAGTGGTTAATCAAGGTACCTTCTAGCATTTAAGTGCTGCTCCGGGGGAAATGTTTGCGCCCCAAGAAGCGGTGGGGCTGGGATGGGGGTAAGTTCGCCCGAATCCTGGCGTTTGTCGAGTTCAGTTTTCATAGTTGAAGCTGGGGGTAGCACTGTGGCACTGAGTGGGTGTGTTGTTTTGACGGAAAGTTCTGTGGAAAGGAGGAGCGCAGGTGCACACCCTCCTCCAGCCAGGCTGCTGTCTGAAGAATGTAAGTGATGGATTCTCCGTGGACGCGGTGCTTCCTGCCTGTCAAAATCGGGGTAATAGCACCGGCAGACAAGTGTCTCCTTTTTAGAAAACAAAGACAAACAACTGTAATATTTAAACGTTTGACATTCGAGTCCAGGCAGCTGGCTGGCTTGGCGATTTCATTTGAAGGAGTTTTGGACTCTGTCCGTTAAGGAATGTAGAAAACTTGAAGGTAAAAGCAGGTATAAAGATGAAAAAAGGAAGCCAGTATAGATCTTGAATATTATAGCGAAGGACAGTATTACATCTCCAAAGTATCAAGACTTTCTTTGGGCTAATATAGCTCATCTGGGAATACAATCCTGAGATTTAAAAAAAAAAAAATCACGCACAGGAGCTGTGCATTAACGTTATTTATAATAGAAAATTGGAAACGACAGTGCCTAATAGGAGACTGGTGAGGTAAATTATGGGGAGTTTACTGGAGGAAATATTTTCCAACCATTAAAAATAAGCAGTTTTATATATTATGGTCTAAACAATGTAAAAACTGCTGATATTATGGATGTTTTATTTTCTTGGTTTTTATATTTTCCAAGTTTCTGGAATGATGTATATTACTTTCAAATTTGGAAAAAAAAAACTTAAAAAATTTACCCTAGTAAGACAATTGATAAAATTTGAATAGGCAATAGATCAGATAATGGTACTGTATCAGTATTAAATTTCTGGGTTTTGATAATAAAAATAGAGAAAATATTCCTTTTCTTAGGAAATACACACTGAATTATTAAGGTATAAGGAAGTATAGTGCCTCAGCTTACTCTCAAGTGGTTCAGAAAAAAAAGTTCACACACATGAAAAAAATAGAGACAGAAGGATAAACATATAGGGCAAAACGTAAATACTTGGTGTATCTGGGTCAAGGGTATATTGGTATTTGTTGTACAATTCTTGGAACTTTTCTGAATGTTTGAAATTATATAAAATCATCTCTTCAAAAAAAAAATTACCCTGCAGTGGGAAAAAGGATATGATTGTTTTTAAAATATCATTTAATTCACTTCACTGGAACGGTCAACAATGAACAGATATTTATTGATTATTTACTAAAATGTCCCTGCCTTATTAAGCTTTATTGATATGGTTTATTAAATTCTTTCTTCCTTGCCTCATGGAAGACACTTTAAAATGTTTGGCATTCTTAGAGCAAGTGTGTTTTTGAATAGATGGAAATCTTAAGAGTTTTGAAAGAAGAGTCATAGTGCTTGTCATATAAATTCGGTGTGCTTATATTTAACTTTTGATTGATGGAAGTTTTGAAGTTAACATACTTCTTTATGGTTCATTAGTTTTTATCACCATTTAGATTTCTAAAAATGCTTTGCTTTAAAATTCATGGTTTTAAAAATAAAGTTCAGCCCTTCGAAAGAATAGTTTTGCTTGCCAGTCATTTGCAAAACATAACTTTTTTGGGTATATTTTTAGAGTGTAGTACAGAACTTTGAACTGTATATGGGGAAGTCAGTTTCAGCTTGTTTACCAGAGAGGGTAAATAATCTATTCAAACATAGTTATGCCAGGGGCAAAAGAATTAAAATATCTTTTTGCTAATGTGTTGGTCCGGTTAGAAGACTTCAAAAAATGATTCCTGCTTGCTGTTTTGATACTTTTAAGTGTTTGTCCAGGGTATTACTGTTTGTTCTTTAACTGTAGGATAAGGAGAGAGGGTGGTGGTAGGAATAGCTGGAAGGCAGTTCTAAGGAGGAACACATGGGGGGCACTAGATTACAAGAACACACTTATTTATAATGTGTGCTGAGTGTAGTTAAGGTATCTTTCATTCCTTTGGGGCCTTGTTGCCTTTCAGTTTTTCTAGAACAGTTCTTGAGATATGTCTCTACTTGGAAGGTGACTGGCTAGTTCGGTTCATTGCCACCATCCTAATGCTCAGTTTGGGAGTCTGTGTGATTGAACTTCCTGAACGGACCCTCTGTGGCAGATGAGGTGAATAACTTTACTGATTTCCCCTCCCTCCTGCACCCCGCCCCCCCTTACCCCATCAGCATAGCTGAGACCTAAGCCTGTGCTTCACGTGAAAAGCTGCTCCACCTCACCCAATAAAAGTTAATATAAATTAAGGCCAGGCTGAGATCCCAGATTTTGCCTGTCAGGCAAGCGATAACCCCTACATTTGAAACCATCTGTGGGCGATGGGAGTGTAAATTAGTTACCACTCGTAAGGAGGCTGCGCCAGCCTGTGCTTGGCTGGCTTGGATCCATTGCTTGCCCTTCGCCTGCAGAGGGACATTTCCCAGAGCCTGGGTCGGCTGGCTCGGGGCTAGGTGTGGCCAGTGGGAGCCGCTGGTGGGTGATTGGATGGCAGGAGGAAGGGAGAGGCCAGGTTATCGTCTTTGCTCGCATTCTGCCTTCAGCCTTGTGTCTGGCGGTCGGTCTCCTTTTGGCTCCAGCTCCTGCCTGTTGACCGAGCCCCCGAGCTTTGGAAGGACCTCCTGCCTGTGACCCTCCAGTTTAGAGGTGGTAGCAGCTTGTTCTTCTTGCTAATCGCTGCATTGTCTTACCATTTCCTGTATGATTCTCAGCTTTTCTATTGTATGTGTAACCAATTCCTTGTTTTAAATTCCCTCTGCTTCAACTCCTTGAGGGCCTTCTGTTTCTCTGGTTGGACCCCGATAGATACAGGTGCCCTGGGCAGCAGCTTTTAAAATTACAGGCATGTACATCCTTTGACGCAATACCAGTTCTAGGAATTTAACGTGTAGGTATATTTTTACATGCCTGAGATACCGTAGGTACAAGAGTATTCACTGCCTTGTTTGTAATAGTAAAAGATGGAGAATAACCCGAGTGTTCACTTCACGTTATGTACCCGCATGGCGATTGAAGTCGTGAGGCTGTAGAAAGGAATGAGGAGGCTCCTTATGAACCCATAGGCAGAGGTTTCCAAAGTATTTTACTAAGTTACAGAAGCAAAGTGTAGGCAAATGTGCACTGTTTGTTACCATTTCTGTTAAAAAGAAAAAAAAGGAAGTGGTTACATATGCATGAAAATTCTCTGGAAGGCTAAGCAAGGAACTAATAACAATGGTTACCTGTTGGGGAGGGTGATGGGAACCAAGCAGATGGGGAACGTCAGTGCCCGGGAAACTTCGCTCTATGCCTTTTTATATTTTGCAATTCAGAAAAGCTTGTCCATCTCCACTGTTTGCCAAACTGGAAACCAGTTTCACAGAAAAATAGTATGAAAACACCCTTTTTGAGAGAGTTTTAAAAATTGAATTATAGTTGATTTACAATGTTATGTTTTAGGTGTACAACAAAGTGATTCGATATTTTTGGAGTTTTTGTATATTAAAAAAATCAATGTAACCTGTAGAAAGTTATAAAATAAATAACTTATTTTTTCAGTCTGCATAGGAAATTAACTGCTTTCTTTTGAATGTTTAAAAAGTGACATGATAGGTGCTTTTAGGGTATGCTTAGAGTGTATTGTTTTCTGGAACATTTATTTATTCAACAAATATTGATAGCATCCCGACCAAATGCCAGGTCCTGTGCTTGGCGGAAGGGTGAATACAGTGAATAAAGCAGATGAATTTCCTGCGTTCCTGGAGCTTTTGTTTAGACGGGAGACTGAAGAAAAATGTAAACAGATGTATAAAGTCTTTGCAAATTATGCTGATGTGTGAAAGGAAATCAACAAGGGGTTGAGGGGAGAGTTGGGGGCCTGTGGTGGGAGGGGTAGGTAGGGCCCGTAGCCAGGGGAGGCCTCTTGGAGGGAAGACTCTTTCAGGTGTGACCTAAAGGGGTCGAGGACCAGGCAGAGGCTGGGCCCGGGGCTTGGGGAAGCAGAGTGCCTCCAGAGGGCTGAAAGCTGCCGTGTGTGGTCTGAGCCAGCAGTGAACTGGGACGCTTCAGGCAGTTTGAGTAGGTAAGGAATTTACATTTTATTAAGTGTGTGAAGCCAATGAAGGGTTTTAAACTGCGGGATGACATTTGATTTATGTGTAAGTAATTGTAGCTAATGTTTACACAATGGTCTCTGTGTCCAGTTCTGCCCCGCCTGCTTTATGGATCTATTTACTTTTCGCAATAACCCTGTTAGGTACTTAACATGAGCACCATTTACGGGTGACAGTGGACAGCTGAGGCACAGGGAAGCCAAGTAGCTTACAGCTAGTAAGTGGTGGAGCCGAGCTTTGAACCCAGGCGTCCTGGCTTCAGAGGCCATGTTCTCAAGCACTGGACACCCTGCCCTGTAAGGAGAGTGTCCTCGGCTGCCGAGTGGGGAGCAGAGTGGAGGAGGGGCAGAGAGGACTTGGGGATAGGCGCCAGTGAGGAGGGGTTCGGGTGGGAGTCACAGGGGCGAGGTGGATTGCGGGGGGTGGCAAAAGTGAAGGGAAAGATCGGTGTAGGACAAACCTATATAAAAACTCACGGAAAAGTACAGAAAGCAGTGAAACAAACACGTTCCCATTACTCAGAATCCATGTAGCTGTTAATGTTCTGTCCCATCGTTTAAGGTCTTTACAAAAACGAATTAAAGCATCTCAGGTAAGTGTCTCCATCCTAGCACCTGGCAGCAGCGTTCTTCCCATTGCTCAGGCCCAGATTCTGGTGCGGTCTTCCACTTCCTTTGCCTTAGCCGTCCAGCGTTCTCCTTGCCACCGCCCTTGTCCACACAGCAGCCAGAGCTGTCTCTCTAAAGCAGAGGTCGTGTCACTCCTCTCCAAGTCGGCACCGTCCTTGGCGCACTCAGAGTCCCCTGCTGCCTGCAGTGTCGGGTCCCTGTGCTCTAGGCCAGGGGCCTACACACTTTTCCTGTAAGAAGGCCCGACAGCAGACGTTCTCAGCTGTGTGGGCCACACTTGGGCTCTCACACGCTCTTCTTCATAACCCTTTAAAAACATAAAAAAACGTTCTCGCCTTGGGGCTGTCCTTGCCCCTGCTCTAGTCCCCTGTGGTCTCTGATAGTTGCCCTCACTTTTGTCACCACGCTGGTTCCGTGAACTTGCCAAGCGCTGCCCTGACTCCGTGCCTTGGCACTTACTCTGCCCACGGTGATTTCCCCTTAGGTATCTGCGTATGTGCTTGCTTGGTCCCTTCGGGTTTCTGCTCGCACGTCTCCCTGCCACAGAGGCCTTCGTCCACCAGCCTGTCTCAAGTAGCACCCCGCTGTCCCCCTTCCCAGCCTCATTTTTCCTCTTCGCTCTTAGCACTCCTCATCTGCTGCACACCTGTTCATCCTTCGTCTCTCCTCTCTTAGAATGTAAGTTCTGTGAAAGAAGGAATAGCGTCTGCTTTTAACCACTGCTGTCTCTCCAAGACCTGAGATGTCGTGTGGAATAGGCCTTCAGTGAATACTTGTCAATAAGTACTGAGTAAAGTGGGGCTCGCTCCTGTCGAGCGCTTCTGGTCCTCTTCCCCTTCCTGTCTTTTGTATTTCCTAAAGGCAACCATGATGAATGTGATGTGGGCCCTCTGGAATAGTTTTCATACTGGAATGTGTATGTGTGTGTGTCGGTAAGCAATATATGGATCTCTTTTTGGTTTGTTTAAAAAATTATCAAAAAATGGCATCATACTCTGTGTAATGTTCTGCAGCTTGTGTTTGAGGTTATCCGTATTATTATGTAGAGACCCTGTTTGTTTCTTTTAACTGCCATAACGTTTTATTTTTCTTGTCCTGCCTTGGACTGTTCTGTTGATTTTACATTGTTGCAAAGAATACCACGGCTCCTCTCCTTTTACAAGCTGTGGAAGTTTCTCTTGAGTATCTCTAGGATCGCAGTTGTGGGTTATAGGTGTGCTCTCTGCTTAACCAGATGCTGGCAGGTTGGTTTCTCACTAGGTGTGTTATCAGCGTCGTCATCAGCTCTTGGCGTTTGTCAGACTTCTAAGTGTTCGCCTGTCTCCTGGGTGAGAAATGATGCACTGTTATAATTCGCATTGCTCTGCTAGATGTATTTTGGAGGATCAGATGGGCGTATTGACAGCTGGGAGGTTAAAGGCAAAGGAACTGCAGGAATCAGAGATGACTCCTAGGTTTCTGGCTCGCGTGACTGTGGGTGCTGCTGCTTCAGGAGAAGGGGAGTCTTGAGAGAAAACCATTTGGGGGGCTCATTTGTTTTTTTGTTGAAGATGTCATTATTTTGTCCTCACTTTTTTTTTTTTTTTTCGGTACGCGGACCTCTCTCTCACTGTTGTGGCCTCTCCCATTGCAGAGCACAGGCTCCGGACGCGCAGGCTCAGCGGCCATGGCTCACGGGCCCAGCCGCTCCGCAGCACGTGGGATCTTCCCGGACCGGGGCACGAACCCATGTCCCCTGCATCGGCAGGCGGACTCTCAACCACTGCGCCACCAGGGAAGCCCATCTGTTGAGTTCTTAATTTCAGTTATTGCTTTTTTCAGTGTTCTTGATTCTTTTGTTAGATTCCAATTTTCTGTTAAAATTTTTCGTCTTGTCCAGTGAATTTCTTTATTAGTTATTGGTGTCTGATAACGTCAATATTTGGACATCCTGTGAATATATTCTGTTGTGTCTTTTACCCTTGGTTTTCAGTCTGTGATCTTGATTCCAGATTGCCTGTTAAGCTTTAATTAAATTCTAGACGATGTGCATGAAAAACTATAGAGGTAGTTTGAGACTATCTTCTTCAAGAGAGGCTCCTGGCAGGCAGTTAGGGTGGGGAAGTAATCACTTTAACACTGTGAGGGTTGGTCTCCCTCTGGTTTCCCCTTCTCCCAGGGTATAGCGCTTTGGTGGTCCCAGCTGAAAGTTCGGGGTGTTTACCAGGGCCTCTTCTACTTGGCAGCCCCTGAATTCTAATTTTGTCCCCCCAGTGCCATCAGACTGCTGGAGATTCTGTTGACCTCATATTCTATTCTCAACTACTTGTCTCTGCTTAGCTTCTTGGCCTTTGACTTTCTGCTGTGAATTGGCAAATGTCTCGAGGAGAAAAGTGGCTCAGATGATTGGGCTCATCTCTCTGCACCTTCTCTCTGGGATCCTGGCCTCCTAGGTTCTCACTGCATTGGTAGCTCTCTGATACCTTCAAACAGTTGTTTCTTATAATTTGCTCAGCCTTTTTAGTTGTTCTTGGCAGAAGGGTTGTCTGCAACAAGCTGGTCAGCTTTTACTGGAAACAGAATCTTAGGAATTCAGTTTTGGTGTTTAAAATTCGGACTTCTTTGTGAGATGTCCTGGTAGAGATGGTAGGAAGATGCTTAGCTATGTGGTCTGCTGCTTAGAAGAATGGTCTGGATAGGAGATAAACATTGGGAAGATTTAAATTCTTCTAATTTATGGGAATGGGTGAGAGATCACTTAGGGGAGAGAGTTGAGAGAGAGGAGAAAAATTCCAGGACTGAAGACAACCCAGAAAAGGAGACCAAGAAAGGGTAAAGTTTTGCTGTGTGGTGAGAATAGAGGGAAAGCGTGGGGCGTGGTGAGTGGCGGGGAGCTTAGGGAGGGAAATGTGGGTTTGTTTTGCAACTAAGCATTTCTCAAGTAAGTCCTTCTGATAGAGGACCGACAGTAATTCATCAGGTGAGTTAGAATAGTAATGCTGTTTGCACGTCACACTCTTAGTGTAAATAACTTTGGAAGAGAGAAACTATTTTTTAAAGGTTATTGGCACGTCCTTCGGGAAGCACGTTTATCAACTTGTAGTAGAGGATTATTGAAACTTCTGAAGTGAAATGAAATGAAAAAATAGGTTTTACCAAAGTATCCTAAAAGCTGCATAAAGCATATTAAATATTTTGAATTTGTGGGAAAATAGTAAATCATTTAAATGAGAGTAGAAAATACATGACTCTCCATCCTGATATTGAAGTTAATCAAACATAAACTTTTTATAGTTAATGTCAGCCCCCCAGTCGACATGATAGAATAGACACGAGATCCCGTAGTGTTTTATAACGTGACTGCGACAACTCAGCAAGCGTTTATTTTGGGTAAATATCTTTCAGTATTCCGTAAATATTAGAAAAGACTCACCTGAGTCAATTTAGTTGGCTAAGGCTATTTTGTGATTTACTTTGATAGAGCAGATTTACTCTTTCTGCTGACTTGATCTCACCAGGCGCACTGTGCAAATAGGGGAAAGTAAGTTCCTATCTTAAACTTGCAGCAGGGCTATTTTTAATCACTGTACTCTTCTTTGGAACAACTTATTCCTGTAATTAATAAATAAAAATGGCAGTTTGCTATAAAACCAGACATTTTAATGATGATTGAAAAGTATTTCCCAATATCTAGCTAATTAGTGAATTTTTTTTTTCGGTTTTCATCCAGATGTTTGGCAACATGTAGACACAGCCTTACTGCAATTTTCTAATTCACTTTCATGGGAACATATAATATTCTCCGTTTATCTTGGACAGCAGAGTTTCCTTTTTCTTTGGACAGATACATATGAAACACATGCTCTTCTAGTAGAGTTTTGTGGTCCTCAGAGAATTCTCTGAAGGAGGAAATGGGTTGACCTATTTGGTTGCTATGAAGTAAAAACAATCTTGTTTTCATTTTTTTCATGAACATCTGGGTTGCATTTATTTTACATTCTGGAGGTTCTTTAAAACCACAGTTTGATAATATGAGGCTTCATTAAAACAGTCACTATTTAGCTATTTCAATAGTTAATTTAGTGCTGGGGTGGCTGATAGACTTTTTAAAATCTTAAAAAAAAGTTTCCCTTTCTATAAAATGTAACTTTTAAATAACAACCCTTGATTTTAAACCATAAAACGGGATCTAGATATTCTGGGGCGGCAGGGGAAGGGTCGGTCAGCTGGTTTGTTTCTCTGTTGCCCACCGCCATGCAGGCTGGCCTTTGGTAGGCCTGAATTCGAGTCTGTAGCTGCCATTGTGCTTCCCATCACAAATCCATCCTCCCTCCCTTCCTTGCTTGACAACCCTATTTGTGCAGATAATCTGTCCATTGTGAAGCGACCGTATCACCACGAGGAAGTGAATCTTAAATGGTGTAAACCAGGTAAGGTAATCCCGTTTTCCTTTATTGACTGTGTAAGCTAAATCTGACCAATGAGCTGTGAAGGGCAGTTAGCAGGGCGACTTCTTGGAAGGGTATCTTCCTTCTTGGAAAAATACACAGGGAAGAAACAGTTCCTCTTCTTATGATGGCCTTTGTTGGGCCT
Organism: Orcinus orca; assembly: GCF_937001465.1. Lineage (NCBI taxonomy): Eukaryota > Metazoa > Chordata > Mammalia > Artiodactyla > Delphinidae > Orcinus > Orcinus orca. The sequence goes on along the minus strand of NC_064574.1, from coordinate 83,251,673 downwards.
GGGTGGGTAGCCAACTTACATTCACGATATCCCTGAAGTCCGTCCAGTTCCAGGCCCCCACGCTGAGGATGATCTGCTGGACCCTTGGTGGAGTTGCTGGGCTTCACCCACTGGGGAGCCCCCCCCCCCGCCCCCACGTCTCCACGTGTCCTGTCCTATGTGACTGTAGATACCTGTCTTGTTCCAGGGCTGAGGAGAAGTGACTGGAACCAGGGCTGCGGGGTTGTCTGATACTGGCTGGAGCGGTAGGCAGGTTTCATTCTCTTATTTATTAAGAATAAGAATCTCATCTTGGCCATTGAGGGCCAAGAGGAAACCTCTTCTCTCTGCCACACGTGTTCACTGGGTGTATATATTTATCCCTTTAAGAACGGAGCTAGGTTACACTTTCTTTTTGAGATGAACACTTTCTGCTACTTTGAATAAAGCAAAATATATTTTCACATGCTTGTAAATCCATTAACAGTTTCATTTGGCACATCCTTATGACTACATTTCTTTATTTATTTTTTATCATTTTTAAAAATTTATTTATTTATATATTTTTGATGCGTTGAGTCTTCATTGCTGCACCCGGGGTTTCTCTAGTTGTGGCGAGCGGGGGCTACTCTTCGTTGCGGTGCGTGGGCTTCTCATTGCGGTGGCTTCTCGTTGCAGAGCACGGGCTCTAGGCACGTGGGCTTCAGTAGTTGCAGCACACAGGCTCAGTAGTTGCAGCACTTGGGCCCTAGAGCTCTTGGGCTTCAGTAGTTGTGGCACATGGGCTCAGTAGTTGTGGCTCATGGGTTCTAGAGCGCAGGCTCAGTAGTTGTGGCTCATGGGCTTAGTTGCTCCACAGCATGTGGGATCTTCCTGGACCAGGGCTTGAACCCGTGTCCCCTGCGTTGGCAGGTGGATTCTTAACCACTGAGCCACCAGGGAGGTCCATGACTACATTTATTTTAACACAGAAATATTTTAGAAAATGCAGTAATCGGAAGTGGCAGGCGTTGGTCATTTAATATTCTGTTAGAAGACAGGACTTCCTTTTAGCTCTTTTCGGAGAGGAAATAAAATGATTAAGCATGTCCTTTTCCAAGTTTCAGTAATTAGATTAAAATTTTTTTGAATTGAGACAGGCAAATGAATTCATTTTTGTTTGTATTAGAGTATGGGAAAATGGGAGGATTTCAGTGACTTTTAAATGTTTGGCCTGTTCACACGATGAGGCTGTATTTCCCGAGTGTGGGAGGACAAGTGACTGCAGACTTTGATTCAGTATGTGATGCCCTCATGAGAGCGAGAACCATCTTGAGGATAAAATGACGCCTTTCATCGCCTGTGTAACAAGAATCTTAACGCTAGATAATTGTTCTTCTGAAGCATTGTGTTTCCCCAGGAATCACAGAGTATCTGCTGTAGATTCCCCAAAGTCACATGTTTCTAAAGCTTAGCCTTTTCATTTAAAATAGTGGGTAAGCTGTGTGCTGGTCAGACGGTTACTATGTTTTTATTTTGACAAAAGAACATCACATGCCTTCTTCCCTCCTTCCTGTGGGTCAGACTGGTCTTTAGGGTGTTGAGAATCTCGCTCACAAGAGGAGTCCGGAGCGCATGTCGCACGTCCTCCGGCAGCCCTCGTGGTGGTTCTGCCTCACAGATGCCCAGCAGTTTGGCTGGACGTGCAGAACATGATTATTTTTTTAACCTGGAAAGAACATAAGCCGAGATATTCCCCCTGGGCTCTGCTGCTATCAGTACTTAGACATTTGGCTTTAGGATTTAAGTCCCTGGTACCTTCGGGCGGCCTCCATCCTTTTCTCCTCCAGCGGAGGGGCAGGGGCGTCTGAAGCCTTTCTTTTCTCATGTCTTCCTGTCCAGTGTTATGATCCTGACAAAGAGCAGACCCTCCCGCGTGTAGAGATGACAAAGACTTCCAGAAGTCTTCTGGCTTCTTCTGCATTTGAAATCTTATCTCCCTTTTCTCTTTGACCTGTGAAAATTCGAGGTAGGGTAAAAAGAATTGCACTCTCGAGGGAAAAGTCTGCACCTGGAAATGTGGTGCAGGCCTGCCCAGCAGTACGGAGTCGGGGGCACACCCTCAGCCCCACTCGGTGGCTGGTCGCCGGCCCCAGCTGTCTCCCTACGTCTGGAAGCTTTCTAGTCAACGTGAGCTTGGCTCGGGCGGTTTTAACTTGGTTTTAGCAGTCAAGAGACACATCGGTGACTGGGAATTTCAGGAACAGATTTGACAGGAGAGCCTTTTCCTTAATTAAAGAGTTGTAAATTGACAGTCAGGGCCGGTCCAGCTTTCACTAGTTAGAGATGAAAGGCCAAGCTCAGGTGGTAAAACTAACCTGATCATCTTCCCCCAGTGCTAGAGAGGGGAGTCTTTTAGTGTAAACCCTTCATTTCATGAGACCGTTTCTGCATGTTTTGTTGAAGCTCTTTTCCCCTAATGTCCCTAAACATGTCCCTGCTGCCCTCCCCGCTCCATTCAGAGACCATTACTTTCATCCATTTACTGGAACTGGGAGCCTCAGGATGGCCCAGCGCTGTGGCGGACAGCCTTCCTTGACCTCGGCCGTGCTTCCTTCTGGCGGGCTGTGTTGGGATGAACCATGCCGGAGAGAACCATGCAGCTACCCCTGCCCAGATAACCTCAGTCCCGTGGGAGTGGAGAGGCCCCCTTCCCCCTTGTGATCTCTGGGAATTACGATTTCAGAATTTTTGCCTGGTTGCTCTATCAGGTCAGCCATCGAAGGATGTTTCAGACAGTTTCCTCAGCTCAAGGCAGAAAATAGTCGGCTGTGATGTTAGTGGTTTGTTCTGAGAATCTGAGACTCTCAGAGAGGTTTGCTTAAACATTTCAACTGGTTATTTGTTGTTGACGTATTTTTAAGCAAATATATGCAGCTGTGGTACCTCTAGCCTTGATTGTGTAAATTACTTAATCTCCTAGAGATTAATCTTAATCTCCTAGAAATTAATTTAATCTCCTAGAGCTTCAATCTTCCCATATGTAAAATGGACATTGAAAAACCCAAGTGAAGTTACTTAATGAAAAATTTATCAAAAATCCCCAATAAACAGCAGGCATTTAAAACCTTTTGTCGTCAACATAGTCAGCCCCTTGCCCACCCTTAGAAGCACAGCAGAGCGAACTGGAAGATGTTTTGTGTTTGGGTTTAGGAATAACTGATGATTGGCAGTATGATTATTGTTTCTTTTCTCCTCCAATTTGGTATTTTGAAAATTTTCAAAACTACAGAAAAGTTGAAATAGTGCAGTGAATACCCATGTATCTTTAACCTAATTGCTAGCATTTTTGCCACATTTGCCTTATCTCTAATATGTACTACTTTTTTTTTTGGCTAACCCGTTTGAAAGTAAGTTACATATAGTATAACACTTTATCCTTAAATACTAAATAGCGTTCATTTCCTAAGGACATTCTCCTACTTCAACACAACCATTACCATACTTAAGAGAACTAATAGTAATTCCATACTATCATTTCACATGTAGTCCAAATTCTGCTTTCCCCAATTTGTTCTCAAGATGTCTTTTATAACTATTTTGCTTACCTATCTAGGTTCTCATCAGGGTTTACACCTTGTATTTAGTTATGTCTCCTCAGTCTTAAAAAAATTTTTTTTTTTCCAGTGACTGACTTTTTTAAAGAGTCCAGTCTGATTGCCTAATATCATTACTTGAATCCTATAGTCTAGATTCCATATATGAACAGAAGAGAGGAGTGCTTTGGTTTCTTTAATGTCATTTTAAAATTATAAATATGTTAAAATCATCCGCTTGATTCAAGGTCAAAGTCCCATTCATTTTCCTTGTTCTTTGGTAAATGTGGATTAGATTGGTGACCAAAAGGAGTTACCAAGCAGCTCAGATGTCAGTGGAGTACGTGCGTGGGCGAACTTGGAAAGAATATACAGAGCGGCTGGTTAGGCCTACCCGCATGTGGAGGTGATTAGTTATCTGGCTTAACACAGTAAGGATTTTATTTTAATATTTGGCCATGGGTTTACAGAGAAACGAACTTCAGAACTGGAAAACTTAGTAAGACAAACTATATTTACATAATACAGAAGAGATGCCTTTGCTGCCAGAACCTTGGAGGAAGAGCAGACCTTTCAACTCCCAGGAAGGAGTCCTTTTCTTCTCCCTTCCCTCAGCGCCTTCCTATTGGCTTGAAACGTTTTTGAACTTCAGCTGCAGCTGAGACTAATACAGGATCCAGCTGTAACTTCTTTGTTGTTGTTAGTATATCCGGTGATGGTCATAGCAAGCTCATTGTATGAAAATTCAATAAAGGAAAGGGCAGGGTGGGAAAAAAAATGATCCTCTACAGAAGTATTCAAGAACTAGGACCTGATCCAGGAGTCTCCCTTTCAGACCCACCCTGAAGTGTTAGTTCTGTTTGTGACGAGTCCAGTAGGTGTTTTAGTCTCTCCCTTTTAATCACGTTAGGTATACAGCCATGTAACCAGAGAACATGCATGAGGCTGACGTGTTGTTTTCGGGACGGGGCGGGGGGGGGGCAGAAAATAGTACCTGTGAGAACCCAGAGGACTGAGCCCTCCCCTTGTACAACGGGTCAGGGACTCCTCAAAGACCCGTCCGCACTCCTGTGGAGTGAAAAGAGGCGTTCTCTTTGCTTAGGTCTGTTCAGTAGAACTCATAGTTATGCGTTTACCAGAGAGCAAGTAAGTACAGAATCAGCAGTTCAATAAAATTAAACGTCAGATTTGCATGTCTGCTACGAAGTAATTCCTATAAAAGCTTTGTATCTCTGATCAACTCTGTCTTACAAGGAACAAGTACATATCATCACCCTGTAGCTGAAGATGGATCGTGTGTTTTGAAACAGTTTTTGTGATAAACGTAATTATCATACGACTAGTGATTTTCACATGCTTGTGTATCTTGAACATTTTGTTTTCCTTTTTTTATGTTAAGGAGGTCACATTTCTCAGATTTCTTCTAATTGTAGCCAGACATCCTGTTTGGGGGCAAATCGAGACCAGCGCTGCCTGTGAAGGAATCACGCGGTTCTGTGGTGATCTTCCGGGTGGTTGTTTTTGGATTTGATTTTATGGACAGGTTTCCTTGAAATTCTGTACTCTAGTTTTAGATGATCTCTTTACATTTCTGTGGTTCAGGACATCAGTAGTAAATATAGTATTTAGCACAGAAATATCGTTGAGTGTCTTAAGGCTGTATGAACTTTATAGGAAAAATAAACCAGTGACACTTCAGTGGATATAAGAGATGGGTACCACTTAACAAATTTAAGGGAGCTTTGAGCTGTTTCTCAGGTCACTGCTGTATCTGTACCAGCAGGAACGATATTTTGAATAATCCTTACCTGTTTTACACTAGGACACTTCAGTCTCCTGGGTCCCCGCAAGTTACTGTTTTCTGTCTCCCACTGAAAGGAGCGTTTTCGCGACCCTTCAAGAGACTTCCTGCCAGTCTCCTCTACTTCTCTCCTGTCTCAGTTTTACTCATAGTTTTGGGGGTTTTTTAAACTTAAGAATAATCTGGTATTTTAAAAAGATTTATAAATGATTGGTTTGCTCCTCTATATAGTATCAGAGACCCTGTTCTCCTGAAGTACTGTTTGATCTAATGAAGGTGTTACAGCAGTGAGCCTGATTTGGTAATAAATCAGGCTTTTTTTTTTTTTGGGGGGGGGAAATTGAACTATCATTTACATAACAGTATATTCACCCTTTTATTTATTTATTTTAATTTTTTTAGGTTTTGAAAATTTTTTCAAACTTCATTTTTTCAAATATCCTGCTGATTTTACTTTCCCTTTTTTTTTTTTTAACGTTTCCTTTTTCTTTAATTGAAGTATAGTTGATTTACAGTGTTGTATGTGTTTCTGGTGTACAGCAAAGTGACTCAGTTATACATATATATATTCTTTTTCATATTCTTTTCCATTACGGTTTATTACAGGATATTGAATATAGTTTCCTGTGCTATACAGTAGGACCTTGTTGTTTATTTTATATATAGTAGTTTGTATCTGCTAATCTCAAACTCTGGATTTATCTGTCTCCACTCCGACCCCCTTCCCCTTTGGTAACAAGTTTGTTTTCTATGTCTGAATAGTCACCCTTTTAAAGAATACAATTCAGTGGTTTTTAGTATCGTATATTAACAAAGTTGTGCTACCATCACCTAATTTTAGAACATTTCATCACCTCAAAAAGAACCCCATCTCCATTAGCATAATTCTCCTTACTCTGCCCCTGGTAACCACTCATCTACTTTCTGTCTCCATGGATTTGCCTGTTCTGGACATTTCATGTAAATGGACTCAGGTGCCCTGTGGCCTTTGGTGTCTGGCTTCCTTCTCTGAGCAGGTTCATCCACGTTGTAGCATGATTCCATTTTCCAGGCACATCCACGTCCTGACATGACTCAGTGTAGAGCGCCTGTACTTTTCCTGTGAGTGCAGGGGAGACTTGGGTTGGTTTTGGTGTTGGGAGAGATTTTACTCACCTCTGTCACATGGTTGAATCTGTGGTTTGTATGCCGTCTTGAAGGTTTTTAGGTTTGCCTGTGTTTCTTCTCATTGAGAAAGTTGAAGTTTATTTTCAGCCTTTTTACTTGAAGGACAAAATTGAAGCCTTACTGTCATAATACCTCAGTTTATAATGTCTGTACTGTTGTGCATGGTTGCCTCCAGAGCAGAACCATGTCGTCTGTAGAAAATTTTTACTCCGAAGACCAATATATGGGTTCAAGAAACCGAATTTCCCAGGGAGCTGTACTGAACTGTGTTAATAAAAGCAGGGAGAATCTTCTGGTCGGGGATCCAGTGAGGCTTTGCCAGTGTCATCCCAGCGGTGGACACATGAGACCAGACTTGCATCCTCTATTCACCCTGAAATCCCAGCAAACAATAAAAAAGGAAGCGATAGGAAACGCCGAGCAGCAGAGGGACTGGGAAAGGGACCTTTACCAGAGGAGAGTTGTTTTTTTTAACAAACCTTCGGAAGAAACAAGAAATTGGAACCTATAAACAGATAAAAAACAGAATGCAGATTGCGAGTGAGCGGGCAGGGCTCCCGGGCAGTCCCCTGAGCTGAGCGAGCGTGGACGTGCACGTAGACTCGGGCTGCTGCCGTCCCCGAGGAGCCTCTCCCCTTCTTCTCTCCCTTCTTATTGTTGTTGTTGTTGTTGTTTTGGCCGCCCCACGTGGCTTGTAGGATCTTCGTTCCCTGTCCAGGGATTGAACCCAGGCCCATGGCAGTGAAAGCGCTGAATCCTAACCACTGGACTGCCAGGAAATTCCCACCTCTCCCTTCTTCTTGTTTTGAGGGAGGCAGGTGATAGCATTTTACCATCAGGCAAATATTTCTTTATGGAGATAGCATTCTCTGGGGGAGAATTGGATCTCCCTGGGTAGGTACCAGCACCCCAAGTGAAGCTTTTTTTCTTCTGTCTTATGGGAGCTTTTCAACCTAAAGGTTGCTGCCCTGACTTTTCATCCCAAGTGAAACCTGCCAGGGACAGAACACAGCGAACCTTCCCGTTCAGGACAGAAGTCAGGCGAGAGAAGGTACTTAATCCAGTGCTGGAGGAAGCCACGCAGCTGCATCTCAGTTATAAAAATGTCCAGACAGCAGCAGACTCCAGACAGATGGGGAAAAACTGACAACATGGAGGAGAAAATTTAATACATTTTTATAGCGGGAATAGCTGACCCCCAAAGAAAGAGCGTTCAGAAGATAGAATAACACCTAAAAAAAGGATTCTTGGAGAGTCGAGGGAAGATGTGACTTGAGCACTAGCGTTTGTCTAACTTCTACCTCCCTTGAATCACTAGGTCCTGATGGAAGTGATTGAGGGGAAAAAAAAAAAGTGTAAAAAATGAATGGGGAGAATTGGGATCAGGGTGAAGAAATACCAAGTGCTGACTCATGACTCTTTCCCTAGAGCTCAGTGCAGGGATAGGAGAAGTGTAAGAGGACATGCTATCGCCTCTGCTAACTTGGGGGAGAAGAGGGTGAGTGAGGCCACGTGGCCGCAGGCAGCTGGGGTGGGTTGGCTGCCTCGCAGCAGTGGTATTTGGGCAGCTGTACTCAGAGGCCGGAGGACACACGTGGCTGCAAAATGCTCAAGACTAGTGGGGCGTCCCCCTCCCCCTGCTCTGCAGCTGTCCTCCCTGGTGCAGTGGGAGCACCCCAACTCTCTGGATCGGAAGCCCTGCCAGGTGGAGGATGATGTACAGAAACTAGGTCACAGAACCAACATGATAGATTCACAGAGAAGCTGGACCACCCATGCATGGGTGATGCACCTTCATGGGCATCAGCCCTTCAGCTTATGGACTTAGATCGGGAAAACCCACCTAACTCAGCATCCTAAGGAGTACCAGACATTGTTTTGGGGGCAAATTGCACCTGAATATCACTGTTCAACGATAAATAAAAACAGCATGTTGCCAAAATAAAATAAGGGAGGGGGATATATGCTTTTTGAGGCAGAGGAAAAGTGTAATTTTGAAGAAGACTAATCATAGAAACTGTAAGTAAATTTCAGGTTGAATCTGCTTTGTGTTGTTTTCTAATAAAATTCAAGGCATACTCTGAAATAAATGATTGAAAGGGGAGATAAGGCAACAGGCAGATAAAGTGAAATGAATGAGCCTAGAGGAAGAAACCGTAATTATCCTAAATGCATTTGCTGGAAGAGCATCATCTCCAATGTAACAAGTTAAATTAGTGCTGTGATCTAAATAAGTTGTTCCTGAAGAAACTACGGAAAGAAATAGAACAGAAACAGTAATCAGAGATACAATGGAAAAACATATCTTTGAGCTGAAAAAAACAACAGCTGCTTCTGTGTGTTGAAAGGGCTCATTCTGCTAAGATGAAATTAGTGGAAAGAGCAACTGTGTGCTGGTGAAATTTTTAAATTTCAAAGTTAAAATACCTTACAAGCAGCCAGTCAGAAGAGAGAGAAAGAGAGAAAAAAAAGGCTACCTAGAAAGAAGGAAAAATCAGGATGATTTTAGGCTTTACTACAACATTGCCACAAGATAGTAGAGCGGAGGCTGAGAGTTTTGTGGCTAAAAGGTTGTAACCAAAAATAAAATAAAAAAATAAAAGGTTGTAACCAAGAGTTTAATGATTACACTAATTGCTGTTCATCTGTGAAGGCAACAAACAGATGTTCTCTAAAGGTACAGAAGCCAGGCCTCGCACCCCGCCTGTGGTTGGAGCTCACCCTGCCTTTGCACTTAAGAATTGAGAGCCAGTTTGTTTCTTTAGTCCTTATTCTTTTTCAGCTACCTGTACCTAATATCCTCCTGACAGACCAGCTGTGAATTTTTCTTGGAAAACAAAAAACAAAAAAAAAAACTATTTCAGGGCTTCCCTGGTGGCGCAGTGGTTGAGAGTCCGCCTGCCGATGCAGGGGACACGGGTTCGTGCCCCGGTCCGGGAAGATCCCACATGCCACGGAGTGGCTAGACCCGTGAGCCATGGCCGCTGAGCCTGCATGTCCGGAGCCTGTGCTCCGCACCGGGAGAGGCCACAACAGTGAGAGGCCCGCGTACCGCAAAAAAAAAAAAAACAAACAAAAAAAACTTTTTCAAAGATAAATTCCAATCCACTAAAAGATTAATTAAAATAACTCAGGAAGGAGAAAGTTGGGATATAAAATAAAACTGACATTGAATTGAAATCATGTAAACATAAATTTAAGTGTATAATTATAAATTTGGTTACAAATCAGAATTCAAATGTCATAAATCTTGAAAGAAAAGATATGTAATGAAAAGAAAAAACCCCATTAATTCAGTAAAAATGGCAGCAATAATAAAGACGAATCCAAGTAACTCTAACATAAGCCAAGAAGTAGGCGATGGGGGAGACAGGAAGGTTGGGAGAAAGTTAAAGTTCTGCCTTGTCTTGCAAAGGGGGATATCAACAGTTTTATTTCTGATCTTGAAAAATAGAAAAATACTGTTAGCGGTGTGGTTTTTTTATTTTTTTGCAGTTCGCGGGCCTCTCACTGTTGTGGCCTCTCCCGTTGCGGAGCACAGGCTCCGGACATGCAGGCTCAGTGGCCAGCATGGCTCATGGGCCCAGCCGCTCCGCGGCATGTGGGATCTTCCTGGACCGGGGCACAAATCCGTGTTCCCTGCATCGGCAGGTGGACTCTCAACCACTGCACCACCAGTGAAGCCCTAGCGGTGTGGTTTTTGAAAAAATAAAGGTAACCACTAGAAATCTAAAGTAAGATATATACATTCCACATCACTAGAGGGAGAAAAACATAGGTCAGTTTGATCATGGGATAAGGTCACATCGGGTCAAAGGACCATGGTCCGGTTTCATTTTTGTCATTGACTTTTTGAATTTATTTAGAGGAGCATTACCTGCTTCTTTTTGGCCCACATTTGGGAAAATTTTTTAAAAGGAGGGGGTTGGTGGGAGATTTGTCCATTGTGTGAAATGTATTCTTTTAGAAATTTAGATCATCCGTGACTCATCCCCATGATGTTTCGAGATATTTTTGGACAGATCTTTAGGAAGGTCTTGGAGGCAGAGGGCTTGAGGAAGGGGTGGTGTGGCTGGAGGTGAAGTGAGGAAGGGGTGGTGTGGCTGGAGGTGAAGTGAGGAGGGTGTGGCTGGAGGTGAAGTGAGGAGGGTGTGGCGTGGCAAATGCAATTGAAATGCATTTTAAAATTGCCATTAAGTTGTGTTGAGTTAGATAATTTAATTGTGACTTGTAGATGAGTAGGTTTGGAATTTTGTCTCCCCGAAACCATGTTTCTTCAGGCTGTTTTGTCGCTTAGGTGGCAGTTTTGTATGCTATTGTATCTGTAGAATCCGGCACTACCAGACTTAATCAGGACAAGGTGCACCAGATACAGTGTGATTTCACTGGGCTGCATCAAACATGCAAGTTCAACACAGACTTACTTGCTAGTTCTGGACCACAGGTTTAGAACCTATACACATAGGAATTCTCATAAATTCTATTTTTCACAATAAACACCAAAGAAGAAAAAAATAGGATGTATTTATATTATTGCATGTGGTAATCATCAAGTATATTCCTAACAGGAGAGCATTTCCATTTTGATGAAACTTCAGTGTTAGAGTCAAATCTTCTATTTAAAAATGTACATACCCAGTGATGGGAACCATTTTCCACAGACTACCTTCTGACCCCATACCGTTCAAACCTCATTTCTCCTCCACTACCCTCACCACCCTTCTGTTGTTGGGCACTGAGAGACCTGTTCACGGTAAAATACCCCGTCTGCCCGTCCACTGTTGATGGTTTCATCAGGTAAGTCGGTGCAGGGCAGGAAGAGCATTCCTCGAGTCATTGGTCTATTATGCCTCTTTCCTGTAAGGTGATCCGCAGAAGTGACCAAAAGCCGCATGAATATATCCCGCTGAACCCGAACTAAATGTATCCTCAACTCAGCCTCCCCTTTAAAAAAAAAAACTTTATTGAAGTACAGTTGATTTACAATGTTGTGTTAATTTCTGCTGTACAGCAAAGTGATTCAGTTACACATATATATACATTTTATATACACACACACATACATACACACACACATTCTTTTTCATCTTCTTTTCCATTCTGGTTTATCACAGGATATTGACCATAGTTCCCTGTGCTCTACAGCAGGACCTTGTCATTTATCCATCCTGTATATAGTAGTTTGCATTTGCTAATCCCATAGCCTCCCCTTACGGATCCCCAATTTGTGCAAATTTATCTGAGAGATAAATTTTCAGACTGGGATTCCAGATCCAAAAGGAAAATGGATTTGAGATGTTGGTGGACGTTACCAGACTTCCCTCCACACCCATTTACTGTTCCTAACTCCCACCGGCAACGTGGGATGGTGCATAATCCCCACAGCCTCCACAGCAGAGAATGCTGGCCAACTTGGGCATTTTGACAGCCTGATGGGTCAGAAATGGAATCTTAGTTTTCATTTGCTTTCCTCTCATTATGTGCCCATTTATCTTTCGGGTTATTGGCCTTTTCCTTTTCAACTTCTAGAAGATCATTCTTTCTTAGGGGGATTCATTCCCATGAATTGCAAATGTTATCTCCCAATTTGCCATTTCTCTTTTGACTTCGCTTTTATGACTTTCTGTTTGCTTTTTATTTGCTTGTTTTGTTGCCATAAAGAAAATCTTATTTATTTTTTTAATACAATAGCTTCTTTTTTTAAAAAATAGTTTTTTAAAAAATTTATTTTATTTATTGATTTTTGGCTGCGTTGGGTCTTTGTTGCTGTGCTCAGGCTTTCTCTAGTTGCGGCAAGTGGGGGCTACTCTTCGTTGCGGTGTGCACAGGCTTCTCTTTGTGGTGGCTTCTCTTGTTGTGGAGCACGGGCTCTAGGGTGCAGGCTCAGTAGTTGTGGCGCACGGGCTTAGCTGCTCCGCGGCATGTGGGATCTTCCTGGACCAGGGCTCGAACCCGTGTCCCCTGCATTGGCAGGCGGATTCTTAACCACTGTGCCACCAGGGAAGCCCCAGCTTCTTTTTTTTAAATAAATTTATTTACTGGTTTTTTTTGTCTGCGTTGGGTCTTCATTGCAGTGTGCAGGCTTCTCATTGTGGTGGCTTCTCTTGTTGTGGAGCATGGGCTCTAGGCACGCAGGCTTCAGTAGTTGTGGCACATGGGCTCAGTAGTTGTGGGCTTGTGGGCTCTAGAGCTCAGACCCAGTAGTTGTGGCACACGGGCTTAGTTGCTCCGCGGCATGCGGGATCTTCCCGGACCAGGGCTCGAACCCATGTCCCCTGCATTGGCAGGCGGATTCTTGACCACTGCACCACCAGGGGAGTCTCAAATCTTACTTTTTTAATGTAGCCAAATGTATTTTTTTTTCTTGTGCAGCATCTAAATTTTGAGTTATACTTAGAAACGACTTCCCCATTCCAGGATTATAAAAGAATGTTGTCTGTTTTAGTTTATAGTTTCCCTTGCTGCATGTAAATCTTTGAACTACTTGGCATTGATTTTGGTGTATGGTGTGAGGTATACATACAGCTTTATCTTTTTTTCCCAAAAGACTATTTTGTCCCAACACCATTTATTAAAAAGTTCATCTTTATCTTTCCACCTTGTCATACACTAAATTTCCATCTGATTTGAGTCTTTCTGGACTTACTATTCTGTTCCATTGGTCTATTATGTCAGTACTACACGATTTTCCTTCTTCATATAGGCCATGGTGTTTTAATATTATTTAGGGTTAGGTTCCTCGCCCCTTCTCACTTTTCTTCCTTTTCAGAGTTTTCCTGGCCCTTTTTGTTTGCTTGTTTTTCCTTGTGATCTTTATTTATTTATTTAAAATTAATTTAATTTTGTTTTTGGCTGCATTGGGTCTTCGTTACTGCATGCGGGCTTTCTCTAGTTGTGGTGAGTGGCGGGGGCTACTTTTCGTTGCGGTGCACGGGCTTCTCATTGCTGTGGCTTCTCTTGTTGCAGTGCGCGGGCTCAGTAGTTGTGGCATGCAGGCTTCAGTAGTTGTGGCTCGTGGGCTCTAGAGCACAGGCTCAGTAGTTGTGGCGCATGGACTTATTAGTTGCTGCGCGGCATGTGGGATCTTCCCGGGCCAGGGCTCAAACCCGTGTCCCCTGTATTGGCAGGTGGATTCTTAACTGCTGTGCCACCAGGGAAGCCCCCTCATGATCTTTATAATCCGCCTGTCTACAACAGAGAATAAACAGCCGCCACTTTGAGATGGCATTAGATTTATAGATGACCTTGGGGGGTATGACATCTTTCTGATGTTGCATCTTTATATCCAAGAACATGGTGTGTCTTCTCGCTCAAGTCTGTTAGGTCATTCAGGAATGTGTTCAAGTTTTCCTTCTACTTACGTAAGTTTTATACATTAATTAAATTTATTTCCCGATACTTGATGTTTTATTGCTGTTGTAATTGAGGTGTTCTTTCCATTTTATTTCCATTTTATTATCTAACTAGTTATTGTTTGGATTTATGAAAGCTGTTGATTTCTGTATATTTTGTATCTCACTAGCTTACCAAATTACTGGTTTTAGAAATGTAGCTTGTTGGTTGGTTCTCTTGGATTCTCTACTTACACAGTCATTTCTTTGGCAAGTGATAATTTTATCTCCTCCTTTTTAGTTTTTATTCTTCTGATTTTAGTCTCTTGGCCTTTTGCATTGGCCCTGAGTTCTGTTTTGAAAAATGTTCATTTTGAGCCACTAGTGAGCCCTCCATATGGAGGCATAAGTTTGAAGCTTAAGAGAGAGTTACTAGGGCTGGGAATCACATTTGCAAGTCATTAACTGAAGATGGTAGTTCAAACACTGGGACCCTGTGTGTTTGCCAAAGGCGAAAGTGCAGTGGGGAAAGGGGACAGAGCTGGAGACAACAGTGGCAACATGCGGGCGGTGATGGCCAGAAACCACAGAGAGCAGAAAGGAAGGGCTGGCTTTCTTTTTTTCGCCCCCCCCCCCCTTAAATAGACTTTATTTCTAGAGGAGTTTTAGGTTCACAGCAAAGTTGAGCAGAAATTTCAGAGGTTTTCCATGTACCTGCTGCCCTACCCCCACCCCGCCTTCCTGTGGGCAGCCCCCAGGGAGTGGTACACCTGTTACGGAGATGCCCCTACCAAGAGCTGTCAGTATCACCCAGAGTCCCCAGTTTATGTTAGGGCTCACTCTGGGTGTTGGGCATTCTGTGGTTTGGACGAATGTGTAAGGATGTGTATGCATCAGAGTATCATACAGAACAGTTTCACAAAAGGCTAAGTTTGCTTTTGCTCACTCCACATGCGCACCCATACTGTAGGTTATTTGCATTGTGCCGTGGTTTGTATTTCTGTACTAATCATACCACTTTCTTTAGTCTTTATTGAACTTCATCTTGTTTGTTAGCAGTCATTTCTTTAATCTTTCAATATCTTTTCCTCATTCCTTTTATTCTATTTAGAAGAGAAGTAAAGAAGTTCCTTTAGTGGAAATTGTTCAAACACTTACCTGCAGGGAGGAATTGTGCTTGAATGGGAGCCTGAGGGTTGTTCCTTTGGGTGACAGATGAAGCAATTAAATAGATATCAAGATTCACAGTGTTTTTTCTGATTTTCATGGACCGGAACTTAAAAAGCAATTCTTAAAAAAAAAAAAAAACACTGGCTCTTAAAATATTAATAGTTCATTCTTCTGTTTGGAACAAGTTCTGTAGTCATTTTCCTAGGTTTGAATGATAACCAACCGCAGAGGATACTTGATAGAGTAGGAAGGTTGTCTAAGATGTTGAAAATGTATTTTCTCCTATTAGAATATTTGAATGAGTGAGAACCTTGGTTCTTTGCCCATAGCTGACCCTGTACTCATTGCTCAGCATCTCAGCCAAGTTGATGTGTGAGCCCGCTTTCTAGCAATACAGGATGAATACATCCATGTGTGCAGCGACGTCTTATGTTCTCTCTCGGGTTTGTTACTCTTGCCGTCCCTGGAAGTAGGCTGAGACTTTTTGTAGACGAAATAAAGATAAACTTATAAGTAGCCAGATTCCTGTGTACTGCTTAGACACATAAGTGGAACTTTCTAATTGGTATAAACTCCTGTCGGAATCAAAGTTATGTTTTTTTAAATAGAAATTGGAGAACCAGGTAGGTGAGAGGTGGGTGCTGCTTCTTAGTAACTGATTTCATCAGTGTGGTGATTTGTTGTCTGAGCCTTTATGGGTGGAGATGGGTGCCGTCCTCTGAAAAGCAGAATCCCGGGGTTCTGTGGCACCTGCGCCTCCCGTCCCTAACAGGCCACCCTGTCCCAGGCTAAACTCACGTGAATTGAGACAGTGCGTGTCTGCCCAAGGGTGTTGGCTGCCGAGTGGTGGCCACTGATCAGCTCCTGCCCTGCAGCCAGCTCCTTTGATCTGCAGTATTCTGAGCTGCTTCTCAACAAGGGTACCTCCGCTTAGATACGAGCCTTCTCTTCTCTGAGCAGTGGAGTGAGGAAATAGGCACACCACCCCCACCCCCACCCCCACCCCCACCCCCGCCAAGAAAAAGTCAGAAGCCGATCCAGGCCTGTTGACTATTGACGTTGAGGCAATTGTTTTATTGATTTAGCTGTCTTTCATATGAAGAGTTGTAGCTTTATTCATTTGTATGAAAGAGAAGCAGGCCTTCTGTTCTAGAACATTAATTGGGAAATCTGGGGGCTTCCCTGGTGGTGCAGTGGTTAAGAATCCGCCTGCCAAGGCAGGGGACACGAGTTCGAGCCCTGGTCCGGGAAGATCCCACATGCCGCGGAGCAGCCAAGCCTGTGCTTCACAACTCCTGAGCCTGCGCTCTAGACCCGTGAGCCACAACTACTGAGCCCTCGTGCCACAACTACTGAAGCCTGTGTGCCTAGAGCCCATGCTCCGCAGCAAGAGAAGCCACTGCGATGAGAAGCCTGCGCACCACAACGAAGAGTAGCCCCTGCTCACTGCCGCTAGAGAAAGCCCGCGCGCAGCAACGAAGACCCAACACAGCCAAAAATAAATAAAATAAATTGTAAAAAAATTTTTTTAAAAATTGGGAAATCTGGAAGTTTCAATAATCTCTTTGAAACAGTGTGTAGCAGGTGGGTATAAGTACACTTCTGGAGACTGGGGGCGGAAAGTTAATCATAAGAAATGATTATTGGCTGTTAATACGTTCTGCAGGGTTTCTAAACCCCTTCTGTGTCTACGTGGTGCAGTTTGCTCAGATTGCAAAGTTGTCTTCCTGCTTGAGGCTGTAATCCTGGAGTCGTTAGTTACAGAGAGAACCCAGGTGGCCTGGGAGGGGTGTTCATGTGTGGTTTCCTCGACTGGCGGGGTTGGTCTCAATTTTAAGTGGCAGCCAATCCTGTCTATACAGACATTCCAGATTTCTTTAAACAGTGGTGGATTTGTGTCTACTGACTTGTACTGATTTTCCTTAAATATTTTTAAAAATTAATTAACTTTCTAATAATGGGAGGCCCTGCTCTTTTGGTGGAGTCGAGTTGTGGAGAAGAGAACAGGGATCCCCGAACTTGAATGGGGCTTCTCTGCCTGGCGGCTTCACAGTGTGCTCGACTTCATAGGTGAGGAACCTGTGGAAGTTGGTAGCGGGACCCTGCCAGCTGTTGCGTGGTGTCCAGTTTTCGTTGGGAATAATATGTGTTAGGTGAGCATCGTGTATGAGGAGGAGCCTGGCGGGGGGAGGTTGTGGGGGGACGCGGAGTCCAGGACCAGAGCTGGTGGCATCGCGGGCCACGCCGCGGAGGGCCTTAGGGAGGAGCAGTTCTGGTCGCAGGGACCAGGGTGGACCTCGTGGAACGAGCGGTGACTGAGCCCGGGAGGACCAGCAGGCGGTCCACGGCTGGGGTGGGCCCTCCTGCAAGGAGGACAGGCATGCACACGATGGCGGGGAAGCGCAGTGTGCTCCGGGCAGCGAGCCGAGGCTACGGGCCGGGCGGGAGGAGAGGCTGGAAGCATCTCTGAGGACCAGAGAAGAGGCACTTACATGGCGCGAGGGAGGCTCTGGTTCCCGTGCCGAGTAGGTGGGGAAGAACCGTCCATGACTGAACGACCTTCTCCACCAGCTTGGTCCATGCCCCTTATCTTTCCAACAAATCACTCCAGCCCTCTCGTTACTGAGGGCTAGGAAGTCCACCGTCTCCTTCAGGATGACCCTTCTTGACCTAGGACTTGTCCTGCAGACCTCCGGGGATTCCTTGGTCGGGCCGTGAGCCCGGAGAGCTGGGGGAGTCGCAGCTCTTTTTTCTGGCGCTGAATACGCAGCTGCTCCTCCCCGAGCACAGCTGCTTGGCGGGGTCGCTGGGTCCCCAGGGGCTTCTATCTTAAGTACAAGTTGTGCTGAAACCAGCACCCTCCTTGAGCATCCGGGCCTTGGTTTTGAGCCCGAGTCACCCTTTCTTGGTGTCCTCGCTTGCCGGCTGACCTGGGATGCCCAGTGTGTCAGGCTGCCTGGGAACTTCTCTAACAGGAGGGAACGAGGGCATCTCTCCTTTGCTTCCAAGAGGCTCCTTGGCCCAGATGCAGATTGGACCAGTGGAGTTTGAATTACTGCAAAGGAAACCTTGGTCAGGACCCGGAAGGTGCTTTTATTCTTTTTCCAGGGCAGTGGGTGCCTATACTCATCTGATAATTGCATCCTCGGGAGGGCTGACTCACAGACCTCTCCTGTTGACAGAGCAGCTCTGCAGCGGCTCCAGAACACGGGAAGGTGGGCCCCACCAGGCTCCTGCAGCACGTGGTCAAAGTTACTGAGTACAGCTCTGCCGGTAGGGTGGTAACTCTGTGAACAGCTCTGTGATTTAGAAAGATAACTGTGCAGCGTCAAGTTTGGACCAGTGATAAGGTCTTGAGATAGGGTACAGACTGGGACTAGAGGTGAAGAGACAGATTTACTGTCTTAAACAAAACAAAAACTTGTTACTGAGGTAGAGTTGACAGGATTTGTTGACCTCTTGGATGTAGGTCAAAGATAACTCAAAGCTTGTCTAACACGATTCCTAGTAAAAAGACTTGAATCCAGGCATGGAACAGGACAAACAGAACGTGCAGAGTTCAGCATGATGGGTTCGTTTTTGGACACAGTGATATTTCTATATGACATCCTATGAGGCTGTCTGGCAGGCAGTTGAATATACTGGAGTGACCAACACCTAGGTGATGTTTGACATTGTGAAAGCACTGAGATATCAAGAGAAGTGTAGGATGTGTAGAGTGAGGAAAGTGGGTGCCTGAGGGATGAATATTTAGGGAGAAGCCCTACTTAAGGAGCTTGAGAAGAAAAGAATCCTGGGATGCCAGGAAGCTGAGGTAGAAAGAGGAGTAAGAGTGGAGGTAGTGGGAGAGCAGTTTCGAGTGACCAAAGGAAATCATTGGAAAGACACAGGGGAAGTTACAGAGCCTGCGGGAAGTCTAGAGAGCCCCGCCCAGAAAACTGAGCACTGCCAAAGGAAGCCGGCCGTCAGAGCCTGGTTAGGGTGCCGTCTGACTACTGCTGCAGCTGCAGCACTGGGTCCTGTTTGCTGCTGGCACTGGCCAGGCCATTTCCAGATTGTCCGTTTCTTGACCACAGTCTGTGAGTCAGAGCCCTGGCCAGAAGTAGCTCGCAGAGCAGGCTCCCGGCCCCAGGGCTCCGTGGATTGCACGATGGCAGGTGGCCCCTCACGTCAGGCCGGGAGAGTCAGCAGGCACTGCGCTCTTGGTGGTCTTAGCAGGAGCAGGGGGATAGCAGTTGGGAGAATAACTGGCAGGCGGGAGGCAAGAGAGCCCCGTGTCCCCAGGCCTGGCAGTCAGAGCCGGGGCATGCTTGATCCCTGGAGGCCTCTGGCCTCTCCTGCAGCCACGACTCCCCAGGGCCCGCCTGCGTCTGCTGGCGTTTTCCCAAGGTGGGAGAACTGATTTGCCTCCTGGTTTGTTTTAATTGTCAGGAATGTGCTTATGTCTGGGTTGGACTAAAGGGTGGTTGAGCTTATCCAGGATTGGGCTTGGCAGTGGGTCTGGTGGAAGGGCTAGAAAGTAAGGAAAGTATTAGAAAGGTGCATCTCTGGGCTGACCGGGAGGAAGTGCAACCTTCAGGGTGTGGAGAGACCAGGAGACAAGGCAAGTTTAAAGACTGGGGTGCAGGTGGGGGTGCAAAAGCGGAGCACCCAGCTTGTCCCGGTTAGGATCAGAGAAGAACTTGGGGCGAGAGAATCTGGAAGAGGGCCTTGTTTTGAGGCTTTTCAGGACAGCAGTGAGGTATCCTCAAAGAGTTTGTGAATGGGGGAGGTTAATTCCTATCCTGGGGTTACAGACTGTAAAATCAATACCATCTCCTCCTCAGAGGGACACAGGTGGCTGCCTGACAAGTATAACAGAGGCGAGGATGGGATGTGTCCTTGAAGGAGCAGAGGCAGAGCTGGCCTGCTGGCCTCTGGGCGTCCAGTTCAGTGGAGACTCCGTCCTGAACGTGAAGATGCATGCAGCAGGCGCTAGCAGTGGGCTCGGGTGTTCGTGCGGTGTCCCTGTGGAGGCATGGGGGCATCTGGTCAGGATACTGCTGCCCTTAAACAGCCTCCCTTCTGGTTGGATTGCTTGGGCACACAGCAGTTTTCCATTTCCTCCCCACTTTGGGAATGATGTGGCGATCGTTTTAATTTCTAGTATCTCTGTCCCCTGGGATAGGTTCCTATTTATCTCCGAAGTGATCAGTCAGCATTGAAAGCAATGCAGTTGTATTTCTTACTGCACATGGATAATTGGACATGCTGATTTGAAACATAAATTTCCAAAGTGTGACTAATGTAATTGAGGACCTGAGCAATGGGTCCACTCCTGGCAGGTAATAAACAAATCCGGCTTCTGGGCCTGCAGAGGCCCTCCGTGGTGAGCATCTCTGGGTGAGGCTCCTCAGGAGAGGTGCTGGCCCTGCCTCCCTGCAAGACGCTGTCGCGCTGTCACATGAGCCGTGAGCAAGTTTCTCACTTACTGCAGAGCCCTTGGATCCCTGCTCAGACGGGGCCCCTTGCCTGGAACACACTTACCCTTGACCCTGCTCTTCATCTGGTTCCATCCTACTCAGCCTCCGGGTCACCTCCTCACCCTGCCCTAACCCTCAATCTGAAGTTCCTATTGTTCTCTCTTTTCCCTCTTAGAACTTACTGTTATTATTATTGTGATGATGATGATGGTGATGGTGATGATGATGTGCGTGTGTGGGGTGGGTTATGCTGCCTTGCCTTACGGGACAGAAAGCAGAAGCCGGGCGGAGGCCCTGTGGTCTTGTTCACGTGCGTGGCCCTGCTGCAGGCACAGTCCCTGCTCCAGGCAGGCGTGGAGTAGTATTTGCTAAATGAATGAAAGCCCTGGGTGTGGTGGGTACAGTTGGGAGGGAAAAGGCCTAGAGAGGACCCCAAGGGGTGAGGGGAAACCCTGCTGAAGGTTGTGAGAGCAGCTGTCTGTGAACCGTGGCGTGCCTCGCGCGACCTGCTCAGCCGCGGGGTGATGTCTTATTTTAAGACGCAAATAGCATTATCCATTTTCTTTTTTCTGATTGTGAAGGTACAAACTCCTAAAAATTTTCAGAAAATTACAAAGAGGAGAATGAAAGTCATCTATAATCCTGCCATTTTCACCATTTTGGTTTGTGTAACTTGACTTTTCTGTGAGTATATATATTTTTCAAAACACGAACACAATTGTATGTACTTATGGTTTCCTACCCAGCTCTTCTTATTTAATTATGTTGTAGACATCCTTCCATGTCAGCGAGATCCACGTTGTCATTGATTGGCTGTGTGGTATTGTCGTTGGAATGCAAGCCTGTCTCCTGTTGTGAACACTTAGATTACATCGGGGTTTTTTCCCATGTAAATTGCACTGAGATGAACATTCTTCAGATTGTAATTTCAGTCCTCCAAGAGGGAACTTTGCTTGAGTCTGGTGGCTGATAGAGTAGAATGCAAATTGGGATTCCAAGTGTTTATTTTTGACTGTTTCTGTCTCCTTGGGGTTTGCATTAGTCATTTGATGCCCTCCACAGGATCCAAAAATCTCCCCAAAAGTTCCTCTTTCCCTGCCTAGTAGAATGGGAATAGACAGGTAGTTTTTAGCTTTAGGTGCCTGAGGCTCTACTTTAAGGAGGAGAAACTCCTTGTAAGTTTCTAGCTGAAGGATGTTAACAGTTATTAATAGAATCACAGTTAACAGCAGCAGCAGTACCTAATGTTCAGTTGTTAATTGTCCACCACGTGCCAGAGTGTTTGGAGTAGTAGCTCCTGGGTGGTTCTCACAGCAGTCCTTGAGATTGGTGCTATCAGCCCCATTGTACAGATGAGGAAACTGAGACCTAACCAGATGAAATAACTTGAACGAGGCTTGTGAGGATGGAGTTGAGCTGTGGACCCCCCGGTCGCGTGTTCCTGGGGTCTGCCTTGGCGACCACGTGCCCTCCACTCTGTGTGCGTCTCAGGAAAATGAGCGCACCTGGCGGTAGCGAGCTAGTTGCCTTATAAGGTTTTTAAGAAGAGAAGCAGAAATGTGTTAACATTTGGGGGAAACGTATTTAAAGTGAAGACGTGACTGCTTTTATTTATTTGGCTACAGATTGTAGCGGTTGGGAGAGGTGAGTCGGTCGGGGGTCTGGTGCCCCGGCCGCCTTTAACGACTGCGTGTTTCCTCCTTGGATCTCCCTCTTCACTTTCTTTGGCTCAGTCAAGTTTTACCTCCTGTTCCTCTGGTCTGTGCTGTTACTGGACAGCTGTTAAACATCTGTTGCTCTCTGCTCTGAGGACGCGTGGTGGGTGTGTGTACACAGTGGCTCTGATCCTGTTGGTGTCGGCGCCGGGAGCCTTCAGAACGAAGGGTCTCTCGTGGCCCTGTGCAGCGTCTTCTCTTCTCCTAGTCACCGCAGCCTTAGAAGCTGCCAGTTGCCAATAAAGATGTCTAACAAAATTAAGAGACCTTTTCCCATCACAGGAATAAAGGAAAAGAAAAAGATAAGACAAAGTGGAAGGAGGAAGTCTCCTACTAAAAAGGGAGATTTTTAAAAATCATTCTTAAAAATACGGTGCTCTCAAGTGTGAGGGAATCCTCTTGCGGATCTGGGCAGTGGGAGGGGTGTTGGAGTGGGAGGACGCGTCTCAGCGGGGGGAAACAGCCCAGATTTGCCGAAGATGAAATGTAACGTTGAGCAGGGCTTGGACGCAGATAAGAAGTTCTTTTGCCTCCTCGACTTGCTTTAAAACCGTTCATTTTTTATTTTTAAGGTCATTTGGGGGGAGTCTCTTTGCTCCCAGCCTGGCTCTTTCAGTGTGGCCTGACCCCTGAGTCCTACCCTCCCACACAACTTGAGAACTTGATTTCTTTGCTCACAAAGACTTCTTTCCAACCCCTCTCTTCCCCGCAAAATACTCCGTATTTGGTGCTGAGTATTCTGCACAGAGCATGGCTAGAGGGCCTGTTAAGTATGTCCTTCTGTCCTGTGGACATGGAAAAGTATGAGCTTTAAAGCAAATGTATATAAAAAGGAAATGTTCTCTAAGCCAGGGACACACGGTTTTCCCTTTATGAAAGTGCTGAGCGGTGTGGTCTATTCAACATGCCTCTTTGAAACCGGAAAGAAGGTGATCAGTGGCGGTTTGAGATAGTGAAAGGGAATGGAGAATCGAGAACATGGCTCCTTAGACCGTTCTTCTGTGAGCCTTGGCTTACAGAGTTAAACACTTAAACAAGGATGTAAAATAAGGGTAAGCGTCACATTTTCACATTCACATTCATTGTTAAATGTTTTTTTTTTTAAATAGGAGACTCTGAGTCAGAGTGAGCCTGAGCAATGGTCTGGTTGTTGAAATTTACCCCACCTACCACATTTCCATGATTAAAGAAACAGACCTGCAGCAAATCAGAGGCTCTCATTCTCCAAAGAGTTGAGTTTTTAAACGCTGGTTCAGCTGAGGTCCTGTAAGTTTGCTTGTTCACATTCACGGTGGAATTTTCTGCTGGAGGAATCATAATAACATTTTCAGGAACATTTTCAATAAAGTTTATGAGATGAGGTGGTCTTGGAAGATACACAAAGAATCTAACAGCCCATTTGGGTGGAGAACTACAGATTTGCTAATTACTGAAAACTTAGTTGATGTGAATGCTTCTTCCCTTTGGGAGCCCCGTGAATTGGAGGCAGCTGTCCGTGACGGCGGGGCCCCCGTGCCTTGGCCCGTCTTTGTTGGGAAGACTTCCAGGTCTGATGAGCGTTACAGGTTTCTGCCAGAGATCCTTTGCTGAGGTTGAGAAATCTTCTATTCTTAGTTTACTGCATTTTTTTTTTTTTTAATCACGAAGGGCTGTTGAATTTTAGCAAATGCTGTTTTTCCGTCTGAGACGGTCGTGTGTTTTTCATTAGGAGCCTTTCTGTACTATTCGACTTTTTTTTTTTTTTTTTCTATTCGACTTTTTAGTACATCCACTCACCCGAGGCTTAGAACTCCTTTAAAACACTAACTTTGCAGCCATGTTACTGCATGTGTTTTCCCTTGAATTTGATTTCTCCTTCCGTCTGTACTGTCTGCTTTCCATTTTGAGGTTATTTCAGCATTTCTAGGCTATTAGTGATTTCTTCTTTCTTCAGAAGCCTCTCCTGTCATTTCATGGGTTTAGAGGAGGGAGCGCACACGCCCCTGGGCCAGGCCTGCCCTTTGACCGAGTCTTGGGGACTTTGAAAAGCCAGCCCTCCTCGCCCAAGTTCTGCTGTGCTGTCAACTTCCTGAAGCCGTTGAGATGTCCTGTCACTTTACTCTGAGACCCTGACTGTGAATCGGGGCTCGGAATTGCATTACAGAACCTGACAACTCAGGCTGAAATTTCAGGAGATGATTAGAAGGTTCATAGGACCTTAGCGACAGAGTAGCTGGAAGAATCTCTGGGCTTTTCAGCCCAGACTGCCAACCTCACCTTCCCTCCTGGACTGAGAGATAAAAACCACATGGATTCCGCCCTGATTTGCGTGCTTTGCCCTAAAATAGCCCTCCCCCACCTCACGTTAAATTCCTCAAGTGTTCCATTATACCCTTTAGATGTTTGTGAATGGGAAGCAGAGTGCCAGGTGTTGTACAGCTGTGTTCAGTCTGCTCAAGACTGAGCAGTGGAGCAGGCTTCCTGGCAAGGATGAGGAAGTCTCTACACTGCTTTCCAGGGGAGGGTGGTGGGGACTGTTGTTTGAGGGGTGGATGTGCAGAGGGTATGGAAGGGACCTATTCGGTCTTCCAGCTGGAAGTGGGAGCCAAGCATGGATACGTTGCTGCCTTTTTAAAAATACACCCTTTCGGACTTCCCTGGTGATGCAGTGGTCGAGAATCCTCCTGCCAGTGCAGGGGACACGGGTTCGAGCCCTGGTCCGGGAAGATCCCACGTGCTGCAGAGCAACTAAGCCCGTGTGCCACAACTACTGAGCCCTTGAGCCACAACTACTGAAGCCCGCGCGCCTAGAGCCCATGCTCCGCAACAAGAGAAGCCACCGCATTGAGAAGCCCATGCACTGCAACAAAGAGTAGCCCCCGCTCGCCGCAACTAGAGAAAGCCCGTGCACAGCAACAAAGACCCAACACAGCCAAAAATAAATAAATAAATTTATTAAAAAGAACTCTCTCTACTAACAACATTGTAAAGCAACTATACTCCACCTTTTGGCTGTTGTAAACAGTGCTCAAAGGACATTCATGTACAACTATTTTAAATACCTGTTCTAAGTTCCTCTGGGTATATACCTAGTGGAATTGCTTGGTCTTATAGTAATTCTGTGTTCAACTTTTTGAGAAACCTCTAAAATGTTCTCCAGAGTGACTAAACCATTTTACATTCCCACCAGCAATGTATGAAGGTTCCAATTTCTCCACGTCCTTGCCAACACTTGTTACTATACTTAAAAAATATTTCTTGGGCTTCCCTTGTGGTGCAGTGGTTAAGAGTCCACCTGCCAATGCAGGGGACATGGGTTCGAGCCCTGGTCCGGGAAGATCCCACATGCCGCGGAGCAACTAAGCCCGTGCGCCACAACTACTGAGCTTGCACTCTAGAGCCCGTGAGCCACAACTACTGAGCCCGCGTGCCACAACTACTGAAGCCTGCGTGCCTAGAGCCCGTGCTCCGCAAGGAGAGAAGCCACTGCAATGAGAATCCCACGTACTGCAACAAAGAGTAGCCCCTGCTCACCACAGCTAGAGAAAGCCCGCGCGCAGCAACAAAGACCCAATGCATCCATAAATAAGTAAATCAATGAATTTAAAAAATTTCTTATAGCCATCCTACTTGGTATGAAGTACCATCTCATTGTGGTTTTTGGTTTGCATTTCCTAATGACTAATGATGTTGAGCATCTTTCCATGTGCTTTTGGGTATTTGTATGTCTTCTTTGGAGAAATGTCTATTCAGGTCCTTTGTATTTCTTAATTGGGTTGTCTTTGAGTTATAAGAGTTCTTTATGTATTCTGGATACTAGACCCTTATTAGATATATGGTTTACAAATATTTTCTCCCATTCTGTAGGTTGTCTTTTCGCTTTCTTGATAATGTCCTTTGATGCACAAAAGTTTTTATTTGATAAAGTCCAATTTATCTTTTTTCTTTTAGCTGTGAAAGCTAAAGATATAGTAGTGTAAAACAACATTAACACACTTTGGGTTTTGTGATCTAAGTACGGGGAGCTTGAAAATTGGGTTAAATTTAAGCATTTGAAATTAAGTGGATGCGTGAAAGCTAGTCATTCTTTCTCTATTAGAATTGCTATTTTTTTTTATTTTTTTTATTTTTTATTTTTTTTAAAGATTTATTTTATTTATTTTTGGCTGAGTTGGGTCTTTGTTGCTGCATGTGGGCTTTCTCTAGTTGCAGCGAGCGGGGGCTACTCTTCGTTGCTGAGCCAGGGCTTCTCATTGCGGTGGCTTCTCTTGCTGCGGAGCACGGGCTCTAGGCGCGTGGGCTTCAATAGTTGTGGCTCACGGGCTCTATAGCGCAGGCTCAGAAGTTGTGGCGCACGGGCTCAGCTGCTCCGCGGCATGTGGGATCTTCCCGGACAAGGGCTCGAACCCGTGTCCCCTGCATTGGCAGGCGGATTCTTAACCACTGCGCCACCAGGGAAGCCCAGAATTGCTATTTTTTAAAAAATTATTTTATTATTTTTATTTTTGGCTGTGTTGGGTCTTTGTTGCTACATGCGGGCTTTCTCTAGTTGCAGCGAGCGGGGGCTACTCTTCGTTGCGGTGCATGGGCTTCCCATTGTGGTGGCTTCTCGTTGCGGAGCACGGGCTCTAGGTGTATGGGCTTCAGTAGTTGCGGCACACAGGCTCAGTAGTTGTGGCTCGCAGGCTCTAGAGCACAGGCTCAGTAGTTGTGGTGCACGGGCTTAGTTGCTCCACGGCATGTGGGATTTTCCCGGACCAGGACTCGAACCCATGTCCCATGCATTGGCAGGCAGATTCTTAACCACTGTGCCACAGGCATGCCCCTAGATTAGTTTTTGCTTTAATGAGTGCAGTGCAGTCTTTCTCTTTTGGGAGTGAGTTTTTTTTTGGGGGGGGGGAGTGAGTTTTGATGTAAAATAAGCTAAGAAAGACTGAGATAAATTGTGACTTAAGAAACTTAGTTTTGATACAAAAGGTATGTCTTGGTCCTGCGATGTAAGATTTAATTTTGTTTTTATTGATTATCATATCTTTACAAAGTTTTTTAAAAAGGGTAGAATGGTGTTTTATAAAGTGCTAGTTTGTGTGGTCAGGAGGAGAAGTGATACAGTGAGGTGCTAATTATTATAAGAAAGTAAGCGGCACTAAAGATGGAGCAAGCCACACCAGTGTGACCTGGTTCCCAAGCTGCCCGGGCCATCAAAGTCTGTAATGTTAGTATCATCCCATTAAAAATTCTTAGAAGTTCCGTTTCTCTTTCTGTGTCTGTGTGTACGTATGTGTCTGTATCCTGGGAGGATGAATCTGGAATGTTAACTGTGGTTATCTCTGTGTGTGGGGTTGTAGCTGCTTTTTCTTTTGCTTATCATTTGCTTTTTCTGCATGAACATGTGTCTGCTTTTAGTATGGTAGAAAGATTTAAAAGGTGAGTGAATGGGGGTAGAGTTGTTAATCAATGAGAATTATTTGTGTGGAAACTGAAAAGACAGTATTTGCCCCATTCACAGGTTTGCATGATTTGACTGCTGTTGTCACACACATTGTCTGTTCTTGAAATCCTGGAGAATTAATTTGTGTATAAATACCTAATCGCCATGTAAGTGGAGAAGTGAAATATCCTTACTCACTTTTTCTTGCTTTCAGTAGAGCCTGCCAGCAAATGTTCAGTCCCTGTTGAATAAATTACTGATGCACTGACTGTTTTGAACAGGCCAACCAAAGTGTTGTGTAGAACTACTTTATAAAATGTTCTTTTGTCATATTAGCTGTGTTGTCAAACAAAAATTAAGCATCACCCAAAAATCTGGAACATTTCTTTGTTATAATGAATTATAATGGTATACAACGAAGTGGTTCAGGTGAAGAGCACTGCACAGTAACTTCTGTCCGGGCTGCTGCTTCCCTAGCTGTTAAAATGTTAACGAATCCTCCAGGTGGGCGGGTGTCACCGCTCAAGCAGGTGAGGAAAGCCAGGCTCCTGCCTCTCGTAGCACAGAGACGATGGTTCTGTGTTCCCTGCTCGTTTCCACCTGGTGGCACATCTTTAGAATAAGTGAGCCCTGATGTTCAGTCAGTGATGATGGACCTTGACAGTTGTGTCCTTGAAAGTCTGGCTGGTGTTTCATTAGCGCTCTGATCCCACCCCATTCAGAGACTGTGATGAGCACCGGCAGGGGGGCTGCCATTCTCTGCTCTTGAGCCAAAGGCTCTTCTCGGACCCCCTGCCAGTTTTCCCTGAGATGGCTCGCAGGACCATGTACCTGGAGATCAGGGCTGTAACCAGTTCCTTCTGTCCTGTCACAAGGGTATGGAAAAACACCTGTTTTTTTCCCCTTAGGTGATGTGACTTAAAAAAACTTTTAATTTTGAACTAATTATAAATTCACAGAAAGTTGCAAAGAGAGGTCTTCCTTGCTCTTCACCCATCCCTTCTCATTGGTTACGTCTCATGTAACTGTAATATGAAAATCAGGAAGTTGGCATTGGTACGATGTGTGTATAGGTCTGTGTCCTCTTAACACTTGTGTGGATTGATGTAACCACTACTGCAATCAAGATACAGAACCACAAAGATCTTTATCTTTCTCCTGTTACCCCTTGGTAGTCATACCTACTGTTCACCCCCAACCATCCTTAACCCCAGGCAGTGGCTATCTGTTTTCCTTGTCTATAATATTGTTATTTCAAAAGTGTTATGTAAATGAAATCATACAGTATGTAACCTTTCGAGATTGCCTTTTTTACCCCACTCAGCGTAATGCTCTTAGGATCCATCTGAGTTGTGTGTATCAATAGTTAGTTCATTCGTATTTATTGCTGAGTCGTATTCCATGGTATGCATGTACCAAGTTTATCTCTTTACCTATTGTAGGACACTGGTTGTTTCTAGTTTTTAGATATTATAAGTAAAACTGCTGTGAACATTTGTGTACAGGTTTTTGTGTGGCCATAGCTTTCATTTCTTGGGGTAAATGTCCAGGAGTGATATTGCTGGGTCATACGGTAAGTGTGCATCATTTGTAAGAAATTGGCAAACTGTTTTCCAGAGGGCTGTAACAAGTTACAGTCCCACCAGATTCTCTGCATCCTCACTGGCCTTTGGTATTGTCACTGTTTTAAATTATAGCTGTTTTAATAGGTGTGGTGCGTTATTCTAATGACTAATGATGTTGAATATCTTTTCATGTGCTTATTTGCTGTTTATCCTCTTCAGTGAAATGTTTCTTCTTGTGTTTCGCCTATTTTCTAATTGGATTGTTTGCTTTTTACTGTTGAGTTTTGGGAGTCCTTTGTAAATTCTAGATAAGAGTCCCTAATCAGACATGTGGCTTATTTTCTCCCAGTCTGTAGCTTACTTTTTATCCTCTTATCAGAGCAAAAGTTGTTAGTTATGATGAAGTTCAGCTTATTGATTTTTTTTCCTTTATGGTTATTGCTTTTGTTGTCATGTCTGAGAACTCTTTGAAGCCCTAGCTCCCAAAGCTTTTCTCTTACGTTGTCTTCTGAAAGTTTTATAGTTTTACACTTGATAGTTAAATCTGTGATCCGTTTTGAGTTAATTTTTTTTTTTTTTTTTTTTGTGGTACGCAGGTCTCTCACTGCTGTGGCCTCTCCCGTTGTGGAGCACAGACTCCGGACACACAGGCTCAGCGGCCATGGCTCATGGGCCCAGCCGCTCCGCGGCATGTGGGATCCTCCCGGACTGGGGCACGAACCTGTGTCCCCTGCATTGGCAGGCGGACGCTCAACCACTGCGCCACCAGGGAAGCCCCTTGAGTTAATTTTTATATAAAGTGTAAAGTGTAGGTCGTCTCCTTATTTTGCCTATGAATATCCAGTTATTCCAGCACCGTTTATCGAAAAGACTATTATCCTCTATTGAATTGCTGTTGTACCTTTGTCAAAAATCAGTTGGCCCGGCCTTCCCTGGTGGCATAGTGGTTAAGAATCCGCCAGCCGATGCAGGGGACACGGGTTCGATCCCTGGTCCAGGAAGATCCCACATGCTGCGGAGCAACAAAGCCTGTGCGCCACAACTACTGAGCCTGCACTCTAGAGCCTGCGAGCCACAACAACTGAGCCCGTGTGCCACAACTACTGAAGCCCATGCACCTAGAGCCTGTGCCCCGCAACAGGAGAAGCCACTGCAGTGAGAAGCCCGTGCACTGCAACAAAGAGTAGCCCTGCTTGCTGCAGCTAGGGAAAGCCTGCGTGCAGCAATGAAGACCCACAAAATAAATGAATAAAATAAATAAATTTATTAAAAAAAAATCAGTTGGCTGCATGGAGTGTGGGCTCTTTGGAGTTTTCTATTCTGAGTGATTCCTCCAACTTAAGCCTTTCTCAGAATAGTTCTAGTTATGCTGATATTCCTTTGATTTGCCATATAAATTTTAGAATAATCTTTGCTATGTACATACATTTACAAAAATTTTGCTGGGATTTTGATAGGAATTACATTAAACTGGTTTATCAATTTGAGGAGAAATGGCATCTTTACTGTGGTGAGTCTTCCAATCCATGAACACGGTATATCTCTCCATTTATTTAAATTTTTCATTTCATTAGTTTTTTGTAGCTTTCAGCATACAAGGTCCTGTACGTGTTTTGTTAGACTTACACCCAAGTGTTTTGTTTTGAGTGCTGGTGTTACATTTTAAACTTTGGTTTCTACGTGTTCACTGCTAGTACATAGAAACATGATTTTTATATGTTCTTGTATCCTGCAGTTTTGTTGAACTCATTTTAACGTTTTAGGAGGTTTTTTAGGATTTTCTTTGTAGGTTATCTTGTAATCTGCAAATAAGGACACTTATTTCTTCTTTGAGATCTCTGTATAACAATTTTCAGATAAATATTCATGAGAGATATTGGTTAGTAATTTACTCTTTTTGTACTGTCTTTGTCTCATCTTGGTATTAGGATAATACTAGCTGCATAAAATGAAATGAGAAGTGGTCCCTCTTCTTTTTTCTGGGAGAGATTATGTAGAATTGGTGTTAATTCTTTAAACGTTTGGTAGAATTCTCCAGAGAAACAATGTGTACCTGGCCATTTCTTTTGGGGGGAGTTTTAAGCTACAGATTTAGTTTCCTTAATTGTTATACATTCTTCAAATTATGTATTTCATTTTGGGTGAGTGGTAGTAGTTTTTGCTCTTTAGGGAATTGGTGCGTGTTATCTTAGTTGTTTGCAGTATTTATCTTCTCTCTCTCTCTCTCTATATATATATATCACTATCCTATATATATCTTATCCTGTACGTCACTATCGTCTGCAAGGGCTGATATCCCCTGTTTCATTCCTCATATTGGTAATTTGTCTTTTCTCTTTTTATCTTGTTAGAGGATAGCTCGTTTTCTTTTTAAAGAACCAACTTTTTGTTTCATTGATATTTCTCTATTGTCTTTCTGAAATTCTGGTGGAAGCTACAAATGTTTGGACTGTTCATCATTGTTTTCAATTTCATTGATTCTGCTCTTTATTTTTTCCTTCTTTCTGCTTGCTTTAGGTTTATTTTACTCTTTTAAAGTTTTTTGAGATGGGAACTTAGATTGTTGATTTGGTACATTTCCTTCTAAACATTTTAGTGCTATAAATTTCCCTCTCAGAACTGCTTTAGTGATGCCCCACGAATTTTGATGTGTTGTATTTTCATTTTCACGCAGTTCAATGTGCATTTATGAATTTCCCTTGGGATTTTGCATTTATCCCATGGATTAATTGGAAGTGTGTTTATTAGGTTTTGGTATTGGGAGACTTTCCAGCTATATTTCTGTTACTGACTTCTAATTTGACTCCCCTGTGGTCAGAGAACACATTGTGTATGATTTCACATCTTTTAAATTTATTGAGGTTTATTTCATGCACCAAGGTATGGTCTATCATAGTATTTGTCTGTTTTAACTTAATTTTTGTTAGATTAGGTCCTAGATTTCTTTTGCGGGAGGGCATCATTCAGCCTATCAAAGATTCATATCTATCTCACATGCAAAGTATGTTCATCACGTCCCCAAATCTCCTTAAGTCTCAGCCTATTACATTGTCAAATCAAAGTAAGAAAGTCTCGTCTAAATATCATCAGCTCAGAAATCCCATATCTCAACCAGGTGTGGGTGGGACTCTGGGTCTGATCCATCCTGAGGTAAAATTCTTCTCCATCTGTGGCTCAAGTTAGAAAACAAGTTGTCTGTTCCCCAGATCCAGTGGTGGGACAGGCAAAGGATAGCAGTTACAGACACTCCCATTCTAAAAAGGAGGGGAGAGAGAGAGAGAAGGCAAGGGAAGGAAAGAAGCAGTCACTGCTCTCCAGCAATTTCAGAACCCAACCAAGCAAGGTCATTGGGTGTCAGGGCCTGGGAATAATCCTCTGTGGCTCAAGGCTCTGGTCCTCACAGTGATCTTTCCTTTTTCTCGAGGTTAGTTAGCATGTTTGCAACTGAGTAGTTTTACCAGCCAGTTTTCCTGTCTGTAGAATTTTGGGTGTCTGACAGCTTTATTTCATTTCATCCTCTCTTGTCTTTTTCATACCAAGCAGGCCGTGTTTCTGCTGGTATAACGTTCTCAGAAACCTGTGGGTCTCTATCTATTTCATGGGATTCACTCCATTAGACAAGAGGGTCCCCCATAGATCTTTCCTGTATAACCCCATTTCTATCCCCGGCTTCTGCCAAGATGGTTGGAGGGATTAATGAGTGGCAGGCTTGTCAGAGAATTTTCTGTGTGAGGGAATATTGTGTTCTTCAATTTCTTCCAGAGCATTTGCAAGGCATTAGCCAGCCACACCTTGGCTTTCTCTTTAGAGCGCGTGTTCCTTACAGTGAATGTCCTGATTTTATTATCTTTTACAATCTGGATGAGCTGAGATTTTCTCACATCATCACGTCTTGGTTCCTTTTTGTGTAACAGTTTTTCCTTCAACTTATCTCTTTCCTCTTGCATTTTACTGTAAGCAGCAAGAAACCAGGCTGCACCTTTAACTCAGTTAAATGGCCAACATCGAGACGAAGACCCTCCACCAGCAAAAAGGTTATGACTCACCGAAGGCTCAGATGATGGTTAGTGTTTTTTAGCAATAAAGTGTTTTTTAATGAAGGTATGTACATTTTTAAAAGACATAATGTTATTGCACACTTAATAAATTGCAGTGTAGCGAAAAATGTAACTTTTATACGAACTGAGAAAACAATTCGTGTGACTTGCTTTATTGTGATCCTGGCTTTATTGCAGTGGTCTGGAACTGAACCTGCAGTATATCTCCGAGGTCTGCCTGTATTCCAAGATTCCTTTGTTTATCTTTTTTTTTTTTTTCCCCAGCTGCGCCTTTCGGCTTGTGGGATCTTAGTTTCCCAACCAGGGATTGAACCCGCGCCCTCACAGTGAAAGCACCTGCCAGGGAACTCCCTGTTTATCTTTTTTTTTTTTTTTTTGCGGTATGTGGGCCTCTCCCGTTGCGGAGCACAGGCTCCGGACGCGCAGGTTCAGCGGCCATGGCTCACGGGGCCAGCCGCCCCGCGGCACGTGGGATCTTCCCGGACCGGGGCACGAACCCACGTCCCCTGCATCGGCAGGCGGACTCTCAACCACTGCGCCACCAGGGAAGCCCTATCATTTGTTTTTAAAGAACTTCCTTTAGCCATTCTTTTAGGGTAGGTTTGCTGGTAACAAATTCTTAGTTTTACTTCATCTTAGAATGTCTTAATTTTTCTTTTGTTCTTGAAGGATAATTTCACCAGATATAGAATTCAGGGTTGATATAATAGTTTAAAAAATTTTTTTCCCCTTCATTTGAAAAATGTTGGGTTTCTTCCTCTGCCTACTGTGGTTTCTGTGAGGAATCCAGTGATTTGAATTGTTTCTCTGCTGTAGGTAAGGTGTCATCTTCTCTGGCTGATAAAAAACCTTTTTTCTCTTTCAAAAGCATATGATGGCAACTATACGCAAATAAAAATTCAAAAAAAAAGATAACAGAAAAACAAAAGCATATGATGTGTTTTGGCACAGGTCTCTGGGTTTATCCTTTAGAGTGTGCTCAGTTTCTTGAATTTTATAGGTTTGTTTTTTCACAGATGGGGGAAGTTTTCAGTCATTACAAAAAAAAGCACTTTTGCAGCCCGCCTGCCTTGTCCTCATTTGTTTCAGGGGAATTCTCTGTGTCCTTGCTGACTATCCAATGCCCCTGTCACCTGTGGAGCAGCTTCTCCTCTTGGCCCGTTGGGGTTCAGGCAACAATTGAGAACAACTTGCTGGTCACGCACGTCTCTCTGGGACTTTTTTGACTCCAGTGCCCCCTGTTGGGAAGTGATGTCTAAAATCCTGTCATTAAGCTTTCAAGATACGCAAAAGTAACAGGCATAATTCCCCTCAAAGGGATAAGGGGTGTCCCATCCCATCCTCTTCACGCACAAAATAACTCTGTAGTTTTGTGTAGGGTGGGTTTTGTTTAAACTCTTGTCCATTTTTATTTACCACGAGAACCTTACTCTTTGGTCCAAAGCTGATTAAAATCAGGCTAAGAACGTGGTATCGTCTCTGTACTAACACTGTGACCTGGCAGCCCCTCGCCTGGGGTGGTGAAGAGACTCGCACAGCCTTTCACAGGGAGACTGTCAGCATTGGCCCTTAAATCATTTTGTTTTATGAGTGGTAATTTTATGTTACTGTAGGAAATTTTACAAACCTCGCGCATCCTACAGAAAAGAGGGAAACAATAGATCTTACGGTTCTACTTGTTTCTTAAACCAGCAAGTTATCCTTGCTCCATATTTGTTAATCTTTTACTTTCTTCTTATGATTTTTGTCAGGCATGCCCAGTTTTTTTAGCTTCTAAGGTCACACCCAGGCCATGGAGGGCTGTGGCCCTGTTAGGTGCTAGCCGCCAGGGGAATTCCAGGGCTGAAAATACATGCTTGTTTTTGAGATTACACCAGTTTGTGTGGTTTTGAAGAGCCAGATATCGTGTAGGTTATTTGGGAATACTTAGTAATATTTGAGGAGAAAATAAGAGTTCTTCTTTTTTGTAAAGCATTCCTTACACAGGAAATGAAAGATAATTTAAAATGGTTTAGACATCTGCAGAGTTCTCTAATGAGGCTTCGAAAGTTTTTTTTTAATGTTTCAGATTTTCAAAAAAATGTCAACATTTTATTATGAATAATTTCAAGTATAGAGAAAGTTAAAGAATTCATTATACAGTGGCTGTGCAGAAGCCCACCTCCTAGAGTCTGCCATTAACCTCTTGCTGTGTGCTTTACCCCGGGTGTATCCATTTATCCATCTCTCATCCATCAGTCCCTCTTATTTTATAGGCATTTTAGAGTTGTAGGTATCTCAACACTTCACTCCTTTGGCAGGTTGTTTTCTTGTTTATATGGTCCAAGATGGACCCTCCAGAAACCTGGCATCAAAACACCTGTCTTCTAGAAGTTCTAGTTACTGCCACAAGGTGAGGTGAGTCTGCCCTCTGTCCCTTCTGCCAAGAAGAGCTCCCTCCAAATTCGTGTCTGTGCAGCTCAGATTTAACCTCTCCTCAGTGCTGGGCCATCCTGATAAGCTCTTGCTTTGCTGGCGTCTAAGGAACAGTGTTTATCTTCTGCTGGGCGTGATCCTGAATTAACTGAGGAATCTGGGAAGAGGGGACAAGACTGTGTACTTGGGGTCCCAAGAAGAGAACAAGTCACACTTAGGAGCAGTACCTTGTAGACTGTGGGCTTCCAGGCCCCTGGGTTGAGGGCCAAGGAGGTTTTTTTTTTTTTTTTGATTGAGCAATTAAAGACAATGGTAGAAAAAGGTAGGGACATTGTACCAGGATTGAGGCTATAATGAAAAGAGTGGGATCAGACTGCCTCATTGTGTAGAATGCTGGCAGTAGTGTCATTAAAGCCCTTGGTGTGAACATTACTTGATCATGGAAATGTACAAAATCATGGAAATCTTATTAAAATGCTCTGGGAGGCTTCCCCCCCCTTCTCCCCAAGCTTTTCTGCACCACATGACAGTGGATGATGCTGGAACGTATTTTCAGGAATCCACCAAGACCATGAAAGTGTACAAACTACTTTTTTTAATTGCAAAGAATTAACAAATAAGCAAACAACTCTCATCCCTGGAGTAACTTTTGTGAAAACCCTGTGTTCTGAACACTAAGATAATTCAAATATTCTTGAGCACCTACTGTGTGCTAGTCATAGCTCTTGGTGCTGGGAATTCAGTGGTGAACAAGATAGGCAAGAAACCTATCCCTGGGAGTTGACATTCTTGTAGGAGGAGACTAACAAATCAGTGAGATGATAATATGAACACACAGTACTTGTGTGTTCGACAGGCTGCTGAAGTGCTTAATATTGTCCCTATTAAAGAGGAGAAAAGCGTGCAGAGAAATTGCAACCCCTGTGCACCGTTAGTGGGCATGTAAAGTGGTACAGCTGCTGTGGAAAACAGTATGGAGGTTCTTAAAAAAAAAAAAAAATATATGATCCAGCAGTTCCATTTCTGGGTGTATATCCAAAAGAGTAGAAAACAAGACTCAAACACATGTTTGTAGCCTCATGTTCACTGCAGTATTATTCATGGTAGTCAAGGGGTAGAAGCAACCCAAATGTCCATCGACAGGAGACTGGATAAAGAAAATATAGTATATTCGTACGTAAAACTGTCACATGCTACAACATGGATGGACCTTGAGGACAAGTGAAATGAACCAGTCACAAAAAGGACAAACATTGTATGATTCTTGTTGTAAGTAGTATCTAAAGTAGTCAAATTCATAGAAACAAACTCTGAGTGGTGCAACCCGGGGCTGGAGGAGGGGAATTAGGGAGTTAGGGCTCAGCGGGTACAGAGTTCTGGTTTTACAAGAGGAAAAAGTTCTGGAATGTGAATATACTTAATACCCCTGAACTGTACATTTTAAAATGGTGAAGATGGTAAATTTTATGTTTTTGTTTTGGTTTTTTTTGCGGTACGCGGGCCTCTCACTGTTGTGGCCTCTCCCGTTGCGGAGCACAGGCTCCGGACATGCAGGCTCAGCGGCCATGGCTCACGGGCCCAGCCGCTCCGCGGCATGTGGGATCTTCCCAGACCGGGGCACGAACCCGTGTCCCCTGCATCGGCAGGCGGACTCCCAACCACTGCGCCAC
The DNA here is from genome assembly GCF_937001465.1 of Orcinus orca. NCBI lineage: Eukaryota > Metazoa > Chordata > Mammalia > Artiodactyla > Delphinidae > Orcinus > Orcinus orca. Next base: position 83,214,355 of record NC_064574.1, on the reverse strand, counting down.
CAGGGAAGCCCAATTTTATGTTTCTTTTTAAGCCACAATTAAAAATTTTTAGAAGAGTGAAGCGCAGGAGTCCAGAATCACAAGGTAAAATGCAGGAGCTGCGCCCGGCCGTGTGGCCGCAGAGCACCTGCGTCCAGTCACTGTGCCGACTGTTTCCTACACCCCGATGCTGCTGGGTGCCTAGGAAAACTGAGACAGTGGAGTCTTACAGAAAGTGTCGTGCAGGGAGCCCGGGGTCCTTCAGGCCACGGGGAAGGCCGCGTTTGCGCTGACGTCCAAAAGCGAGACAAGGAGCCAGCAGAGGAGCTGTACCGGGCGGCGTCCACTGGGGAGGGCGCTGCACCCCGGGCCCGGGTGAGGAGGCTGCGTTCTGTGCTGAGGGCCATGGGGAGCTCTCTGTGTTTTGAGCAGGGATGGGCTTCGTTTAGTGCGCACTTCCAAAACTACAGCTGGAAAGGAAGTTGAGAAGAATTTCTAGGCTCTTTGGCCATTTTGTAATCTATCATCAGACTGAAGACTTGGCTGGAGATAGTCTGACTTCAAGATCTATAAGATTAAATCATTGTCCTGCACTTTTTTTTTTTGCGGGGGAGGCTGTTCAAACATATTTAAGTGTGATGAATCTACCAAGCAAGGCAGTCTAGCAAGGAAAGCACTGATGCCCATCCATTTCTTTTTGAAAGATACATAGTTAAAGATATACCTTGGAAGGAGAAATGCTGCTTTCCTTTTAAGCCTGGGGGCCGCTACTCAAGGTGATGTCAGTTATTCATCAGAACTAGTGAAATGAATTGGAAAGAAGATGGACATATGCACTGAGGATTTCTTTTGGGGACATGCTTACTGATGCAGATTTTATGCATTTTTAGCCAGAACTCACCTATGGCTTCAGCAAACTGGTTATAAGAACGTTCTTATCTCCCCAACTTAATGAAGCTTTCAAAGGCAAAGTTTTTGACAGTAATTTAAATGAAAAGAATCACATCTGATCTTAAACTTTAGGTGACGTTTTTCTGACGTCGTAGTTGAAAATCTCATTTGAAATCTGATAAGGAGCCTCTTTCATCTTCTCTCTGATCTTCAAGAAGAACTTGTTGGAAGTCAGGGCTGATTAAATTGCCGGAGTTGACTTTCACAAAATTGTTTAAGAAAATTATTTAGAAGCTTTGGATGTCATTATCTCTTTTTAGAAACATTATTAATAGATTTATTTTTTAGAGTTTTAGATTTACATTAAAAAAAAAAACCTGAGCCGACAGTACAGAGTTCCCATATGGTCCCCTCCACATCTGGTTTCCCTGTTCCTCACATCTTACTTTGGTGTGGTATGTTTGTTACAGTTGATGAACCAGGGTTGGTAAATTGCTGTTACCTAAAGTCCATAGTTTACAGTAGGGTCCACTCTTTGTGCTCTATAGTTCTATGAGTTGTGACAAATGCATGATGACATGTATCCACTGTTAGGGTATCATACAGAATAGATTCGCTGCCCTAAAAACCCCGTGTTCACCCATTCATCCCTCCCGTCGTTCCCCTGAACCCCTGGCAACCACTAATCCTTTGACTATCTCCATAGTTTCAGAAGTTACGTGCGGCTGGAATTACACAGTGTGTGGCCTTTTCAGACTGGCTTCTGTCACTTATTAATGTGCATTTCAGGTTCCTCCGTGTCTTTTCACGGCTTGATCCTCATTCTTTTTAACGCTGAGTAATATTCCATTGTCTGTTGTGCCACAATTTATGTTCACCTGCTGAAGGACATCTTAGTTGCTTCCAGTTTGGGGCAGTTTTTTGGTTTTGTTTTGTTTTGGGCCATGCCCCGCGGCTTGCGGGATCCTAGTTCCACAGCCAGGGATCAAACCTTCCCCCCAAGCACTGAAAGTGCAGAGCCCTGACCACTGGACCGCCAGGCTACTCCCTGGAGCAATTATGAATAAAGGTACTGTAAGCATTCGTGTGCAAGTTTTCATGTGGACAGAGGTTTTCAGCTCAGTTGGGTGAATTCCTGGGAGTGTGATTGCTGGATTGTATATTGCAAGGTGGTGTTTAGCTTTATCAGGAACTGCCGATCTGTCTTCACACGATTTTTATGCCTGTGTATTTGTGAAGCTGTTCCCACTCTATCCTCCACCCCCCATCACAACTTCTGCCTGGGAAAAAAATCAGTTAAACAGGCTTGATGTCAAAAGTTGTTTTGCGTTTTCAGTTATCCACGGTAGAAATAGAAAAGTCTCATTGTTCCTTATTAGTTGTTCATGATTGAGGTAAAAACATGTCTCTTTCAAGATCTTTAAACGCTTCTTGCTTTGATTTAAGGTGTAATATTTATCTTTAAATTTCAAGCAACGTTCAAGAAGAGCATTAAATTTGGATTAGCTTTTTGTAGTAATGCAGACATAGATAATATCCTATTACAGGTGAGGAAACTGAGGCACAGAGGTTAGGTAAGTTGCTTAAGGTCACACAGCTAGTAAGTGGCAGAGACAAGCTTTGAGACAAGCAGTCTGACTGCAGGACTTAGGCTTCTAACCACTGTGTCATGTTGCCTCTCTAATGTATTGCGTTCATGATTTGTGTGAAGGACTTAGCCGTGCATAGCTACATTTTAGCAATGTTCAACAAAATCATTTGGGAAGCTTGTTAAAGTTCAGAGTCCTTGGCCTCCTACCCAGAGGTTCTGATTTGATAGGCATGGGCTGTGGCCTTGGAACCCTATTTTAGACAAGTGCCTGCAAGTGATGCTGACGGAGAAGTCCTGTGGACTGTGTTGTTTAGGAACAGGTTGTCGACAGTGAGCTGGAGTCATTGATTCAGATCATTGTCAACACTGTTGATGAGGAGTCCGGAGAGCTGGTTGAGTTCTTGGCTCTCCCGTGTGCTGTTGCTGGATGGATCCAGGGGATAATCGCCCTTCACCACTGCTTTCAGTAAGACACGCGCCACCGCGGAAGTCCTCCTGTTGCTTAGTGGTGGTTGGCTGCATCACCCACCAGGAAAAGCGACAGTTGTGGGTTGGCAAGTTGGTCATCAAGAGGATGTTTATATACGAGTGCAGACTCACTTGGGGAGGGGGTGCTGCCCCATGTGAGTGTAAAGACAAAGCGGTTATTTAAAAAACTGGCAGTGACTGCTTTCATTCTTAGTTTATTGCTGACTTTATCATCTCTCTGTTGTGCGATGATTCTTAACTCCTACCCAGGGATAGATGTGATCACCGGAGGGTGAGGGAGACTTTGGAGTAACAGCAGTCATGACAAAGTTTTTGTCTTCTAGAGCAGTTAGCAATGATTTTTATCTACTCTAAAAACAATTTTGAATTAAGAGATGTTATTCCGTTATAAAGTAAGCATGCTTCATAGCTCTTCTGTCATTGATTCTAAGATGCACATTTTAACCTCTCTAAAACTGGAATGCACCTTACAGTTTGGCATCATAAAATTAAATTTGGTAGTCTTAGTGCTTTTTCTTAACAGGACACAAAATAATGGCGTCCTTAATAATGGATGGATTTTCAATTTTCTGAAATAAGTTATTCTGTACAGGCAAACCTTGGAGACGTCACAGATTCAGCTCCGGACCACTGCAGTAAAGCGAGTCACATTGTGTGTATTGGTTTCCCAGTGCATATAAGTTACGTTTACACTGTATTGCAGTCTATTAAGTGTGCAGTAGCGTTATTACGTCTAAAAAAGCAATGTGCGGGCTTCCCTGGTGGCGAATTGGTTAAGAATCCACCTGCCAATGCAGGGGACATGGGTTTAAGCCCTGTTCCAGGAAGATCCCAAATGCCGCGGAGCAGCTAAGCCCGCGAGCCACAGCTACTGAGCCCACGTGCCACAACTACTGAAGCCCGCGCGCCTAGAGCCCGTGCTCCGCAACAAGAGAAGCCACTGCAATGAGAAGCATGTGCTCCGCAATGAAGAGTAGCCCCCTCTCGCTGCAACTAGAGAAGGCCTGCGTGCAGCAACGAAGACACAACACAGCCAAAAATAAAATAAATAAATTTATAAAAAACCAAAAAAAACCAATGTGCATACCTCAGTGAAAAAGTACTTCATTGCTAAAAAATAACATCTGACAATTCAGGGTTGCCACAAACCTTTAATTTGTTTGTTTTTTTTTTAAAGGCAATATCTGTGAAGCACAATGGAGTAAAGTGCAATAAAGATGAGGTCTGCTCTAAAAAGAAAAAAAAAATTCCCCTTCCCCTGTGTCCCTTATCATGCCGCATGGCTTCTTGCCCTTTACTTGGTGTTTTGAGTTTTAGAGCTACGGAATGTGAGGCAGAGGTGGCAGTGAGGCCGTCTGACTCATCTTTTTGTACCTCAGACCAGTCTGTCCTGAAGTCCTCCTAGGTGGGCGAGCATCGGTTTCTGTTAGTGTGTGGCAGGCTCTTAGAATCCTCTTTTAATGTCTTTTCAAGGAAGTTCTTCCTTCTCCCTGGAGGGTTATAAGGGATCACTTACCCCGAAGTAGACTTTCAGGGGCAGTAAATACAGTGCCCCGACATTAAGTGCACACAGAACTCGGGCTGTTTTACTTGGATAAGCACACATGCTTGTGTAACTACCACCCAGATCAAAATACAGAACATTTGCCGGTCCCCAGAAGGCCCTCTTGTCTGACTTCTCACGCAGCACCTTTCCCCCCACCCCAGCTTAACCCCTCTTCTGGTTTCTGTTACCACAGATTTGTTTTGTCTGTTCTTGGCCTGTTCTGAACATTTCCTATAAATGGAACCATGCAGTATGTGGTCTTCTGTGGCTGGATGAGCATAGCATGTCCACATATCAGTGCTTCAGTCCTTTTTATGGCTGAGTAATATTCCATCGTGTGGGTATATCCCACTTCGTTTAATCATTCATCACTCGGTGGACATTTGGGTTGCTTCTGCTTCTTGACTGTTGTGACTGATGCTGCTGTGAACACCCATGCACCAGTTTTTGTGTGGACATATGTATTCAGTTTTCTTGGGTAAACACCTGGGAGGAGGGGACTCACTGGATTACATGCTGACTTAGTGTTGAACCTTTTGAGGAACTGCCAGACTTTTGCCAGAGGGGCTGCACTTCATTGCATTTTTAAAATGAATTTCTTTTCTGTTATTTTCTCCTTTGGGTTTTAAACTATTATTTTTCTAATTTTTTTAAGGTGAATGCTTTGCTTATTTTCAGCTTAATTCTTTCCTAAAATAAGCATTCTAGGCTGTGAGTTTCTGAGGATTGTTTTAGCTGGAGCAGACAAGTATTGATACGCAGTTTGTCATCATCGTCTTCTCAGAATTTTCACATTTACATTATATCTTCTTTGACCAAGGAGTAATTTAGAATTGTGTTCCTTGATTTCCAAACAAATGGGTTTTTCTAATCACTGTTTTGTTATTGATTTCTAACGTAATTATTCTCAGAGATTCTCAGAGATAATTATGCTCAGAGAACGTGGTCTTCATGATAGCATTGTTTCCATAAGAGTTCCACGGGAGACACACGAAACTGGCTGTGTCTGGGGCAGGAAGGGATAAAGTAATAGGGAATTGGGGTGCTGGACACAGCCCTGGAATGACTAGGGGACTGGGCTCTGGCCTGGTCTCCAGAATTGAGTCACTGATGGAGCTCCTCATAGGCGACCCCTGGAATCGTTGAGATCCACGTGTATCTCCAGCGAGGAAGGGGTCCACAAGCCTGGATCCAGAAGGCGCTCTACGGCAGCACCGCCTCGACTCCTAGGAGCCTGGAGAATGAGCGCAAGAAGGCTGTTGAAGGAAATCCTCTGCTTCCGCATCCTCGCTGGCCAGCCAAGAAGCATTCTCTAAGAAAAGGCAGGGCGAGGACCCCTGCTTCACCTCCCTCTGTGGAGTCCTGGGTGGTGCATCCGTGGGTAGAGCCTAATTCATCCTCACAAGTCTAAATGTAAGAGAGTCCGGTGGTGTAATTTTGAGCTTTCGGTGGAGCAAAGCCAATCCATTGTATCCACCACACTGGTCCCGTGAGAGTTAGTAAGACTTTGTTGATGGACGGTATACAGTCGGTTTGCATAAATGTTCCCCATGCCCCCGAAAAGAATGCATTTTGCACAGCTGCTGGGGGGGGCAGTGATCTGATTGAATCTGTGTCTCCACCAGTTGTAAGGTGCGTCATTATTTTATGTTCCATTAAGGGAAAAAGAAGCTGTCAGTTAAACCAGACTTAATGATTTCTTCTCACTTAGAATTTTCTTACTTATACTGATGGGAAGAGTTCTTTAAACGTCTTTAAGCATTGATTTCTAAACAACGTTTACTAACTGTCCATACATATAGAAGGTAAGATATGAGCAAAATAAGTTGGTTAAGGTACACCTTAAAGCCTAGGACCAGAGCCTCGTTCTCTGCACAGAGCAGGCGTTTGCGTTTTTGTCAGAAGCAGTACAAACAGCAGTGCTGTCCTCTCTGCTGCTCAAGGCACAGGCGCACAGCACTTCTAAAGGGCCCTCCTGTATCGTCCGGGAGGGGCGGGGTTCGAATTCTGCAGGTTTTCACACTGAGACTTTATTGATCTTACTAGAGGGTACCAATGCAAGGTTTGAAGCAATAGTCAGCCTCTTATTTCTTTATGAAATGGTTCTTAAATTGTGTTTTTAGCAGAACCATCAAGGAGTAGCAAGCACTTCAGTAGTGCCCCTGGCAGTCGTAAACGTATTCACAGATATGAAGCCATTGACCTCTGTATGTCACATTAGGTTTCAGAGACGTAAAGAAGCACCTCTTAAAATTGATGAAGCATATTATGTCTACTAGTTCAGCTTGTTAATTGTATTAGTCAAATCTATAGCTTTTTCTTTTTTCTTTTTTTTTTGCCTTTAGGAAGAGTCCATTTTTACGTGTACCCTGTCAATTTTTGCTTTATACGTTTTGAAGCTATTGTGTTAATTGCATATATGTTCAGACTTGTTAATTTTGTGATTAATGGAACGATGTCAGTATCTAGTGACTTTAGTCTGTTTTGCCTGTGTTCATGTCACGGGACCAGTTTTCCTTTGGTATATCACTCCCTACCCTTCTGCCTTCAATTGTTATGTGTTCTTATATTTTAAATAAGCCTTGGGACTTCCCTGGTGGCACAGTGGTTAAGAATCCACCTCCCAGGGGGCTTCCCTGGTGGCGCAGTGGTTGGGAGTCCGCCTGCCGATGCAGGGGACATGGGTTCGTGCCCTGGTCTGGGAGGATCCCGCGTGCTGTGCGGCGGCTGGGCCCGTGAGCCATGGCCGCTGGGCCTGCGCGTCCAGAGCCTGTGCTCCGCGGCGGGAGAGGCCACAGTGGTGAGAGGCCCGTGTACCGCAAAAAAAAAAAAAAAAAGAATCCACCTCCCAATGCAGGGGACACGGGTTCAAGTCCTGGTCTGGGAAGATCCCACATGCCACGGAGCAACTAAGCCCGTGCGCCACAACTACTGAGCCTGCACTCTAGAGCGAGCCACAGCTACCGAGCCTGTGCACCACAACTACTGAAGCCCGCGCACCTAGAGCCTGTGCTCCGCAACGAGAGAAGCCACTGCAACGAGAATCCCACGCACTGCAGCAAAGAGTAGCCCCCACTCGCCACAGCTAGAGAAAGCCCGCGTGCAGCAACGAAGACCCAGCACACCCCAAAATAAATAAATAAATAAGCCTCTTGTATCTAGAAAAATGGTACAGGTGAACTTTTTTTGCAGAGTAGAAATAGAGTCACAGATGTAGAGAACAAAATTATGGTTACCAAGGTGGGTGGGATGAATTTGGAGATTGGGATTGACATATATACACTACTGTATATAAAATAGATAACTAATGAGAACTTACTGTATAGCACAGGGAACTCTATTCAGTGCTCTGTGGTGACCTAAATGGGAAGGGAATCTAGAAAAGAGTGGATATATGTATGTGTATAACTGATTCACTTCGCTGTACAGCAGAAACTAACGCAACATTGTAAAGCAACTATACTCCAATAAAAATTAATTTAAAAAAAAAACCTAGGCCTGTTTGTCCTTAATTATGTTCAGCAGGCTACACAGCATAGAGATGTTCTATTTTTTAAAAGATGAGTCCATGGTCACGTCAGTTAAGAATCCTCTCAGTTTAATACAATTAGTGTTGTTGGTGCTTCTTTTTCTGGTTACAGATTCCATGGAATCTTTAACATATTAACATGTATCATGATGTACTAAGAGGGGTGATATATAGTATGATATTTGATTGTGGACCAAATCCATGTTTGTGGATTTAAACTTCAAAAATTATACACTCACGTTTATAACAGCATTGTTCGCAGTAGCCGAAATTTAGAAACAACCCAAGTATCTATCAGTAGATGAATGGAGAAGCAAAATGGTGGCTAAACATTGTGGAAAGTTATTGAGCCGCAAAAAGGAATAAAATTCTGATACATCCTACAATGTGGACGAACTTTGAAAACATTGTGCTAAGTAAAATCAGCCAGACACAGAAGGACAAATACTGTATGATTCTACTGACATGATATACCTGGAACAGGAAAATTCAGAGAGATGTAGAGTATAAAAGAGGTCACTAGCCAGCGGTTAGGGCTTGGGGGTTGAGGATGGGAAATTACTGTTTGTTTAATGGTTACAAAGCTTCTGTTTGGGATGATGGGAAATTCTGGAAATAGGCAGTGGTGATGGTTGCACAACGTTGTGAATGTACTTAGTGCCACTGAACTGTACACTTAATGATTAAAATGGTAAATTTTATGTTGTATATATTTCGCTCAATAAAAAAGGCCAAAAATAAATAAATAAATAAACCTCTTTTAAAGAGCGTTTAGTTGGGTGTTTTTCCATTGTGCATTTTTTTACGTCCGGGTTTTTAAACTGGGTCCTTTTTCCTGTTCATTGTAAATGTATCAGTTACTTATGACTTTGTTATTTCATAACAAAGTATTCCAGAGTAATTGGCTTAAAACAGCAGTGGTTATTATTGCTCATATTTCTGGGAGTTGGCTTGCAGTTCATGGACCGCTCTCGTCTGGGTCCACCCACTCCCGTGGCTGCATGGAGCTGGCGGGTCAGCCGGGGCTGAGTTGCCTCCCTGAGGTCCGGGGCCTCAGCCGAGGCGGCTGCAACAGCTGGGATGTCTTGGACTCTCCCTGCCAGTGGCGTCTTAGCACAGTAGGTTTCATTCAGAAGCTTGCTGACCCGTGCTTCTCTGGAGCACGGGACCTGGTCTTGGGGTTCCCAGACAGGAGGGGTGCGAGGCCTGGGTTCCGGGTCCTGCATGGTGTCCTCTGTGCCACCCTCTCTTGGGCAAAGGAAGTCCCCGAGCCTCCCACCTTCCTGATCGGAGGAACTGTGCCGTATCACAGACTCTTTCTTTAGTCTTCCACAGTAAAAATCAATGTTTGCAGTTTTTTTTTTCTCCTACTCCCATATTTTGCATTTTGTATTTCTAATGGTTTTTCTTTTTAAAATTTCAGCTGTATTGAGATAGAATTGACATATCTAACAGTTTTTCTCTGTTTCTCTTTGTTGTTTTGGATTTTTTTTCTCATTGCAGTTTTTCTTCTTCCTCTTTCTCAGTTTGGGCATTTTGAACTCCATTTCCATTGCTTTGCTGCTTAGCCTAGACTTTTTTTTTTTTTTTTACATCTTTATTGGAGTATAATTGCTTTACAATGGTGTGTTAGTTTCTGCTTTATAACAAAGTAAATCAGTTATACATGTACATATGTTCCCATATCTCTTCCTTCTTGCGTCTCCCTCCCTCCCACCCTCCCTATCCCACCCCTCTAGGTGGTGACAGAGCACCGAGCTGATCTCCCTGTGCTATGTGGCTGCTTCCCACCAGCTATCTGTTTTACGTTTGGTAGTGTATATATGCCCATGCCTCTCTCTCGCTTTGTCACAGCTCACCCTTCCCCCTCCCCATATCCTCAAGTCCGTTCTCTAGTAGGTCTGTGTCTTTATTCCCATCTTACCCCTGGGTTCTTCATGACATTTTTTCCCCTTAAATTCCACATATATGTGTTAGCATGTGGTATTTGTCTTTCTCTTTCTGACTTACTTCACTCTGTATGACAGACTCTAGGTTCATCCACCTCACTACAAATAGCTCAGTTTCGTTTCCTTTTATGGCTGAGTAATATTCCATTGTATATATGTGCCACATCTTCCTTATCCATTCATCCGATGATGGACACTTAGGTTGCTTCCATGTCCTGGCTATTGTAAACAGAGCTGCAATGAACATTGTGGTACATGACTCTTTTTGAATTATGGTTTTCTCAGGGTAGATGCCCAGTAGTGGGATTGCTGGGTCGTATGGTGGTTCTATCTTTAGTTTTTTAAGGAACCTCCATACCAGCCTAGACATCTTAATATGGATTCTTAGCTTGCCAGGTCGAAGCTAATGATGCAGGCTCTCCTCCTCGGAACTCTAAGCACTTGAGAGCAAGTTATGTCTCTTCCCGTTTCCATCCTAGTGTCGCTGGCTCTTGTTTATTCTGTGAGACGTTATCATCCTGTGTGGTCACTTTTTCTTTAGGTTTCCTTCTGTAAATCTGTGCCCATGATTCCCTCTGGTGTCCCACCCCTCCCATCTTGGGTCTTTTCTCTTGATTGAAGTTCATTCTTTCAGAATTTCCCTTAATGATGGTGTGCTGGTGGCCAGCTCTTGAGTTTTTGTTTGTCTAAAGGGGTATTTCACCTAATCCAAAGAAGGCTGGGAAAAGCATGAGTGTCCCGGGACGAAGAAAGATCACGAAGGAGGATGAGGGGGAGTGACAGGAGGTGACTGCTGAGTGGTCCGTGGGGGCCAGGACCTTCCTGTCCCGTAGAAAGCCGGCCTCCCAGAGCGCCTCTCTCCCCGCGAGGCACACTCTGTCCTTCCTTGTCCCTGGCAGAAAGGCTGCCGCTGCAGTTTGGTCGCAGTGCTTTAGCGATCTGGAGCCTGCACTGGCCTGGCCCCCGGTGTGGTTGACATACTGCTGGCCCTGTTAGCCATTTGGACTCCGCTTCGTCACCTCGCTGAAGGCGTACAGCCCTTGGGTGGTGACCAGACCCAGAGGCACAGCTGCCGACGGCCACAGCCTGCCTTTATGTTCTTGGTATAAACCATACTGCTTCGTAGTAGCTAGGAACTCATCCTGCTTTAACAGCTTAAGTCACCGGTTTTTGTAGTGTTCCAGGTAGGTATTATTTGTTTGGGTTAAACCACACTCCAGTACAGAGTTCCCATGTAGTGAATTAATGGGACCAGAGGCCAAGCCCATGCTTTCCCAGAATTCTTAGTGTCCTATGGCATTGACCAAAACTCTGAAAAATACCATACAATAACAAAAAAGTTAGTATTGATTAGTAATCAAGGTAAAATTAAGGTTGAGTGACATCAGTTTCCATTAGCACTAGGTACCAGAAATATGCAGTTGTGGGTCATGTGCAAGTGATTGTTTGAAACCCTGTTTTATCACCTATTATCAAATTTGTTAAATTATCACATTTGACATTTAGTGACTAAAACAAGGTGAAGGTTTCTGGCCACAGTTCACATCTGTGGAACATTATCTTCCCCTAGGAGAACTGCTGATTAACTTTATGGAAGATCGTGTGTGTGTGTGTGTGTGTGTGTGTGTGTGTGTGTATGTATGTGTATGTGCGTGTGTAAAATTTGTAAGGGAGTCATTTGATATTTATAGCCGTGAACCAAATTACAGCTTCTTGGTGGATTGGAATCTGTTAGGTAAATAGATTATTAATATAATTTGAAAATTAGAAAACACTTTGAGATACCATTTGCTTATGCTTTGATGTCAGTATGTCTGATAATCTCCCTTTTTCCATTGATTCTGATTTGCAAAATTTTCTACATTTTGAAATCACTAAAGTGGAGGATTCATCTTCTATTTGATGGGATCTTAGATTTCATTAAACATCATAAAGTAATGATTCTCAGTTTCTTATTAATATATTTTTTGCATGCTTTATCTTAGTGGTTTATTTTAGTCTTTAAGTAGTAGTGCTTTTTAGGTATTATATACCTTTAATTTATCAGAGTCTACTATCAAATAATATTACACCACTTCACATCCAGGGTAAGAACCCTGGAACAGTGTACTTTCATTTCTCCCTTCCCAGCCTTTGTGCTCTTTACTTTTATGTGTGTTACCAACCCAATACACTTTGTTATTTTTGCTTTGAACAGTAGCAGTAAATCTTCTAAAGAGATTCACATCATGAGGGGAAAATGTTTACCCACATAGTTACCATTTACAGTATTTTCCGTTCTTCCGTGTAGATACAGACTTTCATCTGGTATCTCTCCACCCCCCACCCCACCCCAGGGCTTTTTTTTTTTAATATAAATTTATTTATTTATTTATTTTTGGCTGGGTCTTCGTTGGCTGCGTGCAGGCTTTCTCTAGTTGCGGCGAGCGGGGGCTACTCTTGGTTGTGGTGCATGGGCTTCTCATTGCGGTGGCTTCTCTTGTTGTGGAGCACGGGCTCTTGGCACGCGGGCTTAGGAGTTGTGGGTTGCAGGCTCTAGAACACAGGCTCAGTAGTTGTGGCGCATGGGCTTAATTGCTCCATGGCATGTGGGATCTTCCCCGGCCAGGGCTCGAACCCGTGTCCCCTGCATTGGCAGGTGGATTGCTAACCACTGCGCCACCACGGAAGTCCCCACCCCAGGACTTTTAAACGTTTCCTATAGTACAGATCAACTAGTGATGAATTCTTTCAAGTTTTTAATGTCTGAAAATGATTTTGTTTCACCTTCCTTTTTGAAGGATACCTGGCAGGGTGTAGAACTGTGTCCGTTGTTTTAGTCATTTCAGACAGGAGTGTAAATCTATCCCTGTTACTTCGTCTTGGCTGAAAGCAGAACTTCCCACCTAAGTACTTCAATTAAGCTCGTACAAATCATGAACCCCAAACACAGACCTCCCACCCACAAGCCTCCATTTGTGGGAAACCAGTGCCTTCTCGAGAAAGGCAGGGGCCTGGACTAAATTACACAGATTGCTCCTGATTCTTAATCTAAAACCTCTCTGGCAACACCTTTGTACTAAAATGGGGAATTTCTTGACATCTTTCCACATTGCTTTTCCCCTGTGAAAACATTTATATTTGTAGAAACCACACCTGCTGTGTTGTGGCTAACCTCCTCCCGTCATTCTGCAGATGAGAAATGGGCCCCAAGTGGTGAGGCTTAAGCAAGGCCCTTATCTCTGGAGAATCGGGAAGACGGTGATCAGCTGCAGCGACTGCACTGAATTTCACCAGCGGGTTCCAGTTAACTTGCTTTTTTAAAAAAAGCTTTTATTGAGGTTGGAAGGAAATTTCTCATGGTATGCCCTTTTGTATGTTTTCAGAGAGAGAGTATGTATGTGTGTAATAACCATATCCATGTATAACTTTTTCAATTAGGAAAAATAAACCACTGGATTTCTTAGGAGAAAAAATAAATCAGCTGTAGACTTTCGTTTCATCTTACCTAACAATGTCAGAGTGACAAAATGTAGATGATAAAGTGAACCAGACCTTATTTTTGCCTTCATTGGGAGAAGACTGCTGAGTTGTGGGAAAGGTCTTGATAGTTAAGAACGCCTTCTCCGAACATGGCTCACCTTCCCGTTTTTTTCCTATGGCACTCGCGTGCGTGAGATCATCTGTGTGTGAGAGGATTATGTGGCTGCAGAGTTATTTTGAAGGCAGAGAGATGCTGATAGAATTTCACTGGATACCAGCAAAATGCTGGTATTCACCGTACATTCAGGGAGTTAAAAGAACTAGTAGGACATCAAGATATTCAAGTGACAGCTGTACAGAGATTGGTCCTGAGTATTTCATTATATACTTGTATTCTTTTTATTTATTCTTTAAAATGTGCCAGGAAACATTCCATTGTTTTTCATTAATACTTTAGCCAAATACCCTGAAAAGGTGCTACTGGCCGTTTATACTTGAAACTTTTTTTTTAACTTATGAAAAATTCCAGGACTTCCCTGGTGGCGCAGTGGTTAAGAATCCGCCTGCCAATGCAGGGGACACGGGTTCGAGCCCTGGTCCGGGAAGATTCCACATGCCGTGGAGCAACTAAGCCCGTGCGCCTAGAGCCCGTGCTCCACAACAAGAGAAGCCACTGCAATGAGTAGCCCCTGCACGACAACAAAGAGTAGCCCCCGCTCAACACAACTAGAGAAAAGCCCGTGCACAGCAACGAAGACCCAATTCAGCAATCAATCAATCAATCAATCAATTCCAAACCCTTAGAGTATAAAATAGGTAATGAATGCCCATATATCCATCAAATAGATTTAACACTTATCGTTTTGCTTGATTAATTTTTTACTGAACTATTTCAAAGTAAAGTCCAGATGTAATAATATTACAACTCCTAAATTCTACAGCATGAATAAAGACTTTTTTTTTAAACATAATCACAATATCGTTATCCCACCTTACAGAATTTGTCTTTCTTTTAGACATGCAAATTCTGGTCAGAATTACGGGTAAAGTAAATGGTCAGTACTTTAACTCTTTAGGGCCTTAAAGGGATAGGAAAAGATGGGCATTACTGAGAGAAAATCAAGGAAATCCATTAAAGATCATGATTCTTGAGTTAAATCATTCTGGTGTTTAGATTCACTTAAAATGTACCTTCACTGTTATCAGCCAACCCTACTCATCATCAGGGTTGGAGGGGAGAAAACTGGAGGTGGGTTTTCTTAAACCAAAGTCTATTGATGATTGAACTAGAGTGGCACCCTTTCAGACTCTTGTTTTCATATAGCTACATAGGAGAACTCAGCAGAACATTTTTTTTTTTTTAAATGAGGCCCCTTTTGGGAGCCCAGTCCACACTGGACAGACTCGATTTGACTCTTTGGGTGCATTTATTTTTTTCGTAACAGGATAGCGTCAACCAACGGGTTAGTTTTTGATTTCTCTCTATATTGCAGTAAGGTGCTTGCTTGCTGGTAAGAGTAATTCCTTGGGAGGTTCAAGAATTGCACACTTGCTTCTTTATTTTACTGTGGCATTTGACGTTGTTGGGTTTTTCCCTCTTGAAATTCTCTCCTTTCTTGGTTTTGGATGCATCATTCTCTGCTGGTTCTCACATTTTCTCTTGATCTGGGTCTCCCCACCCCACCCCACCCCACCCCACCCCACCCCACCCCACCCCATGCATGAATAAGAAGCCTCTGGAAGCCGCTAGCAGCAGCTTTACGATGAAGCTGACACTTTGGACTATAGAATGGAAAGAGCGGGTCCCTGATGACACTTGAGCTGCTGGGCCTGCCCGTAGCGTACTCTGGGCCCTTGTGGATCTTTGGGTTTATCCTACTGGGAGTTCAAGCACCTGGGATGTGTATATTCATGTCTTTTATCAAATATGGAACATTTTACCCAGTACTTCTTCAAATATTTTTTCTCTGTCACCAGGGAAAATCATTAGACGTCTCTTGGCTTCAGTTTTCTCAGTTATAAAATTAGGATAATGATGGCTGCTCTCAAAGTTATTTGGCGGTAGCAGGGGTGGGTGTTTGGTGGTGTGGTATAATTTCCTACTCTGAATTTATAAACACATTTTCTATTTTTCTTCCTAAGAAATTGTGTAATATTTATTGCCTTTTGAATTTAAGCCTTTATTCTACTTGGAACCGATTAAAAATACGATGATAACCAGGAATTCAATTTCATTTTTTTTACATGGAGATAACTGATACAGCACGTAACATACATAGAAGAGTCTGCCCTGTCTCTCTGAGCTGCAATGTCAGTTGTGTTGTAAATCAAGTTTCTGTGAGTCTGTGTGTATTTTTCTGGCTACTGTCTTCTGGTTCATCAGTCCGTTTGTCTGTCCCTGCACTGCGATCACATTATCTTAATTTGTTTGTAGAAGCTCTACATGTTCTCTTGCTATTTACTCAGATTCTTAATCTTTTGTTTCTTTAAACAGATTAATGAAATAGAAATTAAACACACAGGTAGAGGATTATTAAAAGCTGTTTCTCTGAAAAGCTTAATGAGATAAAAGCCAATTTTAGCACAAGGAAAAGAGAATATAGACATAGTAGGAATGGAAAATACTGCAGAGGTTAATCATTAATGCAAGGATATAATGAACAACCCTGTCAATTAAAATTAAATGTCCATGTACCAGCCAACCTTTACCCACTGCATTGACGTTCCCTAATATCGTTCTGGAATGTATTTCCTCACAGCCAACCTTCTCAGAAGGAACCACTATCAAGAATGTGGTGTTGAGGGACTTCCCTGGTGACACAGTGGTTAAGGATCCGCCTGCCAATGCAGGGGACGTGGGTTCGATCCCTGGTCGGGGAACTAAGATCCCACATGCCGTGGAGCAACTAAGCCCGCGTGCCACAACTAGCAAGCCCGCGTGCCACAACTAGCAAGCCCATGTGCCACAACTACAGAGCCCACATGCTCTGGAGCCCGCACGTCACAACTAAGATCCAACGCAGCCAAAAGTAAATAAATATTTTTTAAAAAACCCAAAAAACTGCCATTAAAAAAAAAGGAATGTGGCGTTGATCATTTCTGTGCATTTACTTATGCTCCGCGTATGTGTATGTCATCCCTCTGTGGAAGGTGTCACGCACAGTGTATGTCTTCAGCCTCCTTTTATCTTCTTTTCACTTGTGGGTTTCATGTGTGTTGGAAGACTGAGTTCAGCCATTGTTAATTGTGTGGGATTCTGTTTCATAAATATGCCACAGTTTGTTCATTTTCTTATTAGTGGAAACTTAGGTTGTTTTTCTATTAAAACAATGCTGCTATGAATATCTCACATGTGGTCTGTAAGCGAGGGTTCCTTGGGATAATACCTACACACAGAATCGCTGGCTTGTACATATACCCGCCTTCAGCCTCACCAGAAGTTGGCACATTGTTCTCTGGAGTAGCTGTTGTTTACTTGTTTAACTTGATTTTTTTTTTTCTTTCAGTGCCTGAAGACCTCTCATTAGAAGAGAGAGAAGAACTTTTAGACATTCGTCGAAGAAAAAAGGAACTTATTGATGACATCGAGGTAAAAAAATGTCTTTTAGTTTTTGCTCTTAGGTAAAATTGTAAATCACGTCGTTTGCAGAGACGTGGATGGACCTAGATACGGTCATACAGAGTGAAGTAAGTCAGAAAGAGAAAAACAAATATCGTATATTAACGCACGTATGTGGAATCTAGAAAAATGGTACCGATGATCTTATGGGCAAAGCAGAAATAGTGACACAGACGTAGAGAACAAACATGGATACCAAGGGGGAAAGGGCGGGGGGTTGGATGAATTGGGAAATTGGGATTGACATATATACACTACTATAAAACAGGTAACTGATGAGAGCCTACTGTATAGCACAGGGAACTCTACTTGGTGCTCTGTGGTGACCTAAATGGGAAGAAAATCCAAAAAAGAGGGAATATATGTACATGTATGGCTGATTCACTTTGATGTACAGCAGAAACTGACATAGCAGTATAAAGCAACTATACTCCAATTAAAAAAAAAGATAAACAACAAGGTCCTACTGTAGTGCACAGGGAGCTATATTCAATATCCTGTGATAAACCCGAATGGAAAAGAAAAGGAAAAAGAATATATATGTGTGTGTGTGTGTCGCTGAACCACTTTGCTGTACAGCAGAAATTAACACAGCATTGTAAATCGACTATACTTCAATAAAACAAATTTTTTTAAAAATTGTAAATCAAGTAGCTTCATGAAAATGTAAAAAAGTGGGTATTTAGTATGCGTTTATCCGAACCATATGGAGAGGCGGAGCGTAAGAGTTACCCAGGCTGGTGAAGCAGAGCTCGTGCTCACGGGACGGCGTGGACTCATTGGAAGAGAAGTCATGCCTGGAGTCACGGGCGAGCGATGTGTGACTCTGCAGTCACGAAGGGCGTCTTCACACGGCAGTGGCGCCTGCACACGTACTGCTCCCGGAAGTCTATGGCGAGGCCCCGCTTCGTCTACCAGGGTCCCTGGCATGCTGCCTGGCACATGGTTGGCACTCAGGTGTCCTTTGAATAATGGACTAAACATATATTGAGTTCTAGCTGTGCACCGAGCACCTACTAGCTGGTGGGAGTAGAGTGACGGACAAGACACAGATAGCCAACCGTTGCACTTTCCACACTTGTGTGCTCAGAGGACAGGGTGGAGGGGGTCCCATGGGAGACCCAGAGGAGTCAAGCCACAGTCTCCGAGTCGGAGCGTCTGTAACAGCTACAGAAACGATGCAGAGGGGCAGCGCTCGCGGCTCCCGTCTGGGGCTTCCTCGGGAAGTCGACTGCACGTGTGGCTACTCCCTGGGAAGCTTCCTAACCGTTGTCCCGCCAAAGTCAATGTGGCCTCCCCGGCCACTTGCTGCGGAACCGAGCTGTGTCCAGACAGTAGCTCCTTTCTGGGGGCTCACGGTGTGAGCCTGAAGTTTCTTGGCACCTGAGATCATAGGGTCTGAATAAAAATCTCTTTGTATTTGAGAGAGATAATTCATGAAACTTTTTCTTCTAAGGTTACCCGTCATTCTCAGAAAAATCAGATAACCCAGAACGTGAGCTTTGGTTGAAGAATAAGAACATATTGTAAGGCTGACGTTCCGATTTGGACGTTAGCAATAATAGTGCCCATGGAGCCTTGTGCAGCTCCAGCGACCT
Organism: Orcinus orca; assembly: GCF_937001465.1. Lineage (NCBI taxonomy): Eukaryota > Metazoa > Chordata > Mammalia > Artiodactyla > Delphinidae > Orcinus > Orcinus orca. The sequence continues at coordinate 83,195,702 of NC_064574.1, read as the reverse complement.
CACTTCTGAGTCGAGGATGCCGAGGCCCAGGAGGTCAGAGCTGTCTCAGCCAGTAAGCGGTAGGGAGTCTGTCCCTTCTGGGGTCCTTGGCCTGTCCGAGGGCCCCAGGCAAGATCGTTGTCACCTCCTGGGCTCTGTCCACAGTTTCTCGTCTCATGGAAAGTGACAGAGATCATCCTGAGACGGTGGTTGGAGGCCCGATACTGACCTGACTCGAGTTTAAGCCTCGCCCCAGGTCTTCCCAAGAAGTCAGGTGCCGGCGAAGGCAGGTGGGCGTGTGTGGGTGACGTATAACGGGACTCATTGCTTTCCTTTTGCTGTTTGTACCTTTTTACAGCTGTGATGTTCTCCCCGGGGTCCCTTCTTGATTTTACACACACACACTCCAGGATCTGCCTGCGGGAGGATCTGCCTGCGGGACCCCTCTGCTCTCGTTCTGATGGGAGGTGGACAAACAGTAATTTTGTTTGCTCGTGAGTTGGCGTGGCTCTGACTACGAGACTCTCTGTGTCCATAAGCAGTGCTGGTTTCTCCATACCTGTGATGTCCCGATGAGACCTGAGGGGACCTTGCACCTGGGGGGCTAAAAGGTCTCTGAAGGTGGAGACCCCCTCTCTCACCCCCACAATGCTTTCTTTCTTTCTTTCTCGACAGAGGCTGAAATATGAAATCGCGGAAGTGATGACGGAGATCGACAACCTCACGTCCGTGGAGGAGAGGTGAGCAGCTGTGGCTGCACCTTCAGGTCACCCTCCAGCCGAGCTCGTGACGCCGTGGTGGCCACGGCGGAGCGGGCTTTGGGGCTAGGCAGCGGGGGGAGCCTGTCAGGGCCTCGTCCTCCTCCTCCGCCCCCCTCATCTTCCCTGCTTCTCCCTTCCCCACGTGGTCCAGTTCACCATCAGGCCTTGTAGTTGAGAAAGCTGCGCAGGCCCCTCAGAACACCCTGCCCAGACATGACCTTTCTGTGTAACAAGAAGCTCTGCTTTTGCTGAACAAGTTAGCAACTGTGAAAGAAAAGAGCTGCAGTGGCCGTACCTCTGCTGCTTCCACCTGGGCAGGGGGACCTGGGGGCCTGTGCCCTTTCCTTTCCTGAGTTGTCCTCCTGGGAGGGGACCTGAGCTCCCGGTGCTTTGTGCAAACGTCCAGTAACAACTTCTTAATTCAAACGCACAGCAAAACTACTCAGAGGAACAAGCAGATAGCCATGGGAAGGAAGAAATTCAACATGGATCCCAAGAAGGTAAGAGAACGTCTTCACTTTTCTGGCCTGTGAGAGACTGATGGATGGATGGATTGATCGATTTTAAAGACGTGCTCCCTCTTGGACAGGGGTGGGCATATGCCTCATAAAGACACTGAGTTGATGTTCAGTTTTACCACAAAGGGAGCTGCTGATGAGCGGGGGCAGCAGAAGTCCCTGGACCAGGAGGCCTTTCTTTGGGAAGTTCCAAGTCGGGGCTGGCCTCACAGGAGCTGCCTGACGCTCAGTTCCTTGGTTCCTCCAGGCCGAGCTTTTTGCTGGCCCTCAGGAGCCCCAGGCCAGGGAGTCGCATGGCCCATCGGGGCAGAGACGGTAGGTTTTATGGTCTAGGGGGTTAAAAGGTTCAAGGGAGAGGTCTTCCTTCCTTTCATTTACCTTAAAAAGAAGACATCTGTCTGAAAGACCAAGCGACTCCAGATTTAAGCCAATATCTTTCCTCAAGTTGGATTTTCTAGGAAAGCACCCCCCAAGAAATGAAACCTGCAACATGTAGCATCTTGTTTTTGAGATTTGAGCTAAAGGACCTATTAGCTGAACCTATAAAGCTTTGTGGAACACATGGCTCAGTCGTAACATCGTTTTGGTTTTGAGAAGAGTGGACCTGATCAGCCGCTAAGGTTCATGGTCTAGGAGAGGAGAGGAGAGACGTTGTCCACAGAGAGGTGGCCTCAGGCCCTCCCTGCCGGTGACTTCATTCCTCACTGGTCTTTTTTTGTTGTTGTTTGGTTGGTTGGTTGGTTGCACCAGATTTTAGTTGCGGCAGGTGGGCTCCTTAGTTGTGGCATGCGAACTCTTAGTTGCGGTATGCATGTGGGATCTAGTTCCCTGACCAGGGATCGAACCCTGGTTCGATCAGGCCCCCTGCATTGGGAGTGTGGAGTCTTATCCACTGCCCCACCAGGGAAGTCCCCTCACTGGTCTTTAATTTGTGTTCACTTCTAACGTCTTCCTTGTTTTTCCTGGCATCTCTGTACTAATTACTTAATTATTTGTTCATTCGGCAAATGTTTGCTGATGGCTGGAATTACACTGCGCAAGATCTCAGATCTGTAAATTTACATCTGTAGGTGCAAGCACAGTTGCAGATGTTATTTAAAGATATACGTACCACTTTTCCCTATTCAAGGTTTGCAAATTTGGGTTTTGTCAAGATATTAGCAGGGCTGCAGCACAAGAGGGTCTCTGTTTAACCCGGGTACTCTGGCCACTGTGAAAGTTTTCCTGTTGCTTCCTAATTCTCTGCTTACAGGGTATAAATCAACTCCAGATTGTCAGTGAGAACAATTCAAATTGTGAATTGGGTAATAATTTGATATTTGGGATTAGTAACAGTCTTTTTTTTTTTTTAGAAGTTGAGTTTATAGAGTAGAATTATCAGCAGATGTAATAAGCATTGGAAGCATCTCAGGAGAGAGACGGTCTAACGAGGATGTTTTAAACACTGGGCCTTAAATTTTCAAGTGCAGTGCAGGGTAGCACGCCATTCAGTTCATGGGGGAGATTCAGATCTTCTCTCGAAACAGACAAATAAGTACTTGCTTTGAGCGGTGCCTGAAGTCCTCACCATCAGGGTCTTGCCTGTTGTCTCATTTCACATATACTGTGTGTCAGATTTACAATAATGATGGCTAACGTTTATTGAGAAGTAGCTCTGTCAGGAGCTGTGCTAAGGAAGCATGTGGCCTGGTAGACTTTAGTCCCTGTGACGACCTCCTGAGGGTGGCTCCATCTTAATTCCTGTGTCACAGCTGGGGAGCGGCCAGGGAGCACAGAACCCGACTCTGAGACTCATGCCTGGAACTGTGGTGCTTCCTGGGCTCTGGCAGACTCTGGGGTTGGTTCGTAGGTGGCCTTGAGGCCAGCCTAGGTGGCCCAGGCCCCTGGCCAGCCCCGTGGTGTCTGCTGACCCGTCTCGGACATGGGTGTTTCATCTGCTGTGCTTGGGCTGCGGCGAATTGCACCACAGGCTTCGTTTTGTGTTACTGTTCACCTAAAAGAGTTTTTGAAATATTAATTCTCGGTTCCATTTGACAACTTACTTGTAATTATGTTGTGTGAAAAAACCACTTGACACATTTAGTCTTCATGTTTGCTTTTTCTGGGAATAATTATCAAGATTCTCTGGTTTTGTAGACTTGGTTTCAGCACTTGTAGTCAATGCCAGCCGTCATAACAAAATACCGTACACTGGGTGCCTTAAGCCACAGATTAATTTTTCTCACAGTTCTGGAGGCTGGATGTCCAAGATTATGGTGAGGTTCTGGTGAGGACCCTCTCCCTGACTTGCAGACGGCTGTCCAGTTGCTGTGTCCTCACATGGCAGAGAGGGTCAGGCTCTCTGGCATCTCTGCTTATAAAGACACTGATCCCATCAGACCAGGGCTCTGCCCAAATGACCTCATCGAACCCAAATCACCTCCCAAAGGGCCCACCTCCTAATACCATCATATTGGGGATTAGGACTTCAACATGGGAATTTTCAGGGGACACACGCATTCAGTCTGTAACAGCACCGGATGATCTCACAATTCAAACTTGCGTCTCCGCCATGGCCCAGGCCCCTATTAAACCACGTGACATTGTGAAACACGAGGCTCTTGTCAGAGTGAATTCGTTCTTTCAGGCCAGGAGGAAGATTTAAGTCCCAGAGCGATAACACACTGAGCAAGGAGCTTTGGCTTGTTCGGGTATGGGGATACCCAGGAGTAGCACTTGGGTTTATAAATACAGAAGAGAGACGGTTGATGAGATCAAGGAAGCTGAAAACACTCGGCAGACTCTCCCTTTTATTCCCAACTTCCTAGAAGTGCCTTTAAAAACATAATACATTGGGCTTCCCTGGTGGCGCAGTGGTTGAGAGTCCGCCTGCCGATGCAGGGGACACAGGTTCGATCGCTGGCCCTGGAAGATCCCACATGCCGTGGACCAAGTAAGCTCGTGTGCCACAACTACTGAGCCTGTGCTCTAGAGCCCGTGAGCCACAACTACTGAGCCCACGTGCCGCAACTACTGAAGCCTGTGCACCTAGAGCCCACGCTCCACAATGAGAGAAGCCACTGCAATGAGAAGCCCGCGCACCGCAACGAAGAGTAGTCCCTGCTCGCCGCAACCAGAGAAAGCCCGCGTGCAGCAACGAAGACCCAACACAGCCAAAAATAAATTAAAAAAAAGAAAAGAATCTGCCTGCCAATGCAGGGGACATGGGTTTGAGCCCTGGTCCGGGAAGATCCCACATGCCGCAAAGCAGCTAAGCCTGTGAGCCACAACTATTGAGCCTGCGCTCCAGAGCCCCTGAGCCACAACTACTGAGCCCGTGTGCCACAACTACTGAGGCCCACGTGCCTAGAGCCCCTGCTCCGCAACAAGAGAAGCCACCACAATGAGAAGCCTGTACACCGCAACCAAGAGTAGCCCCCGTTCGCTGCAACTAGAGAAAGCCCGCGCACAGCAACGAAGACCCAAGGCAGCCAAATAAATAAATTTAAAAAATAATAGTAAAAAAAAAATAAATTAAAAAAAACCTTTAAAGAAACTGGAGTGGAGGAAATATTTCAAAAAAAATATTGGAATATTTCAGAACTAGATTAAGATCAAGTCCTCAAATTCAAAGGGCTCACCAAATGCCAAGCAGGGTACATTTCTTAAAGACCTATATGCACAGATATATTGAGTAAGATATCAGGAAACCTGTGGATTAAGAGAAGTGTAGGAAATTTCCAGGAAGGAAAGAGCAGATTCTCTAAGAAGAAACAAAATCACAGCAAGCTCATCAGCAGCAGCAGCGAATCAAGGACAACAGGGAAATCGTGTTTTCCGAAGTCTGGGGAAAAGTGATTTAAATTAACCACTAAGACCTTCTCTGAGCGCCAGAAATGGAGTAGTTGGAGTAGTACATCTCTGATCCGGAGGTGAGCCCAAGGGCGAGATGTGGGATTGAAAAAAAGAAGAGCAGAGAGACCAGAAGAACTTACAGTTAAGTCTACATAGTGATTGTTGTGAGAATACTTTTAAAAGCTAAGTCCCAGATTCTCTCAATGTGTAAGTAGCAAGAAGGAAAGGAAGGAAATTAAAAGCTGGCTAAGGTTTTCTGGATGTTGGTAGATGAATATAAGTTTAAAAATTTGTTAAAATTAAGAGTCGCCACTAAAAATAGCAATAAAATAGGACTTCTGAATTATTAGCGTTTACCTGATGTATCTGTTTTCTAGGGCTGCCGTAACAAACCGCCACAACCTTGGTGGCTTCAATCAACAGAAACTCATTCTCTCGCAGTTCGGGAGCCCGGAAGCCCGAAGCCCAGGTGTGGGTGGGGCCTGTTCCTTCCCGAGGCTCCAAGGGAGCCTCTGCTGCAGCCTCTCTCGCAGCTCCCGGGGCTGCCAGCATCCTTGCCCGTGGCTGCATCCCTCCCGGCGTGTGACGTCTCCTCCTCTCTGGACAGGGGTGCGTGTCCTCAGGCCAAGAGCAGGCCTCTTCCTCTGCTCTGTCTCATCCCCTCCCAGGTGCAGCCAGCCCCTTTCTCCTTCGCAGCTGCTCTCTCTGCCTGTGGCCTGGGCTCACGCCAGTGGCTCCGTGTTCTCCACGACCAGGGAGGGCCTCCGTCCTTGCACAGGGAGCTCAGGCTTCCCTCGGGGCCTCCTCTGCCCGCCTTACGTGACGGTTAAGCACAGAAGGGCTCCCCTTGTGCCGAGCCCGTCTGCCATTCCGGATCCTGGGAGGTGGCTAGGTGGCGCTTCCTCTCGGATCCCAGTGATTGGGGAGCGTTGGGTTTTAGAGCAGGTCGAGTGCACCTGGAAGAATCCAGGAAAGCCTCATCTGCAGCCCGTTCAGTTCCGGGGGACACAGGCTGAGGGGGTTGCCGGTGCCCCTTGGCCGCAGAGATTGCCGGTCGGATGACTCTGCAGACAGCCGGCAGGGTGGGGAGAGAGCAGGGTCGGAAGGATGCAAGACCCTCTTGCAGCCTCGGCCCCGCTGAGGACACACAGCCAGGTAGCATCCGCAGAAGGGAGGCTGGCCGCTGGGCCACCACCCTCACTGGTATCACAGCCGAAGTGGTCACGAAAGACCAGGCCAGAACTGTCACCCCGATGTGAGCCTCGATCCCCCAGGGAGCCTCTGCTTCTGCTGGTCCCTTTGTCCCCGACCTCTGGCTCCTGGGAGGCCCTCTCCCCTGCCCCTACCGTGTTGGGAGCGGCAGAGTCTCCCGTCTCCACCCACAGCCAGCCCGTGAGTCCTCACGACAAGGACTCCAAGGGCTCCATCGAGGCAGCTGGGGGCAGCTCTGCCTCTGGCCTCTTGGCAGGGCTTTTAGGTCAGACTTGGAGCCTCTGCCCAGCTTCACAGAGCTCCCCTCCCTCACAGAGCCCTGAGGGCATCCCCAGCCCTGCAGTCTCCCCTCGCCTTGCTCCATGGGCACCTGGGCGTGGCGTCGTGTCCCCTGAGTAAGTAGCGCCAGCACCGCCCTTGTCCAAGGCCTTGTTTTCCGGAATTTGGGTGAGGACAGTGCACACCTAGGATCAGAATGCTTTGTTCCAGTGTGTGTGTGTCTTCAGATTTGGAAGATGATACCCAGGTGGCTGTACCCACTTACGCTCCCACCAGAAATATAGGGCAGTTAATTTAAGATTGTCAGACTTAGTTTTTTTTGGTAAACTTTTTTTTTTTGGAAGAATAACATGGTGCCCAAATTTAAATGTACAGCTTGAAGAATTTTAACAAATTTAAATATTCATGTGACCACAACCCGGAACAAGACGCAGCTGTGGAACATCACAGGGCACCTTCCTGGCGTCTCCTCCTAGGGAATGAATTCTGAGCTATCAGCATAGATGAGCGTTACCTTTTAAAAAATTTACGTAGGTGGAATTACAATATGCTGAGTCCTTTTATCCATGTCACGTCTGTAGATTCATCTGTGCTATTGTTTATTCCATCTCGTGCTATAGTCTTCCATCATGTGAACGTGCTACAATGTACTTGTCGGTTCTCTTACTGACCCACTGTTGGGTTGTTTCCAGTTTTTAGAAATTCTGAATGAGGCTGCTGTGGACATTCATGTGTTTAAAAAAATGAATAGACCCTTCAGATGCATTCATGGGGCATGAGGGATCCCTGGTCTTGGGCCCTTAGGCTGTTAGCTGCATTTGTAGAAACAGCTTCTGGGCAGAATCCCCTCTTCCCTTACAAGCTTTCCAACATGTATTTTGAAACCAGCTCAGAAGCTCTGCCCGAGGTAAATTTTTGCTGTTATTAGGGCTTCCCGTGAGACAGAGAAGCGATAGTTCGGGCCCAGCAGCCCCTCTGCATCCGTTCATAGAGACTGTTGGGCTGGTCTCCGTAGGTCCTTCCACGGGTGTGGATTTGACTGCTGTGTGCTCAGTGGCATGGTGACTGGTCACCTGTTCAGCCACAGGTGGCTGCACATCCGTGAAGACAGCTTATGCAGCGGGCTGTCTTCTCACGGCGGAGGTGGCCGCAGGGCGTCGAGTGGCTCCCAGGTGGCAGGGCTGGGGTCCTGTGTGCTTCCCAGCCTTTCCCTGTATGCCGGCTGCAAGGGCTCCTGCCATCACATCTGCATTCAGGGCAGGAAGGAGGAGGAAAGAGCTGTCAGGTCCCCTTTTATCAGGAAAGGAGCAGCTTTCCTGGGTCCTCCTCACAGACTTCATCTCTGTTTGACCAGATCTGTTCACAAGGTCATTTCTGGTTGCAGGGGAGTCTGGGAAGCGGGGCTTGGGATGGGTGTTGGGTTGGTCAACCATGTACGATGTGTTCCTGTCGCACACAGCACAGATCCTTTTCCCGAGCTGGGGAAATTCGGTGTCATTGTTCCTTCTGCCTTTATAATCTCTAATAACACTTAGAACGGTTTGTTCAGTAACTTGTTTGTCTCTTAGCCTGTTCATTTGCCACGAGGCGTGGAAGTGCTTTTCTCTGATGGGTAAAATGTGTTACAGTGATGTGAGAATCCCATCGTGCTCTTGTATTAGTTTTGCCATGTCCGAACCAGTAAGGTCATGACACTAAATGTATTTATCTTTGAAATACGAGTCTGGTGACCCTCCTAACCGGTGCTTCCTTTTGACGCTCCTATTCAGGGAATTCAGTTTCTAATAGAGAACGACCTGCTGCAGTGCTCCCCGGAGGACGTGGCCCAGTTCTTGTATAAAGGGGAAGGCCTGAATAAGACGGTGATCGGGGACTACCTGGGTGAAAGGTGAGTTCAAGGGCAGGGGGCAGCCTGCCCACCCGGGCCGACCCTTGCATCAGGGTCTATCATGTGGGCTCTGCGGGTGGCTGTGCTGGCCAAGCGAGTCCAGCGCAGCCACCTCCTCCCCTGTGCCCTTGTGAGCAGAGAGGTGTGGGTGTCCTGGGGCTGGGCGGGGTCGCTGTTCTTCTGGAATCCTCTGCTCATCCAGGAAACCAGGACAGAACCAAGAATGCCACTGCCTCCCGCTCCTTGCCTCGGAAAGCGTCTTTGGTTGTTTTGCACAGAAATACCCGGATCTCTCAGCTGTCGCCTTTCCCCTGTTAGTTGGGGGTATGAGTAAAGGTAGAAGGTTGTTATTTTTTAAATGGAGAGCGGCCAGTCAGGCTTACTTTCTCGACCTTCTCCACTTAAAAGTCCACTGACTCTGCTTAACAGAGGGCAGGGCAGGAGTCCTCAGGCAGCGCTTCCCCTGAATGTGTCAGAATAGACTTGGGCAAGGAGCAGACAGCAGTGTTTTTAAACAGAAGGCCAGCAGTCGCTCAACCAGCGTGGTTTCTGTTTCGAGCTTTTCATTAAAAATACTTGATCAAAAGTGAAAAGCAGAACACTTCCCAGCTCACTCTGTGAGGCCAGTGCTACCTGATACCAAAATCAAAGACATCACAGGAAAAGAAGTCTACAGACCAATATCACTTACGACTGTAGAAGGAAAAATCCTCACCTAAATCCTAGCAAATCAAATCCAGCAATATCGAAGAAGGATTATGCACCAGAGCCCTTGAACAGCACGGGTTTGAACTGTGCAGGTTGACTCGTATGTGGATTTTTTTCCGTAGTAAATACTGCAGAACTACGTGATCCACGGTTGGTTGAATCTGCGGATGCAGAACCGTGGAGATGGAGGAACCCCGTATGTACAGGGCTGTGTAAGTTTACACACATTTTCAACTGAGTGGAGGGTCGCTGCCCCTAACCCCCATGTTGTTCAAGGGTCAAGTGTATTCATTATCTTACGAATGCCAGGTTAGTTCAACATACGCAGATCAGTTATCAATAGATGCGATGTCAGTAGAATGAAGAGCAAAACCCACACGATCATCCCAGTAGATTTAGGAAGAGCATCTGACAACATTTACTGCTTCATAATAAAAACACTCCAACTAGGAAGAGAAGGGAACTTCCTCAGCATTATAGAGGGCACCTGTGAAAACCCCACAACTTCATGCTTTCCCCTGAAGATCAAGACTGTTCTCAGCACTTCCATTCAACTTGGTACTGGCAGTTTGAGCCAAGGCAGTTAGGCAGGAAAATGAAATTAAAGGCATCTAATTTGTAAAGGAAGGATTAAAACCGTTTCTATTTGCAGATAACATAATCTGGCATATGGAAAATCCTGGGGAATCACTAACAAGCTGTTAGAACTAATAATTTCAGTAATGTTGCAAGATATCAGATCAATATACAGTTTCACTCATATGTCTGTACAGTAGCAATGAAAATGCTAAAAAGGATATTATAAGAAAACAGCTCCATTTACAGTAGCATTAAAAAGAATAAGACACTTAGGAATAAATTTTAACAAAAGAACACAATTTTTACTCTGAAAACTGTAACGTATTATTGAAAAAAATTAAAAGATCCAAATAAGTGGAAAGACATCCATGTTCATGGATTAGAAGACTTAATATTGCAAAAATGGCGGTACCTTCCACACTGATAAACAAATTTAACACGGGACTTCTCTGGTGGCGCAGCGGCAGGGGACACAGGTTCGAGCCCTGGTCCGGGAAGATCCCACATGCTACGGAGCAACTCAGCCTGTGCACCACGACTACTGAGCCTGTGCTCTAGAGCCCGTGAGCCACAACTGCTGAGCCCGTGTGCCACAACTACTGAAGCCCGTGCGCCTAGAGCCCGTGCTTCACAACAAGAGAAGCCTCCGCAGTGAGAAGCCCGTGCACTGCAACGAGGAGTGGCCTCTGCTTGCTGCAACTAGAGAAAGCCTGTGCGCAGCAACAAAGACCCAACGCAGCGAAAAAATAATTAAAAAATTTTTTAATTAAAAACAAACAAAACAAATTTAACATACTCCCTAGCAAAATCTGAGCTAACTTCTTTGTAGAGGTTGACAAGCTCATCCCATAATTCATGTAGAAATTCAGGGGACCCAGAATAGCCACAACTGTCTTGGAAAAAGAAGAACAAAGTTGGAGAACTTACACTTGCCCATTACAAAACAGACTAAAGCTACACTAATCAAGACAGTGTGGTATTGGCATAAGAGTAGAAGGAAAGGCCATGGAATAGAATTGAGAATCCAGAAATAAACCCTCATATATACATCAACTGAGGGGCCAACACAATTCAACGGGGGAACGAATGGTCCTTTCAGCACGTGGTGTGGGGACCGCTGGACAGCCACCTGCAAAAAGAGTGTCACTGGGTCACTCACCATATACAGAAATTAAAGTGGGTCAAAGACCTAAGTATAAGCACTTAAACTATAAAACACTGAGAAGAAAACACAGGGGTAAATCTCTGTGACCTTAGATTAGGCAAGGGTTTCTTAGATATGACAGCAAAAGAAAAAAGTAGAATCATCAAATTTCAAAACATCTGTGCTTCAGAGGACATCCTCAAGAAAGGGAGAAGACAACCCAGAGAATAGAAAATATTTGCAGGTCATATATAAATGTGATGAAGACTTGTATCTAGTATATTAAAAGAATTCTTACAACTCAATAAGACAAATAATTATAAAATGGGCCAAGGATCTGAATAGACATTCATCCAAAGAGGATATATACATAGGCATATGATAAAGCTAATAAGCGTATGATGAGATGCTCAACATCAGTAGTCATCAGGGAAATGCAGCTCAAAACCACAGTGAGACAGCACTTCATATCCACCGGGAAGGCTATAATTAAAGAAGATGATAAATGTTGGTGAGGATGTGGAGAAACTGGAACCCTCATACACCGCTATATAAAAAATGGTGCAGGGCTCCCCTGGTGGCGCAGTGGTTGAGAGTCCGCCTGCTGATGCAGGGGACGCAGGTTCGTGCCCCGGACCGGGAAGATCCCACATGCCGCGGAGTGGCTGGGCCCGTGAGCCATGGCCGCTGAGCCTGCGCGTCCGGAGCCTGTGCTCCGCAACGGGAGAGGCCGCAACAGTGAGAGGCCCGCGTACCGCAAAAAAAAAAAAAAAACAAAAAAACAAACGGTGCAGCCACTTTGGAAAGTAGTTGGCAGTTCTTCAAAATGGTAAACTTACCATGTGATCCAGTAATTCTACTCTAGTTACAAACCCAAGGGGGAAAAAGAAACTTGCATGCACAAAAACTTGTGCACCAATGTTCACAGCCACATTACAGCCCCAAAGTGGAAACAATTCGAATGTCCAGCAACTGACGAATGGATAAAGAAAATGTGGTCTCTCCACATAATGCAATGTTATTTGGCATTAAGAAGAAAGGAAGTATTGATACATGCTACAACATGGATTTAAAACATTCAAAACATTATGATAGGAAAAGAAGTCAGTCACAAAAAGGCCACGATGTCGTGTTATTCCATTTTATATGAAATGCTCAGAATTGGCGGATTTTTTTTTTAGAGACAGAAAACAGGGGTTGCCTGGCGCTGGGGCACCGTGAGGATTGGGAGGCGATGGTTCAGGTGTGGGCGTTCTTTCTGGGGGAATGAAAATGTTCCAGAATTGCTCGTGGTGATGGTTGCACAGATCTGTGATATACTAAATATGCTAAAAACTGTTGAATTATACACTTGAAATGGGTGAACAATATAGATTGTGAATTATGTTTCCACAAAGCTGTTTTTTAAAAAAATGGAAGGGTCTCCTAGGAGTTCAGGCACCGAGTCTAACAGGCACCTAGCACAGGACAACGTGCTAGGAGGGCCAGAGTCTGAGTGACTCCCCGGCGTCCTCTGGCTGATGTGCGACTACAGAGATTAAATTAACTATGACGTTAGTGTAATGCGCGGTCTGGCAGTGCCTGCAGATTTGTAGTCCAAAAATATGGGGACTTCCCTGCTGGCACAGTAGTTAAGAATCTGCCTGCCGATGCAGGGGACACAGGTTCGAGCCCCGGTCTGGGAAGATCTCACGTGCCGCAGAGCAACTAAGCCCGTGCGCCAGAACTACTGAGCCTGTGCTCTAGAGCCCGCGAGCCACAACTACTGAAGCCTGCCTGCTGCAACTACTGAAGCCCGCGTGCCTAGAGCTCGTGCTCTGCCACAAGAGAAGCCACCGCAATGAAGAGTAGCACCCATTCGCTGCAACTAGAGAAAGGCCGCACGCAGCAATGAAGACCCAACGCAGCCAAAAAAGAGAAAGAAATGAAGTCCTGGCTCCGTGCCAGGCACTGTTCTAGGTGCTTGGGTGGCGTTGGTACCTCCGCTGTGGAACTGCGTTGGCTGCCGTAATACAGACAGTACATAACAAGCAAACTAAATAAGCAAACATGGTATGTCAGAGGTGACCAGGGCAAAGGGACCGCGGAAGAGCTGGGCGAGTGGGTAGCAGTGTGACAGGCTGGTCAGGGCGTCCGACTGGGGCGGCGGCACCTGTGTGGGGATGCGGGGAGGGGCGGCTGTGCTCAGGGTGATGGGAAGTGGGGGTGTGGAAGGCTCCCGGCGGGGGAGGGGCAGGGATGTGTGTTCCGTCTGGAGCAGATGGTCCCTGTGCGGAGCGAGCGGCAGAGCGGAGGCGGGAGCGGGGAGGGTGGCTCTGGCCAGGCTGGCGGCTGCTCCGGAGGTGAGAGGCGCTCAGGCTCTGGCTCTGAGGTCCAGGGAGAGCTGGGGGGAAGGTCTGGCCGGGGTGATGCGGCGGTGAGAGGCTCCGGGCCGTGGGCCGAGCCGCCTGGGAGGTGGGGCATCGGGGCGAGGAGCTTGCGAGGCCTGGTGGGCGGTCGGGTGGAGAGCTCTGGAGAGTGGCCTGGCCTGCAGGCAGTCCCTGGAGGGCTGGCGCGGAGGCAGAATTGAATTCGCAGGACTGAGGCCCCCGACACCGCCCTCCAGCGAGGGATGGGTGGAGCCCCCCTGCCTTGGGGGGCTTCACACTGGCTGCAAGCTGAGCACTGAACACCTGTGAGCCCGGACCCCCCGCTCCTCCTCTCCGGGTGGAGGTGGCGGCCTCACGGCGGGGCTCCCTGAGCTCCGGGACCCTGCTGTGTGCCGTCTTGCCTTCAACGCGGACTTTAGAACAGACCACTGTGCTGGGTCACAGGCCTGTCCCTGCTGCACAAATCTGTACCCCAGCCTGCCTGCCACTCCTCTGGTGCTCAGCACGCTTGCGCGCACGCACGCACGTGTACACACACCCACCCGCCCCGAGCGTGCCCTTTACGAAGTCTCGCGGCCTTTCAGCAGGACACCAGCTGGTGGGTGCAGCGTTGGACAAACCAGGGCCCGAGAGCCAGTCTTTCCAGCGGGCTGAGTGCTCACTGCTTCCCGGGAGGGTCCCATCCACACCCCTTTCTGCACACCCAGGGCTTGGAGCCCCAGGGCCCTCAGGCAGCAGCCCCACACCTGCCACCAGCTCATCTCAAAGAAAAAGGAGGGGGTGAAGTTGCAAAACATACTTTGTGCTGGGGCCTCTTCCCACCTCGGGTGTCATCCTTAGCCCTCGGGTGGGTGGTGTCGTCGCAGTCTCAGGGGTGCTGAGCTGCAGCCGTTCCTTGCTGTTGACAGGTCATGGGCCTGTACCTGTGGAGGTGAGCATCTTCAGGTGAGGCCTGGCCTGCTCTCCCGGGAGGGCGAGTTACAGGTGTCCCCATGGTCAGTGGGAGCGGCTTGGAGTTAAAATGCCAGTGTATTGAGCTGTCGCTGTTAATGTCATTTCAGTTTTTTTGTCATAAAACTTTACCTTTTTTACTGTGTTCTCATGCTAAGTTTCGTTTTTAAAAGCTAGTTATTAACGTAAGGCGTTACTTCTCTTCCAAACCATCCTTTCTGGGTCCAGGACTGTGCTTTCTGCCATATGACCCTGGAGGAGTTGCTTCCTGTCTCTGAGCTTCAAGATCCCACCTGGGAGGTGGGAACGAGATTAGCACCTGCCTCGTGGTGGTTTTGGAGGTTGAGGATCTGTACCAAGCACCTGGGTCGGTGCCTTACAGCTCAGTGCAGGGAACTCGGAACGTTGGCCATCAGGCTTGTATTTGGGGTCTTACCCTAACTCGTACTGATGGTGAAGTAAACGCTTAATATCCTACAGGGTCTCTCCTTTGTTTTCAGCCTGAAAACAAACGCACAGTGAAAAATACCTGATCTTTTAGTCCTGTGACGATAAAAACCGTGAAAACTTGCTCTAGGAGGTGTCGTTTAAAATTACTGAAATACACGCAGTGAGGCTGTAGATTACGTTTTCTCTCCCAGGGATGAATTTAACATCAAGGTTCTTCAAGCCTTTGTGGAACTCCACGAGTTTGCCGATCTCAACCTTGTACAAGCCTTAAGGTGAGTGTTTCATCACCTGCTCTTGTGCAGAGGGAGGGAGGGTGGCCCAGCGGTGCCGGGTGACCCACTGGCAAGCTAAGGGCCTCTGCAGACCTGCAGCCTGGTGGGGAGGGTGGGGGGGGGGGTGTCGGGCCACGCCTGAATCCTTGTGGCCGCCGGTCCTGCGTTCCATTCATAGTTGCTTTGCTTTTTCATTTTGTGTGATATTTGACAGTTGTGGGCGTGCCTCCTTCCCACTTCTGCACGTGGTCTCAGCGCCGCCTGGGCACGGGCCCACTTTACGCCACATTTGGCCTTGAACACCAACCGTGTGGACACCCAGCATGTGCCTGGGAGGGTGTGGGTTTCCTGCCATCGGAGGCCACCCCTGGCCCCAGCGTGCCCGACGGCCTTGGCTGGTCCTGGTCTGGCCTTTCTCCTCCGTGGTCTGCCCCAGCTCGAGCCTGTTTCCTTGTGGCCGTTCCCCCACCTGTGGACCAAGGTGGCAGCCGTGTTGCTGTCTGCCACTCGCGTCTGTGGGCTCAGCCCCTGGCCTCGGCTGAAGGACACACTGGCGGGTTCCAATCCTGTAGCCGTGGTTCAGGAGTTTTAGATTCAGTGTTTGAAAATGGTGTCACGGGGAGGTGCAGGCTTGGCGAGCCTGGGGTGCGTCCACGTGGATTCTGTTCCTCTGGGTCAGTGTCTGGCGCAGAGCCGCGGGGGCTCCCGACTCGCTCCCGCAAGTGGGTGGCGGAGCACAGACAGCGGCTGTGCCACTGTGTCCCGTGGGTCCCCGCGCTCCGCCCGCAGCCCCGACCGGGGCCTCTAGGCGCGGAGGCGCCGCCCAGCCGGACCGTGGAGACGCGCATGTCCCCCTGGTTCTCGTCCCCCTGCAGGCAGTTCCTGTGGAGCTTCAGACTCCCGGGCGAGGCGCAGAAGATCGACCGCATGATGGAAGCGTTCGCGGCTCGCTACTGCCTGTGCAACCCCGGCGTCTTCCAGTCCACGGGTGAGCGCGGGCTGCGGGCGCGGGGCACACGCAGGGGCGTCGCGCGCTGGGCCAGCGCTGACGCCCCGCGGCCCTGACTCCCCCCAGATACGTGCTACGTGCTGTCCTTCGCCATCATCATGCTCAACACCAGCCTTCACAACCACAACGTGCGCGACAAGCCCACAGCCGAGCGCTTTGTCACCATGAACCGCGGCATCAACGAGGGCGGGGACCTCCCTGAGGAGCTGCTACGGGTGAGCCCCTGCGTCCCCCGTCCCCGATCTCTGTGCTCAGGAGCGTCAGGCTCAGCTCAAGGGCAGCGGCACCAGGTCGTTTGTTTCACGGCGTCTTAACAGGGTCCCTGGGCCCCGTGTTGGGGGGGTGACGCGGGGGCGGCCGTTCCTCCTTCGCCTGAGTCCCCGCGCCCGCTGCCTTCCCGCCTCGCAGAACCTGTACGAAAGCATCAAGAACGAGCCGTTTAAGATTCCCGAGGACGATGGCAACGACCTGACGCACACGTTCTTCAACCCGGACCGGGAGGGCTGGCTCCTGAAGCTGGGTGAGCGGCGCTGGGGGCGGGACCGAGCCGAGGCCCCTCCTCCCGCGGCAGCAGCCCCAGCGGTGCCTCCCCGACCGGAGGCACGAACGCTCCACTGAGCATCCCACGCGCCCTGCCGAGCGAGGCCATTCTGCCGGGGCCGCACGCAGTGCCCGTCCCAGCAAACTGCCCCCCCTAGTGTCCAGATAAGCCCACGGCAGTTTCTGTACCAGAGGCAGGCGCCGCCACCCCGGAACCTGCCGCCTCTCTTGGTTTGGTGTGGCTGATTTTTGATGAGTGGTTTAAATGTGCCTTCTTGTTGTTTTCCTTCTGCTTGTGGCTCCCACCTTTCTGTTCTGTGACGGGCTGTCCCTGCTTGTTCTGCGTTAGGAGGTACGTACCCAGTGGCTTCCTGCCCCTTCCCAGCTTCTTTTTCCTCTCCTTTCTCTCTGTCGGTTTGTGTGAAGCTCTGACTTGGCTGTCATCCATCTGGCCCTTATGGCTTCGGACGTGCTGGGGTCACCTCATCCTCCTTGCAGGGTGCGGCGGCCATGACGCCCACCGGGGCTGGGTGAGAAGTGAGGGACCGGAGGCGCGTGGGGATGCCCAGGGGGGACAAGCTCACGCCTCCGTGTCCTCAGGGCCTGAGCCGGGAGGTCTAAATCACCCGCCGCCCACTCACCGGGCGGTGCATGTCTGCACCACCTGTGTAGAGTCCAGCAGCGTTTTAAGGACTTCATAACCACTGACAAACAAGTAGGATAGCATTTTTATTTTCTGGGCAATTTTAGGAATTGGTAGGGGTTTTTTACTCTGGTCGGGGTTGGGATTTCCACCTTCCTGTGACATTGGAGCCTGAGAGATCTGACACATCACCCAGGCATTGTGCAAACACCGGGGCCTACGGAGTTCTGGTGACTTCGTGCCTTTAACTGAGAGGGGATAAGCATGGGCCTGGTGACAGTGTGACAGTGTGGCGGGCGTGGGGGTGCGCAACGCCAGTCAGCTGTTCTGATTTGGGGTCTTGCTCTGACCTTCCTCTGGCTACGCCAGGGTTTGGAAGAGTTCTGGATCTTGGCCTAAAAACCCAGAACTGTAGCCTTGGACTTGAATGGCTGAGTAACCTTCCAGAGGCACCAGATTTTGAGATCCCATGCAGCCTGTGGTCCCGGGGTGAGGGCAGAGGAAGGTGCCCAGAAGAGCGCTTGGGCCCTTCCTGTTGCTGTGTTGCCAGCAAGTGTCCCCCTCGGAATGGTGACAGCACAAGCGGGCCCGGCAGCCAGTGTGCCCCAGGGCCAGCGGGGATGTGGCTGGCTCTGGAGACTGAACAAAATGAGTGACAACAGGCCTGTGACCTGATTGAGCAGATAAGCGGGCCACAGTGCCAGTGCACAGAGCACCGTCACGAGCCGCAGGGCTGGCTGGCACCCAGCGTCTGCTGCTTCCCTGCTCCCGAGGCCCCGCGCTCGTGTCCTCGTTAAGGCTACAGAGCTGGTGGTGGCGCAGCTCACACCTGGAGCCCGGAGCCTTGGCTCCCGAGGCAGCTCTGCTCTCAGGGCTCTTAGCGTCCCCAGGGGGATCCCAGCACACTGGTGGCCCATCTGCACTCCGGACTTCTGCCAACAGTTCTGACGCTGGCCAAGCTGCTGGGAAGGGTCACTGGGTGTCAGTCCCCGAGGGACCGAGGAGGCGGTCTGTCTGCAGGAAGCAGATGCGGAGGCTGCGTTGGGTTGGGCCTGGGTGCAGCGCCTATACTCGGTGAGGACACGCAGCCCTGGGCCCCTGCATGGCCTGGACACATGGGCAGAGAAGCCAGAATTGTGGCCACGCACGTGCTGGGATAGGAACGGAGATCGCAGTGTGACTTGCTTGGTTGTCTCTCATCGTGAGTTAGAGGACACTGCACTTGAGGAGGCCCGGGTGCCCTGCCGGAGCAGAGCTTGGTGGTGTCGCTTCACGCTGGCACAGTAAATACCATGTAGTCACTATGTTTTGAGAATGAGTCAGTTGTGTCAACGCAGACAGGAGTGCGGTCAGAGTGGGGCTGGCGTGGAGAAGAGGCGTGCGCGATGTGCACGAGAGCGCGTGTCTGCTAACAGCCGTGCCAGCAGCAGGGTGTTTACAAAGAGAAAGTGGGTGCTTATACTAGTCAGGTGTTGCCAGGCTCCTTCCTATAGGTGTGTGTGTGTCCCCGCGTCCTGAAGTCCAGCCGCAAACACGTGCATGAGTGGAGCCGCTCGGTCTCCCTCATCAAAACCTGCTGGGGCTCGGAGACCAAGAGCATCACCACCAGCCACCCTGAAAAGGGGCTTGGGGCTGGGCTGGGCTCAGGGGTCAACGCAGACCACACACCTCCATCTTGATGCCCACAGCCCCCAGCCCGAGAGGCTCCCCTGGTCTCAAGAGCTGGACCAGGGAGGGCTCCTCCAGACTTGCCACTGAACTTGGGCGCAGGGTGGGTGGGAACCCAGGTACGAAGAGCCGAGAGGCCTTCCAGGGAACAGAGAGCCCTGATGGGCCTGCACGCAGGGTTCGGGGAGTGAGAACCCAGCCCATGGGTCTGAGAGACACGGGTTGGGTGGTGCCTCAAGGGGATGGAGGCCTTGGGGGGATGAAGGCTTCTGATGGGGATGGGAAGCGAGATGGGGGGAGATGGGGAATCTGGGGACTTTCCTTCAGGGCATGGCTGAGGCTGCCTCCCCGCATGGCCGCCCCGTATACCCAGCCTGCCTGCGGCCGTCACTAGGACAGACGTATCATCAGTGACGCAGGGGTGAGGGTCTCAGTCCCTGAGGACCCCTCAGTGGCACTGAATCTGAAGGCGGGGCTCCCTCCCTGCAGCTGGGTGTCCTCATGCGTGTCTCTCCCCCCCCCCCCCCGCCCCAGATCTCCACAAACGTCAGGCCCTCGTGCCTCGGCCCTCAGGGTGACCTTCATGTCCCTTCATGTCCCCCTGTGTCCCTGTCTGGGCTCCCCAAGCTCCTCACAGCAGGGACCGGGTTTATGACCCTTGGCCATGAGGGTCTTGCCTGCCTGCACGTCCCCTGGGGAGCAGTGGGTCAGGGGAGCCGCTGCTTGCCTTGTGCCCGTAGATCGTGGGCACCTGTCACCAGGCTCATGTTTTCTCTTTCAGTTTTTGTTTTTAAACTTTGTATCAGGAGCAAAAACTAGAAATGGAAACCAGTTTGTTTCTGCTGTATATTTGAGGGTAAAAGAGATTTTCTTTTCCATAGTGTAAAGAGAGTAGGTGCAGATGAGCTCTGTGTGTGCTGTGTGTGTGTGTGTGTACACGTGTGTGTCCCAGATCTTAAGAGATTAATTCAATCTAATAATTCCCTGGGCCAAGGCGTAATCGATTTTGATGGATCCCAGGGCCGCCTGAAGTCCTCAGTAATGTGATGATGGCCCTGACGTAACGGGATTAAGTCCTGGACAGACCTGCATCCTGTTGTCATTTCCATGTGGGGAAATTAAGACCATTCATCATGACTAACTCTTGCAGGAAGCAGATTTGGGAAGCGCTCATCTGGGTGCCGCGCAGGCAGGCGGGGTGCATGCGGGGCGGGGCAGGCAGCACAGCACGGCCAGCATTTGGCTGAGTGGCGGGCGGAATCGGGGGGCAGAATGTGAAACATTTTCCTCGAGGAAGGAAACTTAAAACCCAGCTCGGCCCCTGTGGCATTTATGAAAAGCGCACTAACTTGTGTAGGGCCCGCGCCGCCCTGACTCACGGGGTCCCTCTGCTCTTAGGGGGGCGCGTGAAAACCTGGAAGCGGCGCTGGTTCATCCTCACCGACAACTGCCTTTATTACTTTGAATACACGACGGTAAGTGCAGGGCAAGTGCGGGGCTGCCCGTCCTCCGCGTCGCGTCGCGGGACCCTCCGCGGGTGCCGGGGGAGGCTGGCTGAGCGCTCTCCTCCCGCAGGATAAGGAGCCCCGGGGAATCATCCCGCTGGAGAACCTGAGCATCCGGGAGGTGGAAGACCCGCGGAAACCCGTAAGCTGGCTTCCCTGCCCCCCGCCCTCCCTCCCCTCCCCTCCCCTCCCCTCCCCCCGGCGCCGGGTGACTGTCGTGTCTGTCTCCACCAGAACTGTTTCGAGCTTTATAACCCGAGCCACAAAGGGCAGGTCATCAAAGCCTGTAAGACGGAGGCGGACGGCCGGGTGGTGGAGGGCAACCACGTGGTGTACCGCATCTCGGCGCCCAGCCCCGAGGAGAAGGAGGAGTGGATGAAGTCCATCCGGTGCGCCCCCGGGCCAGCGGGGGCGGGGCCGGAGGGCGGGGCCCGGGGCTGTGGGTGGGTCACATGGGGGTGGGGGCAGAGGGGGCGGGGCCGCGCGGGGGAGGACCGGCCCTCCTCGCCTAACCGAGTTTCTCATTTTTCCCCCAGAGCGAGTATCAGCAGGGATCCTTTCTATGACATGTTGGCCACGAGGAAAAGGAGGATTGCCAATAAGAAATAGAGCTTTCCTGGCCTGAGCAGCAGGTAAAAGTAAACTCAAACCCCGCAGCAAAGAGTGACTGGGGGCCTCCCCGCAACACCCTGGACCCGCGGCCTGGCTCCTCAGGGACGGCGGCCCCCGCTGGTCTCGAGGGGCCTCACGTCGTCCCTTCCCGCTGCCCTCCCAGCGCCGAGCGCATCCTTCTCGAAGTCTCGTCCAGCAGCTGCGCCTGGTGGTTCATACGTGAAAATCCGCGTGGCAGACGCGGGGTCACACGTGTTCCTTTGTGGCGGTGTTCGCCATTCTGGAAGCCGCTGTTTTGTATCATAACAGGAAAGGAAAAGCTACCAGTTTTTTATTGTTTTTTTTCTCAGATATATAGGATTATAGCTTTTATATGCCTTTTTATATTCTCAAATTATAATGAAAGATACTTTCTAACAGTAGTATTTTTAGAATGGCAGCTATAAATTTAACTTCTGGACACAAGAATATACTGTGCACTGAGAACAATTACATGTGTACACGTATGCAGTCCCCGGGGGGCTGGGGGGCGCCCCGCCCGTGGGGGGCGCCCAGGGGAGCTCCTGGTGGAGGGAGGCGCACGTGTCCTTGACAGCCAGCACTGGGCGGGGCGGGGCGGAGTCCAGTCCTCTGGGACCGTTCAGCTCAGACTTTGTGGTCCCACAGATACTTTCTAAAGAGGCAAATTGTTAAAATATAAATTTCGGTTTGGGGCATTTGTCCTGTAACTTCTGAATCCCAGGATAGACAGCGTATATGTTGGACCACATGAAACTTCTCATGTTTGACCGTTTCTGACGCCCACAAACAGCAGTGTCCTGTGGTCCAGCTGAATACGTGGTTCAGACCAGCTGTGACCACTGTCTTCACTACTTGTTGGCAAAACGAATGCTTAGAATAATTTGACCACATTTCTTAACGTAATGAGTAGACCTATAAGGAGATAGGGATAACCTTATTTCATGTTTTCAGAGATTTGATCTTTCGTTATGGGGAGGGAAAAGAGCAGGCGGCGGGGTGGGGATGAAGAAGTGGAGCGCTTAGGCTTTTCTGTAAATAGTTTAAAACCCCAAACGTGCACTGGTGACGGGACTGCTGAAGATCGCCGACCAGGAGGTTGTCAGGTTGCTGGTGGCTGAATGAGAGAGAGGTGCTCAGTCATGTGCTGAGGGCAGGCTGGAGCTGGGCCCCAGCACGTCGCAGAACTGGCCCAAGGGTGCACAGGTGGGCCGGCCGAGAGGCGCTGGGTGCTGGGACATTTGGGGCTGGTGACAGATGCCTTTTTATTGGGAGCTTTATTTCCGCCGCCAGGACCCCTGCATGTACTACATAGGACCCCCTTGCCCACAGGGGCCGTTCCAGTGGAGGGTCCCTCCCCTGCAGGACCTCCTTTCCCTGCGCCAGCCGCGAAAGCACTCCCTCCGCTTGCACACTTGAGAGGTCATCACCTCTCCTGTGCAAAAGCAGAGTCCGAGAGTGGCAACCGCAGGCTGTACGCACTTACGTGGAGATGTAAAGAGCAGAAGGAACCGTTCCTGGGAGCTGCCTTGATGCTGAGACTGAACGGCTATGGGCCTTTGGCCTCGGTGCAGCTGACCTTGTAGCGCTAAGTCACACCAGACTGCGAAAGGGTCTGCACCCAGGACTCTCCAACATGCATCAAACTGATTTTTTTGGTTCATTCCCAAGCTTTTAGGCTTTGCTACTGTACTGATACCTCAGATTGGACCCTGTAGTTTTGAGAAAGGCAAGTCAGCATTCCTGAAGCGCGTGACTGGCGTATATGCAACTCTGGCCCCAGTCTTCCGTGAAAAGGGACGCTGCCCAGACCACCAGACCAAACACTGCTGGCTGACGACGACCTGGCAGCGCCCTCCCCTCGGGCTGGCCCTGTGCCCGGGCTGCTTGGGGCGCGGGCTCCATCAGGATTTTGTGTGGAATAACCTGTCTCTCCTTTGTCTGACCCAGGTAGGACCCTGGGGATACAGGGCTTTCTGTCTTTCGGGTGTGCCTCAGGGTGGGGCTGGGAGAAGTGAGCATAAGGAAACACCTGGAAGAAATCTGTTCCTCTGGCCACCTGTGAAGGAGCCTTGCCTGAGGCCTTTTTGCCCAGAATGATGCAGAAGGCCATGGTGCTCAGAATCTGTGTCACTTGCCCTCGGGAGTATTACGTGAAATCGTGTAACTCCAGGTTTTGTGTGACAGTGTTAACCTGATGGGGCTGTGGGGTGGGGCCCGGCTGCCTGGACCTCAGCGTGGTCCCCCGTTCATCCCCCTCCCCACCCCCCTGTCTGCGCTCAGTGCTTGAATTGTCAGTCCCAACTCTGGCCAAAGAGCTCTCCTCCAGAGACGGAGGGCAGGAGGCAGGGAAGGGGGTCGCTGGGCGGGAGACGGCGGCTTACACGGCCCCACCAGCCCCCACTAACATGTGGGGTTTAATTGGCCCACCCTGGACCCAGACAAGCAAGTGTCTTCAGGATCACGGAACAGTGTTGAGCAGTTTAATGTGGTACCAGGTTGAGTCCAAATAGGAGCTGTTTATAGATGAAGCAGCATTTAATGCTGCATATAAAGCAATGCATATTTTTCAAGTTAAAATGCATATATCTACATAGATGTGCTTTGCTGAGAAGTTAGGTCTGTTGTAGACCAGAAACCACACATTGTGATTTCTTGTTTTATTTTTTTCTTAGAAAACATTTCTATTTACAGTAAATAGAGTTAATATGTAAATAATGTACATATATAATATGACTTCTGGAGTGTTATTCAGTGTATATACTCCAACTTGCATGAAGAAATACCCTATATCTATTATTGATATTTTGTTGTAAAGTGGATGGTGAAGTTGGAGAGTGAATGGCTGTCAAATTGCAAATACTGTGTTGGTTAAATAAAGACGCACTGTTAAAACAAGATTGCCTATGACTGGGTTCTTTAAAGTAGGGAGGCTGTCGGGTCCAGCAGCCCACACCTGACTCTCCCTCACCCATTTGGGGTCTGCACCTCCCAGTCTGGGACTGACAGCCCGTGGCTTGAGCTTTCAAGGTTTTAGGAAAGTGAAGGCAAAGAGGAAGAAGTCCAAGAGAAGTGTCTGTAAGCAAATGGGGAAAACAGCAGTAAAAAATGACACGAAAGGTTTAATTTGCTGCCATTTATATACTATATAAATTTTACATGCTGTATATTTACAGTGGGGCAAGTGCTTTTTTAATCTTTAAAAAAACAAAGATCAAACTTTAGACGTCTCTGAACAACACAAACTGTATAAACCATACAGATTATTCAGATACAAACTGTATTAAATACAGTTTTCCCCACTCCAACTCCTGATGCAGGACCAGTGAATTATAAGTGTATCACAGTTTGATAGCATATCCATATTAAAAATAAAATCACAGTATGATTTTTGTCTGTAACTAGAAACTTTAAGGGACCAAGCTGACAACTCAGACTCCAATATCATAGTCAAGACAAGAGACACTGTATAAAAAAGTGTTATGTAATAAAAACATACTGTAGGCCTTACAAATAATGTTCCGATTATACATTCATAATGTAAATACTCATCATAACTGGTAAATTGATTGGAATAGTTCCACAAAGTTCAAAAACAGAACTTGTCTATAAAATCTTCAAATCTTGAATACAACTAAAATATGAAGCAAATTAGTTTCTAGTATCAGACATTACAGAAAACAGACTGCTCTCAAAAGTCTAGTTGAGAGCTTGTGAATCTTTAAATAAGTTTTTAAATTAAATATACACACTGTCAGTTTGTACTTTTAATAATTCCATGGTTTCCCGGTTGGTCTTGCACCGGATGTCTAACTTGGAGGAGCATTACATGGAATACGAGTGATCAACCTGAGTCTGTGATTAAGCAGCATTTGAGATGTTCTAGTCCAGGGCGTTATTTTCAATGTGGTTTATATACACAGTATTTTACAATGGTCAGCAGTTGTAGAAAGTGTTCACCCATTTGGAATAAGGGTAATTAAGAAAAGGTAAAAACTAAAAAAAAAAGTTCTCCATGGTAAAATCTATACACTATTTACACTAAAGAAGCACCACGCAGATTTCAAGTTATTTTCTCTATTTGTAATTTAATGTGGGTTGGGGATGGCTTCTGTTGAACACGTTGAATCTGAAAGACAAGAGGCAGCGGGCGTTAGTTGGTCCAGAGGCAGGAAGTGGGAGCCCAGCGCCCCGTGAGCCCCGGTCGGGACTTCTCTTCTTCATTCACGCCCTCGCCTTAGCAGGCGCCCCCAGGTCTCTGGGGGGAGCCCGCCTGCCTCCCCGCGGGCGGTGAAGGAGCCGGCGGTGGCGCGGAGGCCTGCGCGGAGGGCGCCCTCTGCTGGGCGCGGTCGCGCCAGCCCGGCCGCCGCGGAGCCGCCGCAACCTGGCGATTCCCTTGCTCTAGGTAGGAAGAGGCTAATTCCTTAATGCGGCTCCGGTCTTCCCATTGATGACACGCTGTAAAGCGTGTTAATCAACTGCAAGTTAATCTCCTGCAGACAGTTCACTTAAACCCCCCTTGCCGACTACCAGAAGTTACACGTTTGGACAAAATTCCCTCCGGAGAGCAACCCTGCAGCTGCAGCGCGCCCAGGACACCAACCCCACCTCCCGGGGCCACTGAGTACGAGGCCAGGAGGAAACGACACTCCAGGTTTTGATTTGCTGTAAAAAAGCACCCAAAACCCATTCCGATCAAACCAAGCCTGAGCCCTTTCGGTGCGCGGGGCGGGCGGCGGGCACGGGAAGGGCTCCCCTCTCTCGGCCCCTCAGGTGGGGCTGCGAGAGGACATGGCTTCTCCATCTTTCAAATGTTTATCAAATGACTTGATTCTGAAGCTTCTGACCTGGCCTCACTTTCTTACAACGAGGGAGGGAGGGAGGGAGCAGAGCGACTCTCTGACTTAAGGGGCCCAAATCCACCCCCACCACACAAGGACTGACTCCCCACCTGCTACCCCCGAAGCCGAGTCCCAAAGCTCCCTCCTCAGGGCCCCTCAGCGGCTCTACAAACAAACAGGAAGAACATAGACGAAAAGAGCTTACCGTAACCAGTGAATTTTTTGTCTTGAAGCCACGTTTTCAATCACCTAGAAAGCAAAGGTTAGGAAACATTTTAATGATGGTTTTGCAAAAATTTTAGTGCCTATGCTCTGTGTGCGTTACGTGATTACACTCAGAAGCAGTCCTCAGTAGCTTAATGTCTGTTGCCTGAAATCAGTCCTACACAAGCTGTGTCTCCAAGTGTTTCACTGAAAACAAGAGTTGAGGTGATAACTGAGGACCACGTCCCCTCAGCAATAGTCCACTCTGGCCCCAGTAAACTCATCAGCCTTTCAGCATTAGGTGAGAACAGATCTCAGGCCAAAGAAATCGAGAGCTTGATGGCGCCAGAGAACAGGAGTCTGGAAGACAGGTCAGTGGTCAAGGCACCAGGACAGACACACGCAGGCCAAGACGTCCGGCCTCCACCAGCCAACAGCGATGCTTGGCCTGGGCCCGAGCAGGTGGCCCTTCCCGGGAGGTCAGGATGGGACGGGCGCCCAAGCCAGTCATTGGGCGCCATCAGATCGAGGACAGGAAAGGGGCCACCCCATCTCCTGCAGCCTCTGGAGAGGCGGTCTGGGCCACCACATGCCCACTACTGGGCTTTGCACGCCACCTACTGTCCCCCGAGCCAGCTCTGCGGGTGCACTGGCGGCCTCCAGCTGTGGTCCTCACCAGAGACCTGCAGCCGGAAGGGGATTCTGGCAAAAATGTAGAATCCCTGCGGATCTGCGCAGAATGCACACGAACAGCCCGTCTCCACTTCGCCCCAAGCACCAAGCAGACATCAGAAGGGACTCATCCCCAGCAAGCGCCTTCCCCGAATCGCTGAACTGTTCATGGGAAACCAATGCGGAAATGCAAGTAATTCCCCTCTTAACAAACACACAGAGCAAACCCGCCGGTAGCTTCCCTTTCCTGCCGTCCCTACGACTCCTCACCCACTCCGCGCGCCCCAGCACTCCCCCCACCACTCAGGAACACCCCCCCCCCGCCCTCGGCTCCTCCAAACGCCAGTGCACTGTGCAGCCATCTGTCCCTCCTCCACCAACCATCATGGGACTGGGCCACTGGAAGGGACAGGGCTGCCCCCGAACAAACGATACCTCACCCGGGTCCAGGACGCAGTCGAGAACCCCCTGACCCCTGGACATCTAGGACAGCGGGCAGGGTCGTGAGGGTGCGCCTCAGGGCTCCAGGGCGAGGCCAGCAAACCTGTCCCCATGGACGGGCGGACAGGCGGGCTGGGCTGGGCTCCTTGCGGCTCTACTGACACCTCAATTTCACACGATTTTCATGTGAAATGAAATATTCTTCTTTTGACTCTTCCAACCATTTAAAAACGTCAAATCCTTCCTTACCGTCAGGCCGCGCAAAGGCGGCGGCCAGTCCAGCCCTGCCCTAGGGGGGCCCCCGGCCCCCTCAAAAACGCTCAGCACTCCTTCCAGGGTCGAAGGTCATCGGAACAGATGAGGAAGCAAGGGGGGCTCTGCTTTCAGAGCAATCAGAGTAGAAAAGGCTGGGAAGTTACAAGGGAAGGCAGAGCTGTGCAAAGCAGACAAGAATCCCAGAGCCCAGAGGCCTGCAGTGACCCAGGGCACCCCGTCAGGAGCCTGAGCTTCACCAATGCAGGCCTGAAGCATGACGTCCAGCGAGCCAGTCACCAAACTGAGTTCTAGGTTCTACTCACAATGCCAAAGGCTTAAGGATTCTGGAGAGAAAGAATGTACCACAACATTTCTATCAAAAATGGCTTAAAAACAGAAGTTCTGGTCCACAATCAGACACTCAGAGCCATCAATTCCAGAGGTTCCCGGTTCCGCGTAACTCAGGTCTCCAGTAAGCGCCGCGGCAGCACGGCTAACCGTCGAGACCGGCCACAGCAGCCTCGGGCCAGCCGTCGGGCAGAGGACACAGGGCGGGGAGCTCAGAGGGGACTTACACCTTCTATGCCCTTTGAGGCTCCTTCCCTGTGTTAACCACCCTTTCCAAAGAAAAGAGTTTCTATATTCGCAGTTCCAAGTATGTCCTCTTACCCTGGCCACACTTAGACAGATGACACCTGTCATCCCTCGTTTCCATCCAGAAATGTTTTGTTTTCTCAGGGCAAGGTCCCACACCATCCAGAGGCTGGCTGGCCATGAGGGGGAAAGCGCTGTCCGCTCCCTGGAAATGGTCCACAGTCTCACAGCTGGTGGCCTCGGGCAAGAGTGGCTCTGAATCTCTAAGCGAGTTCTCTGATTTTGAGTGCTTCTTCTTTTTCTTCTTCTTCTTTTTCTTCTTGTGTCTGTTGTGCAGGTCGGCATCAGAGTGCGTTACCAAAAGGTCTGAGTACTGCTGCCGCCTGCAGAAGAAAAAGCCAGAACTCAAACCACCGGAAAAGCAAACCACCCCAAAGAGAACTGGTCTTCGATTTATACTCACTACTGTTGACACTCATTACGTGAACACAGGTAAACCCTATAATGAAAAATGCGTTGTTTTCATTGTAATAATTTTTTAAGTCTGGGGTCATAAGTTCACCAATTTCAACCTTTCCCCACCGATGCCCTTCAGCTTTGTTTGGGAGGGGAGCTATGGCCAGAACACCAGAGGAAGGATTTCGTCAATTTTTCCTGAAACTAGTGGCTGAAGGAAAAAATATTTTTGCCAGGTGTCTCAGGCACATAGGAGGCAAAGAGGTTTGATTTCCTTTTCCTTCAAGTAACCACACTCTCTACCTATGCCTCCTGGTAACCTCTTCCCAGGGTTTCGATTTTACGAGACGCCAACGTGTAGCACGCAATGCGCAGTAACCGTGTTTGTGCTCACCCCTCTCATCGTGGAGAAGTCATTTTCAAGAAAACTACTGACCAATTTAGCTTTTTAAAAATACAAATGTCCCAATGAGATTTCAAACTGAGAAATGGAGACAGAAAACTAGACAGAGGCAAATGCAACAAACGATGTGTCTCAGCCCTTTGGGTCACAGGCACGTTCAACAGGGTGGCGGCCTCCCATTTCCTGCCACGAGGCAGTAGTCACTGAGGGTAAAGAAAGTATCAGCAGATGTGAAAATATAACTAAATCTGTGAATAAATATATTAACAATCACTGTGAAGTCAAAACATCCCAAGTTTTATCTATCTACCAAACACTGCACACTTACTCCTAGAAGTTAAAAAGCACTAACTGAAAACGGCAACATCATCTTAAAAGATGGTTTTTGGGCATTTTAAAATACCATGAAATAAGATCCAGCTTAACACAGAGCTAAGTTATAGGAATCTATAAAAACAGGGAAGTCCAAAACCCACAGGGATAAAAAGTACAAATCAGAGTCACATACACAGGACACAGCCCTTCACCTGTCGCCAAGCACACACACCCTCACCTGGAATTCCGCTCTCGGTGTTTGTCCTTGGATTTCTTTTTCTTTGATTTTTTGTGCTTCTTCACTTTAGGCTCCTCTAAAGGATCCTTTTGTAAGCTTCTCCAGGCTTTCTTTTCTACGTGGCTGTCTTTATCCCCTACACTACTGTACCTCCGTTTTCGTGACTTGATGTTTTTGTGTTCGTGAAACTGACCGGCGAGGTCACAGCCTCTGTCTTCAGCCCCCAGTGCAGCCTTGTCGTGGGCGTACTTGTCAGCAGGGTGTGGAGGGGGCGTGTGGGCCGGGCCCGCCCCGGGGCTGCTGATGCGGTGCCGGTCCCTCTCTTTGGCCGCCGGCTCGTGGCCCTTCCGGCCTCTGTAGTGGTCCTTGTGGGGCCGGCCGCTGTAGGGCCCGGCTCGGTCGTACTCTCGCTCGCCGTGGAGGGGCCTCCACTCCCACGGCTCGCGGGCCGGGTACGAGGCGTACCTGTCGTGGTGGTACCTGAACCGCCCCCAGCGCATCCCGTCCGGGTAGTTCTCCCGGGCCCAGGCGTGCTCGGCCTCAGCGTGGTGGTAGCGGCCCCACTCCTGGTCGGGGGCCCCCATGCTCCGGGAGCGCGGGTGGCCGGACCTGGCCAGGGATCCGGGGCAGGGGGCGTGCGGGGCCGCGGCGCAGGGCTCGGGCCGCTCGGACCGGCACCGCTTCCACTCATGGTGGGGTCGCCTCCGGCGAGGCTGCTCCTCCGTCCCGCTCTTGCTGTCCCGCGCGTGCTCGCCGCTGGACGATCGGTCTTTTCGGCTGCGGTAATGTCCTCGGTCAACCTTTCTGAGGCTGCTGGTTTTTTCCTGCACTGCACAAGCCTCCTGGACCTTCTGCCCGGCCTTACTGTCTTCACCTCTCTCACCGTTACTTTGCTCGGGGACCCCCTCTGGACGGTTTTCTGCGATCCTGTCTAATTGCGGAGAGGGCACCCCATCTGCGGACACCCCTGTGCTTTTAGGGGGACCCTCCACATCCGTGCCTCTGTCCCGACTGCTGTGACCCAAGGGCTCAGGCTCACAGTCGCCCTCGGTACCTGACAAGGGGCTCGGGCTCAGCCTCCCCGCGGCTTCTGCTGCCGCCGGGTCCTGGGGACGCTCTGGTGACGTCCCTTTCACGTCCTGGGACGGTTTGCTCTGATCGTTTGTTAAATTCCCTGGGTCACCCGGTTTAGGAAGCTGGTCACCCCCGAGGGTATCCTTGTTGGTGTTACAAAAGGTGTTGATACTCGGCAAAGCCTCCTCGGGTTTTGCCAAAATGTTTTCAGAGACTTCTTCTTTGGTAGGTTTGATGCTGGCGTCTGAGGGCAACAAAACCTTCTTGAATTTGCTGCTAAGGCTCATGACCAGCTCTAGGTTCTCACGGGAATCGGGAGCGGAGCTGCCAGCCTCCAGCTCAGCCTCAGGGTCCTGCGGAGGCCTCTCCTCTGTCCCAGTTGTACTGCAGCCCCACCGAAAGAAAGAAAGAAAGAAAGAAATCAGCCATTTACTTGTTTGCTTCCTGGCTTACAGGGACAAACACTTCAAATCGTTCATTTACTAAATATTTTATGGCTTTACTACATCTGGTTTAAACCTAAAACTGGGCTTATCATTTTTGGAAACTTCAAATTTTCTCATTAAATAAAAATGTAAAAATTTGTATCAAGCCTACCCCATTTTTCAGCAATAATAATTCCGCAATTCTAGGCGCCTTCTGTTTTCAGATATACTTCTAATTCTTCTTAATAACCAAGTCCGAACCATCAGAAAAGTCAAGTAACGATGGGGCTCTTACTTTTCCTCTGGATCCCTTTTCTCTGAATTTTCCTGGAGCCTCGGAGCTAGAGTAGCTACCTCCAGACACAGCCAAGAGCTCCCTGAATTACCTGCAAATTGTGAGGAATCACTGAGGCTTTAGAAACACTTTCTGTAGTAAAAGAACTCTGCCTTGCTTCTGATGGAGTCTCGAAGTTAATGAAAGCTGCCAGAAAGCAAGAAAAACCCTAAAGCGGGCCCGCTCTGCAGCGGGAAAATATCTGGGAGAGAGAAGACACGTGTGATCTAGAGCGTGGCAGTGACGTGTTCAAGGCTGCACGTGAGGTTAGGAAACGTGCGTAGCTGGGGACTGACTGCTTACACAATCACCTGTCACAATTCTCGCACACATTACATTTGAAGACCAACTAAGCCGGACAAGGACAGAGAAAGGAGGACAGCTATCCTGCCAGGGACTGAGTGTTCAAGTGCCCAGGGTCGACTGGGAGTGCGTGCTCTTTGCTCGTTCTTCTGAGCATTCGTAACAGTGGTTCTTGGTGAGAGCACGCCCCCCGCAGGGCCCTTCTGAAATGTGGGGTGCATTTTTGGGTTAGCCCCACGATGGGGGAGCCTCACCAGCACCAGTGGGTGGGGGTGAGGCAGGCGGTCCCACAGAACAGCCCATGTCCCAACGTTCACGTGGGTGAAAACCCCGGCTCTATTACTGGCCATTTCACAGACACCACTAGGGTGTTGATCTCAGGTTGGTCAGAGCTTGGCCAGAAGTCGTCTACCAGGAGGACGTCACGGCGCTGACGTGCGTGATGCGACCTGTGCGTGGCGCCAAGCTGCTGGCCCATCCCGCGTCCTGCGGTGGCACCGTCTCCCGGGCTGTTCGCGTGGCGACACGCCACTGCCTCTGACCCTTCCTTCTACTCCCATCACATGACGTTGAGGTCAATGCACTGACTTCTTTTTTTTTTAAGTGTGGAGACAGACGATCTTAACTAGGAATTTAATTTCAGAATTCTAAAGGGAGCAAAACCAAGGCTTCGCTATTGGACAGTCGAGAAGCCCTGCGCCACCCCTTCACACCTCCTCAGGTGCCTGTCACACGGGGGGCTGAGTGGGACGGTGTCGGCGGGAGGCCCAGCCGGGGGCTGAGGGGGGGCCCCAGAGAGGAGGGGCCCCAGAGAGGAGGGGTGCTGCGGGGGGGGGCGGGCGTCAGCTGGACTAACAGACCCTGTACGTGTTTACTTTCTTAAAAGGAACATGAATGAGTTCAACAGATCGTTATTCAAATCATTCCAGGGTCCAAAAGGTTCACCCTAAAGACTTCCAGAGCGGCCGCACCCACAGGCCCTGCTGTGACTCCCCGGCCCGCGTCCCACGGCCTTGGGACCGTATCCTACCTCATCTCATCTGTGGAGCCTTTCCCTTTGCTGCCGAGTTTGAAGGTCTCTAAGATTTTGTCTTCTGGGAGAAGTGGCAAAGGAGCAGGCATCAACTACCATAAAAAAACAGAGAGATTTCAACTCTGGGGGCCACCTGAAACCCAGCCACGTGACCCGCGGACACAAGGGTGGAAGCAAAGGCCGCCCCAGCCCCGGCCGATGCGCACTCACCTTCCCAGGGAGACTGTTTGCCTTAGAAAAGGGGTTTTCTGAGTGTAGGGCAGGCTGGACGTGGCAGCTGGCAGCACCCGAGGGTAGGCTATTTTCTTTCAGGTCACTGTCCGTACTGGTAGCACCATTTAGAGCCACGGGCTCTCGGAGCTCGTGCGGAGAGGCCCCGACATCTTCGGCAAGCGGACCAGGGGCGCGCGCGCTCTCGGCGGGCCGGAGACTGTTCTCCTTGCCGAGGCCCTTCGCCTCCTCGTCGGACTCTTCGGACGACTCGGCGCCGTAGGGGACCAGCACGCCGGAGCTCAGCTTGGACCTGCCGTTCGTCACAGGCTCAGGGCAGGACTCCCTCAGGGCGATCTGCTTCGTTACCTTACTAGACGCGGGCATCATGGGGGCACTCGAGGTAGACTGTATTGCAGTAGAAGTCGTAATGGTAGAGGAGGGGGCGGGCTTGTTAGCGCTCTCCGAAGAGCTGCTGTGGAGAGTAGGCTGTGGCTGCATTTTCTGCACAGGTAACTTGCTGTGAATACTGATCGTGATTTTCTGTTTCTTGGGATGTTCTGGAATAACTGAGGGCCTGTTAACCGGCCAGTCCTGAACAGATGTCGAGGCGTTAACAGGGCCAGTCCTACTGACACTGGAATTCCCGTTAGGACTTGCCATGGAGCTGCTCGGCATTTCCTTCAAGGGTCCTGTCCCGTTTAGATGAGGTGGGTTCTGGAAACAAGCAGACCACAGCCAGGTGAGAGCTCCAGAAACAGTCGCAGACTCAGAAACCTGAGGCCGTGGGCCTCTCCCACTTCGGTTATCTTTTTCTTTTGTCAATAACAAGTTTCACGCACCTAGAAAGCCCTCCCCCTCTCCTGCGGGCCTGCCCACCACAAACCTTTCTGGAAAAAGCAACAGCAGTGGCCCCTCCACACAGGGCATGTGCTCTCCAGTTGGCCGTGTCCTGAGGTCTCACTCAGGC
The DNA here is from genome assembly GCF_937001465.1 of Orcinus orca. Taxonomy (NCBI): domain Eukaryota; kingdom Metazoa; phylum Chordata; class Mammalia; order Artiodactyla; family Delphinidae; genus Orcinus; species Orcinus orca. The sequence continues at coordinate 83,161,995 of NC_064574.1, read as the reverse complement.
AGAGCCCAGGACAGGACCTGCTGCCTGTCCAGCTCCCTAAGGCACTGAATCTGTGACTCCCTATCAAACTGAAGGCTGTTATGACACTATGGCACAGGTGAAAGGATTATTCCAAGGTGTATACAGGCTATTCCAACAAGTCCAACATGTCCACAATCTCAACACCTACGTCAAGCAAAAAGCCAGGCCTCCACTGAGGACTCAGAGCTTCACACGAACCAGGCATACCTTCCATTCCCCCTGAGAAGCCATGAGGGAGTGTGATCAGACCCAGCCGGACGGCACAGAGAAAATGCCAAACTCCTGAAAGGGCTAAACGGATACGACTGAAGTGTTCTTTCTGTAAAAGCATCACTTTCCTGGAGGCCAGCATTGATCAAGAATCCCCAAATATTTAATCCATTAAGTGAACGGAAGTCCAAGGTGGGAGCTAAAATCTCTAGCGTCTAAATAGACTTACACCAGACTTTCTTCTTGATCATTATGTTCATACTTGGAGATTTTCTGTATATTTGAAATATAATCAACAGCTTGAATAAACTCTTTGGACAAGAAATTCAGTTGTAGATGAGGTCATGACAACCACTGCAGTGTTAACTAGAGGGCTGGAAAGATGAACATAAAGATGACATTCTACCCGTGGAACGTTACCTTCATCATGTGAGAAGGAAGCTGTGGTCCGATGAACCCGGATGCTGCCTGTGTGTTGCTGACAACCCGCTGGCTGATCACCGGCTGGGGAGAGGACTGGCCAGGGCTATGGGCGGAATGAGTAAGTTCACCTCCTATTTTCACATCGTGGGACCTGGGGACAGAGAGTGACAGTGCTCAAGGTGATATGGGACATCTCCCCAAAAGAGACTCACGTACACCCCACCCTCAGGTAACAGGTGACATGATGTGCAGAGCTACACGCAGGATCCCCATCAAGTCCAGGCCAACGCCGGGTGCTCAGATCGGGAGATAACAGGTCACTGGGCAAATGGTATTGTGAACTGTGTATTCTGAGGATGCCACTATCTGAAAGCTACTGTTCTTTACTTTTTAATTTTTTGAAAGCTATTTTTCTTTTTTATTTCTATTTTTCTAATTATAAATACATACCATTGTAGAAAAATCTGTAATATCCTGAAAAGTTAGAAACAAACAAAAACACTTTGCCTCCCCTCACTGCTTTGAGGCGTCTACTATTCAGATTTAGTGGATTTTCCTCCAGGCTTTAGCCTGTACTGATTTCTTCAGTATCAGTGTGTAAAATTTCAAACTGCTTTTCCTCCTTATGTGGAGCACTCTCTCATATCATTTTAAAAAGCTTTATAAAAATCACTTTTAACAGCTGCATTGTTTCATCATATGGATATGCTATAATTTATATGATCTTCTGCTATTGATGGAAATTTCATGATGTTCTTAATTTCCAGCTACTACAAATGAATGCACTGGAGCACACATCAGATTGTTCCAAGGCCCAACATTTCCAGAAATGGAACTAGCAAGTCAGAATATCCAGCAGCAGCAGGGGTGCTGGTGCTGGCCCAGGCCTGGCCCAGGGAGGTGGCTGGCTGCCTGTGCTCAGTGGTTGAGAGGTGACCACACCCAGGTACTCAAGAGTCCCCTTCTCCAGGCCTCCGCTCACTGCCTCCCAGGCCCGCTGGCCCACCCGGTTTGCCAGCAGCAGCAGAAGCCCACCCTCTGAGACTGCCACCTTCCCTTTCTTCTGCACGTTTCTTTATTAACCTGCCAAAGAGCTGGGAGCTAAAGCAAACTCATGATCCACACTGAATACCACCTTCCTTACTCTCCCCACCATCGAGATGCTGTTTAAACAAACAATATTGAACTTAAATATGTTGATGAGAGGAAGAGAGATGACATAACAGAAAAGATGAAAATTTGCTTTCCTGACAATACCTGATATAAAAGAGAACATAAGCTTGTTGACTGAGTACCGATCTAATATCACTGATAGATACGATGGAGTCATTCATTTGGTACCAGAGGTCATTGCTAGCCTGCAAAACAGCCAATAAAAGAGATATTAGATACAATTAGGTAAATAGGGAACACCAATCCAGAGACGTAAGGAAAATGGGCTTTCACATTTCACCTGTAAGAGCCCCACCTTTCCTCCCCAAAATGCCAGGGCTGTCTTACAGTGTATTGTAAAAACAGTTATTAGCAAAATCCACAGAGCTTACTTTTATGTAGCAGAAGTAATGGCCAGCATGGCAATTAAAACCAGTGTGTACCAGTACTGCATACAAATCATAAATGATCGGTTCTCCGTTCGGCTGAGACATATACGGTCGAATATCAAGATACTCAGGGTATTTCACATCCTACACAGGAATGGAAAGAGGAAAAAGGAACGTCATTTCTGAAAGTGCAGGTCATCCCATGTGCACGGGCACAGGAGACCCCAGAGCACTGTGCCCTGCGTTCTGGCAGAAAACCAGCACACTGAACCTCGTTTCAAAAGACAGAATCAACCTGGAGCACACCTGAACCTCAGTGTGTTTAATGCAATCCCACTGTATTCTTTATTTCCTTTAAACAAGTAAGGATCCACAGTAAGTGAATTCTCCAAGTCCATCGAAGGAGACAGTAACAATCACAACCTGGATTTGAGCGTCCAGACAGTCTTATTTTTATTTTTAACAGTTCGGGAACAGATTTCTTTTGCATGTTACTAGATTTCTGACCACTTTCAATCTTCAGAAAGTGGGAAGACGATGGGAAAATTCAGTATACTACCAGTCAGAAAACAAATGAATAAAAATAAGCTCTGACGAAAGAATGGCAGGATGTGACTGGGAACCCTCTTTGGATTCAAATGACACAAGCTCACTCCCTGCAGCCACTCGTCACCTGCACTGACTGTGAAGCCCAAATGAAGATAATAATCATCAATTTATCTTCAGAAAGTCTAGCCAGCTAAAGGATACAGAAAAAAACACATACGCTCATAAACACACATACCAAACTACTAGCTCAATTCTTCGACTTTTTTTTTCTACTACCAAGTGCTGGAAGAACTTAGAAAATCAGATAATAAAACGGTTCAATTTAGTTACTGACACTTAAGCCCTGAAAGGCTAAACATAAACTGTTATTAATAATATTATCTACAAGGGAAGAGATATGGGAACATATGTATATGTATAACTGATTCACTTTGTTATAAAGGAGAAACTAACACACCATTGTAAAGCAATTATACCCCAATAAAGATGTTAAAAAAAAAAAAATAATAATAATATTATCTACATACCTTAGCAATTTTTCCACCAGTAAAATTTGCAAAACGTTTCAGAGAAAGTGTGAGAACATTAGAAGATCTGTGTATAGTGAACCTCTTCGAAGCTGGAACCATATTTTTACACCTTGGAAAAAAACAGAAACAGATGTTTAAGATTAATATGTTTTTTTTTTAATCTTTCCCTTGTTATTCCTCTGAAACATTCTAAATTAAGTTTCCAAAAGAAGGCTATGAGATGAGAAATACCACCCTTTTCAAACAACAGTGAAAATATTAAAATTTAAAGTATGGGGGAAACTGCTTAATTAGCATGAAAGAAAAAGGACAGTTCTGAAATGTCAGGTATGACAGGTCACTGGTATTTTAAAAATTAGATTAATATAAGTTTCTCTCAATGGAAAACAAACTGAAAAACTGGCTGGTATAATACTGTGAAAACTAAGCCCAGATACAAAAGGAAGAAAGTAAAGACTAGAAATGTCCATGAAGTTTAAAACAAAGGAGAAATCTCTATGGTCGTGGGAGGAAAGGGAGCCGTCTCCCCCAACAAAATGAACCCAGGCACACCTCATGTTATTACCCTCTGCAGATATTCCATTTTTCACAAACTGAAGGTCTGTGGCAACCCTGCATGGAGCAAGTCTACTGGCATCGTTTTTCCAAAAGCATTTGCTTACTTCGTGTCTCTGTGTCACATTTCGGTAATTCTTGCAATATTTCAAGCTTTTTCATTATTATTATATTTGTTATGGTGACCTGTGATCAGTGACTTTTTTTTTTTTTTTTTGCGGTACGCGGGCCTCTCACTGTTGTGGCCTCTCCCGTTGCGGAGCACAGGCTCCGGACGCACAGGCTCAGCGGCCATGGCTCACGGGCCCAGCCACTCCGCGGCATGTGGGATCTTCCCGGACCGGGGCACGAACCCGCGTCCCCTGCACCGGCAGGCGGACTCCCAACCACTGCGCCACCAGGGAAGCCCGATCAGTGATCTTTGATGTTACTATTCTAGTTATTTTGGCATTTTTTAACAGTAAGTATTTTTAAGTGAAGGTCTGTACATTGTTTTTTAGACATAATGTTATTACACACTCAGACTACAGTATAGCATAGACATAACTTTTCTATGCACTGGGAAATGAAAAAATTCATGTGATTCACTTTATTGTAAGATTTGCTTTATTGTGGTGGTCTGGAACCAAACCTGCGATATCCCTGAGGTCTGCTTATATTCAATAACAACGCTTACCTGTATTACCTGACTTAAAATGAAAATCTACTTAGAACATATGAAACAGGGCTTTCTTAAAATAGGCTCTCTTGGGACTTCCCTGGTGGTCCAGTGGTAAAGAATCCGCCTTGCAATGCAGGGCACAAGGGTTCGATCCCTGGCCAGGGAACTAAGATCCCACATGCTGCAGGGCAACTAAGCCCGCGCGCCACAACTACTGAGCTCGCACGCCTCAACTAGAAAGCCCGCGTGCCGCAAACTACAGAGTTCATACACTCTGGAACCTGCATGCCACAACTATGGAGCCCACGTGCCCTGGAGCCTGTGTGCCACAGCTAGAGAAAACCCACATGCCACAACTAGAGAGAAGCCTGTGAGCTGCAATGAAAGATCCTGCATGCCGCAACTAAGACCCAACACAGCGAAAAATAAATTAAATAAATAAATAATGAATAAATCTTTAAAGAAAGAAAGAAGGAAAGGGAGGAAAGAAAGAAAGAAGGAAAGAAAGAAGGAAGGAAGGAAAGAAAAGGAAGGAAGGAAGGAAAGAAAGAGAAAGGAAGGAAGGAAGGAGGAAGAAAGAAAGAAAGAAAGAAAGAAAGGAAAGGAAGAAAGGAAAGGGAAGGAAGGAAGGAAGAAAGAAAGAAAGAAAGAAAAAGACACTGCCCCCCTTTAAAAAAATAGGCTCTCTTGACTTGCTGGGGAAACATTAAAGAATAACTTAAATTCGAGGTTTCTAGCAGATACTGCCCCAAATCCTGGGAGACAGCCAGCAGTTAAGAGAGACCCTGAACTGCTCTGGGAGAAAGTGACTCCCCATCCACCCCAACCCTTTCACACAGGGGAGTCCATGTAGATGCTGCTCGACACACACACTGCCGCAGCCAAGCTTCACACGCGGCAGCACTGACCTTACCTCTCCATTCCCACCCACCTCCCCAGGAGCGAGGCCCCATCTCCCATTCTTCAGTGCACTTCTCTGCAGAGTGTAAACACTGAGACACAGAGTGCCCTGGCCCTTGGGAAAGAGAGACCCAGGGTCTTCCCAGACGGTAACGGGAATCTAGCCCTGGGTTACGCAGACACACCGAACGCTTTCAAACCAAGCCTCCCCGCCCCCCATGCGGCCTCCAGCGTCACCCGTCATACTTGCTGCACTTGTACGAGTTTTCTCCATCGAGCTGTTCCGGCTTCACAAACTGCTCCAATGCCTTATTAACGCTCTGAGCAGCCTGGGGACAGAGCACCAACACCACATTACCACTCATTGCCGCTTGTTAGGAAAAAGAAAAGAGATGACTCGAAAGTATAAAAGCAAACGTGAATTTTTATGTAAAAAGAAAATCTTTCATTATGACGTTCAGTTTTATATTAATACATGTACACACCAAGCTATTTCCCCTCCCATTAAAAAAAAGAGCAGATTAAAGTCAGCAAAAATATGTGAAGAGCTTGCTTGCTGCAGCATTATTTAAAATAGTGTAAAGCTGGAAACGAATGAAGTATCTACCAGCAAGGAGTCAGGCATGTAAATCGGCTGAAGCACAACACACAGAAGCCCAAGCAAAATGCAGTGAAGACAGGAAGTGGCCAGACAGACTGAAGGTATGCACCCATTTTTATAAACAGTAAACAAATACTCTGCAAGCAGTTTATATCAAGCTGTTAACAAGAGTACATTCTGAGGGATAGGATCTCACACGTCTCTGCAATGTTTCTCATTTTTGTCACTAGCGTGTATTACACTTGTAATCAGAAAAACAAAAGCTTAAGACAACACACCATTGTAAAGCAATTATACCCCAATAAAGATGTTTAAAAAAAAAAAAAAAAAAAGCTTAAGACAACAAAAAATAGGAGTTTAGAAAATGCAAGAAGCAAAACAGCACCTACAGAATAACCACCACCTAAATTTGGCTAATATAGGCATCAGAATCTGGTTTTATTAAGATTAAGTGAAAAGTCAAAGGGTGATAAAATTATTAAACGTTTTAAGTTTTTTATGATGCCTAATACAAAGCTTAAATAATCTCCTCTAAATAAAGTCCTAGCCTATTAAAATTTTCAATTTATATTCTCTAACAAGTGTAGTCTAAATTATAAGTGAACTATACATACATAAAGTATGACTGACTTTTTTTAACTTCACCACCACAACAACTATCAAACTTACCTTTATTTCCAATGTTATGTCGAGATATGGATCAAAAGTATCTGACACACCTTTGCAATTTAAACATTTGACTGAAATAAAAAGAAAATGCAAAGGATAAGCCAAGTATAATCAGCATGGCAATACCAACTACTGAAATGACAGAACATATAAATACTATCACAAAATGAAACACACAAGGTACTTTTTTCTCTATCACATTGGGCAAACCATTTTACCACTACACAGTGAGAGGCACTAATGTGATGCACACTCACCGCTGGCTGGAGTGGAAACTGGCATAGGCTCTTGGAAGAGTGACACGGCAGAGTCAAAGTTCAAAATAAACACACCCTTTGATAAGGAGATTCTAAAAAATTATCCTGTGTATATACACTTTTACATGGACATAAAGGCATGTGTATACAGGGATGTTCAATGAAGCACTGATGGTAACAACAACAACAAAAATTAGAAACAATCTAAAAATTCCCTGATAGGGAACTAAAATAAATGGAATACTACTGCAACTGTGAAAGACTCTGTTAGACCTATATGTGCTGAAATGTAAAAAGGTTTCCAATGTGAAAAGAAGCCAGTCTGCTCATGCACAGGAAACTACTGGAATGGGACAGGGGCTGCCTCTGAGGATGGGGGATGGGAGTCTGGGCCGGAAGGGAGATACACTTTCCATTATTAACCCTTTCCTATCCTTTGCATTTTTTAAACCACATACTGTATCACACTTATCAACCTTTAAACAGAAGTTTACCTCTAGATCTTAGGTATCCTCCAAATATCTGGCAAACGAGTGTGGTAGCCTGGGTGTGTCTGTCTAATCTGAAAAAGTCAAACAGTAAAATGAGAGAAGAGTTCTACAAGAACGACAGAGGCTATAACCAGATTTTAAAAGCATGTACATCTATAAAAGAACGAGAATTCAAACAGCAGAGCTGCACAGTATGTGTGACAGCCAGAGAATAGCCTTGCCTCATCAGAACACAGTGAGGGTTTGGGGTGAGGCAGGAAAAGAGGTAGCCTGGTATTAAGAAGGGACTTCAAAATTAAGTCAGGAATCTGGCCCTGAAGCAAGTAGTAAGAGGAAGTCACCCTAAAGCAGGACTGTGACACCGAGTGTGAGGACTTGCCGGCGAAGGCAGGGAACACAGAGCATTCTCCCCTGTTCTGCAGCTACTGTCATACTGACAAGGATAGCCTGGGCGAGGCAGTGCTGATGGCAGTGGGAAGGGAATGGGAGACTTGCTGGGTGTGTTGAGGCAATACAAGTGGGTTAGGACTTGTTATCTAATTGTTTCTCCAATCTTCCTCTTGAGCCCACATTTAGATTTTAAAGAAGAAACTGCAGAAACTGGTAAGTGACCAGAATGAGAAAGACACAGGGAACAAATACAGATTTTAAAGTCTAGAGATCAACTCAGAAAACGTTGGCACAAGAAAGGAGAAGTGGTTAGTTTTGACCTGCAGAGGGATGATGATACCCAGAAATTAAATCATGTCAAGACCAATATTCATGTCCTGACATCTGTAATTAAATCCAAATTATTATAGTAAGCACACCTTTTAAAATTTCAACCATTTGAAAATAATGCCAATCACTGGAGGAAGAGGCAGCGCCAAGTCAAAAGTTGAGGCCGAAAGAGAGCTCTGCACACCCATCGTAAAAGGCTAGACTGAGTTCTGGTGAGCCAGCGAGGTAGGCGGGGGGTGGGAATGGGGGTTGACGGATGCTGTGTGTACTCACTTGTTGCTGCCATTCAAGCATGCTTTTTGCATAGCATCAACAGTGTGCTGAAGGAATTCATGGGCATCTTCTTGGCTTCCAAAGCGGAAGTGCCTAGCTATGCCTATAAAGTTCGAGTAAAGACACAGCTTTATCATCACGTGACATGCGGGGCTGTACTCCCCTAAAAGTTACATCTTATGTCAATACGTTGGTTAGAAAATACCCGATAATTATTTTATGAGGAAACAGCATTAATAAGCTCCCCTGAGAACAGCTAGGACAGGCCCTTTAGACCATTAAAAGTCCACATGGGCTAGAGTTGCTGAGAGCCCAGAGACTCTATGTCTTCAGCAATAAAATGATACCTGAATAAATTCAACTTTGGCTGTACTGTTTCAAAAATTTGTCCCAAATGTTATGTCAGTGCACACATCTTAAATCTGGCCCTAGATCTCCCTGAGAGAATCCATGTAAAACATAAATGTGTGAACCTATCTAAATTCTATCCCAATAACCTAGAGAACACACTATATTCTCCACTGAGTATCACCTTGGTCCTATTTCTAATTGACTAAACAGCCGCAAGACAAAATTACATAATAATGAAAAACAACACAAAAGTATAAACAATATACATAGAATTTTAATGTGTATGAATATATATAAATATATATTAACTTGAATCATATGAAATTGCCAATATTCTACCAGTTCTGACCTACAAAAATGACAATTTCATTATTCAACCATATATGTTTGGAGTTAGCAGGCGGTGTATGTTCATGGATGTATGTATATACACACAATGACATTCTCTTAAAGACTAAGTTTAAAAATATTAGACATGCCTGCCGTATGTGTATGTGTGTGTGTGTGTGTGTGTGTAATATATACACGTAATTAAACAAACAAAATCACCCCTGGCTAAAATTCTGCCGGGATCCTATAATGTTTAAAAAATTTTTGCATTGTCTACTCTGGCCTGTTAATAGTACCAAGGGCCAATATAACACCTCTTTATCTTCAGCAGCTTTTTAGGCAAAAAGATTATAAATTGTCACTGTGTAATTATCCACCCCTATAATTACCCAGCTAGACAGCAGAGTAAGAGTTAGGTTTTTGTTTTATTCGCAAGCATTTTTTATTCCAACTCAGTTAATTAAGATGATGTAAAAGCTTACTGCAAAAAACATACAGAAAGTGCATAAAAATATTTCATGTGACCTATCAGGATCATTACAATTCAAGAGGAAATTTTAAAGTCATTTAAAATTTGTATAGAAAAAGTGAAATTTATCCACAAATTTGCTAAGTTATGAGTATAAAATTTTCTTTAAAAGTATAATTAACTTTATTTTGATAATTCCCATCACTATGTATAGTGTACTACTCATTCATTGAATTAAAACTAACTGAAAACTAAAGAAACCTGCGGGACAATATTAGTTAGTATTAGCATAGAAATCCAAATATCTGAGAAAAACACTGTAAAACTTATCAATGATTTTATTAATAAATTGAGTTTTTAAAAATTTTTAATGTGTTTATATATTAAACTGAATACCACCTTCTTTACTATATTGTCATCTTTTACTTTAGGTTTCAAAATGTGTTTATATAGTAAATAGTTTACTAAAAACCTGTTATTCATTAAAGACATATACATATACAATAAGCTGTTTGTTGTAATACACAAGGAGCTCATCATCTACCAGTTAGACCATTAAGACCAATTAGCTAACAAATACTAATATAAACTACTATAGAGGATACTTACGCCGCATCTCATTAATGACAAACATCGGTTTAATAACATCCCCAGGATGGTTCAGCACTTGTGTGATATGAGCCTGCATTGTACACATCATACAAAATCCTTCTGCATGACCTGAAAGATAACAGATGATAATCCTCCAAATTAGCAAAATATGACTCTATATATACATCAAGGGGTATTATAAATAACGGGCACACTCCTGAAATAAGAATAACAGTTACAGGACTTCCCTGGTGGCGCAGTGGTTAAGACTCCACACTCCCAATACAGGGGGCCTGGGTTTGAGCCCTGGTCCGGGAAGATCCCACATGCTGCGGAGCAACTAAGCCTGTGCGCCACAACTACTGAGCTTGCGCTCTAGAGCCCACGAGCCACAACTACTGAGCCCGCATGCTACAACTACTGAAGCCCGCGTGCCTAGAGCCTGTGATCTGCGAAAAACACAAGCCACTGCAATGAGAAGTCCGCACACCACAACAAAGAGTAGCCCCCACTCACCACAACTAGAGAAAGCCCGTGCGCAGCAACGAAGAACCAACGCAGCCATAAATAAATACATTAATTAATTAATTAAAAAAAAAGTTTTGGGACACAGCTAAAGCAGTGTTGCAAGGGAAATTTACAGTAATACCAATATCAGAAGCAAAAACAAGGATATCAACCCTGCAGACATCAAAAGGATAACAAGGGAATACTATAAATAACTTCACACACATAAATTTGACAACTTTGGAAAAATGGACCAATTCCTCAAAAGAAGTGAACTACCACAACCCACCCAATATAAAATAATTGCAATAGCGCTATACTTATTAAGGAAATTAAATTTGCAATTTTAAAACTCCCAGAATAGAAATCTCCAGGCCAAGATAGTTTCCCTGATGGATTCTACACTAAATAAGAATTTACATCAATTCTACACAATCTCTTCCGAAAAACAGGAGTTAACATATCCCAAATTCATTTTATAAAGCTAGTATTACGCTGATACCAAAACCACACAAAGGTGGTACAAAAACAGAAGATTAAAGAGCGACATATCTCATGAACACATGTAAAAATCCTTAACAAAAATTCAGCAAAATATAAAAATAAACATCATGACCAAACGGAGTTTATTCCAGAGATACAAAGATGACTCAGTACTGGAAAATCTACCAGTGTAATCCACTATATTAATAAGCTGAAGAAGAAATTCACATGATCATATCAATTTGACACAGAAAAAGCTATTGACAAAAATCAACACTCATTCAAGATAAAAAGCGGGAATCAGTAAAACAGAAATAGAAGAGGAAAAAAAAAAAAGAAATAGAGGGGAACTTCCTTGACTTGATAAAAAGGAAAAACCTACAGCTAACATGAAACTGAATGCTTTTCCCCTAAGATCAGAAATGAGGCAAGGACGTCAGCTCTGAGCACTCTTATTCAACATATTGCTGGAAGTTCTAGCCAGTGAAATAAGGCAAGAAAAGGGAATAAAGGACACAGATCAGTAAGGAGTAAGTAAAAATGTCCCTATCTGCATATGACATGATTCTCTACATAGAAAAATACAAGGACTCCCAAAAGAAAAAAAAAAGCCTAGAAATATTAAGTGAAGTCAGTAAGGTCAATATACAAAAATCAAATGTATTTTTATATACCAGCAATAAAAATGTGAACACCAAAATTAAAAATATAATGATGCTTATAATTCCTCAAAAAATAAAAGGATTAGGTGTAGATCTAACAAAACAAAACATGCTGATTAACTACACAACACTGATGAAACAAAGTAAAGAAGATCTAAGTAAATGGAGAGACACACCACATCCACAGACTGGAAATGTCAGCATAGTAGAGACGTTAATTCTCCCCAAACTGAGATACAGGTTTAACAAAATTTCTATCAAAATCCCAACAAGATTTTTTTGTACATATAGACAAGATTATTCTGTAATTTATATGGAAAGACAAGGGAACCAGAATAGAAAAAAACAATTTGGAAAAAGAATAAGTGGATGGACTCACTCTACCTGATATCAAGATTTATTACATAGCTACAATAACAAAGACCAACCGTGTTGTGGGACAGATACATACCTTAACAGAACAGAATAGGGGACCCAGAGATAGACCCACACAAATACACCCAAGTGATTTTTTTACAAAAGTGCAAAAGCAATTAATGAAGGAAAGATAGCCTTTTAAACATATGGTGCTAGAGCAACTGGACATCCACAGACAGAAAAACTAAACCTCATGCTATACAAAAATTAACGTAAAATGGATCACATACCTAAATGTAAAACTATAGAACTTGTAGGAAAAAAAATCGGAGAAAATCTTTAGGATCAAAGGCTATGCAAAGAGATCTTATACTTGACAGCAAAAGCACAATCCATAAAAGGAAAAATTGGACTTCACCAAAATTTAAAACTTTTGCTCTGTGAAAGACCCTGTTAAGGGGATGAAAAGACAAGCTTCAAACTGGCAGGAAATGTTGGAAATATACATCCGAAAAAGACCTAATATCTAGAATATATAAAGAACAAAACAACAATATAAAAACAAAGAACACAATAGAAAATGAACAAAAGACACAAAGAGATATTTTCCAAAGGGGATATATACAGATGGTAAATAAACACGTGGAGAGAAGTTCAAGACCTTTAGGCATTAGGGAAATGCAAATTAAAACTACAATGAGATATCATTATACTCATCATTACCGTATGGCTAAAATGAAAAATAGTGAAACACCAAATGCTGGCAACAATGCAGAGCCACTGGAGCGCAATACACTGCTGGTGGGAACGTAAACTGGTCAGCCACTCTGGAAAACTACCTGGCAATTTCTTACCAAACTAAACACGCAACTACCTTATGACCCAGCAACTGTAGTTCTGGGCATTTATTCCAGAGAAATAAAGACTTGTGTTCACACATATGCTCTACACACTAATGTTTACAGCAGCTCTATTCATAATATCCAGAAACTGGAAACAACCCAGATGTCCTTTAATGGGTGAGCGGTTAAACAAATTGTGGTCCATCCATACCATGGAATACTAGTCAGCAATAAAAAGGAACAAATTATTAATATACACAACAAAGTGAATGAATATCCAGAGACTTATGTGGAGTGAAAAAGCCAATCCCTACTATACAATTCAACATATGTAACATTCTTGAAATGACAAAATAATAGAAGTGATAACTAGTAGTTGCCAGGGATTAAGGAGGAGGTGGGGACACGAGGGAAGTGGGCTTGGCTATAAAAGGGAAACATGATCCTTAGTGATGGAAATGTTCTGTACCTTGACTGTATCGATATCAATATCCTGGCTGTGAGACTGAACTACAGTGTCACCACTGGGGGAAACTGGGTAAGGGTACATAGGAGGCCTCTGTGTGATTTCTTACAACTGCAAGTAAATCTAAAATTACCTCAAAATAAAGTTTAGCTTCAAAAAAAGGCAAAATAAAAATATTTCAGACCAAGAATAAAAAACAAACAAATAAATAAAACAAAACCCAAAAAACAGAGTTTGGGGGCTTCCCTGGTGGCGCAGTGTTTAAGAATCCACCTGCCAATGCAGGGGACACGGGTTCGACCCCTGGTACAGGAAGATCCCACATGCCGTGGAGCAACTAAGCCCAGGCGCCACAACTACTGAGCCTGCGCTCTAGAGCCCATGAGCCACAACTACTGAGCCTGTGTGCCACAACTACTGAAGCCCACGCACCTAGAGCCCATGCTCCGTAACAAGAGAGGCCATCACAATGAGAAGCCCGTGCACCACAAGGAAGAGTAGCCCCTGCTCGCCGCAACTAAAGCCCGCACCCAGCAATGAAGACCCAACGCAGCCAAAAATAAATAAATAAATAAATTTATTAAGAAAACCAACCAACCAAACAAACAAAAAAAACAGTTTGTCACCAGCAAGAAAAGTTAAGGGAATTCCTCCAGGCATATGAAAAAATACCAGATGGATGTCTGGATCTACACAAAGGAATTAAAAGCAGTGGAAATGATAAAAGAGTAAGTAAATATAAAAGACTGGTAAAGAAACCTTAACAAACTACTTAAAACTTTTAAATTTTATTTAAAGCAAAATAATACAATATATTATGTGGATACAAATTAAGTAAAAATAAAACGTGTGACAACAATAGCACAAATGCCTAGAGAGAGACCATGAAAGTATACTGTCATAAAGTCCTTATACTACACAAGAAATGTAATAGTATCTCAATGCAAGCTATGGTAAGTTAAAAATGTATCCTAAACCCTAAAGCAACCACTAAAAAGAGAAAACAAAGTTAGAGAAAATATGCCAATAAAGGAGAGGAAATATAAAATTACTCATTCCAAAAGAAAGCAGAAAACGATGAAAAAGGGAACAAAGAATACAGGACAATTAGAAAACAAATAGCAAGATGGTAAATGTAAAACCAATCATATCAATACTCTCATTAAATATAAATGATTTATATTTTAAAAGGCAGAGACTGTAAGACTGGATTAAAAAACAAGAACAAACTATAGGCTGTTTACAAGAAATCCACTTTAAATATAAACACAAATAGGTTAAAAGTTAAAAGATGGAAAAAGACATACCATGCTAACATTAATAAGAAAACTGGAGTGGCTCTATTTCAGACAAAGCAGATTTCAGAGTAAAGCATACTATTTGGGATAAAGAGGGTCATTTCATAAGTTATAAATAGGTCAGTTCACCAAGAGGTCATAATAACCTTAAGTGACAGAGTTTAACAATACATGAAGCAAAACTGATAGAACAGAATGAAGAAACAAATTCAAAAATTTCTTTTATTTCAACATACCTCTCTCAAAATTTGATAGAACAAGTAGACAGAAAAGCAGTAAAAGGACATAAAAGACAACCTCAACAACATTATCAAGTAACTAAACATAATCAGCATTTATAGAAACTCCAACCAACACAGCAGAATACACATCCTTATTAAGTACACGTGGAATATTTAACAAGCTAGACCACGTTCTGGTGCATAAAACAAGTCTCAAGTTTCAAAGGATTCAAACAATAAAAGTATCTTCTCTGACCACAATGGAATTAAAGTAGTAATCAGTAACAGGACAATTTCCGAAAAACCCCCAATCATCTCGCAACTAAAAACACGCCTCTAAGTAATCATAAGGGCATCAATCAAGTAACTGTATTTAAAAAACTACTAGAATTAAGGAGCTGAGCAAAGTTGTAGGATACAAGATCAATAAACAAAGTTCAACTGCATTTCTATATTCTCACAATGAACAATCAAAAATCGAAATTCAAAAACTATTACCATTTATAATAGCTTTCAAAAATATGAAATACTTAGGGATAAAGCGGATTAAAAAATGTACAGATTGTACTTGTATACTGAAAACTATGCAACACAGCTAAGAAAAACTGAAGATAACCTAAATAAATACCTAGTTTGTGGGTCAGAAGACAATACTGTTTGGATGTCATTCGTCCCAAACTGATGTACAGATTCAACACAATCCTAATCAAAATCTCAGGAAGCTTTTTTGTAGAAATTGACAAACTGATTTCAAAATTCATTTGGAAATGCAAAGGACCAAGAATGGCCAAAACAACTTTGAAAAAGGAGAACAAAGTTGGAAAAGTTACCTGACTTCAAAACTTTTAAATATATAGAAACAAGGCACTGTGCTATGGTGTCAAGACAGATAGTGGATCAGTGTAACAAAACAGAGTCCAGAAATAGATCCATATGTATATGATCAATTGATTTTTGTTGCTGCTGCTGTTGTTGTTTTTGCGGTACGCGGGCCTCTCACTGCTGCGCCTCTCCCGTTGCAGAGCACAGGCTCCCGACGCGCAGGCCCAGCAGCCATGGCTCACGGGTCTAGCCGCTTCGCGGCACGTGGGATCTTCCCGGACCGGGGCACAAACCCGCACCCCCTGCATCGGCAGGCGGACTCCCAACCACTGCGCCACCAGGGAAGCCCTGATCAATTGATTTTTGACAAAGGTACAAAAACAATTCAGTAGAGAAAGGGCTATCTTTTGAACAAATAGTGCTGGAACAACTGGATATCCATATTGAAAAACATGAACTTTAATCCATTCTTCACACCACAAATAAAAATTAACTCAAAATGTATCACTGACCTAAATATAAAAACTAAAAGTATAAAACTGCTAAAAAATAAAGGGAAAATCTTTGCAACCTCTCGTTAGGCAGATTTCTTAAATACAACACCTAAAGCACAGATGATAACAATGGAAAAATAATGAAGTAGTATTCTTCAAAACTAAAAACATGCTCTTTGAAAGACAGTGTGAGGAGACTATTTTCTCCAGATTGGGAAACATTTGCAAATTACATATCTGATAAAGGGCTTCTATCCAGAATACATAAAGAACTCTCAAAACTCAACGATAAGAAAACTACGCAATTTTAAATCAGGCAAAAGATATGAGCAGGCGCCTGAGCAAAGCAAATACACAGATGGCAAAGAACCATATGGAGAGATGTTCAACATCATTATTCATTACAGAAATGCAAATTAAAACCACAGTAAGATACTATTATACTACACACATATTAGAGTGGCTAAAATTGGAAAGACTGACCACGCCAAGTATTAGGGGAGATAGGGAACAAATGGAAGTTTCATTCACTGCTGGTGGAAATGTAAAATATCACAATCCCTTTGGGAGACAGTTTGGAAGTAACTTAAAGTTAAGCGCACACATACTATAGGACCAAGCCATTCCTCTCCTAGATATTTACCCACAAGAAATGAAAACATGTCCTTACAAAGACTTCAAGGTAGCTTAATTTGTTGTTTTGTTTTGTTTTGTGTTTTGGCTGCGTTGGGTCTTCGTTGCTGCGTGCAGGCTTTCTCTAGTTGTGGCGAGTGGGGGCTACTCGTCGTTGCGGTGCATGGGCTTCTCATTGTGGTGGCTTCTCTTGTTGCAGAGCACTAGGCACGCGGGCTTTGGCAGTTGCAGCACATGGGCTCGGTAGTTGTGGCTCATGGACTCTAGAGCGCAGACTCAGTAGTTGTGACGCACAGGCTTAGCTGCTCCATGGCATGCGGGATCTTCCCAGACCAGGGATTGAACCGGTGTCCCCTGCATTGGCAGGTAGATTCTTAACCACTGCGCCATCAGGGAAGTCCTCATAGTAGCTTAATTTGTGATGGCCCAAAATGGGAAATCACCCAAATGTCCATCAATAGGTGAATGGAGAATCAAACTGTGGTACATCTATCCATACAATGGAATACTACTCAGCAATAAAAATTAACTATTGATACATGCAACAACATGGAATAATGCTGAAATAACTGTGCTGAGTGAAAGGAGCCAGGCAATATAAAAATATATACTGCGTAATTCCACATAGAAGACATTCTAGAAAATACAAACTAATCGGTAGCAAACAGAAAGCGTATCAGGGGCTGCCTGGGGTGGAGGGGATGAGGGACAGGAAAGGGCGGGAGGGGCTGATTTCAAAGGAGCACTGAGACTCTTTAGGGGGCAATGAGTATGTCCATGATGTAGACTGTGGGGATCGTTTCATGGGTATACACAAATGTCAAAATGCATCAAATTGTGTATTTTAAACATGCAATTTATTGTTTATCAACAACACCTCAATAAAGCTGAGAAAACAGAGAGAAAGAGAAAACTACCAATGGCCTATAAAAGACAGGCACCTAATTCTGGATACCCCGAGTGTCTGCATTTTTGTCTCCATCCTCTCTCTCTCTGTCCAGGTGCCAGTGCTGGGTTTTCATCCACATCCTACTTTCATTAAGTGCAAAAGTGATAGGAAAGCTGTCTGTGAGGAATGAATTATGGACTTAAAAAGGAAGAAAATGAGGGCAAACAGAATCTTCCTTCTGTAATTTGAAACCCTGGCATAAGAAACACCTCTTGATGGTGAGATTCTAGGTGATTTTCTTTTGGTTACCTTAAAATTTTCTGTACTTTCCAAATTCTTTAAAACCATAATTTTGCTCTTTGGGGGAATAAAGTTTTAAAAGAGTGAGTCTAAATTCTCCATTAAGTAAAAAACTATTTGGGAATTCCCTGGTGGTCCAGTGGTTAGGACACGACACCTTCACTGCCGAGGGCCCAGGTTCAATCCCCGGTCGGGGGACTTCCCTGGTGGTCCAGTGGCTAAGGCTCCACGCTCCCAGTGCAGGGGGCCCCGTTTGATCCCAGGTCAGGGAACTAGATCCCACATGCATGCTGCAACTAAGAGTTCGCATGCTTCAACTAAAGATCCCACATGCCACAACTAAAGAACCCGCACGCCGCAATGAAGATCAAAGATCCCGCGTGCTGCAATGAAGACTCGGCACAGCCAAATAAATAAATAAATAAATAAATAAATAAATAAATCCCTGGTGGGGGAACTAAGATCCCACAAGCCACAAAAAAAAAAAACAAAAAAGTAAAGGGCTATTCAAAAAGAAACCAAGGGGCTTTTTTTTCACCCTAATAATGAAGGACCAGCACCCTAACATACACACACACACATTAATGTAGATCAAAGAACAGGGAGATTTCACTTATCAAGGGTGAAGAGTATGTACAACACTATATGCAGAAGGTCAAAACCTCAAAAAACGGGTATGTTCTAAATTCTGAATTTCACTAGTTGACCACGGAGTTGGCTCTCACCTAATTAAAGACATAACGTGTGTTAACTAACTTCCTGCCCTCTGGGTTGAAAACCGAGCTCTCACACACTAAAGGGAAAGTCCTGCATGAATTTCCAGGAGGTGAGGACCAGTGACAAGAGGCTCCTCTCCGTTAATGCTTAAAGCCTGTAAATGAATCAAGCGTTCAACACAGGATGGATGCCAGGAGAAGTGGGATTCTTAGCCCTGCTTGTCCCAAGCTGTTGACAGTAGACATTTATGTCACATTTTTTAGTCACATTTTTTAGCAAGTGCAGAAAGCCAGCAGGGGCTTCAGAAATGCCAAATGCTGATAAAATATGTTTCTTTTAAAATAATTCTACAGGTCAAATTATGTGCAAAATGTTTTTTATGCGACCTGAATGTAAATCTTTGTCTTCCTCCATGATTTCTAAAAGAAGAAACCAACTCCTTAGTGATGATCAAATTCTTGGCTTAAAGCTTCACTTTCATTTCAGAGAAAAAAAATGAAAGTAGGTTAGCATACCATAACACTATACACATAAAATAATACAGAACACTTACATGTCTTGGAGTGTTCGTGTGATAGCATGTAGTTGGCAAGTGGTGGTGTATAAGTTAAACACTGCAGCGCTGCGTTGGCAAAACAGGTATTGCCCAAATTCTGGAGCCCAGCTCCTACTCTATGAGTTTGCTGCCACTTAAGACAAATCTTCTCAGATGGGAAAAGAATTTTTTCTGGAGGAGCAATGCCATCACCTAGAGCTAGAAAAATAAACAAATATTTAAAAAGAAAGCTTTGTATACTTCCGAAGCTGAATAAATAGCAACACATCAAACCTGAATCTGATCAAGATTCTTATGACCAGCTAACCAGAAATACAGGGGAGAAAGGGACATTTTAAAAGAAAGAGCCCAGAATGTGGGAAACTCTATATGATTTGGTTTCTTTGATAAACAAACTGCAAGGACAAAAAAAGCGGGGGGCAGCATATAACAGATTAAAAAAAACTTAAAAGATATTCACCAAATGCAAAGCATAGACCTTGTTTGGAGGTTGATTTCAACAGCCAACTGTTAAAAAAAATTATACAACAACCAGGGAAATCTGCACATTGACTGGATTTTTAATATAAAAAGCTTTTAATTTTCAGACATGATTTCTTTAAATATACACACTGAACTATTTATAGATGAAGTATAAAGTCCTGGATTTGCTTTAAAATGATGGGGAGTGGGGAGAGGAGTAAGTGGGTGGAGGTATAATTGGCCAGGAGCTGATAAACATCAAAGCTGGCTGAGGGGCACGTGAGACTTCATTACAATTATTCTCTCTTCTGCACCTACTTAAAATTTTTCATTAAAATAATTTTAAAAATAAACAAAGTACAACACAGTAAAAGTGCAGGAAAGTCGATTCCCTGTAATATGTGCTGAGGATGCTCATGTTCTGTACCCCCAGCAGCACGTCATCCTCACCATCATCTCACCTCCTCAGTCCTCACTAGCTGTCGGATACTCTCAATTCTAAAGGTTGGTAGTGATGTCATCCCAAATTTACCAGCAGGGAAACAGGCTGTTAGGCATCACTATACATACTCATAAGTATAGTCTACATGGTCTAAAAATTTCTTATCTATTTTTAAAACTTACAAACAGATTGCTAATGATACTCAGGCGAGGCTCAAAAACAATTTATTTAGGAAAGGTCAAAAATCATCCACAGCAAGACTGTTTTTTCAAAAGTTCAGCAGTTCCTCAGTACTACCAAAGATTGAGATGCCCAATAGATGGTTCTCTACTTTAATAGCAATATTGAGTGTTTAAGCATGCAAAAAGGCAGGCTTCAGCTTCCCGAAGAAGGGAGATCAAAATCAGGAAAGGAGAAATGGATGTTCAAAGAGCGTGACAAGGGCCCCCAAAAGGGCCAGGTGGGGTGATACAAACTAAATCCTGAGGAAGAGAGAGGAGCCCCAGCAAGGTGACAGGAGGCTGGAGTCTGTGAGAGGATGTCCTGTGGGAATGCCCTGCTTATAAAGATCTTTAAACCCCTCTGTATAACATTCAGTTACGTTGTTTGATTTGTGATGTAAATGTCCCGTCACCCAAAACACCTTCAGCAAATCCTACCACCCACCTCCACATCACAATATCACACGCACTAGGAAGACTCAAAACAAAAAACAACGTGAGAGCCAAATTATTCTAGACCAAACAATGTTCTGTGTGGGAACTAATCTCTTAAGGTTTCAAAGCTTCCAAATCCGAAAGTCTCAGGAGTACCAACTAAAGTGTCAATGTCTTACTTATCAGCATGGGTTTTAACAAATATAACCACATTAACCTGGCTTTATACATAATGTAACATTTACAGGATCTGCTCGCTTTCAAAGAGCTTTATTTCTACAGACGATTTTAACTGGCAAAAACTAAACAAACAAAAACAAAGTTGGGTGGAGCTCATTTGTCAAAAGGCAACCATTTTTAAAAACATTAAAAAAAATCTTTAAATTTTTAAAAGGTAGACATTTACTTAGGGCACTATAGTTAACGGACAAGTTAATGAAATGCTTACCCATCTCAATTCTCACCAAAACAAAGTTTATCCTTCAAAAAATTAGGAATTCAACTACAAATAAATTCATAGTAACTAAAAATAATCTTACCTTGCTATGATACATATGTTAATCATGAACAAGCAGCAGAGGAAAATGAAGCCTGTCAAATAATGTAACTCTGCTGGCCATTCAGGTGGCAGTGTATCTTGCAAAATAAGCCCCTCTCTGAAACTACCAACCCACTG
This sequence comes from Orcinus orca, assembly GCF_937001465.1. Lineage (NCBI taxonomy): Eukaryota > Metazoa > Chordata > Mammalia > Artiodactyla > Delphinidae > Orcinus > Orcinus orca. Next base: position 83,140,370 of record NC_064574.1, on the reverse strand, counting down.
ACAGCATTTATACAGGAGTTTCTTGTAGTGATTCTTCTAGAAAGTAGTACCTTGATCCTTTGGTGGTGATGGTTTTGATTTTTCAGGTACAGGTGAACTTGAATAAACTACAGCACCAGGTACTGGTCCTAAAGAAAGCGCGTGACTTGAAACATCATTTAATGAAGACACAGTACCCCAGCTGGCAGAACCTGCCTCCATGTCTCCAGGTGAGACTGCCTCAGAACTGCCAGGCTGGTTCTGACAGGTTGATGGGTCTGAAGATTCTGAAGCTTTGTCACCTGTGGTCATTGTTCACCTCTGTAAAAGATGAGAAAAGCATACATTTGTTTCATAAGGTAAGAAGAGTAATCTACTTATTCTACCATTAGATCTTTGAAAACAATTAAAAACGGCTAGGTTAATTTTCCAACAAATCACCCCAATACAAAAGCAACACTATTTTTTAACTTTGTAATAATTTCCTTGGGATATTTACTGTTGTGCTAATCTGAACATGCCAACAATTTTTAATTATAAAATCTTCAATGAAGTATTTGATTAGATCTTGTCATTCTATTTCATGCCCTCTGAAAATCTGATATTTCGTTTTATAATCAGGTATCTCAATTTCCAACTCTATACATTCACAAAGTACCTATATTTTTTCTCTCCCTTGCTTAAACCTAGAATGTGAAATGCACTAACACATTTGGCTCAATTTTCAATTCATATATAATTCCTCAAGGAAAAGTCTCAACTACATGAAAAGAAAATCTAGCTTTAATTTGAAGCTTAAAGTCCAAAATGACATTGTTTGAAATATATTACTTTTTTTAATATAGGAAGTCTCACTTTTGAAACACATTTTGAAGAGGCTCATTTATTTCGCATATATGATTTTTTAAAATGAAGTCCATAAGGCATTACTTACATCAAACTGGAACACAAATACATGTTATAAAAGTACTTAATTATAATTTTCTCTCTGAACCCTATTAAAATCTTAGGGCCACCACTAACTGAGCACTTTCTATGTGCTAGGCATTGTGTCACCCACTGAACACACACTAACTTACTTAATTTTCATAATGACCTATGAAAGACTGGACAGAATCCACTGGGTCTACGAAATGGAGCAACTATTACCCAAACTAGTCACTACTGGGAAAAGGTCCCAAGCCCAACATTCCCGGCTGGGCTCTACCAAACTCCACAACACAGCACTTTAGGAACGTTTCCCATATTGTCTAGCGGCAACCAAATCTAGCAGAGGCCACTGCTCTGCAGACGATCTTCCAGGCGGCCCCGAGTGCCTCCGGCCCAGCATCCCGACACCCGGACTCTGGACACTGGCCGCCCTAGGAGCCTCTCCGTGCCCCTGGTCCTGTCCTGTCTTCTCTCTCCAGGCTCTGCACATGCTGTTCTTTCCCCAAACTTTCTCCACCCTTCCACCTCCAGCCAGTGAACACCTTCTCCGTTTAGAATTCATTTCCTCTGGGACACTTTCCTTGATAGTCCCCTCCCCCAAGACAGTCTGAGAACCCCTCCTGGAGGCTCTGGTGGCACCCTGGGCACCCTCGGGCTGATTTCCAGATTTCCACCTTAGCGCTCACAGCCATCCTGCCTGCGGCTCTCCATCATGTTCTTGTTTACATGCCCTGACCTGGCACAAGGAAAGCTCTCCACACATGTGTTGAACAAATGAATCAGTTGTGAAGACAGGACGTAACCAGTGTTTGCTCCTAGCACCAATTTTCGCTGACTGTTTTATATAAAGTATCTCATTTAATCCTTAAAAATTCTGAAGTAGGAATAGCCTTTAAAACTTGTTTTAAAAAATATTCAGCACAGTAAAATAATTACCCATGTACGTGACACTTCAACAAATGTTACGATGCACTGTCTACTCACAATAAGGTTTGTTTAAAAGCCTCAATTCTGTTCTGATTTTAAATTAAAGATTTAAATTAAGATTATCACCCCCCAAAAAAGTACAAACTTAAATATTTTTGGAATCTTACGTAGAAATAGAGAAGAAGATGTTAATTAGATCTCAACAAAAAGAAAAACTGAACTGAAATTTTAAGTCAATCTAGGTAAAACACAGGACCTTTATTCAGGAAGAAAGCCTGAGCCATATTAGCCAAATAAAGTTTATACTTTCCTCATCTGACAGTCAAAAGAAATTACAAAACAGTGTGGAGGCAAGAATAAGACAACAAGGGGAAAAGAAGTAGAGGAGGAGGAAAAGGAAGAAGAAAGCCAAAACAGTGACGATTAAGCCAGCCTTATTTACAGTAATGTTAAATAGCAAAAACCTTGATTTTCTGGGATAAACATCCCTTCAGGACAATCATTAACAAATGACTAAATAAAACCATTTTACTTGCTCCAGTTGCCTTTGGGGGGATCGCGGGGTGGGGGGGAACAACTCTTTAATTAAGGAAAAAAACCCAAGGAAAACATACAACGGAGTCATTGATAACCACATAGCATTATAATTTGGGAAAACCAACAACATCCATTCTCCTTCAGATGCATATTCAGCCAATGACTTCTTACCCTGAAACCATCAGGTATTAAGCTGGAGAAAACCTTTCTGGAAGCCAAACAATGTTGCGTAGGGCTCAGGATTCAGATGTTACATGTTCTTTACTCTCAGTAAAGCTTCTAAACATTACTGAAATAAATCTCAGGACTTTTAAGCAACTACTTCAATGAAAAGTTTAAATTTCTCTCAACACCTCCTGATGATAGACAAACAAAAAGTTACAAAAGCATGTTTGAAAAAAACTGAGTACAAAAATCAAGGTTGGATGTGTGTGGAGGAATGAGACAAAGTGACTTCTCAATTGTTTCCATTAAGTGTACCTGCTTTAATTACAATGTTTTACTTGAAAGTCTTAAAATGCTGTCCCTTATATGGTATTTCTCCCTTGTGGTGACCAAATGCTAGAATACATTATTCTTTTTCATTTTTAAAAGAATAAGCATATGGCTATTTGAACATTATGGCACTCCACATACATTGTGGTAAAAATATAAATACATGCAAAAAGAAACTGTTATACCTGTACTTCTTAATAAACAATGTAACCCACATTCTTGTTGCATTTCCATTTGAAAACTCACAAGCTTTAAAAAGACAACCTGGATTTTACTTATTTGTAAGGAAACAAATCACTTTGCTTTAAACTTTTACCAAAAAAACTCTGTAGACTTAATTCAATGATACAGAAAAGAAGTGAAACTGACCCTAGATACAAATAAGTGAAACCGATTATTCACAACACCGATACACTTTGAATGAATAATACAATCAGAAGAGGAGAATTATGTTTCAAATGTACAAGTTAAAATTTGAGACTCCACTAAAACGTACAAGAACCTAAAATACTGCTGTTTTAGGGGCTAACTAGTTTTTCAACCAGTTTTACTGTTATTTGAGTGTATTTACTTTAAATAACCAACGTGTTTTCCCATAAACAAGTAAGCCCTAAGGCCTCCCGTAATATAAAAGAGCTATTCCACAAAAGTAATCTCAATTGCATTCAATACAGCGAGGTTAAAGTCCTAGATGGTAAAACTTCTGTCCCATCAAATCTTCATCTCAAACATCTGAAACTGACCGCCCTTTCCCCCCCACGCCCCCGCCTCAGGTAAGTTGGGTCTTCCTGCCCCGAAGATAAAGAACAGGACCAGGGCACACGCGCTTTGGGGGACGCGACGCCGGGCCGGCCGGCCCCTCCTCTCCTCCCGAGGGTGCCCGCTCCGCCCGGCGGCAGGCGTGGGGAACTCGGACACCCGGTGGACTAGCCAGGTGGACGGCCCCGCGAGGACGGACCGGCGCGGCGGGCGGGCCGGCGGGACGCCCGGGTGGGAAAGTTTGTCTCTTTGGGGGGCGCAGTGGGGGCAGGGAGGCGAGCCGGGGCTCCGAGGGGCGGGAGGTGGCAGCCACGCGGGGGGCGGTGGGCGGCCCGGGGACTACGGGCGGCTCAGCGGCCGGCACACGCCCACCCCGGGCAGACCCATGCGGGCCTGGCCGCCCCGGAGCAGCCAGCCGGGCCCAGCCCCCGGGCCGAGAGGGGCGGGCTGGGCCGGGTGGGGGTGGGAGGGCAGTGTCCATGGGCAACCAGGGGGGTCCGGCCTCCCCGCGCAGCCCGGCGATCTGGGAGCCCGGCCGCCGCGGCCGTTGCGGCCGCCGCCCCCTCCCCAGCGGCCAGGCCCGGCCGGCGGTGGCGGCACTGCCACCGGCGCGGCGGGGTCCCGGGCGGCCCGCCGCTGCGGAGGGGGCGGCGGGCGAGGGGCCGCGCCAGCCCCCGGCGGGCCGCGCCGGCAGAGGGGCGGCCAGGGCAGCTGCGGCCGAGGCGAGCGGGGCGCTCCGCGGGCCCCACGCCGGCCAGCGGCGGGCAGGAAAGAGGCGGGAGCTTACCTGACCCGGCTCGGCGCTCGCTCCATCCCCCTCGGCGGCCGCCGCCGCCGCCGCCGCCGCCGCCGCCGCCGCACACAGCCCAGCCGCCCGGCGGGGGACAATGACGTGCCTCCATCCGGGCACCGCCGCCGCCGCCTCCGGGTCAGCGCCGCGCCCGCAGCGCCCCGCCGGGCCGCCAGGGGGCGCGCCAAGGCCGCGCCCGCACGCGCCGCCGCCCAGGGGCCGTCGCACAAGAGGCGCAGCGCGCAGCTAAGTAGCCGGGCTAGCGCGGGAGGGGCCATCGCCAAAGCGCCGCGGGCGCAGGCTGGCCCGCGCGTCACTGGAGCGCTGGTCGGCCGCGGAAGGAGCGCGCTGATTGGTGGAGCCGAGCTGTACGGCGCGGGCGGGTGAGGTCTTTCCCCAGCGGCCCTCGGCGGCCGCGACGGGAGGGCCGAGACAGCCCTGCGGCGTGTGCGCTCAGTCCGGCCCGCGCGGGTGCACGGCCCACGCGGGACACCTGGCCCCCCCAAATGCACACGGCTCCGGGAGACGCCCCTCGGCCTAGAGACCCGGACTTGAAGAACACCGGACCCAGCGGTGCTCCAGCGCGCCATCAGACTTCGACAACTGTTACTGGAAGCGGAGAAACCCGGCTCCAGAAAAGGCAGACCCCCGCCTATCCCGTCAAGATCTCATCTCAGATCCGAGTATTGCTCTTGGAACGGAGGGCCAGACCATACTTCCGGAGCAAGACCGGCTCTTGCTCCGGAGGGCCAGATCCATATTTCCAGCCGCTTATTGGATGTCTCCACCGCGAGGTCGAGCAGAAAACGAATTGATTGATCGTGGCATCTCCCCTCCACCACGACCCTGCTCCTCTCTGTGGGGTTCCCTGCTTTGATTAGGGACGTGGCACTCTCCCGCACTGACCGAGTCCTCCCTCTGTCTCTCTTCTCTCTCCTTCCCTGACCTAACCCCTTACACCAGGTCACACCCACCCGACCTACCCACGGGCTGTAATCCCCGCCCTCCCGGGGCAACCTTCCTAGTCTCGCCCCTCGCCTTCCCACAGTCTCCTTACCGTCACTCCACTCTCTTTCAGCTTCCACGCTGCGGCCAGGATGATCTTTCAAAGACACAGGTCAGATGTGGGTCCCCTCCGAAGAGCTTTTAGCTACTTTCTTGGCCCACGGAAAAGTCTCATCTCCTTTACCTGGCATTGAAGGCCTACAGTTCTCTCTCCTCTTTTGTGTCCCAGCCATAACCTCCTTTTTCCTACAAACACCCCACTCCTGCTTCTGCTTATAGAAATCCTGCCTGTGTCTGTTCTTCCATGAGGCCGCCATCGGAATCTTATTGCTCCCCCTATGTCTTTTAAAGTAGTGCTAATTTCACTATTATGGAAAGAAATCACTGAAGTGATGAAATAGCTGTTGTGCGTTTGGAGCAGAACACTGAAGTTGTCTGAGAAAACCAAAAAGGAAAAGGTGAATTCCAAACCTCCAAAATTCAGTACCCACTTTTGGGATTAACACCACAATTTACTTCCTGATGAAGAATGGTTATGAAATTTCACCTGCACGGTCCTGGCAACACTAATAAGAGACTTGGAAGAACAGAATAGCCATAGGGATGGATCCAGTAATTTGCTTGCCTTTTCCAAATGACTTGCAGGTGATTAAATACAGAACAAGAAGGAATTAAAGAGTCAAATGCCTAACAGTCACCTGAGCTTTGTGGTTATTTCAAAATGCTTCCTTTGGAAGTCACATGAGAAGTTTGGCTTCTAATATCAGTTTCCATTTCATATCCTATTGACAAACTGCCCCTGCAATTAACGTCTTAATACAGTAGAGTAGGAAAAGAGATTTAAAAAAAAAAAAAAATCCCTTGGCATTCTCTCCAGAACAGAATTTTTTGGAGGGGAGGGGTTGTTACACAGCCCTCTGCTCCTTCCTCCGTGCTTTGAAAGCAAACATAGAGGCCCTTTTCCTCTAAAGAATTTTGGGGCCACTTCAGTGCAAACTCATGACATAAATAGAGTAGTTAACAAAGGACGTTAGGAAGTCCCTGCCTTCAAACAGCTGGGTCTTTGGCTTTTGCCCCAGAAATTCGTTTTCCTCCAGACCAGAGGAAACCAAAGTGAACGCTGTTGGGAGAAGATTTCACTCTGCCTCTGTTCTTACAAGCTGTGGGACCTATGCTAATTACTTAGCCAGTTGCCTTGACCAAAACTGTCTTTAGGCGAGAGGTAAACTGACGCCAAGTGCGCCACCTCCCAAGCCAGGTGATCACACGATCAAAGAGCAGAAGGTGTCAAAGAGGAATAAATTAGATTTTTCAAGGCCCTCCAGATAATGAGGGAGCCGGTGGTGGGCTCTGTTAATGCCCCAACTAGATCCGCTTTGCTGGCTGACTCATGAATTCCCTTCCCAGCTGTTATGTATGTTAGTCGCTAGTAACCTACAGCTGTCCCCTTCTGACAACTGTTCTTGGCTGGTGGGGAGCTGCCTTCTGGGGAGGCTAAGCCCACCTACCCTCCCCCCTTTCAGTCTATACCAATGGCTCCCCAACGCAAGGGTTCAGAAAGACCTTGCCTCGATTAGTGACCAGTCTTGCGATGCAGTTTACATTCCAGAGCCAATGGAATCAGAAGGAAGCTCATCTCCCACTGAGACGACATCCTTGCCTAACTCTTCCCTGCCCTCTCCCTCCCTTCATTCCCTTTAAAACTCCCTCGATGTATCCTATGCATCTGAATTCTGTCTCAAGCCCTGCTTCTCGGTGGTCCAGCTTAGAGAGTCGGTACCGGGAATGGTCCTAAGAAGCAGAGTCTAAGGATAGGATTTCAAGTGGTAGCTGGGATGCTGACAGCTGTGTGATGACCCTCACCTTGGGGGAGCTGGGTGGGAGAGAGGTAGATGGGGCTGCATTGGCTTAGGCAATCTCTCTGGTGATTGAGGATGTGGGGGAAATAGTAATTTTTTAAACTGAAATTAGGTGGTCACTGATGCTTTAAAGAGGGAAAATGACTGCCTCTGGTCAATCCGTCATCAATATACAGCAAAGCCCGTGGACCTGCTTAGGAGCCTGTTGTAACCATCACCTGCAGTCAGACAGCAGACCGTTCGTTCCGAGGACCAGGCTCAGGCTCACTTAAAATGAGCTGATCTTTAGAAATGGTCAACTCCTCAGCCATGGTTAATCCCCAACACCATAGTCTGGGCTCTGAGAAGGAACTAGGGATGAGAACCAAACAGTGGTAGAACTTCAGACTCCTCTGAACCTTTGGGGCCTGTAGAAGTGGCCAACTCCCACCCTCCAATCTGAAGACTATGCAGAAGCTTCAAATGAGGCAGTTACCCTACAAGACAATGCATTTTCCAGGATCTGCCCCATAGCCGCTAGACCAATCACTAAAATTAGGCCTCAGGGACTTCCCTGGTGGTCCAGTAGTTAAGACTCTAAGCTTCCAACGCAGGGGGAGCGGGTTCAATCCCTGGTTGGGGAACTGAGATCCTACATGCCCTGCGGCACAGCCTAAATAAATAAATAAAATTTTTAAATAAAATAAAATTAGGCCTCAGTATGGCCTACCTGGGGAAGTGTTGCAGGCTTGCTAAGGGAGGAATGGAATGAGCTTGCAGGACCATGCTAATATATACTAGCAGGAACTTTAAATAAGCCTCAAAGTGGATCCCAATGGGCTAGATCAAGGGGCGGGAGTGGGGTTAAGGAAGGGTTTGTAGATGTGGGCTCGCTCTCCCATAATATAGGTCTAACACTTTGTCAAGGGCCCTGAGTGGACTGCTTCTGATACACCATATGGATGGTACTTGGCAAGAGAAGTGAGACACATTAAGTGAAGTCAAGATAATATGACTTCCATGGTAGATGAAGGAAGAGCTCAACAGGCTCAGGGAAGTGAACCTGTTAGAACGGATGCTCCTAGCGGAATATATTTCATAAGAAGACCCGGAGGACACTCTGTTTACCGAGGCCATGAGAGGTGGGGGCACCACCAGCTTTGCTGAGAAACTCGGTGACGCCCAGTGGGATGTGTAGGCCAGGGCCGACCATAGGGGATGCTGTTACAGAACTGGGCTCTCTAGTAATGGGATCCTGGAGTGACAGAGGCTGGGTGGCAGCACTTACCCATTCGAAGCAATGTGGGCATGATTGCTATAGAGGGAAGCAGGGTCAGAATGACAGATAGGGGCACCTGACTTGCAGGGATCCATGGAGATGGCTGATAGGACATGGGACTAGATAGATAGGCGGTCAACAAAGGCATAATATATGTAATCAAATACATATATGCGTGTGTGTGTGTGTGTATATATATATATATATATATATAAATATATATATATATATATAAAATCTGGATTGCAGAAGACTGAAGTCAGCTGACCCAGTGGAAAGTCACAATCTCCTTCCCAGCTTCCCCACCTGAGCCAGTTCTCAGATCCAAAACACCCATTCAGTAAAAGAGAAGCCGGATCCACAGCAAATGTACACAGCCGTGATTTTCCAAATCCTTCCCAAAGAGACCTCTGACCATTTAATTTACTCGGGGAGCCGTACACTGGGTTACAAAGAGCAATACTCAGGTATTTCCAGGCTACTGGATACAGAGTCCAAGTTAATGCAGACAGATGGGGACTTAAAGCACCCACAGGGATCCTTTTTGGCTAAGGGAGTAAGATCACCTTATTTGGGAAAGTAAAGAGGAAAGGCGGAATAGATATGCTCACCCAAAAGAAGTCGCTATTCATTTGGGACTTGCCATTCCACGGTTGCCAGGACCCTATTAAGTGAGGTTATAATCCTGATGACATCACAATGGTTGACTGGTAACCAGTCAACCATTGTACACATTATACTAAGCACCTTATTAGTTATCTTCTATAATATAAATATCTGTTTACTGGTCCATGCAATTGAGAGAGTATCTTCTAACTCCCCACCTTATAGATGAGAAATTTCTACCTCTCCCCATCTCATTACTTCCAAACATGTATGGCCATACCACTGATTCTATTAAGGTTTATAGCACTTACCTCCTGTTGGGCAACCATAATCATTTATGTAACAGGATGATTGATAAAGGTAGCTAGGAGGGACATCCTCTGAGGTTACTGATCTCTCTCCCATAACTGAGAGGTGACTTTGAAGTCCATGTGGATATTGGTGGGAAGGCTTCATATTGGGGGGCTTAGTGATGGGGGAGGTAAAGGAGAGACTGGGTAGGCATTTGTGCACACACACAGACACACACACCTAGATGTACACAGACGCACGCCTACACTGCCCAAAAGAGGGAGCCTTCCTCCAGGATGCCAGCCCCCACTCTGCGATCCCCACCCCTGCCAAAAAGAAATTTCCATCTCTTTAGAGAGTTCCTCTTTGCCTCACCATGAAGAAAAAGCTATACTGTCCATGCAATATAGGTGGAGGAGGGGGGTGAAGGCCATCTATGCAGCCAATCGCCAATTGTTCAGTTACTGAGATTTCCGTCCTACTTCTTGTGTGACCCTGTCCCTGCTCCAGAAACTGTGACCTTGAGAACAATCTCTGCTCTGTCCCTCCCTCATGAATGCGTAAGTCATGGGTCTTGCTCATCGGCCTGGTCCCATAGGCTGCCGTGAGAGTGGCACGACTGAAGACTGAAAAGGAAGGCTGGGGTAGCTCTTGAAAGGCCCTGTGGGCCTTACAGAGGACTCTGAATTTTCTTCTAAGTGCAGTAGAAAGGCTGACCCATCACAACAGGTAACCGGTTCTCTTGCCACTCCTGTTTCTTTCCCTGGTCTCCTTCTTTCTTTGAAACGTACTAAATTCATTCCTACCCCAGGGTGTTTGTACTTTCTTTCTCTCTCGGGACAGCTCCCGGGTCCTAATACTGATGATGCCTTCTTATAATTCAAGTGACAGCTCAAAAGAGGCCTCTTCAGGCAGGTTTCCTCTGGTCCTGAAATCTGATGTGCTTCCTCACCCCCTCCTTTGCCCCACACCCTTCCTATCTCAGTGTCTCACTTGTCTTATGCGTCAACTTGCCTGGGCCATGGTGCCCAGATAGTTGGTCAAACATATTCTAGATGTTTCTATGAGAGTGTTTTGGGGTGAGATTAACATTTAAATCAGTGGACTTTGAATAAAGCGGCTGGCCCTCCATAATCTAAGTGGGCCTCACCCAAACAGTCGAAGGCCTGAATAGAGCAAAAAGATTGACTTGAACCTTCAGACGCATCAAAACATCATTTCTTCCCTAGGTCTCCAGCACACCAGTGAACTCTGCAAAGTTTGGAGTTGCCAGCCTCCATAATTGCATGAGACAATTTCTTTTTTTTTAATTTTGTTTTGAATTTTATTTTATTTATTTTTTTATACAGCAGGTTCTTATTAGTTATCTATTTTATACATATTAGTGTATATATGTCAATCCCAATCTCCCAATTCATCATCCCATCACCCCCACTCCCTCCCGCCACTTCCCCCTCTTCACACATCCCATTCGTTCTTTTTCTCTGGAGAACACTGACTACACAGATTTTGATATCAGGAGTTGTTCTAGAGGAGAGGAAACTTAAGGGTGAGTTTTCTGAGTGGGCTCCGGGCTTTCTGGAATTGGCTCTCTAATTAAATTCGGTTGAAAGACTAGTGACTATTTCTTTTTCCTATCTGTTGTTTTCTTTTTATGTTCCAAATAGGTTTTATTTTTTCTTGCTTATTCCTTGACTATACCTTACTTTGAAGGACAGCCCACAGATTTTTCTGATAGACTAGACACATAGTATGTAAGAGAAATCAAACTTGAATGTTATGTTTTGCCTGAGAAATCATAAGGTTGGAGTTTCTATCAAGGAAGAGGTTTCCAGGCAATCCTATTGAGTTAAGATAGTCTAGGATGGTAGCGTATCTGAAGCATGACACATGGAATGAAGAGATTATGGAAGGGTTATAAGGTTTTTTTTAGATATCAAGGCCTAGGACATAGGAGTAAATGGCTGAAATTAGGGTAAAACAGAGAACCTTGGGCCACAGGAACCATGTTTATCATGAATATAAATTAACTCCATCTTCTAATTTTCCTAAGTCTTACTAAGACTGTATCACTTCTCAGCTGCTTTTTCACACAAAGTTACTGTGACTCACGCACTTGCCTCACAAATATTCAAGTTCGTGCCTCTGCAAAATTACAGATACCTTCAGGACATCTCTCAAAGTTCTTCATCCAATACTGAACAACCACAGTGTTGCCTGTCACCAGTACCCATGTTCCTCTTGCCTGAAATACCCTTGCTATTCCTTCAAGCCACTTCTCCCATTAAGTCTTACTAAAAAACAAAAAAACAACACTCATTCCTTCTGTTATTGTTCTTACCACACTAGAATTTACTTAACTGCTTACTGGCCAAATAGTTGGAAAGGATAATCAGTTTAAGAAAAATTGCCCAAGTCCAAAGAGATTGTATTCATTTTAAAAATATCACATATGAGTCTGGCCTCTTGCAGTTTCTGTAGCTGGATCACTCAGAACTTATTCATCAACCTGTTGAACTGTTCTTTTTTCAGAAACATAGATACCACCCAAAAATGTTCTGATACCCTTGTTTTTAACTGTTGTGGCTTTTGCTGAATCAAGGCAGCTGAATTTGACACAAGTTCAATGTCGTTTCCTTCAAGAATCAACTCATCTTTCCGGGCTTGAGATACTGAACAAGCAACACCTGGCCTCATCTGAACCCTGCAGATGTATTTTTCACTCCCAAAATCTTGGATTTCTACAAGAGAACCATTTTCCTGAATAACAACATTGATGGGTAAATGAGCATACACAGAACTCATCTTGTAACTGAAGCCCAGGGTAACACCCTTGATCACGTTCTGTACATGACTACAGATAGTACGAACAGTCACCAGTTCCTTTCTTTTCTCCCATCATGTGTCAACCCGGAGCCTCTTCTTTTTCTTTCCAAGGAGACCGAGTTCTCCACTGATGTGATTGAAGTCCCTCTGCTGGGTGCCTCTGGGGCCCTTCACAATAAGTGTGCGTCCCTTCAGAGTAATGTCGACATTTTCTGGAATGTCGACAGTCTGATTGCTGAGAATGGTCTTCATTCTCACCTCGAAATAGATGTGGCAAAGAGTAGTGACTCTATTTCTAGAGGTACAGAGAATCCTCATAGTACACGGTGTGATGTGGCAAAAGAGATACAGAAAATATCACCACTGGATATGCTTAATCAAACACTTATAAGAAGCAAGGATCTGGGTGACCTTGTATATGATACCTTAAAACATTTTGTTAAATTAACAAGTATAATGAGATTGACTGGTGACTTCTAATGTCACTGGACAAAGAGGGGAAAGAAAAGGATGAGCTTTTACAGATTTGATTTTAACTGACGTGGAAGCTCTGTGTCTGCCTTGAAAGAAGAGATCCTTGGGACTTCCCAAGGATCCAGTGGTCCAGTGGTTAAGACTCCGTGCTTCCAGTGCAGGGGGCGTGGGTTCAATACCTGGTCGGGGAAGTAAGATCCTACATCTTATTTACCTGAATGGTTTATCATGAACTGGGTGTTCTTTGACCCAACAAGCCATAAAGCTGGGCATGCGCAGAAGCACTGCATCACCAAATGGAAGTGAAATGACGCCCAGGCAGACCCTGAAAGCACACATAATTTACATGAAGAAGTGGCTCAAATGTTCACGGTTCCCACTCCTGCTACAATACCCTCTCTCTCCACGCCTACGAGTATGGCCTTATGGAGAGTTGCCTATGATCAGAGCATATACAAAGGAAGGGAAGACTTGGGCCTGGTTTCCAGATGCTTCTGCACAGTATACAGGCACCACCCACAAGTGGGCAGCTGTAGCACCACGGCCCCTCTCTGGGACATCCCTGAAGGACATGGTGAAGGGAAATCCTCCCACTGAGCAGAACTTTGAGCAATGTATCTGGTTATTCATTTTGCTTGTGAGAAGTGGCCAGATGTGATTATATACCGATTCATGGGATGTGGCCAATGGTTTGGTTGTATGGTCAGGGACTTGGAAGGAATGCAAGTCTATAATTGATGACAGGGAAGTCTGGGGAAGAGATATGTGGATACACGTCCCTGGATGGGTGAAAAAGGTGAAGATATTTTCATCCCAAGTGAATACTCACCAAAGGATTTTTTTTTTTTAATAAGGCCGCACTGTGTGGCATGTGGGATCTTAGTTCTCTGACCAGGGATTGAACCCTCGCCCCCTGCAGTGGAAGAGTGGTGTCCTAACAACTGGACCTCCAGGGAAGTCCCTCAGCAAAGGATTTTAATAATCAAGTCAATAAGATGAACCATTCTGTGAATACCAGTCAGCCTTTTCCCCCAGTTGCCCCTGTAATCACCCAATGGGCAAAGTGACCATGGTGGCAGGAATGGAGGTTATGGGTGGGCTCAGCAACATGGGCTTCCACTCACCAAGACTACAGCCACTGCTGAGGGCCCAATCAGCCATCAGCCGGGACCAACACTGAACCCCCAATATAGCACCATTCCCTCGGGGTAATCAGCCAGCTACCTGGTGGCAGGTTGATTATATCAGGCCACTTCCATCATGGAAGGGGCAGTATTTTGTTCTTACTGGACTAGACACTTATTCTGGGTAGAGATTTGCCTTCCCTGCATGCAATTATTCTGCCAAAACTACCATCTGGACTTACAGAATGCTTTATCCACTGAAATGGTATTCTACACAGCTTCTGATCAAGGAACTCACTTTCCAGCAAGTGAAGTGCAGCAATGGATCTATGCTCATGAAATTCTCTGGTCTTACCATGTCCCCTACCTTCCTGAAGCAGCCGGCTTGTCAGAACAGTGAAATGGCCTTTAAAAATTTTGTTTTATTTTATCGAAGTATAGTTGATTTACAGTGTGTGTTAATTTCTGCTGTACAGCAAAATGATTCAGTTACACATATATGATATATGTGAGTTAATATTTGTATATATATGAGTTAATATTTGTAAAAGCACATAGAACTGTGTGCATGAGGCTGACACAGTTCTCAGTAAACATTATTATACATATAAAATAAGGCTTCTGCAACTTTCACTGTGTTTTAATTAATTAATTAATTAATTTATTTATTTTTGGCCACACTGCATGACTTGCAGGATCTTAGTTCCCTGACCAAGGATTGAACCCATGCCCTTGGCAGTGAAATCGCAGAGTCCTAACCACTGGACTGCCAAGGAATTCCCCACTGTGTTGTTTTAAATGTCCATGATAAGACAAGTATATCTAGTTGATTCATTCTAGCTTTTCTATAATGTTTGTTTGCATATATGTTTATTTCCCTACTGATGGCTATTAGGCTATTTTTGTATTTGTTGTTACAAACAATGTTGCAATAAGTACCTTTATACACATATCCTTAGGCACAGATAGGGGTGTCTAAAGGGAACCAAGAGGGGAATTATTATCTTTAGAATATATTTTAAAATTTATTTATTATTTATTTGGCTGTGCTGGGTCTTAGTTGCGGCACGTGGGATCTAGTTCCCCAACCAGGGATCGAACCCAGGCCCCCTGCATTGGGAGCGTGGAGTCTTAGCCACTGGACCACCAGGGAAGTCCCCAAGAGGGGAATTAACTACTGGATATTGGGTATGCACCATTTCAGCTTCACTCAATATCCCTAAATAGCTCTTTAGCGATGTATGATGGTTCCTTTTCTCCATATCCTCACCAACTCTCGGTATCAAAAACTCCAATTTTTGCAAATGATAGTTTGAAATGATATTTCATTGTTTAACTTACACTTACCTGTAACTAGTGAAATGTTTGTATCTTTTCCTATGTTTATTGGCCATTAGGGGTTCCTTTTTGGTTACCTGTATGTTTAATATTGCATCTTTATATGTATCATGTTTCTATTTTTTATTTATTTATTTATTTATTTATTTAATTTTTTTTTTGCGTTACGCGGACCTCTCACTGTTGTGGCCTCTCCCGTTGCGGAGCACAGGCTCCAGACGCGCAGGCTCAGCGGCCATGGCTCATGGGCCCAGCCGCTCCGCGGCATGTGGGATCCTCCCAAGCCGGGGCACGAACCCATGTCCCCTGCATCGGCAGGCGGACTCCCAACCACTGCGCCACCAGGGAAGCCCTATTTATTTTTTTATTAATTTGTAGGCAGCCTGGATATATTCTGGATATGGAATAAAAGTTGACTCTCAGGTTTCAGGCTTGGACAAGTGGGTGGATTGTGTGCTAATTTAAATGGATGGAAAAGGGTAGTAGAAAAGAAGTTTTAGGAGGAATATCAAGAGTTCACGTTCAGACAAATTTGAGATGCTTTTAAGCCATCCAAGAGAACAAGTCTGTGTTGCAGAGATACATTTGGGAGTTGTCAGGTTATAGACGGTATGTAAAGTGATAGCGGGGCACGTGGTTATCTCCTGACAGAATTTGGAGTGACATGACAAGAGCCCTACAGAATTACACATTTGGAGAAGGAGGATCCAGAAGGGGATACTGAGATGAAGGGCCAGTAAAATAGAGAAAAACTAAAATTGTGTGATATTATGGAAGCCAAGAGAGGAACGTGCTTTTTTTCTTCCAATTTTTGCCTACATGTGGTTTCATTGCAGGGATGTACCCTAACTGCTCTTCTATTTGGAATTTGGATTATTTCAGTGCTTTTTAAATTATAAATTACACTTTGATGGACATTCTTGTATTTATCTTTTTTCACCACTCTATTTCCTTTGGATATACACCTATATATATAGGTGGAAGGGTATGCTTATTTAAAGCTTTTAACTATAAATTGCAGGTCATCTTCTAGAAAGATTTCTTTCATTCTATTCTGACCAGAATGAGTTTGTTTGGTTTTTTTTTTCTCCATTCTGGTGGTGGTGGAAAAGTGGTGAGAACCAGATAATGCATACCAATATTTTTAATGGTTGCAAAGTGTGCCATTGTATTGATATTTGTAATTTATTTAACCAGTTATATTGCCTGTTTTGGGTATTATAATTAGTGTTGCAATTAATAGCTTTTTAAGCTAAATCTTTTTGCTCATTCTTTTTAAAAAAATTAATTAATTAATTAATTTTTGGCTGTGTTAGGTCTTCGTTGCGGTGCGCGGGCTTCTCATTGTGGTGGCTTCTCCTGTTGTGGAGCACGGCCTCTAGGCACGCCGGCTTCAGCAGTTGTGGCACTTGGGCTCAGTAGTCGTGGCGCACGGGTTTAGTTGTTCTGTGGCATGTGGGATCTTCCCAGACCAGGGCTCGAACCCATGTCCCCTGCATTGGCAGGTGGACTTTTAACCACTGCACCACCAGGGGAGTCCCATCAAATAAAATTCTTTAAAAAAATATTTATTCATTTATTTTTGGGTGCGTTGGGTCTTCGTTGCTGCGCGCGGGCTTTCTCTAGTTGCGGCGAGCAGGGGCCACTCCTCGCTGTGGTGCACGGGCTTTTCATTGCAGTGGCCTCTCTTGTTGTGGAGCACGAGCTCTAGGTGCACGGGCTTCAGTAGTTGTGGCACATGGGCTCAGTAGTTGTGGCTTGCGGGCTCTAGAGTGCAGGCTCAGTAGTTGTGGCACATAGGCTTAGATGCTCCGCAGCATGGGGGATCCTCCCAGACCAGGGCTCGAGCCCGTGTCCCCTGCATTGGCAGGCAGACTCTCAACCACTGTGCCACCAGGGAAGTTCAAATAAAATTCTTAAACAATACCATTTTTCACATCGCACTGGGGTTGAGGCCCCAAATCTGAAAAGCTTTTCTTTTTTTTTTTTGGCCGAGCCACGTTGCTTGCGGGAGCTTAGTTTCCCAACCAGGGATGGAATTTAGGCCAGGGCAGTGAAAGCGCCAAGTCCTAACCACTGGACCGCCAGGGAACTCCCCCAAACGCTTTTTATTCCAGCTATGTTATTTGATCTGCTATCTAAGAATCAACTTCCAACAGCATTGTGCCAGCGACCAAGTCTTCAGAGACATCGCCAGAGGGCAAAGAGGATTTTTGCAGCCAATGGCTTCAAACCACCGTTGGTCCAGTGTGGCCATGGGATCACTTGGAAAAGCCTGTCTCAGGTTTGTGAAAGTCGTCTCAAAACCAGCGGAATTTTTATTAGGCTCATTCACTCTGGAATCTATTTGGCATTTCCCGTTTTGCTGTGGCCTAACGGTTCACCAAAATACGTTCAGTTCTCCTTGAGACGAGTCTTGCAGATGCTTTTGATTTTTTTAAAAAAATAAATGACAAATGAACAGTCACCGCTGTATCCGCAAAAAGTAAACATTTGGATCAGCGTCCCTGCAGACATCCGATTCTTACACTAGCACCCGAGTCTTGGCGTGAGAAATGAGAGCGCTGACTCGTCGGGTGTTCAGGTCTCGAGGATAGTGGGGCTGAACCGCAGGGAGCAAAGGCCGGGGTTGACCCCACGTGGGGGCCACCCAATTCCTCCCGCAACGCCGCGCCAGCCGCCGCCCTCAGAGCAGCCCACCACGCGCCAGCACCTGGCGTGCGCCAGCACGGGACCAGCCACCCTCCTTGAAGGGGAAGGGGCGGGGCGGTGGCATGCGGCAGGGCCCGCCCCCTCAATCGCCCGGGGGCGGGCAGGTCTTCCGCCTTCCGAAGGGCTACTTCCGGATCCGGTGGTGGCCGCTGGGAGTAAACAGGGAGGCGGCGCTTGGGTGGCGGGAGGGCTAGCTTGCAGCCCGCGCGCGGCGGGCGATGCTGGGGGGTATCTTGGGGGCCCGAGAGCGCGAGGCGGAGGGCGACGCGGCAGGGGCTGTGCCTGCGCCACCTGCCATCGACTTCCCGGCCGAGGGCTCGGACCCCAAGTATGATGGTGAGGGACCCGGAATGCGGCGGCGGCGGCCCTCCCCGCCCCCGTCCACCTTCATTCCCGGGGCGGGCAGGTAGCTGCGAGGTTCGGCCCAGGACCTGGACAAATTCGTCTGGATCCGGGCTTGAACTGGGACCCAGCGGTGCCGTATGGGGGCGGCGGGCGGGCCGTCTGGGTTAGGTGAACTCGTGTTGAAACAGGTGTCTGCAGCTCGGTCGATCGTTTACATTTCTGTATTTCCTCTGTGGACTCGGGGCTGCGGATGTGCTGGACTGTTTTCCAGCATCTGAGCCCCGGGGTGTTGTCGGGCGATGAGCTTGAACTTTGTAAACTACTGGAATGGAACTCTGCAGACCCTATGCGCTGAACAGTTTGGGTTAAGAGTTTTAATTTGTGGCTTCTCTTGTCTTTTGCTTCACTAATCGCGTAGCTAAAGAGTTCTCATAGTGAGGCAGTATGGACATCATCCTCTTCGGTTAAAAAAAAAACGCCCGAGTTTTCTTGAGGCTTTTGGTTTCTAGGAGATAGGGCTAAGTCGGCAAAGTCAGTCAAGTTATTCATAAAGCGAGAGGTACTTACAGCATTGAGTCTAACCAGTTCAGAGTATCTAATGTTTTAATGAAAGTGCAATTGGCTCTTTAGCTGCAACCAGTTGTTTTGGCAAAAAGAAATTTTTTTTTTTAATTGAACATGAGCGTGATTTGGAGAACTTTTGCAGACTTGCAGTTGGTATCAGAAGGGAGGGAGGTTTCATGTGGACAGTCTACCCTGTAACATTTGTAGTTGGCTAAGCCCTTGCAGACATCAACATAAGGATTGGGAGTGAGCATTACAGCATATAATTATGAGCAGAACTAAGATTAAATAGGGGCCAAAATCGAGAGAGTCTGGTATGTAACGTCTGCTCAGTTTAGATATTGGACAACTAAAAATAGGGGAGTGGGGAAAGCATGTATTTAAAAAGTAAATATATTGATGGTGGTAGTATAGGTCTCGATATTCTGTAACCCAGTAGCAACAAATATCCCAAGTTCTCAGAATGTGGTCGTTTTTTTTTTTGCTTAGTGGATGAACACTTTAAAAAAATTGAATTATAGTTAATTTACAATGTTGTGTTAGTTTCGGGTGTATAGCAAAGTGGTTCAGTTATACATATGCATATATATTCTTTTTCAGTTTCTTTTCTATTATAGGTTATTACAAGATGTTGAGTATAGTTCCCTGTGCTATACAGTAGGTCCTTGTTGTTTACCTATTTTATATATAGTAGTGTGTATGGACTTGTAATTAATTAATTAATTATTTTTTTGGGTGCGTCGGGTCTTAGTTGCGGCATGTGGGATCTTCTTGTTGCGGCACGTGGGCTTCTCTCTAGTTGAGGCGTGTGGGTTTTTTCTCTCCAGTTGTAGCACACAGGCTCCAGGGTTCAGTGGGCTCTAGTTGAGGCGCGCGGGCTTAGTTACCCTGCGGCACGTGGGATCTTAGTTCCCTGTCCGAGGATCGAACCCACGTCCCTTGCATTGTAAGGTGGATTCTTTACCACTGGACCACCAGGGAAGTCCCTGTATGGCCACTTTTAAAATAAAATTGTGCCATAAAAAATGAATACATTGATTCAAGGAGGTTTTTACTATGTGGTAGTTCGAATAGAATGATTACAGAGAATACACGTTAAGTTGAAGGATGAAACAAATATTAACATGTTTTAGGGATTTAAAGGTGCAAGCCGAGTCGAAAACGTCTTAATTTATTCCTTAAATTCTTTGATTTTCATCCTTATTACTACCTACAATTCTTGATCTTAAAGAGAAACAACAACAGACTCTGAGGGTGATTTAAGTAGGCCCTTAGCACAGGACAGTTGTAAGCTAACTACTTTTTAATGGGCAAACTGATTTTTTCCACGTGTCATATTATAGCAGCTCAATGATGCATAAAGCATTATGTCATAGAAGTCCCAGCGGTAAACAGGCAAGTCTGTCTGTTCTGTAACATTGTGATAAGGTTTTCTGCAAACCGAAGATTATTCTTGAAGGGAGTGATCGTTGATAAGCTTCTAAAAATTTCCTCCTCATTTGGTTACTAATAATACTGCTGCATTTACGTATTGCCTTTTCTTCCAAAGAAGCCCAGAGTGTCCAGACATACTTTATCTTTTTATATGAAAAGTTAGGTCTGTGAGAAATGTAGTTTCATTTCTAGACTTCAAACAGTAGGTAGATGATTTCTCGACCGTGGTCTGTATTGATGTGAGGAGGTCAGTCTGCCCGCCAATGGTAGTAGTGTCAGAAGAATTGCCACCTAGATGTAAGTAACACCTGTGTTCTTTAGCAACTCATCCTGTAGGGAGTCTCCTGGAGCCAACATCAGCCTTTGATCAGAGTTTCTGCATGTTTTTTTTTTTCCTGTGGAACAGCACAGTGTTAGAAGGAGGGCCGACAGTAAGCCCATTGTCAGACTCATTCATTTTCCTTCTTTCATCTGACACAAATGTTTTTACCTCAGATTAATTCTACAGGTTCTTTAATTTAATAATGGACCATTTGGATCATACTTTCCTCAGGAGGTTGAATCAGTTCATCCCTTTCCTGTTTGTTTTACTCCCCTGCTTCTTGGCAGAATTCTAGAACTCTAATGCACATCGGGTTTAGATACCATTTCCTACTCTTTAAGAAGAGAACTTGACCTCACCTTTCCTTTTAGCCACTTAACCTCTTCCTTTTCTCTTGACCAGAACTGTGAAATGGGAAGCTTTTAGCCTCAGCCTTCATTTCCTTTCAGTTTTACTCCTTCCTGCATTTGGGTGTCTGTCCATTGGTCTTTTTAAAGTTGTCATTTTCATGATTTATTAGGTTCAGTTGACTCCACTGAGCAACCATTCTTTTTTGTTTTTTATTAAAAAGTAGATTTTCTCATTGTAGAAAATAGGAGAGTATAAAAATAGGAAAGTGTAGGGCTTCCCTGGTGGCGCAGTGGTTGAGAGTCCGCCTGCCGATGCAGGGGACACGGGTTCGTGCCCCGGCCCGGGAAGATCCCATGTGCCGCGGAGAGGCTGGGCCCGTGAGCCATGGCCGCTGAGCCTGTGTGTCCGGAGCCTGTGCTCCGCAACGGGAGAGGCCACAACAGTGAGAGGCCCGCGTACCGCAAAAAAAAAAAAAAAAGGAAAGTGTAGAAGCAGAAAACCCTCCCAAAAAAATCTCAGCACTGTTGACAATTCAGTACTTAAAATTTTCTTTCACATTACAGAGTATGTTAAAAATGTGGAAAAGCATGAAGAAGAAAATTAGAAAAACCATAATCTCATCGCCCAGAGATTACTGTTTGTCATTTAAATATACAAACATTACATTTTGACTTAGCTAGAGACAATTTTTTGGGTGAATTTTGCATTTAAAACTGTTTGTCAAAGAAAGGTATTCTGAATGGATTCAAGATTTCTGTCTGATTTCGTCGTCCAGATAAGATAAAAATTTAGAGAAGTCATGTGCAAAATTTAAAGGCATAAAGGAAGAAGAGGGGGAAAGTGTATATATATTCACATCTCTGAGGAGAACTCACTGCTAATAATTTGGTGTATTCATTTGCAAATATTTCCTGAGAGTTGCTGTATGCCAGGTAGATGCCTAGATATGAAGGATCAAACAGGCAGACTATAAAACAGCTGCTCACTGTAATTTCACTCTTTTTGTAGCCTCTTTCATTGAAAACACAGGGGGCAGAGATTTCTGTCTGTTTTGATGTTTCCATTCTTTTTTTGTGTGTGTACATTTATATAGATATAGAATAAATATATTTTAAAATCGTGATCGTAAAAATTTTATGTTGCTTTTTATTTTTTATTTTTATTTTTTGGCCATGCCTTGCGGCTTGTGGGATCTTAGTTCCCCAACCAGGGGTTGAACCCAGGCCCCGGTAGTGAAAGCTCAGAGTCCTAACCACTGGACCACCAGGGAATTACCTTATGTTGCTTTTTAAATGTGAACTTTTATTAGCATTTTCTTGTGACAAATTAGTCTTTAAGAACGTTATTTTAAGACCATCACATTCTGTACTATCATTTATTTAGTCTTCGCTGTATTGGTGGAAAACAGATTTATCTTTTTTTTTACCATTAGAAATAATGATGGGTTTGACATGTGTATACATAAATCTTTGTTAATATCTGATTATTTCTTTAGAATAGACCCACAGAAGTAGGATTTGTTGGGTCAAAGAAAAATATTAAAAACAGTTTTGATATGTTTTGCTAAAATGATAACCAGAAAAGTTGCATTGGTTTGTATGAAACTATCTCTCTCAGCTTCATTAGTGTTACTGTCTATGGCCTGCTTCTTTGACTCGATACAGGATTATTTATGATTATCTTTCTATACACCATCATTTATAACAGCTACATAGTATTCTATTATATGTGTATAACTTGTTTAACAAATTTTTAATACTTTGTTATCCTGAACACCTTGTACATATATATTTGTTATGCTTTGTTTAATTATTTCCTTGGTTTACGTTTCCAAAAGTAAAGTTTTGCACACGTGAAATTCTACAGTGTATTGTCAAAGGTTGCAAACACCCCCTTGTGTTTTAAAGTATCTAGTTTTCTGTGCCCTTAACAATACCAAGGATTCCAGGCTTTAAATAGTTACCAGTCTGATGGCAAACTCTTGTACTGTGGTTATTTTACTATGTATGTCATTACCCACTAGTTTTGTTAAGCCTATTTGAATTTTAATTGTGCTTCATTTTCTTACTAGCTTGTAAGAGTGCTATATAAATTTTATTCCCTTTTTCTTGTCATGTACAGTAAAGGTATCTGTACTGTATCTGATTTTGTGATTCATATTTTAACTTTAAGATGTCTTTACATAGAGAAGTTTTTACATGGCCACATTTTCCATTCTTTTTCTTTCTCATATTCAGGCAATAAGTATATATTTAAAATGAATAGCACATCTCCATTCATGCAGGTCTTTTTGGGGCCACCTACAGGTCGGAGAGGTGAATTGGTGAATGAAGTCTCGATTTCAAAACCTCTCTTCCAGGACCTTTTAGTAGTTGATAGAGAAGCGTGGAATAAAATGTTTGGACTGGGGCTGATTTGAGAAGGTGTAGGATACCTGGGCTCTGTCTCCACAGGGCATTTCCAGCTGGGTCAGCGGCTCCTGAGTTTGAGCTCATCTTTCCTCCAACAGCCCCTCTTACCAGTTTTCACTCTTGTTAACCTCTCCTTCCTCTCATTCCTAGTGTTTCAAATCCTGACCCGTCCATTTCTTTCTTGGTATCTCTGGGACCTGTCCTTTCCTCCACGTTTCTGTCACTTACCTGCTTTATAGGCTCACCCTGACTTCTTGTTGACTCTTTTTTTAAAAAATTTATTTTATTTTATTTTTTAAATTCATTTTTGGCTGTGTTGGGTCTTCATTGCTGCGCGCAGGCTTTCTCTAGTTGGCGGCGAGCGGGGGCTACTCTTCGTTGCCGTGCGCGGGCTTCTCATTGCTGTGGCTTCCCTTGTTGCGGAGCACGGGCTCTAGGTGCGCGGGCTCTAGAGCACAGGCTCAGTAGTTGTGGCGTGTGGGCTCAGTAGTTGTGGCTCACGGGCTCCAGAGCGCAGGCTCAGTAGTTGTGGCGCACGGACTTAGTTGCTCCGCGGCGTGTGGGATCTTCCCGGACCGGGGATCAAACCTGTGTGCTCTGCATTGGCAGGCTGATTCTTAACCACTGTGCCACCAGGGAAGCCCCTTCTTGTTGACTCTTGCATGTCTCCTTCCAGGCTACCTATCACGGGTCCAGAACAGTTTCCTCAAACATGTTTCCTGCATTGTGTTTTTGGCCTGTTAAATAACGTATTAAACAGTGCGTGAGAACTTAATGACTGTCAGCTTTAAGTGCCAACTCAGCTGTCCGCTTGGTCTTGTTCAGTGGAAAGACGATGGACTTGGGAGTCAGTCTGATCTGCTGCTAACTTGTTCCTTAACCTCTCAATGAGATCAGTGTCTGCATCTGTAAAATGGGAATAGTAACATAGGGCGTTTTGGGAGGATTCGATGAGATTGTGCATATAAAACACCTGGTCCATAGTGTGTAGCTCAGAGTAAAGATTCCGTTCTTCCTCCCTTTCCCTTTCTTTGCTGCCAAACTTCTTTCTCTCTGCTTCTCGAAGGAAGGAAGCCATCCTGTTCCTGCTTGCTTGCTTGTTTGCTGGAATATTTATTTGTTTCTACCTTTGTACACATCATCCCTAACCAGCACTTCCTCCCTTCCCGAACTGGCATCTCTCTGCTAGTTCTTCCAGAATTCAACTCAAAACTCAATTCCAGAATGTCTGTCTTGATTAACCCCACTCACCGTAACTACTGTTTTGCTTTTTATTTCCTTGAATTTAAATAGTGTTTTCCTAATTAGAATATGCTGTTTTGTCATTACGAGCTATGTTTACCATTTCTTAAATTTTTTTTCCTTTTTTAATTTGCAGAATCTGATGTTCCCGCAGAACTCCAGGTGCTGAAAGGACCCCTACAGCAGCCAACCTTCCCTTTTGCAGTTGCAAACCAGCTGTTGCTGGTTTCTCTGCTGGAACACTTGAGCCATGTGCACGAACCAAACCTGCTTCATTCAAGACAGGTGTTTAAATGTTAGTAAGAATAAATTAACCTTGCTAAATAAAACTTGTAAAATTACTCTGTTGTTTAACGCTGTCAGAGAAGCCGCTGGTGTATAAAAATTTGAAATAAGCCTTAGTAGTACATCCTGTAAATTTATTTTATGTTTTCCTTTGGGTAATTCCTTATGAATATCATCCCTGGGGACCCTGCAAAAGATTAATCACCACAAAATTGTGTGTATTTAAAAGGTAGTTCTTTTTGATTTATAAGTGATAATTCATGCAATTTTCGAAGATCTGTCACGGTTTAGTTGGTGAACAGGTACATGAAAATCCCAGGTATTGATTCGGAACTTGTTTTTGCCCAGAGCCCTGAACGGTTGTGTTTTGTGTCGTTGAAGGAAACTGTTTCCCTCTACACATTGAATACTTCCGACACCAAATGTGTGGGGCTTTCCTCCCACCCGGACCAGTTCTTCTGACACCAGCTGGGTGTCTTACAATTCACTTCCGACACTGTCTCCCTGGAGTTGGTGTCAGATCTGGCAGGTTAAGGGCTCAGTCCTACAAGCCTGTCCTCATTTCAGATGCCAGTCGAAAGTAGGAGGTCCCTAGGTTCTCAGGTTACCCACACTTGTGTCTGACTTGGCTCCAAATTGGGGGTTCCCAGTGCCCCTCCTCAGGTTTGATAATTTGCTATAACAGCTCACAGTATTCAGGCAGACACTTACTTTTTAAAAAAAATAAATTTATTTATTTATTTTGGCTGTGTTGGGTCTTCGTTGCTGCGCGTCGGCCTTCTCTAGTTGTGGCGAGCCGGGGCTACTCTTCATTGCGGTGTGCGGGCTTCTCATTATGGTGGCTTCTCTTGTTGTGGAGCACAGGCTGTAGGCATGCGGGCTTCAGTAGTTGCGGCTTGCGGGCTCTAGAGCGCAGGCTCGGTAGCTGTGGTGCACGGGCTTAGTTGCTCCGCGACATGTGGGATCTTCCCGGACCAGGGTTCGAACCCGTGTCCCCCGCATTGGCAGGCGGATTCTCAACCACTGCGCCACCAGGGAAGCCCGAGACACTTACTTATGCTTACCAGTTTATTATAATAAAGGATACAGAGGCACACAGGGTGAGGTCCTGAGGGTCCCCACAGAGTTTGGGTTCCCCACCCTCCTGGCAGGTGGCTGTGTTCACCCACCCTGTACTTTAGGGACTTTTTATTGAGGCTTCATCACGTTGCTATGCTTGATTATCAACTCAGTCTCCAGCCCTTCTCCCCTCCCGGAAGATGGGGGTGTGAAGTGGAAAGTTCTCAGCTTCTAATCAAGGCTTGGTCTTCCTGGGGACCAGCCCCCATCCTGAAGTGACCTAGGGGCTCCAGCCACCAGTCATCTCATTAGCATACAAAAAGACTCATCACTGGAGACTCCAAGGCTCTGAGAAGCTCTTGTGTCAGGAACTGAGGTCAGAGACCAAATATTATGACAAAAGATGCTCCTAATACCCCTATCACTCAGAAGATTATAAGAGTTTTATAACTGTGGAGCTGTGTGTCAGTAGCCCAAGACAACGATCAAAATAATCACAGTGGTTGAAAATGTTTATTCCTGCCATAGGTTACTTGTCTGAGGACCAAGCACAGAAATGAGTAGAATCACAGATTATGGCATTTCTGGTTCAGCTTCATAGATTGAACTCTTGAGGAGCCCACACCACAGATTCTAAGTGTCTTTTCTCCCAAAAGTCTTCCCAAGTCTTGTTTGGTGTTAGAAAGCCTTAAATTTACAGATACTTTTATGTGATCTTAGAAGAACATAATGTTTTTAGTTAAAGGTAATTATTTTGATAAGCTTCATGGGACATAAGAAATGGTAAAAAATGTTATTTGTCCAGTATATACTTATTTTCTTGAATATGTGTTGGGGGGGGTGGGTCGTACAAAAGGGGGTGTTCTGTAGGTTCCAAACCCGGGGATTATTTTCTGGTATAGAGAAGATTATAATGCTTTTTTTTTTTTTATAAATTTATTTATTTATTTTTGGCTGCGTTGTGTCTTTGTTGCTGCACGTGGGCTTTCTCTAGTTGCGGCGAGTAGGGTCTACTCTTCGTTGCGGTGCGCGGGCTTCTCACTGCACTGGCTTCTCTTGTTGCAGAGCACAAGCTCTAGGCTTCAGTAGCTGCGGCTCACGGGCTTAGTTGCTCCGTGGCACGTGGGATCTTCCTGGACCAGGGATTGAACCCATGTCCCCTGCATTGGCAGGCGGATTCTTAACCACTGCGCCACCAGGGAAGTCCTATAATGCTTTTAATATAGTACTCTCACTCCTGATTAAAGCAAAGCTGTGAATCTTGCTGGGTTTAAGATGTTTTAAAATTCCTTATATACAGCCCTTTTAAAGCCTGAACTTTAATACAAAGTTGATTATTTTTTAAAGAGAAATGAGAGTGTTAATATCATTATTACCTTTTACTTACTGTTTCCCTCTTCTGACTGAATTTTGGTTTCCTTTCTTCCTTCGTGTCATGGTGTTCAAAATAAAGGATATTTAAGTAAATGTTTTTGATGTGGTTTAGTTAGTTGACAATCTAAATGGAGAGTTTTTCACATAGAATTTTCTCTATAGTACCTGTATTCCTTGAACAAGTAAAAACCAAGCACTTCTGTAGAAACTTCTTTTTCTGAGCAGCCTCGTCTTGTGACTCGAGACTTGACTTCCCCCCGGGTATTTGGTCTGTACACACATCTCAGATGTGCTCTTTGTGTGTTGGTTAAGGATATTCCATAATTGAAAACAACAGTTCGTATTCACTTTTGTTGTCAGTTCTAATCATTTGTTTCCACTCCTGCCTTTTAAATTTTTATTTATTTATATGTTCTACCCCTCCCCCTCCCTTTTTTTTTTTCTTGCCTTTTTTAAAAACAGAACTTAGTACTTTACTGACTGACCAAGCACGGTAAGCAAATGACTGTAGAATGTAGAGTGTCAGGTAAGAAATAACAGATGAGCCCCTGATCAACGAGTGTAACCAATCATTCCGTCTCTTAAGAGAATCAGTCCCCAAGCTGTAATGTGTGCGTAAACATAACTTTTTTCTTATAGAGGCTATTATTATGACTCTTTATTTTCTGTGTTTTCTTGAAAATTGCCATCTCATTGATGGCCTTTCTAATAATTGTCTTCTATATTTTCTTATAGTACTTTGTCAGACCTTTATCAAAATGGGGCTGCTGTCATCCTTCGCGTGTAGTGGTGAGTTTAGCTCCTTGCGGCTACATCACAGCAGAGCTATTATGCACTTAATGAGGTCAGCTAAGGAGAGAGTTCGTCAGGTAAGCACTAAGAAATGTACTTGGAGTGTGATAAAAACATTTTCATTTCAAGAGAACTGCATTTTAAAGCATTCTGAAATCCTGATTATAACATAGGTTTATTCAACGTTATAACATCTGTTTATTCAACAGATGTTTATCGAATGGCTGCTATGTGTTAGGCTCTCTTGTAGGAGCTGGGGTCCAGGCAGTGAGCAAAATAAAAGTCCCTGCCCTGGGGCGGGGGTGGTGGTGGGATGAATTGGGAGATTGGGATTGACATATCTACACTAATAGGTATAAAATAGATAACTAATAAGAACCTGCTGTATTTAAAAAAAAAAGTCCCTGCCCTCAGGGAGCCGATGTTCTGACAAGCGGGCAGTAAACAGGAGAAAAAGAAAAATACATGGGGTGTTAGGTGGTGGTAAGTGTTAAGGAGAAACATAAAGCAGTGAAGGGCATTAGAAAATGTTGGGAGGGGCCGTGTAGCGTGGCAGGTAGGACCTCGCTGAGACAGGAGCAAGGAGCTGAGGTTGAGGAATGAATCACGCGGAGGGAAAGCATTCCAGGCAGAGGAGCAGCTGTGTGCTGGCCTGTTTGTGAGGCTGACAGGCAGCCAGTGGCAGAGGTGGAGTAAGCAAGGGGGTAGAGGCAGGGCCGAGGGGCAGATGGAGATGGATCTGGAGACGTTTTAATGTCTTTGGTTTTCACTCAGTAAAATGAGAAGTGTTGCAGGGTTCTGAGCATGGGAGTGACATAATCTGACTTTAACAGGTTCTCCCCAGCTGCTGTGTTGAGAATACACAGAGGAGGGGACTGAGGGCAGAAGCAGGGAGACACGTGCAGTCATATAGGCACAAGGTGCTGGGGGCTTGGAACGGTGACACGGGAGCAGTGGTCAGTTTCTGCTTTTATGTGAAGGGGAAGCTGGCGTTGTTTGCCGGTGGCGCTCCTTGGTGAATCTCAGCTTTGTCCTTGGATGGCAAGAATATAGCTTTTTCACGGGTGATCTTTTAGTTAAGAGAAAAATGTCTTCAATTGCAAACTCTTAAGTAATATTGAAAAAGCCATTGGGTGGGTGTGGTTTTTTTTTAAATATTAGTTTGAGCATTTATACTAATCTAACATTGGATTTTGATAGATTCCTTATTCCATGAAATTTTCAAAATGTTTTTTAAAATTAACTTTTTGATTTTAGGGTCCTTGTGAGGATAATTCTCATATCCAGAAGATAAGGTATGTGTTGAATACTTTTTTGACTATGCAAGGAGTAAACTGATCCAAAAGAAATCGGGATTAAGAATTCATCCTGAATTAATCAGAAATTACTAGTGGGATTAAAAATAACGTAGTTAGGGTAGTTTATGAAAATTAAAAACATTGTAAGATTAAAAACTTTTTAAGATTTGCTAAAAATTTTGTAAGATTTCTCATTCTCTCTTTGACTACCCTTCCCCCGCAATTCCATGTGGATTCCATAAGCCCCACTCTTAATTCAGAGCACTGACATCCAGTCCCTGTCAGGGGAACACCACTGAATTTCGGCTGTATGTAGGAAATGCTCGTTTAAAATCTGTAACTGGTCTGAATCATTAAGAAATTTAAGTAAACTTATCACTGAGCTTAGCTACTTAACTCCTGCCTGTTAGTCGTCCTTAGGATTCCTGTTAAAACAATAATAATAAATAATAATATTAACTTAATAATTATTAAAACAATAATTTCTAATTGGAATACTGATTACTGGCAAAATACTTAAAATTAATGATCCCCTTGATACCTCTATTACGCTATTGATTCGCTTGTTATCAAATGTTTTCTTCATAGAGAATGAAAACTTTCATTTTAGCTCATCCTTTCCAAATTATCACAGTTTAGTGATAAACGAGGTTTGCCAGGCTAGTAATACAGTGAACATGGTCTGTCTTAGAACATTTTGGTTCTCTCATGCTTGGGGATTGATTGATTGATTGTGTTTAACTTTCAGATCAAGGGAAGTAGGCTTTGAAGCACAAACTTCACGTTACTTGAATGAATTTGAAGAGCTTGCCATCTTAGGAAAAGGTGGATATGGAAGAGTATACAAGGTGGTTTTCCACATATTTGTTTTGACCCCCTACTCTAAACAATGTATTTGCAGAAGTTGTTTTCATTGTTATTATTTAACGTGCTCAAAGGAAAATTCCTAGAAATCACGTATGTTTACTTTTTATTTAGATTTGTCATTTACAGGGACGTGGGCAGGTTTTAATGTCTTCCTAACCACGTTGGTGATTTAGTGGATTCTGGAAACTTGGAGGTTTTGTTCTGTAGCTAATTTCTATTAAAAAATGTATTACTTGAAAAAGTTTTGCTGCTGTGTTTTGCACATAGCCCTTTTGCTAACATTCCCATTCTTCAGACCTAGAGATTCTAGGAGTTGGACTCTCAGTACAGTTGGAAAAACTATTAGTCTAGTTGACTACGGCTGACTTCTCTGAACATAGTAAAGGGGATGCATAAAGCGTGGAGTCCAAACCACTGAACCGCCAGGGAATTCCCCAGGATGTGTGTCTTTAGCTTAATTTTATCTCTTGGGCTACTTTGGATTATCTAAGGTCAGGTTAAAAGAACTTTCTTTATTCAGTTGGATTTAATGGTATAATATACGTTGTCTTTTCCTCTACTTTTAGGTCAGGAATAAATTAGATGGTCAGTACTATGCAATTAAAAAAATCCTGATTAAGGGTGCAACTAAAACAGATTGCATGAAGGTATGATTTAAAACATTTACTTACTTTGAATAATTGAGTATTTAGGTCCTTCTGAAAGAGTTTGTGTGTGTGTGTGTTTGTGTATTTGGGAAATACTTGGTGATATGGATTGCAGTTTACTAGGAATGGGTTACCATAAAATAAACATCAAGATTAAATTTTTATTTGACTTAAATTTTTTATAGGCACTTTAGGTTGACCACATTTCAGGGTCATTGCTGGGGAAATTAATTCTTTAAGTAAACTATTCATATACAATATATAACAAGCTTTTTATGAAAAACACAGGCGCTCAATTCAGGTCCAAGTCTTCTCCCTGACATGCTGTGTGATCCCAGGCAAACGACCTAGTCCTCTAAGCCACTTCTGTCTCCTGCCCTTGAAAATAGTGGTGACAAGAATGGTTTTATTTACCTTGGAGGTCTGGACTTACTTGTAGGAATGAAATGAGGGAATGATTATATATGAGCCATGGAAAGTGTAAAGTGCTATATGCATGTCAGTTATTTAGTTGCTATAACAACTGCAGGGCTTCCCTGGTGGCGCAGTGGTTGAGAGTCCGCCTGCCGATGCAGGGGACACGGGTTTGTGCCCTGGTCCAGGAAGATCCCACATGCCGCGGAGCGGCTGGGCCCGTGAGCCATGGCCACTGAGCCTGCGCGTCCGGAGCCTGTGCTCCACAACGGGAGAGGCCACAACAATGAGAGGCCCGCATACCGCAAAAAACAACCACAACAACAACAACTGCATTTGTCTCTCACAAAAGTATTCCCATTATTTTAACACAGTCTAGATTCCTCGTACAGAGGGAACAAGTATTATTTAATACCATGAACATTTAACAAATTTGTCAGTAAAAACCAGCTCTAAGTATGTTTCTTCTTCAGGTGCTACGGGAAGTTAAGGTGCTGGCTGGTCTTCAGCATCCTAATATTGTAGGCTATCACACTGCCTGGATAGAACATGTTCACATGGCCCAAAGGCAAGGTGAGCGGTTTTAGATGAAACAGTTGAAGGGTTGGTAAATTTCAGCCTGTGGGTGACATCAGGCCTACGTCTGTTTTTGTGCACCCCACAAGCTGAGAATTTTTTTTTTAAAGAGTTAAATCAAAGGAAGAATTATTTTGTAAAGATTATATGAAATTCAAAATTCAGTGTCAGTAAAGTTTATTAGAACACAGGCTCGTTCGCATGTGTTATCTTTGGCTGCTTTTGCACTACGGAAGCAGGGTTGAGTAGTGGCAGCAGGGTCCCTAGTGCCCACAAAACCTGAAATATTTACTGTCAGGTCCTGTACGGAAGGTTCGATGAGCCCTCGCATAGTTGAACAGCTCTGTTTTTGTCTTTTCTAAAATCTGCCAGTCATTTGAATAAGCTTGGTGTATTTGCATTTTGCCAGAAGGTCGTGACATTTTTAACTTCTTGTCTCATTTGGTCTTACTTATGTATTTTAGCTCTGCCTTTGACTATAAATTAGAAAACTGGGCTGCTTGAAGATTTCCTTTTGTTTCTGTTCAGCAGATAGAATTTCTATTCAGTTGCCATCTCTGGAAGTGATCTCTGACCAGGAGGACCCCAGGTACGTGGGCTGCCGTGTCCTTTCACACCCTAGACGTTACCTCCCGTCACCTGCCTTGGGTCGCCTTTGCTTTTTACGCCTAGGAGCTCAGGAGTGTTTTAGACTTCCTTTTTGCTTATTTTCATTACAAAATGTTAAGTTATTTTCTTCCTTCTCTCAGGTATTTCTCAGTATTTTTAAGTAAATGCTGCTGCTGGACAGATGGGTTGTCTCTTTTGTCAGGAGTTTACCAGTCAGTTTCATACAGGCTTGAAGGGACAGTTGAGGTACACTGGATCTTTTTTTACATTGGTTTTTATCTTTACTGTTTTTTTTTGGCCTCCAGAGATCAGTGTCATGTTAAAAGTGATGAAAGTAACAGCCCATCCATTATCTTTGCCGAATTCACCCCAGAAGAAGAAAAATCCTTGGGAGAATCTGGCGTTGAAAATCAGAATAATAGATTGGTGAACTACAGCGCCAGTGTAGTCACAAGAGATGCCGGTGAATTTGAACCGTCCCTTGAGCCCCAAGGAAAAGGTGTGGCTGACGAGTCTTCCAGATCGATTGTTGGGCATTGGCTGCCACTTGGGCATAATTCAGACCTGGAAGAGAATTTCGCATCCACTGAGGAATCTTCTGAAGAAAACTTAAACTTGTTGGGGCAGACGGAGGTAGATGAGTTTCCCAGAACCTGCGCATTTGCTGTTTCCCTGTAATAACGGCGTGGAGGACGGTGATTAGACGCGGCCGGCCCTGCCCCGCAGGCGGCTTCCCTCCTCAGCTCCCCATCCCTGTCTCTGCCCTTGCTCTTCTGCCCTCGTGCTGCCTCCTGACACGTGGCCCGGGTATTTGGTCCTCCCTCCTTCTCTTAGTAAACTCCTCCTGGTCCTTTTCTGACCTCCCTGACTGGGGCATCTCATAGGTACACCCTGGAGCAGGAAGCAGCACACACGTTCTGTTTCTGTGGTTGGTGAGCATCATGCTATCCAAATATATTTATGCAGAAAGATTTCCTGTATTTTGGAACGTGACTTTAGAACATGTTATTAGAACACAGAATAGCTGTCTGAATGGGTGGATCACCAGGTCAGCTTTCAGTGTCCTAATTACAGTAATTAGGATTACACTGATGTGCTGGTGTTCTCTCCCTTACTGAGTGTTAGTATTTAAACTGGAACGTTAACAGGGTCTGCGCATAACCTGTCGTGTTGGGATCACAGAACTGTATATACCATCTGTACACTCACACGTAGCATTAATTCTGGCTGTCCAGGAATATGAGGTTCTGTATTTTTATGAAACACAAAAAACTTTGAGCAGGTTCCCTGAATATAAAGGAGTTGAGTTTGAGGGACTTTTCATCAGAATCATTTCATTGCTCTGTAATACATTTGGGAAAATTTCCTGAATGGGCTACAGTGAGCTTAATTTTTGCTTACTTTTTTCTTGGACAAATTATTAGTTATGTGAAGCCAGATAAAGTGTGTGCACACTCTGGGGTATCCATAGAGTAGCAGAATACCATACAGCCAGCCTGATGCTGTATCTTCAGCTTTAAAAACTGTTTATCTCGAGAGCAGACTAAACAGTTTCAGGCCCATGGACTCTGTCACGTTCAAGAGCTTCTTCCATTTAATACCTGCCTAACCCCAGCCGGGCCTGCCTCTGCCCACTTGGGTCATGACGCGTTGTGTTGAGTATTGCTTTATTCCTCTGTCTCCTTCACTAGACTTCGGGCTTCTTGGGCAGGCTTGTGTCTGTAGTCTCTGTCCACAGCACGTAACCTGGTGCTTGGCCTAGGGTTAGGCAAGGGAGCATTTGTCCGCTAAATGGTGCAGATGGGAGCCAGTGGTGTGTCGCCCCCTAGGTGCAGTACCACCTGATGCTTCACATCCAGATGCAGCTGTGTGAGCTCTCGCTGTGGGACTGGATCAGAGAGAGGAACCAGCAGGGCCGGGAGAGCATGGATGAATCCGCATGTAAGTACCATGTGGGTGTTCAAGGGCTGGGCTGGGAACTACAGACAGGCCTGCCGCCTTCTGCCTGCAGGTGCTTTAGATTGGGGGAAAAATCACATTTTTAAAATATAAGTAGGTATTTGGAAGTTAATATTTTCTGTTATAGATACATAGTTTGTTGATATTTAAGAGTACTATGCTAGAATTTAGTATAATGATTTCAGGTAGAAAAGTCTTGTAAAAAATTTTTAAGGGAAAATTTAAATATTTGTTTTACTTTTTTAAACTGAAAATGTGATACTTTGGGACTTCCCTGGCAGTCCAGTGGTTAAGACTCTGCGCTTCCACTGCAGGGGGCACGGGTTCGATCCCTAGTCGGGGAACTAAGATCCTGCATGCCGTGCAGTGTGGCCAAGAAGAAAAGAAGACTGAAAATGCGATATTTCTATAAAAAGAAACCTTTAAAGAAATGCTGATAGAAGGGCATGTGGTCAAAAGTTTGTCTCCCTCAAGACCCATATCCGCCCGCTCCCCTGCAGTTATACAATAGCCTCTAGAAGTGCTCTGTTAGGTTAATATTTGTAGAGTATTATAACACTGGTTCTCAGCTTAACACTGCACGTAGAAATCAACTGGGGGACTTTTAAAAAGATGTTGTCAATAAAAAAAAGTAACTTTACAGTGGAAGAAACGTGACAAACGCCCCCTCAGCAAGTAGTCAAGGTCAGCATCGACAGCGATAACTCACGTTGATAGTATGTGCCCTTGATAAGAGGCTGTGAGAAGGGCACGGTGTCTCTGCGCTTTTCCTCCCCCAAACCCATAACCCCAGTCTAATCATGAGAAAAACAGACAAATCCCAGCTGGGGGACATTCTTCAAAATACCTGACCAGTACTTCTCAAAACTGTCAAGGTCATCATAAACAGGAAAAGTCTGAGAAACTGTCACAGACCAGAGGACCCTCAAGAGGCATGACAACTCAGTGTAATGTGGTATCCTGGATGGAATCCTGGAGCAGAAAGAGGACATTAGGTAAAAACCAGGGACGTCTGCATAGGCTGTGGACTTGTATCGGAATCGGTGCATTGTGACATATACCAGACTGATGTAAGGTGTTGGTGACAGGGAAACTGGGTGTGGGGTAAGTGGGAACTGTCTTCTCAGGTTTTCTGTAAATCTAAGACTGTTTTTAAAAATGAAATCTTTTTAGAAAAAGGGTGTTGTCTGGGACCACACCAGTAATTTTTCTGTAATTGGTCTTGGATAGGGCTTGGCCTTTGTTATTTTTTGGTGAAAGTTCTCTTGTTGATTCTAATGTGCGGCCAAAGTTGAAGTTCACTGCGGTAGATGATCAAAATAGGGGATGCGAGTGACCTGATTTTAAGTAAAGGCTCAACTAAATATCAATCATGAATCATTTGCTGTTCACTCCTAGTGACACTATAACCCTTTATTTGGCCTAAAACACAGGTCAGTTGGCCTACTCAGAATCTTAGATTAGCTTCCCATGGAGACGGAGACATAACGTCTCTCTCCAGCAGCTCCTCAGTGCCCCTCTGTTTGCCATGAAATTAGAACATCCCAGACTTCGTTCAGTTCAGTCATGGTAAGTGGTGCGTGGGGTATTTTTAGGGCCCGGTAAAACTGGATCCTTGGCCTGCTGCATGCACATTCTAGTGCTATGTGCCCATCTTTGTGGAAAGAGAATCGTTCATTTCAGCCCCGTGTGCAGTTAATCTTGAAGCTTACGTTGGGAAAGTGAGTCCTCAACGAAGTGTGGGGTGAGAACTCTAATCTATACCATCCAGTACGATAAACCCGTCAAAACAGTGAAGGCAAGAGATGGATCATACTGCTAGCAGGATGTATATTTTTCTTTTAAAAAATATTTTAAAATAAAAAGTTTTATCTTTGTAGCATTCCAGCCCTGTGTGTCCAGCTTTACATCAATCACATTTTTTACGTGAATCATTCCCAGCTCCCATGAGCGGCACACCTGGGTTTGAGTCATGGCTCTGGTACTCACCAGCTAGAAGGTTTTGGGCAAGTCAGTTACCAGTTTTGTCTCTATCCTCACCTGTAAAATGTGGATCATCCCCATTTTATGGGGTTATTGTGAGGATTAAAGCAGTGTCTGCAAAGGATGTAGCACTGGGTGGAAACTGTGATCACTGGAGCAAGCCTGTGTATAATTACTGAGTCCTCCAACAGTTACCTACCGTTTGGATGTGTTAGGTGAGTTAAAAGGAAAACCGAATTAAAGACAGACCAAAGTAAGGTAGTTATTCTGAATAGTTGGGAAAGTCAGAAAGCCCTTCTTGCATTTCTTCCCAGACAGGTTGGTCACTTCAGGGGCGGGGTGGGGGCGGGGGGGGGTCGTCATACTAGAGGTACTTGTAATGGAACCATTGTTTTTGTTTTATTTTTTAAATTTTTATTTACTTTCTGGCCGTGCCACGAGATTTGCAGGATCTTAAGTTCCCCAACCAGGGACTGAACGCGGGCCCCAGTAGTGAAAGCGCAGAGTCCTAACTACTGGACCACCAGGGAATTCCCTGGAACCATTGTTTTTACACACACACACACACACACACACACAGAGTTTTCTGTCTTAAATACTTGAGGTCCCTAAATTATATGCTAGACAGTGTAAAAGGAGGGTGTGGAATAGGTTTGAGCTCTATAACAAAGTCGGCTCATTCAGGGAGAAGGGAGCATGTGGTGCTCTCGTGCTCAAAGGTAAACAATAGGTTTATGATTTTATTTTATGTATTTATTTATTTAATATATTTATTTATTTTGTTTATTTATTTTTGGCTGCATTGGGTCTTCGTTGCTGCGCGGGGGCTTTCACTAGTTGCAGCCAGCGGGGGGCTACTCTTCGTTGCGGTGCGCGGGCTTCTTGTTGCAGTGGCGCGGAGCACGGGCTCTAGGTGCTTGGACTTCGGTAGTTGTGGCTCGTGGACTCTAGAGCGCAGGCTCAGTAGCTGTGGCGCACGGGCTTAGTTGCTCTGCGGCATGTGGGGTCTTCCTGGACCGGCGCTCGAACCCGTGTCCCCTGCATTGGCAGGTGGATTCTTAACCACTGTGCCACCAGGGAAGTCCCTGATTTAGTCTTACCAAACCTCTCCACCCTCTAAATTCCCATATTATGTTATGATATTAATAGATTAATTAATTCGTTTACCTTTTCCCCCCTCTACTTCATTTGTCCATCATTTTTGGAAAATGTGGCATTCCAAATCTTCCAGGCAATAGAAGCTCACCCCTTGGGCTAACATAATTTATCTTTTTTCTTATTCTGTTATTTGTAATAATGTGTTTAATCCACAGCGGGCCAGGACACCAGATTTATTAGCATTAAACCCCAGATGTCAGGGGTTGAAGGGGACTGAAACGTAGTTTAATCTAGTCACCCGACGCCTGAGAATTGTTTACAGAGCAGTTAATACAGGGGCTCTGAGTGACATGAGAGGTCCTCTCTTTCTGGTGACAGAAGTCCATCGACTCTTGGGAGCTAGTTTGCAGTGGCTTCTTTGTTTGCTGATTTCTAGGTTTGAAACCATTGTGGAGTATTGACTGTGTTGACAATCTGAATGTTGTGTGGTGTCAGGTGTTAATGTATTTATAACTACGTTCATTACATGTTTTTTTTATAAAGTTATTTATTTTTCGTTGCGTTGGGTCTTCATTCCTGTGCGCGGGTTTTTCTCTGGTTGTGGTGAGCGCGGGCTACTCTTCGTTGTGGTGCATGGGCTTCTCATTGCAGTGGCTTCTCTA
Source organism: Orcinus orca (assembly GCF_937001465.1). Classification (NCBI taxonomy): domain Eukaryota; kingdom Metazoa; phylum Chordata; class Mammalia; order Artiodactyla; family Delphinidae; genus Orcinus; species Orcinus orca. Next base: position 83,102,168 of record NC_064574.1, on the reverse strand, counting down.
GTTGTGGAGGAGGGGCTTCAATAGTTGTGGCATGTGGGCTCAGTAGTTGTGGCTCGCGGGCTCTAGAGCGCAGGCTCAGTAGTTGTGGTGCATGGGCTTAGTTGCTCCGCAGCATGTGGGATCTTCTTGGACCAGGGCTCGAACACTTGTCCCCTGCATTGGCAGGCAGATTCTGAACTACTGCACCACCAGGGAAGTCCCCTCATTACAGTTTGATGTTATGTAACAAGTGAAAAACTATTAGAGAAATAAAACTATTTTTTTTAACTTAAAGGTCCTTATGTTATGGCCAGTGTTGCAACAAAAATTTTTCAAGAATTGGTGGAAGGTGTATTTTACATACATAACATGGGAATTGTACACAGAGATCTAAAGGTAAGTGGGGAAGATTAAATCATTGACAGCTGCTTACAGGGATGACTTGGGTATTGGTTTATTGAATTAAATGAGATCATGTACCCTAGTTTATTTACCTCGGAGGTTATCATTACCTTTATATTGTATAAATCATTGTTCCATAGGTCTAGAATGTGAAAACTTTAGATTGAATTTAAAAGGAGTAATCTTTGGGCATTCGAAAATTCTAGCTGTTTTCAGGTAGTAAGTGTGCTCTGAGTACTAATATAACTGATGATGCTAAATGTATTTCATGCTGACAAAAATACTCATTTCTGCCTTAGAGGTAAAATCTGTTTCTGTAATTATCCCTCTTAAAAGAAATTTAACATGGGAAATTTTTTTCTGCTGTTTCAAAAATCTGTAATGACTATTCCAATTTTTATAAAAGACTATCAAGAAAGAGAGACAATAGGGAATTCCCTGGCGGTCCAGTAGTTAGGACTCCAAGCTTTCACTGCTGGGGGTGCGGGTTCAGTCGCTGGTTAGGGAACTAAGATCCCGCAAGCCGTGCGGCATGGCCAGAAAAAAAGAGAGAGCGAGAGAGAGAAAATGTATTTACTTCTTTGGCTGAGAGTTTTAAATTAATTTACTTACTTTTGGGGCAAAAATTAAATCATGGAAAATGCATTTAAAAGACTATTTAGGAAGAAAAAGTTAATGTGCAAATCATTTTATTTATTTATTTATTTTTTAAACATCTTTATTGGGGTATAATTGCTCATTTTATTTTTTGAAAAAGGTTTAAGAACCAGTAGTTTGTGCATTTGGGATGTATAAGGTGATGGGTTAAGTATTTTCTGGGTTCACGTCTAGCCAGAAAATGCGATGTGAGTTACTGAAGTTCTGTGGCTCTGTGCAACTTTGAGATCTTATTTCAGGAGGTGAGCTAAACCATAATAACCAGATACAGAATTCCAGATCTTCCCTGGGAGAAGTCGCTTCAAGTGCTGTTTTTGTTTCTCCCCACAAATATTTCTGACATTTCTTTTACAGTTGTCCTCTAGGGATAAGGGTTTTTGAGATAACTTTATTAGGGTTTCCCTTAGGAGGTGGAATTCTGGGAGCATGATTCCTGCAGGTAGAATTCCTTGGTCATTGGTCAGTCTCAAAGGATAAGAGTGGTAAAGCAGCCTGGTGAGAAGTGCTGTGTCTCTTATATTGGAACCACTCTGGAAGGTACATATATATCAGAGATTCCCCATTTCTTGTTAATATGTTAACATTGGCTTCAAATTCGAGCAAGAGATTATTGCCTCTCTGCCTCCAAAACACCTCGTGGCTCGTGGCTTGACCTTCACGGTCCTGCGTATTCACCTGGGCTCTGTGAACGAGCAGCAGGCGGATGCAGCTCAGGCCCGCGGCCAGCAGCCGGCCGGCCTTGCTTGACGCGGTGCACACCGCCAGCTTCAGGGCCATGTTGCCTGTGGAGGAGACGGCGCAGTTGACGTTTGCCCCGTGGGCAGTGAGCGTTTCTATCACCTCCTTATTCAGTATATCTGCAGCCATGTGCAGGGGTGTCATGCTGGACTCGTTTATGGCGTTGACCTGGGCACCGTTGTGGGCCAGGATGGAGAGAACTGGGTAGGTTCCGTACGTGATGGCCAGGTGGAGCTGGGAGTGCCCGTTGCTGCTGTCCGCTCGCGCATTCACCTGGGCCCCGTGTTCGCACAAAATGCGGAGACACAGGACGGTGTTGTTCTGGATGTCTGTCAGGATCCTTTGGATTCTGTTCCCCGGCTTCGTCCACGTGGCAGAGGTGATGGGCCAGTGCAGAAGCATCAGGTGGCGTGTGGTGAGGCCTCTTGTGTCTCTGGAATAGGTACTGATGGCAGATTGCACTCAGTTCACAGTGGGAATGGCTCGACGCGGAGAGCTACTGCTTAAGAAGGCAACACTTATTTAAGATAATCCCCCGTAATTACTCTAGAGAAGTGTTTGAGAATCTGCATTGCTGTTTAATTTCTTGGGGTATCCCAGCGTCTTGCGGGGACAGGGTGGTATGCATCGCAGCACGGAGGGGCCCAGCTTCCTATTGCAGCTCATGTCAGCTTTGTTACTCCTGCTGGGACGGTGGCCTCTTCCAGGTTGCATCTCAGTTAGCTCTGTGTCCACAGCCCCTCAGGGCTGTGCTGAGTTAGCAGCCATTCAGTAAAATTGTGCGGACTCGAGTGTGATCCGGAATTCCCACAGAAGTGAGCCGTGAAGGGGCAGAACGCCCGCTGACTCAGTCCCTGGTGGCCCCGCACCGGCTCCTCTACCTGGCCTTCTCACTCGTGTGTGTGGATGGCAGGGGCTGCAGCTGGAGTTTATCGTCAGTCCCTCCCCAGCACAGGCGGAGTGAGAGTTTGACAACTCGGCCCTCATCTCCTTTCCTGAAATCTCTCAGGATTGCCTCCAAAATTCCTTGATTGTGGCAGAGAAAAGGGAAGGTCTCTTATGAGCATCTGACCGCTCCACTGCGATGAGAAGATGACTTTTCAGTTCACCTGTTGATTTAGTGTAAGCCCTGCACCAGGGGTGTGGGGAAACAGCAGACTCCCCACGCTGCAGAGCTTACAGTCAGGTGTGGAAGCATTAATCCGAAAGAGCTAAGTAAACAGGCCAGTGGGCAAAGAGGTCTGCAGGCCCCACCCAGGGCGAGAAAGGGTGGGAAGGCTGTACTGAGGAATCCTGTGGGGAGGGGGAACATGATGGTCCAGTCCTGGGAGGACCTGCAGAGCTGGAGTGGGGCTCGGGGGCAGGGTGAGAGCAAGACGGGGTGGGGCGCCCTTCCGGAGCGTGGTAAGGATTTGGGGCTCGACTCTCTTTTATACCATGTGCTTCTCCCATTCATTCAGATGATATTTATTGGGCACTTAGGAAGTGTCAGCATTGGTTTAGGCGGTGAAGATATATTGGGAAGCAAGATGAACTTCTTTCCAAGAAAATCCCTTGCCTCTTTCCATTTTCTTATTTTTCGTATCTAACTTAGGTTGTTAAACTCCCTGAGGGCTGTGACCAGGACTTAATTTTCCACAACACCATTGCTGAGCGCTTAATACTTAACGATGCTTTAAGTGGGCTGACTGATTTGTGTTCCTGTATTATTTCCGGTTTTCAGAGGATCTCATCTAGTCAGTAAGGAAATTGGTTTATTCCAAACGTGGTAACCTGTAGTCCATCACCTGTGGAGAATGGATGAGTCCAGACATGATCGGGAAAGGAACACAGATCGTGTGTGTCCTCATTTAGAAACAGTCACCTGTTGAGTTAACTTACCTTACTTCTGGGTCTGCTTCATGTTCTAACAAACAAAGCAAACTCTGTGCCTTGCGGTATTCCGCAGCCAGGATGGGGATGATGGACTGCGTCTGCTTTGGGGGGAAAAATACATTACAAGTAGCCCGATATAGTTAGAATAATTGTGTTAGCTTGCTATTTCAAAGGAAATAATTGTATTTAGCATCTCTTTGGTTCAGTATTTCTCTGTTATGTGCACTGAAATTCTCCTTTTGCGTTTTAAATTACCCCAAACCAGTCAATTTTAGATTGATATTATAAAAATCTGTATTTTACATACATGCAGATTTACCAAGGCAGCAGATATAATTTACTTAAAGCTTCGAAAGTTGATTCTTGTGAAGAGCTCATTGTGTAAAATTAATGGTAATTGCTATCAAGTCCCTTGGTCCTTAAATTGGCCCAGAGAGTCATTGACAAGTAGGTTTTGTTTTTTAAGCCTTTGCCAAAGTCATAGCATCAGTAGTATAACCTGCACGTTTAGGGTTTCACAGTTAATGCTGCTTGTATTCTGTCTACGATTAGCAGAGCTGTTTATGCGAGTTCTTTACACACACACACACACACACACACACACACACACGCCTTTACAGCACGACTGCAAGATAAGGGCAGAGGGTGACTTTCTGAAAAAAATTTAAGTTATAAGGGTAATAATTACTGTATAAAAATTCAGAAAATGAAAAACTATATGTAAAAAAGGGAGAAATAATTCCAGCACACAGACATAATCAGCACTGGCACATCTGAGAGGATGACATTGATGTTCTTCCAACCAAGCGAGCCCCAGTCTCTGCCCCTGTGATCCCTGGAAGGAGTCGTCGCAGACTCAGCAGAACACGGCTTTGGGTGTGCGGTGTGCTCAGCGTGGACCATCCAGCCTCGGGCACGGTGAAGGCAGCCAGGTGTAGTGAGTCCTCAAGAATCAGGTGGCGCTCCTTCTGAAGCATCACGTTTTTTTTCCTCAAAGTGACTGAGAGGAGAACGCGGGTACCTGGCTCAGCAGTGATCTGTAGCTGGTGGAGTTGGCCAGAACGGCCGTGGGCTGGTTGACAGGCGGCTTCTAAGCAGAGCCCGGAGTGCGGTGCTGCCCTCCCTCAGGATGGCCTCGTAGAGCCCGGTGTGGAATGACACCACCGCGCCCTCTTCCGGGGCCTGGGCCCCGTCAGCCACCAGCCCCCTGCTGCCTCTCTTGGTTATGTTTCCCATGAGTACAACTTCGAGGGGGGACTTAGGAATTCAGGGCAAACGCGTTACAGAATTGGTCAGTCTCAGTCTCTTTATGATTCTTTCCATTCAGTTCTAGAACTGTTGAGAATGGTATCCGTGAAGATGATGATGCATTTTTATATCAGAACCAAACTTTTTCACATGTTGTTCCTGTATCTACAGTGCCAGCTACAGGAGCACAGTTTCCAGGACTTTCTACGTAGTCACAAAAGTGTAGCCAGATTACCATCTTGCACCTAAGATTGTTTCTGTTTTCTCTTCCCATTCAGCTACTGTTAGAAAAACCTGACAACGCTAAAATAAGGGAATTTATACAAACAAAACATTTACATTAAGAAGACCTAACTTTTAAGTTAAACGCTTTCTAGTTTTTAATGGAATTCCACCCCGCCTCCAACAGAGGTGCATTTTCCACTGGTCTGGGGGTACTTCCATCGGGAAATGTGTTGGGTCTGTGATGACTGCTTCAATAGAGTGAAATGTGTACCGTTAGAGTGTGACCTGGCCGTCCCCAACCCTGGCTAACATGTTAGATCATCTGGGAGCTTTAAAAAACATCAGTGTTTTCATTAAAAATAACAATAATCAAAGTCTTTGACTTGTTGAGAGGATAGTAGTTATTAAAACCTTCTCGGTGACTCTGAGGTCCCGTCAGGGCTGAAATGCACTTGTGCACAAGCACGCTCTACGTTAGTGGAATAAGCTGGGGACTTTAGGTAATGTCGACGCCTGTGTCCACCTCCAGGAAATCTGATTTAATCCGTCTGGGCAGTGGCTTGGCCGCTGAGATTTGTTTAAAGTTCCTCCGGTGATGCTGATGTGCGGCCGAGTTTGAGAACCACTGCTCTCATTTTTAATTCTTGAGGGGCTGTTGGCTCCTGAGTTGAAAACTCTCAGCATCTACATGTTTTCACTATTCATTCTAGAACACTGTGGGGTTGACCTGTTCTGTTTGTTTCCAGCCCAGAAATATTTTTCTTCATGGCCCCAATCAGCAAGTAAAAATAGGAGACTTTGGCCTGGCCTGTGCAGACATCATCCAGAACACAGACTGGGCCAATGGAAATGGAAAGAGTAAGTTTGTTTTGGTGGTTGTTTTTGTTTGGTTTTGCATTAAAAAAAGAGAGAGAGAGACATGGTTGAACACTGTCAGTATTTAAAGAGAATCAGAAAGACTTAACAGCAAAGGTGAGATTTTAAAAAAAAGCAACTATCATTTCCTTGGGAGCTGCAATGCCCTGCTCAGTCAGGGGTCTTTATGTAGACAGTGCTAACCCTGCCGTGCTTAATCTCTGGCTTTTCAAATTACAGGGACACCCACACATACCTCCAGAGTGGGCACTTGCCTGTATGCTTCCCCTGAACAGTTGGAGGGATCCGAGTATGATGCCAAGGTAGTGTTTGTTCCCTTCTACCCTTTCAGTGGACTTACCCTGCAGTTGTAAGTAACAAAAAGTACAGTAAATGCAGTGGAAGGTCTGACGTCGAAGTCATTTGGAAATAGCGGAGTGTGGTAGGTTATCTCTTACATCAAACTACCATAGTGCGGAGCCTCACTTTTCAACTGAATCTGACTTTTTTAGGCTATTTTACTATTTCCAAATCCGTGGGTGTCACAAAATAATTTTTGCAATGAGCTTTCCCTTTAAGATACCACCTTCCCCTCAGGAAGGCAGGATTCACCAGAGTCTGTTTTCAGCCGTTCATTCTGCCTTCAAGCTTAGGTAAATCAGTGCCCCCGACAAGTGTGCCACCTGCTTCCCTCTGAGGCTGAATGAAGATGCGGAAAAGTTTTAATCCAGCTCGTTCCTCGAAGGAATGTTAAAGTAAATTCTTTTCTCAAAATAACAGCCTAGTAAATTTTCTTCCTTTTGATGAATCATTCAACTTTTTAGTGATTGGGAAAGAGCTGCCAGAAAAACCATGGCAGCTCCGAAAATCCTATGTAGTAAACACCTTCCTAAAAGACTGTTTTTAGGAAAAGTGACAGGTTTTATGCAGAGTTTGCTAAAACTTTACTAAGAATGCCTAACTCTTAGCGGAGGCAGAGGTGGGGCCGGGGTAGGCCGCAGGGACCCTCGGTGACCTCTCATGTCTCTCTCAGGCTATACCTGGCCTGGGTTTTCAAGGAGCAGTGGAGTCAGTTGTATGGTAGTGACCGCTCTGGGTGGCCGGGATCACCCCTGCCCCTCACCTGGCCCTCAGTCCTTCGTGCCCCTGGATGCCCCTTTTTGGTGTTAGAGCTGGGGATTGCAAGAGTACAGTCATCTGTCTGTAGATCACCTACAGTAGATCCAGCTGGCAGACACCTGCCTCTGTGAGGGACGAGCCAGCCCGCTGTGTTCCCTCCGTTGTAGGGACTGTCGATCATCCTTCTGTAGAAAATCCTCTCGCTTTTGAAAGGAAGGTGGGTGGGAATGGAAATGTTACTCTGTGTATTTCACTACTGATTGACCGTTTCCCCCCTTTTTTAGTCAGATATGTATAGCTTGGGTGTTATCCTGCTGGAGCTCTTTCAGCCATTCGGGACAGAAATGGAGCGAGCACATGTTTTAACGGGTTTAAGAACTGGACAGATCCCCGAGTCCCTCAGTAAAAGGTGTCCCGTCCAAGCCAAGTACATCCAGCACTTAACCAGAAAGAGCTCATCCCAGAGGCCGTCTGCTGTTCAGCTGCTGCAGAGTGAACTCTTCCAAAATTCTGGAAATGTATGTATGATTTTTTTAATACTGGGGGAAATATGAAGCTTAAAATGGAATTTGTTTAAATTGTGAATCCCATTTCACGAAGCGCAGTTGAGCTTAGAGTCAGGTTTATGGAAACAAAATATTTCAACCCATTCTCAGAGTTGCCAGTGGCGTACTTGTCAGGTAAGCTAGATGACCACTGCCAACTGTCTACTCTGAAAATGGTCACATGGGCTCCAGTTTCGAGCCTCATCTTGCTAAGTCAAAAGGTTTTAGTTTTCCTTTCCAACTGTGGTATATGGCCTTTTATGAATGATTATAAAGTATCTACTAGTAGAACGGCACACACACCAAAGGATATAGGACAGCAGTGCTTCTCAGGGGAGCTGGAGCATCTGTGGCTGAGACCGCCTTACCCACCCTGAGATCTCAGCATCCCCGTGTGGAGTCTGGTTTTCTGTCCTGTGAGGGGTCCTGCTCCAGGCAGCCATCCCCTTCCTCCGTCCTGACGTGTCGTTTCAGTGCCAGGTATACACAGAAACTTTCTAAGACTTAAAAAAGCTTGACTCAAAGAGAAATTCACAGGTTCTCTAGTGCTTTGCTACTCAAAGTGGGTCCTCCGACCAGCGGCATCAGCCTTACCTGGGAGCTTGTTAGAAACACAGGCTCCGGGGCTCCCCCCCAGACCTGCACTGTAGTGAGATCTCCGAGTAACTTATACCCAGCGTGTGAGCAGCAGTGGGTGGACGCACCGGCTCCAGAGTGCAGGCTCCAGACCAGCAGCGTAAAATCACCATGAACTCGACAGAATTCTTAGACCGCCCCCCCTCTTCCCCCACTGACCTATAAAAGAGACATCTGGGGGAGAAGGGGCTGCTCTCTGAGCTTCTGCAAACCTCGAGGCGGTTCTGATGCACACGAGTTGGGGAACCCCTTGCAACTGGTTAGTTGATTTGTCTTTTGTTTAAGGCTTATTTGTGTTCAAGTAAAACAGTGAATTTTAGTAGATTGAACAGTAAATGGGTAGGTGTAGTGCTTTTCTCTCAGTCTCTGAAAATAGCAGATGTGGTTGTTAAATTGATATCCTTGTATGGAGAGAATTTTCTAACTCCCTGTGAAGCTAGAGTAGAGACCGTAGTTATTTGTTGTTAATGGTAAGGATTTCTCCTTCTTGCAGAATTGTTTATAAAGTAACCTGTGCATACCTGCAGAGATAAATTTGCATAGACAGGTGGCCCTCACTTTGCACTTTGTGTAGTGCAGGACTGTGACAATGACCACGCAGAGCTCACAGCATACAAAAGGAGCTTAATAATCAATGGGGAAAGTTACGGTCGTTCCATGACCTTTAAAAATGTTTGTCAGAACATTAAAACTCTCTTATTATCAGTTACAGATGTTTGTGGAAATGAAAAAAATTATAAAACTATAATTGAGAATGAAAGTGTTTCAAGAGTAGTTTGAATAGTGCCCACCATCTTGTCCTGGAACTTAGGGCACGGAGTGAGCATCTTTTCTGTGTCCTGGTGACTCGTCATACTCCTCGCTAAGTTTGGGTCAGTTTCTGGCATTTTACCTTCGGCACTTTTGACGTTATGATCCGTCCCCAAGAGTTCTTTAATGTGAAGTTTTCTTGGGGCATCTTCATCCTTCTCCTGCTCATGTTGATAAGCGGTCTTCGCTCAGGGCGTCCGATGGTGGCGGGATCAGCATTCCCACGATCAGCTCTTTCGTCTGTAACACCGTGCGTTTGATATTCACTTCTAGCATCCTCACTTTTCATGACTTTGCTGTACTTTCATCTTCGTTGGCCAGTTCCCTTTCAAAAACGTCACGTGGGTTTATCACTGGGAGACAGGAGGCAGCACAACTCCACACACTGCCCGTGTGTGAACCGACTAACAGGTGCACGGTGACCAACCAGCAAAGCCGTTGAAAGAAGTGATGATTGTTCCTGATTATGACATGTATGGTGGGTCACATAGTGTTTCGTGGACTGAAGTGCTAAGGCAATTAGTCACTATACCTTGGTAACTGACACTTAACCCACGTTGCTGGGTGACGCGTAATAAGCTGTGAGAACTGGAATCCACGCATATTGGAAGTGTGCAGAGAGGCAGGCCTGTATGTTTAAAAGTAAAGGAAGAAGCCGTTGTAACGGAGCTTAAAATTTTCTCTCTTTACAGGTTAATCTCACCCTACAGATGAAGATACTAGAGCAAGAAAAAGAAATTGAAGAACTAAAGAAGCAGCTAAGTCTCCTCTCTCAGGACAAAGGGGTTAAGAGGGTGACTTGAAAGATGGGGGTGTGCCCGTGTAGCCTCAATAGGCTCTGTAGATATGAGAGTGGACTTTTTAAGCTAAATAGTCAGCTGGAATGTAAATTTTCAGTCTTTATTAGGGTGTGGCTGGTATAACTCTAATTGCATTTAGTGAGCCTGTATAAGACGTATTAAAGCGAGGCTGTGAAAGTACCCTTTAAGGCTGGCATTTTGAACCGGAGACTGCTCGAAACGAAGCCTGTTCTGTTCTTGCCTTTCTCCTACCCCACACGCTCCTTTTCCTGGACTTCTCACTTTAATATTAACCGTCCATCCAGTCTCTGAAAGTGAAAGTGTAGGCCTCATCCTCAGCTGTTCTTTCTCTCTTGAACTCTGCCTGTTGACCACCAAGTCCTCCTCTAGGTTCTACTGCAGAAACCTAAGTGTGCTCTGGACCCATCGCTGCCCAAGCCCAGGCCCGCGCATGAGCTGCACCGTTCCAAGTGGACAGCTGCTGGCCTTCCTACCCTCCACACTGCGCTGTTCCCACGGGCTCCCTCCTTCCTCACAGACTTGCTTCCCCCCAAGTCTACATTCCTTGAAGGCAGCGATATGATACGTTCGTGTTTGTACCCCAGTGTGCCTGCCACGTAGCTGGCAATCGTCACGGTATATTGCATACAGTGTTGCTGGGTTTTAAATAAAATGAAAACCACAAATTAATTATATGATGCATTTATTGATATTTAACCACTGGCCTAGATAGAGACTTTGATTTTAGTACAAGTCCCTTTACCAATAATAGGCACAAAACAGCACCATCCTTAAAATTTAAACCTGTTAAAATCAGTGACTGAGGCTCACTGAAGGAGCTCGAGGGCCATGTGAAAAGGGGCCAGGTTTTCACAGGCCCTCATCCACTTCTGCACGTTGGCTGGCGCTGTCCCACTGCAGCTCCCTGTCTGCCGGAGAACGGACCACAGCACGACATCCGCCACCGTGAGTTCATTCCCAACGAGCCAGGGACTCTTCCCGAGAGCAGAGTTCATGGAGCGGAACACAGCGGCTTTTTCTTTACTGCTTCCCTCTTTTAGCTGAAAAATCGCTATATCTACCCAGCTATCTATGAGGGTTAAATTCACAGCATCCTGCTTCTGGCCAAAGAGAGAGAACAGGAAGCGTGCAATGTTCCCTTCTCCTTCGATGGGACACATCGTTTGGACACTGAACTTCATCTGAGTCTTCGGCACTGAAAAGAAATAAGCACTCCATGAAATGTCAACAAGAGCAGCACCGCCGGAGGAAGTGCTTGTAGAGCGTGGCAAGGGGAGTCCCTGTTGGTCACGAACTGGTGGCGAGGGAAAGTGTATTTTCAAGAAAATCGCAGTTTTAGTCGGTCTCCAAAAGGTTAGTAATATTCAAGAAAGTTTAAACTGCAGGTTTAAACGGTGCAAACTTTAAGTTATAAAGTAACCATTTCTGGTATTTGATGATGACAGTTTTCAAGCTAGAAAGGACCTCAGACCATCTGTTCCAACCCCTGTGCCTAAGGACCTGGGCATGAGGCCTGGAGACCAGGGGTCCCATCTCCCAGGCCAGGACCTCCTGCTGCCCTCACCCTGGCTCTCCACGTGTGGCTGAGGGCAGTAAGGCCTCGATGGATGGACATGAACTCAGTTCCCTCTGTAGGAACTTAACCGGGAGAAGTGCACACACCAGTGAGATAACGAATAAATGACATCCTGCCACCCTTTAATGGATAATGTCCATTAAAAGAGGACGTCAGTGTCCCCATAATGATGGGTTTTGGAATGTGAGGGCAAGACGGCCGTGACAGCCGTGACTCCCCTGCCCTGGCCGGTTAGACAGGATTCCCTCGGAGACTGCCCTCAGTTGAGACCTTCACCTTCCCAGAGGAAGGAGAGCATCTCCGGGCCAAAGTGTGCCTGCTCCTCTTGTAGGACCCCCACAAGCTCTCTAGACTTTGACGGCAAGCAGCCGAGGAGTCTGCGCAGCTGCAGGCCGCCCCTTTCCCATTCCCCATTGCCTCCTAGTCACGCAGCCCCTCCGCTTACCATCCTTCCAAATCAGAGTAAAACCCAGCTGGTACTCGTGACGGGGCTGCTGCCTCGTCTGCTCGCCGAAGCACTTGAGGAGGTTTGCCGGCACACTCTTGACGGCTGAGTGCGTGTGAACAGTGGACAGGACCTTGTAGTGGTCACAGAGCAGCCGGTGCAGCACGAGCAGGGAGAGGGGTGGCGAGGCGGGGTTGGCGTTGATCACGATGTCCTTCAGTGCCCCGTAATCCTGGGGAGCAAACCCCAACAGAGCAGATGACACCAACAGCAACCCGAGTGCTGACACTGTACCAGGTGCTGTGCTTAGAACCCCACCAGGCTTCTCTAAAGAATCGTCACCTCCCGGGAAGAAGGTACTAATGTCACCCGACCTGCAGCCAAGGATGTGAGTGCTGGGGATGGAAGGAAGCTACCAAGGGGGCTCGGCTCGGTAGGAAGCAGGGGACAGCAGCCAACTCCAACCCTCCACCCCTGCAATGCTGCTCCCAATAAATAAAAGGTGACTCTACTCAGATTAGTACAACATGTTAGGATTGACACCTCTATTTGTCCCTAAGTTGAAAAAAAAAATCACACGTGTAATTACTCCATTTACTAAATCTTTCTAATGCCCGACAGGATATAGTTTCTACAGCAATTTGTTTGAGTTACGTGTCAATGAAGAACCCCTTGGAAAAGGGTCTTCGCTCAGGGAGATTTTAAAAAACTAGGTGTGAATTAAAGTGCCAAAACACACTGCCTTTTTATTTTATTTTGTTTTTAAAATTTATTTTATTGAAGTATAGTTGATTTGCAACACGCACTGCCTTTAGATGCGGACTATCTTATTTCTGTACATCCGCTCTTCATAACTAATGAACTCATATGATACAACAGAGGCCAAACTCTGTGGCTTTCTGTCCACAGCCGGCCACAATCTGGCCTCTGGTCTTGCCACTCCTGACCGATGCCCTTCATGTGGACCTATGCTGGATGCTCCGCATTTCTCTGAACATATCGTGTTACTTGATGCTGTGCCTTCTGCGGTGTCAAGATTCATCTGAAGCACCGTGTGCTCTGGGAGGCCCCCCGGCATGCTGGGACACCCGGCACAGCTGTCTCACCGACTCATCCCCTATGCAGACTGGCTCCCTGGGGGACTGGCTGAGTGGGGTCTCATGGGCCCCCGGCGCATGCAAACACGAACTGGGGGATGAAGGGATACATGAGTGCAGAGGGATGGACGTTACCAAAAACAGCTCTGGGGGAGACATGGCAATGCTGCCTCCGCTTGTTAGGTCTTTAAGCAGGACCGTTGTCTATCACCAATTCTGGGGGAGGGTGCTAGCAGGGATTCTCGGGACGAACCCTCTTGCACCCACTTGTAACAAGATATTCTTTCTTTGCGTTATCAGATTGTCCTGTAAATCAACTGAAGCCTGTAGACTGACATTAAAGGTGGCTGATGCAACTGAATTTTAACACAGCAAACTGAATTTAAGCAAAATACGTCTGAGGTATGAGACTGTGACTGGCTTTTAGCAACAAATTGCAAAAGGATCGGTGGGGATTTTGCGCCTAGACAGCCCAGGCTCTGAAATTCAGGCCACTCTCAAAGAGTCGGGGTGGACTTGGCTGAACTCAGAGAAGCATTGAGTGTACGACCATTTCTCCAGGGCTCGGAGTCTGCCGGGAGCTGCCTGCAGTAGCAGGAAGCAGGGACTCTTGACTCCCTCTTCTGCCTAAGGATCCCCCCCACCCGTTCTCTACCGGGTCTGAGAAATCCAGAAGCTGCATTAGAGCCTGCCTGGCTTCACTCAACGCTCATGAATCTGTTCTGTGCAAAGGCACAATCAGAGGAGGAATGTGCTTTTGCACCACCTTTGAAAACTCGAAAACCAAGGCTTTAATCCCAGCAGCACAATTTTCCAGCACTAATATCCACCTAGCGCGCCGATGTTCCTTAGCTTTCTAGATGCACTCACCTTTCCAAGCACGGAATTTAAGTCCAATGCACTGGTCGATAAAGCAGCGGGCTCGTCAGCTTGGATTATGTTGCTTACATCCAAGTCCGCGTCTGGTGTCTGAATCATCTTGGAGAGACCATCGACCGCAGCTTTCAATTCATACAGACGTTTTAAAATATCATCTTGGCGGGACTCAAGAGCTTGAAGAGATGGGTCCGACTCTTCCTAAACAGACCAACATCAAAACGTTCACTTCCTCTCACATCAAAGCAGTCTGTTTGATCACTTGTCTTCCACTTAGTTCGAACCTCCCACCTTTCAGAAGACATTAAAATGAAGTTAGCAGAATCATCTCATTTGCTCCAGTCCAATAGGTCCTGCAAATCAATCCCCAAATGCTATAAAACAAATAATGTTGTGCCTGAAAGCCACTCAGAAATTGCAGGACTCCTATTTCAGATGATTTAGTCTTTAAGAACAGAGAAGGAGAGAAGACGAACACAAATTGTTCTTTCTATCAAACTAGTTCAAAATACTTTGCGTAAATGAATAGAAGATGATTGGGGGTGGCGATGAGGATGTAATCAATCATACTAATCGAAGGGAAAAGGGAGCACACACAGGTTAAGAGAAAAGTGTCCTTAGGCTTAGAAGTATGTCCGGGAGGGTCAAATGATCCATTCCCCAAATCATTTTCTAGGCAATACTGGCACTCACATTATCTTAGAATCATCTAGAACTTTTTCACTGCTGAAATGTATTACTTCATAAAGAGGGAATATTCACATCCTTCATTCACTGAATCTGCATCTTTCTTGCCTGGTACAGTGGACTAGCATACCATAAGTAACTAATAACATTGGGTTGGCCAAAAAGTTTGTCTGGGTTGTTCCGTAATGGAACTCTTTGGCCAACCCAATATTTGCTGAGAAATAAATCTCAAATCTCTACAGACTTACTTTATTGTTTATTTATTTATTTAATTTATTTATTTTTGGCTGCGTTGGGTCTTCGTTGCCGCGCATGGGCTTTCTCTAGTTGCGGCGAGCGGGGGCTACTCCTCACCATGGTACACGGGCTACTCACTGTGGTGGCTTCTCTTGTTGTGGAGCAAGGGCTCCAGGTGCACGGGCTTCAGTAGTTGTGGCACACAGGCTCAGCAGTTGTGGTGCACAGGCCTAGCTGCTCTGTGGCATGTGGGATCTTTCTGGACCAGGGCTTGAACCCGTGTCCCCTGCATTGGCAGGCGGATTCTTAACCACTGTGCCACCAGGGAAGTCCCTACCAACTTAATTTTTTTATTTTTATTTTTTTGCGGTACGCGGGCCTCCCACTGCTGTGGCCTCTCCCGTTGCGAAGCACAGGCTCTGGACGCGCAGGCTCAGTGGCCATGGCTCACGGGCCCAGCCGCTCCGCGGCATGTGGGATCTTCCTGGACCGGGGCACGAACCCGCGTCCCCTGCATCGGCAGGCGGACTCTCAACCACTGCGCCACGAGGGAAGCCCCCAACTTACTTTAAAAAGCAATAACAAGAAACCTCCCAGCAGTCACACTGTGCAACCTATTTTCAGATTCACAAGCTCTCACAAAAGATAATCCATTTGAATCAAGAGAACAAAGAACACGTTAAGCATGAGTAAGACACTCATGACTAGACAAAAGGGTCAATAGGCAATGACCTTGAGTTTATTATAAACACGCACTCGTGGCCTCCCCTGGTGGCACAGTGGTTAAGAATCTGCCTGCCAATGCAGGGGACACGGGTTTGAGCCCTGGTCCGGGATGATCCCACGTGCCGCGGAGCAACTAAGCCTGTGCGCCACAACTACTGAGCCTACACGCTGCAACTACTGAAGCCCGCGCATCTAGAGCCCGTACTCCGCAATAAGAGAAGCCACCGCAATGAGAAGCCTGCGCACCACAACGAAGAGTAGCCACCGCTCGCTGCAACTAGAGAAAGCTCGCGTGCGGCAACGAAGACCCAACGCAGCCAAAAATAAAATAAATTTATTTTAAAAAATAATAAAAAATAAACATGCACTCATGATACAGTGTGAGTGTTGGAAGAGTGCCTGATCACATTTGTATGCTGGTGAGTTTAAGGAACATTTTGTTTCTCCCCTTGTCACTCACAACACTGCCCTCTTCGCAGAGCTAATGCATCACCAACTGTTGTCAATTTTCTGGAATCCAATGACTTGTAAGTATGCCTCCATGGTCAATGCCTGAGTCCAAGACACCATTTTTCACCTGGCCTACTTCCACTGGTCACCTTGCATCCATTCTGGTCCACCCCTCCACCCCACCCATCCCTACGATGGCAGCCAGAAATCAAAACAACCTCTTAGGCTAAAAAGCCTAAGATAAATAGCTTGATAAATAGCTTGTAGGAATGGTTCTCTGCTTACCTCCTCTCCCATCATTCTCCCCATTGCTCTGTGCTCTGGCCATGCTGTTCTTTGGATCCTAAACCTGCCACAGGGCTTTTCCTCATCAGGTTCCCTCTGTCTGCAACACCCCTCCCCCTTCTCTCGGCTGGTTAATGCCGATTTACCCTAGAGCTGGATCTCCACGATCTCAGCTCCCCTCACCTGCTGCTCTTGTTTGAGATCAAACAGCAGAGAAATGCAAGATGACTACCATCTGGGTGGGACAAAGAAGGATAGAGTTCAGTGTGCCAATTAAACAATGTGGTGCTGACTGGAAATAAGTGTGCAAAATGTGTGACTGGTAAGGCTGCCACCTGTGTGATATCCTCATGTTACTCAGTATCAGTCCTCCTGAGTAATACTTCCAATCTTTTAATCCAGACTGTATGTGTGCATTCTTTGTGTACAACTTTGCTCATTTCTACAACTGGCAGTCGGGTCCCTGCCCAACCAGGGGCAAAGCACCTACTGTATTCAAAACCCGTCAGCACTCCACTGAAGACTGAACCCAGTAGCTCGATCTGAGGAACGCAAGATACTCAAGTTCTGCTTTACCTACCACACCTTCTAATGCTGGCCTGTTGTTTTCCTTGTTCAGGAGAGACCGTGACTTGGCGTGCTGTGTTTATCCATTTGTTATTTTACATGGATTTAGAAGCTTTTTTTTTTAGAAGCATTTTATTCTTTGTGTTGCTCTCATTTCTCCTGGAGATGCTAGATTTCTAATGATCTATCCACATTGTTATCATCTGCTGTTATCATCTTCTAAGTTGCAAGTTCACAGTTAAATGCCCAAAGGAAGTAGTTAGGCAGCAGACTTAAAAAAAAAAAAAAAAAAAAAGAAAGGGGGACTTGGTCTCAAAAGAGATGTTATGCTCTCCACTCTGGGGTTTTCTTTTTGATTCCATGGGACTGTCCAGTTGAGGGGCACCAGACCATGCCTGCATGGGAATCTCCAGGTGAAGAGATACTGGACCATGCTTGTGTTTTTGCCTTAGCTCTACAGTGAGACAACAGTTGTGTTATTTGGTTTCAAACTAAACTAACCACCGCCCTTCCAATCGAGGCAGAAAGGTCTTAAGACAGGATGACAGGGAAAACAAGCCACGAACGTTATCTATTCACTCATCTTGAGCCAGAATGGATAGAAAGTCTCTCCAGTTGGAAAATTAAAATGTGTATTTGCAATTAATAAAAAAAGTCAAAGTTGAGCAGGTACTTTACAAAAGAGGTGAAATCAAAATGCCTAATAAACATGAAAAGGGGCTCGACCGATTTAGCGGTCTCGGAGATATGAACTAAATTACATTAGGATACCACTGTACAGCCACCAGCTTTGGGGAGGGTGCCAACATCAGAAATTCGTATACACTGCGGGTGAGAGCATAAACCGGGATGACCGCTTTGGAAAGCAATCTAATCCAGTTGAAGACAGACCAGCCCACTGAGCCAGCGATCCCATCCCTTAGTATATCCCCTATGCCTGCTCGTGTACAAGAATATTCTGCAGAATAATTCATAACAGCCTAAAATGCAAAACCAGCCGACGCCCGTGAGCAGCGGGATGGATAAAGCCCTGGGGGCACAGTCAAGCCAAGGAGCAGCAGGCCGCAGAGGACGAACGCTTTGCTTTCTCATGGCAGCAAAGGGATTCTTCAAATCATATCTAGAAGAGGCAGCCAGACATTGCAGGGCACACGCTGCATGCTTCCACTTACACCAAGACTACGTGGTTTAGGGATGCATACTCAGGTGACAAAATAAGAGAGAAAAGCAGGACGTAATGACCGTGGAAGTTGGGAAGTTTGGGGGTAGTTTTAAGTGGGGCGCTGACAACGTGTTAACTTGAGTGGTGGTGACACTGGGATTCGCTTTATAATTCCTCAAAACGAGCATTTACGTGCTATTCGCTTTTCTGCGGGTAAAATTTCGTCATATAAAAGTTTAAGTAGTCATAAGCGAAAGAAAGATTCCAGATGGATAGCTGTTTTAATAGTTGAGTTTACGGTCGTTCGGAGGCCGGCGGGCGCGTGAGGCTGGAGTGGGGTAGGCGATCGTGTCTGGTCCCCACGGTTTGTTCGCGACAGTTCGGGTCCCAAGGTCCGGGCCTGGAAGGACCCCTGCCCCTAGTCCTCCAACTGAGGGCCAGGGCGGCAGCGCGTGCGCACTGAACAAGAGGGCAGCGGGGCGGGGCCGCGGTGGAGCCAGGGCGCCTGAGCACTGGACGGGCGGGCGGCGGGACTAGAGCCTTGGCGCCTGGCACTGGGCTGATGCGGGGCCGGGGAGAGGGCCGCGCGCTCCTACCTGCACGTGGCTCGCTGCTGGCGCGGGGCTGGCGATCCTACCGTGCACGTTGGGGAGCCGGTACATGCAGGTGGGAAGCTCTACACGGAGAGATCCACTGCCCTCGTGATAGGGCTTTACCTGGTACATCGGCATTGTGGAACCCAAGGGAGGGAAGGTGGCGGGTGAGAGACACGAACGCTCAGAAACCTGCAAGTCCACGACAGGCTGCGGCCACCTCCTTTCCGACCCGGAGGCTGGTGTCCGGGAAAGCTCAGTTCCTGTGCTCTAATTGGCCCCTGCTAATTTGACGTCATTGACTCGACCTTTGACACAACCAATCAGCGAGAAGGAGAGGTGGGACGTGTTCGTAGCCTTATCCGGAAGTGGCGGGACACCGTGTCGGAAGCAGCCAATGGGCGGCAGGGTGGCTGGATTCCGTCCCCACCCACCGTGGGAGCGGCGGCGCAAACTGTTCCGATTCCAGGATCAGGCTCTGCATCCATGGAGCAAGCCGTCGTGCCGAGGTGAGCCGAGCTTGCAGCCCCTACTCGCGGTCGCCCTAAGGCCCACAGCGTTCCAGACCCCTGAGGGGAAAGTGACCGCGGCGCTGGGCGAGCCGGCCGCACGGAGGCCCCAGGCCAGGCTCCTCGGCGCTCCCCCAACCCGCCGCCCTGTGGGTGCGCTTTGAGGTCGGGGTCCGTGGGGGATTCGGCCCGCTGCCCGGACGCCGCCATGCATCTGTGGACCTGAAGCCGGAGCTTGAAATCCCAGTAGACGGAATTAATTTCCTTTTTACCTGGTTGCTCTCTCTTCTTTTTCAAAATTGAGGGTTATTTTCGGGGACGCTTTAAGGCATATGCTAATTTGAGGTGGACAGTTTTAAGAAACGCATTGCTTCTGTATCTCGAGTATGCGATTACCGGCAGCTACACCGAATTAGGGGTAGCGAATCTTCGGGTAGCACTGTTGCACTGTGTCAGATTCCTGAATCCAGATTCGCTCAAATATCAGGAATAGACCTGTAGCCTATGGTGTCTTGCCAAATCAACAAACTTTTTAGAGATACTTTATTCCTTTTTTTTTTTTTGCGGTACGCGGGCCTCTCACCGCTGTGGCCTCTCCCGTTGCGGAGCACAGGCTCCAGACGCGCAGGCCCACCGGCCATGGCTCACGGGCCCAGCCGCTGCGCGGCATGTGGGAATCTTCCCGGACCGGGGCACGAACCCGTGTCCCCTGCATCGGCAGGCGGACTCTCAACCACTGCGCCACCAGGGAAGCCCCTTTATTCCATTTTCAGTGGCGTCATCTGCAGTTTTTCCATTTGAGACAAATTTGAGTGGAATTCTTTGCAAGGTCGAATAAGAATAAAGATGTTTGTTCTTTTTTTTTTTTTTTTTTAACAAGGGTTTACCGAGGGTCTATTATGTGTTGTATGTTGTGGGAAATACCCAAAGATTTCCCTCCCAGGGATGCTCCTGTGTTCAGTTACACCCAAGTTATCAATAAAACCGATTACTACAAATTGCTAAATTAGTGAACATGTACACGAGAGGTAGTTTGCCAGGCAGAGGAGTAGGAGGCTACACACCTGTATGGGCAAGATGCAGTGTCTAAAAGAGCTTGTGATATTCAGGAAACAGTTGTTCGCTGTGACCAGAATGTAGGGGAATTGGCAATGGGAGGATTGGAGAGAGAGAGAAAATAAGGTAGATTGGGGTCCAATTGTGACTAGATTTGAAACTTAATATAGCAGACAGTGGGATGCTAGTAAGTTTTTTTCTTTTTTAAATAATTATTTTTTGGCTGCGTTGGGTCTTTGTTGCTGTGTGCGGGCCTCTCATTGCTGTGGCTTTTCTTGTTGCGGAGCAGGGGCTCCAGGCGTGGTGGCTTCAGTAGTTGCAGCACGTGGGCTCAGTAGTTGTGGCTCGTGGGCTCTAGAGCGCAGGCTCAGTAGTTGTGGCGCATGGGCTTAGTTGCTGCACAGCATGTGGGATCTTCCCGGACCAGGGCTCGAACCCGTGTCTCCTGCATTGACAGGTGGATTCTTGACCACCACACCACAAGGGAAGTCTGCTAGTAAGTTCTTAAAGCAGAAAAATTATTTGACCAGATTTGTGATTTCTAAAGTAACTCTGGTGGTAGCATGGAAGATTGATTGAAGTAGAGAGGAAATGGAGACAAACCAGTTGGAAAATTCTGAAGGTAGGTACAGCCAGAACTGTGAGGGCCTTTGCTAAGGCAGGAGCTGGCAGCCTGGGTTTAGAGTGGGGATTTGTAGGCAACCATAGGAATAGTTACCCAACTGGTACCCGGTTTCTGAGATGGTTTTGATTTTGACATGAACACTGGATTTCCCAGCAAAATTTTGGCTTTTCAAATTGTGTGGGAAACATTGCTTTCAATTTTCAAGAAAGAAGATCCTATTGTTGCAAAAGATTATTCACCCATAGCCTTAGGGGGATGTGTCTCCTCCATGTAGATCCCAGTTTAATTAGATTTTAAATGTCTGTTTCATTTGAAGTATCTATTCAGAAGACTTTTTGACAGATGTTTAAGGATTGTAGACCAACATTTATATTTGTGAATATAATAAATGGATATGTTAATATAATGAATGGATTAGACGCATTAACTGTTAACGGAGATGAATCATTTCCCACAGTTAAAACCAGGATGAAAATGCATAATTGCCTCCTTGCTGTCTTATAACCTGTTTCTTTAGTTCAGAACTTGCTAAGGCCATCAAACCTATCGATCGGAAGTCAGTCCATCAGATTTGTTCTGGGCAAGTGGTTCTTAGTCTAAGCACTGCTGTGAAGGAGTTGGTGGAAAATAGTGTGGATGCCAGTGCCACTAACATTGGTAAGTTTGGGAGAGTTTTAAACCACAAGAAATAATCAGTTTATGCTGTTTTATTCAAGACATGTTTGTTACTGTAATAAGGCAATCAGGTATTGATATACAGAGAAATTATTATTTTTTAAACATAAATTTAGCACATTATTATGTGCCTAGTATTTAGCTAGGTAGTAATAATAATAATAGCGGTTAACTTTTATTGTGTTCTTACTATGTGCCAGGCAGGCATTGTGCTAAGAGCTATACAGATGGGATACCTCATTTAATCTGTAGAATAACTTTATGAGATTGGAATTATTATTATTGTTATAATTATTATCTCCGTTTTACAAATGAGGAAATTAAGGCACAAGGAATTTACTTTTGTTTTGAGGTTATAAAGCTAGTAAAATATGATCCTAGGGAGTCTGATTCCAGAACTTGTTCTCTTTAATGACTGTGTTAACACTGTCCTCTTGAAGGAAAGAAAAAAGAAAGAAAATAAGAACAAAACTATTTTATCTGGGCTAGTAAATAGCCAAGAAGGCCTTTAAAAGATAAAATATACAAAATGACAGTAGTACATTTAAATAAATATAGTTAGGACTCAAAGTTGCATTTTGTAAGTTATAAATACTGTCACTCTAAAGCCTTTTTGCATGGATCAATTTGAGAAATCAATATTTTAAACTTTCTAGAGCTCAGGCTTAAAGACTATGGGGCGGAGCTCATTGAAGTTTCAGACAATGGATGCGGGGTAGAAGAAGAAAACTTTGAAGGCTTAAGTAAGTTGCATTTTGCTAATCCTATTTTAAAATATTTGGGCCAAATGTCTGAGAATTTGGGGTAACACTGTCTTAGGAAACACAAAACAGCTTTTTAAAACCAGTCACTTGGGTGGGTGTTGTGTGTGTTCATTGCTGTATCACATGCGATCTCTTCGGCCTTACTCCACCTCTCTTTCAGCTCTGAAGCATCACACTTCTAAGATTCAGGAGTTTGCTGACCTCACTCAGGTTGAAACTTTTGGCTTTCGGGGGGAAGCTCTGAGCTCACTCTGTGCACTGAGGTGATGCAATAATTTTATCCACTAACTTGACCCCTTATAAAAATCTCTCTGAAAATTGAAAAGTATGATTAGAATCATTATTGTTTACACTTTTCCATCTGAATGTCTCAGCTACTAACTTCTGCATTCTGTTTTATCTTACTACCAACTTAAGTGGTAATACTTCTGAAATGTAAGCAATGAATGAACAAAATGAAGCAAATAGTATTGTAAAAAAGTTGTTACCCTTATTAAGGCAGTAACTTCTCAATTTAAAAGTAAGGTATAAATAATACATTATAGATACCATATGCTATTGGTTTTAATTTATTTTGACGTTGAGGAAAAAATTTAGCTGAAGCACTTAATTAATTACACAACAGCTTCTAAGATTTTGTTAGAACAGTAGTAGCCAAACTGAGAAATAAATCTTTATTGGTGAATACGTAAGTTTTGAGATCTTTTATTTTGCAGTTTAACCAAAATAAGTATCAAAGCTTTTATCAAAACAAAACATTTACAGAACTCTCTCACTATCTATTGGGCGAAACCTTGGTCTTTATGATGACTCCTTACCCATTTAAACTCTCTTGATGATCTCGGAGGGATCATCACCTTTTTAGGGGAGTTTAGAGAGAACAGAAGCGAGAAAATGAGCACATGATGACCAGCACCTGGGAGTCTCTAGCTGACTGTGCTCTGCTGGCTTTTTTGTACAGTGATGTAACTATTTCTACCTGCCACACATCTGCGAAGGTTGGGACTCGACTGGTGTTTGATCACAATGGAAAAATCCTCCAGAAAACCCCCTACCCACGACCCAGAGGGACGACAGTCAGCGTGCAGCAGTTATTTTATACGCTACCTGTGCGCCATAAGGAGTTTCAAAGGAATATTAAAAAGGTACGGTAGAGGGCTTCCCTGGTAGTGCGGTGGTTGAGAGTCTGCCTGCCAATGCAGGGCACAGGGGTTCGAGCCCTGGTCCGGGAAGATCCCACATGCTGCGGAGCAACTAAGCCCATGCACCACAACTACTAGCCTGTGCTCTAGAGCCCGTGAGCCACAACTACTGAGCCCACGTGCCACAACTACTGAAGCCCACACACCTACAGCCCATGCTCTGCAACAAGAGAAGCCACTGCAATGAGAAGCCCATGCACCGCAACAAAGAGTAGCCCCTGCTCGCCGCAACTAGAGAAAGCCTGCGCGCAGCAACAAAGACCCAGTGCAGACAAAAAATAGATAAGTTAATAAGTAAATTAATTAATTAAAAAAAGGTACGGTAAATTCAGAATCCGAGAGCCTAGAGAGTGTGATGCCCAAATGTAGTCCAAGATCACTCAGGGTGGTTTGCACTCCCGTTCATTCTCTTCCCTTGATTTTTGGAGAAGTGCTTAGCTTGCTTCTTCCCCTCAAAGACCTAACTTTTGGGTGATTTACCCTTTTTTTTTTTTTTTTAAATAAATCTGTTTATTTTATTTATTTATTTTTTTGGCTGCGTTGGGTCTTTGTTGCTGCACATGGGCTTTCTTTAGTTGCAGCGAGCAGGGGCTACTCTTCATTGCAGTGCGTGGACTTCTCATTGCAGTAGTTTCTCTTGTTGCAGAGCACGGCCTCTAGGTGCGAGGGCTTCAGTTGTTGTGGCACACTGGCTCTAGAGCGCAGGCTCAGTAGTTGTGGTGCACGGGCTTAGTTGCTCCATGGCATGTGGGATCTTCCCGGACCAGGGCTCGAACCTGTGTCCCCTCCATTGGCAGGTGGATTGTTAACCACTGCACCACCAGGGAAGCCGCCCTTTTCTTTTCTTGAAAAGAATCATCAAATTGTGTTTATGAGGTCTTCTAATATGGGAAATGAGTCTTTTAAGACAAGCATTATTTTTTGATTCTATCTTTATTTTTAATAAGATCATTTTTCTTGGCTCCCTGAGAAGTGAATCATTACAAGTTTTATGAATTGGAATGAAAATGAAGAAGATAAATATTATATAATTGTGTTTAAAAAGCAGTTATAAATTGTCTATATATGTGTATACATACATGTGTATATACATAATCATATATATATATATACACATATAATCATACCTGTGTGTGTGTGTGTGTTTGTGTGTGTGTATGATTACAGTTTTGTAAAAACAAAGCAACTGGCCAAAATATGCATAGAAAAAAGCCTGGGAGAGTAGACGCATGAATGCTACCAGTGGTTATTCTTGGATGTGCGATCACTTGTGCTTTTTGCCATCTTCCTTGTACCTTTCTGTTTTGTACCTATATTCTTTATAATCAAAAACGTTACTTAAACATATGCTGCTAAAAACTTTCTTTACCTTTAAAACAATTTGTGCTAGTTATAACTTTATTAATTTTGGAAAAATACAGGAAACTTTAAAAATGTTTTTTAATTCAAATATTAAATTTTTGTACAGAGAAAATTATTATTATTTTGTATCTTATGGTAAAAAAAAATTGGTGTCTTAGAAAATATAGGCATAAAGAACTTGTGCTCGCCAGAGATGACCATTGTTAACAGTTTGGTGAATCTTTCCAGACTCCTTTTAGTTTCATGTATTTATAAATCTTGGAAAATTTTTCAAGATAAATATTAAAAAAAATGAAATCAAGTGACATAGAACATTAAACATTTAAGTCACATGGAATTGTGTGCAGTAGAAAGTTGGTATTGTCTCTGCCTATCTCCCAGAGTTTGGTTTATATCCCTTAGACTTTATTTTTTAATTTTTAGTATTTATTATTTATTTATTTGGCTGCTCTGGGTCTTTGTTGCAGCATACGGGATCTTTAGTTGCAGTGTGCAGGGTCTTTAGTTGCAGCATGCAAACTCTTAGTTGCGGCATGCATGTGGGATCTAGTTCCCTGACCAGGGATCGAACCCGGGCCCCCTGCATTGGGAGTGCGGAGTCTTAACCACTGGACCACCAGGGAAGTTCCTATATCCCTTAGACTTTAAATGCATACATGTATATACAATCTTTATACATATGTTTCTATTTTTTTAAACAATTGGGATCATATTATATATACTGTTCTATGCCTTGACTTTTTAATATAGTATATTGTAGATACCTGTTTTTGGTCGATTGGTAACTACCTTATTTTTTATCATGGCACCATTATTTGGATATACTGTAATTAATTAGTCCCTGGTTGATGGTTGCTTAGGTTGTTTATAATTTTTCACAATTACAGATTGTTTCAATGAACACTTTAATAATATATCTTTTTAAAAAAAATTTTTTAATTTATTATTTTTATGCTTGGCTATGTTGGGTCTTCATTGCCGCGTGCAGGCTTTTCTCTAGTTGTGGTGAGCGGGGGCTGCTACTCTTCGTTGCAGTGTGCGGGCTTCCTACTGCGGTGGCTTCTCTTGTTGCAGAGCTCAGGCTCTAGGCACACGGGCTCTAGGCACGCGTGCTCAGTAGTTGTGGCTCACGGGCTCTAGAGCACGGGCTCAGTAGTTGTGGCACACGGGGTTAGTTGCTCTGTGGCATGTGGGATCTTCCTGGACCACATCTCAAACCCGTGTGCCCTGCATTGGCAGGCGGATTCTTAACGACTGTGCCACCAGGGAAGCCCTTTCATAATAGATCTTTGATTGTTTATGCGAGTCTTTCTACAAGGATAAATTTCCAGAGGAGGGATTTCAAGGTCAAAGGGAACATAGTTCTCGATTTTTAGAGCAGAAGACCTGGACATTTTGGAAATGAGGAAAGTGTGGTGAAGAACCTTATCCTCTGATTTCCCTTTGATACCATTCAACTCGTGGATCATTCTGTCAGGAATAATTTGCCTTATTTGTGAGATGATATGAGAACCTTGAATTGACTGTATAACTTGAATCATGCGCTGCTTGTAAGATTGAAGTAACATTGAGTCCTTGCATTTGTGTTTTTTAAACAGGAGTTCTCCAAAATGGTCCAGGTCTTACACGCCTACTGTATCATTTCAGCGGGCGTCCGTGTAAGTTGCACCAATCAGGTTGGACAGGGTAAGAGGCAGCCTGTGGTGTGCACCAGTGGAGGCTCCAGCATGAAGGAAAATATCGGATCTGTATTTGGGCAGAAACAGGTAGTGGTGGCCTGTTCTTTTGGTTTTTTTCTTGATTCAGGTGCTCAAATCTCGCACCTGGAGCTCTCCGGCAGTCTTTTCACTGATGTCCTAGCCTCTAGACCGAAGCTCACTCTTATCCATCCACCACCACGCAATGAAAATAATCATTCTAAAACAAAAAACTGGGTGGCCAGTTGTTTAAAAACACTTTATTGCTCTAGTGATTGTGGCAGGTTTCTACTGTCCTTTCCAAGAGCATAAAGAATAAATTCTAAGAATTGATTTTTTTTTAAACTACGTCCCTATCACAAAAATTAATGTTAGGAGCCGCAAGTTTTAAAATAATCCTTTTACTCTCTCCTTGAAAAAAAAGTATTGTGGGCAATGTACTGTTTATGGAGAAGTAGGAGCACAAGTGTTTCATCTTGCTAATAAATCAAAATTATTTATTATAGAACTGCAAAATGCAACTATTGAGATTCTTTGTCCTCTTAATGTGGATAGCTTGGCTAGGAAGGAAAACACACAAAACCTTCGTTATATCTTCCTTTCTGAAGTCAGGCCGGTTCTTGCTTTATTAGGAAATAACTGTAAACCGTGATTTCTTTCAGTTGCAAAGCCTCATCCCTTTTGTGCAGCTGCCCCCTAGTGACACTGTCCGTGAAGAATACGGGCTGAGCTCTTCCCAGGCTCTGCAGAACCTGTTTTGGTAAGTTAATTGGTGCCAGGAAAGTTACGATCAAACAATTTTTTTGAGTTGTTTTTTTTTCTTTGGTTTTGTTTTTAAAGATTGTGATTTTAAAGCTTATAGTTTCTTATGTCCATAATAAACTGTAGGCAGTATTATTGCTGAGAAAGAGGATTTATATGGAGGAGTCAGGTTCTTAATGTAAGCAGTATTCTGGGTAACTGGTGCATTTTAGGGGGTTTCTTATTAAATTAGCGTTTGTAGAAGAGGCTCTGTTTAGTGAACAATTAGAATAACTCTTAAATTATGTATAATGTTTCACTTTGTCAGGGCCTGGCATAGAGGGATAGAGGCGCTTTTCCTTTAACTCGTGCCTTACCCAGAATCCAATCCAGCATCATTACTTTTAGTGTAAGAAAAATAGACATTTTTCCATAAGCAGAATTGGGCCCATATTGCTTACCCTCCCTCCACTTGCCTTTGGCTTATCCCTGAAATTAAAGATGGGGATTCATTTTTTTGTGTGTGTGGTACGTGGGCCTCTCACCGTTGTGGCCTCTCCTGTTGCGGAGCACAGGCTCCGGATGCGCAGGCTTAGCGGCCATGGCCCACGGGCCCAGCCGCTCCGTGGCATGTGGGATCTTCCCGGACCGGGGCACGAACCCGCGTCCCCTGCATCGACAGGCGGACTCAACCACTGCACCACCAGGGAAGCCCGGGGATTCATTTTTTATGCTAAGGTATCATTCTTATGGAAACTCAAATATCCCTGGGGTAAATCTCAGGTGAAGCCCTTAACCAACGTCATAGGAGATAGAAGTTTGCTAACTGAGAACAGATTTTATGTTTTATATTTATTTTTTTGGCCACACCGTACGGATCTGAGTTTCCCAACTAGGGATTGAACCTGCGCCTCCTGCACTGGAAGTGCAGAGTCTTAGCCACTGGACCTCCAGGGAAATCCCAAGAGAACAGCTTTTGAAAAGGCGGGGAATGTGGGCAAAGAGCCTGGATACAGGTCCGTGGGCTCCCTGGATAGCTTGGTGGGGACTGCACGAAGGTTCTAGAATGTGAGTGTGGGGTGAGACCGACTCCTTGTGTGGAGGCCAGGGATTTAATAGGGAAAGTGAGAGCTGAAACGAATCAGTTTTGAGCCCGCTGGGTTGCCCATGGAGGATTTGTCAATGATGGGAGCTTTGGAACATTCCAGAGGGTCTGTGTTCCTTAATGATTCACCAGAATGGAGCACAGATACACGTTACCTGAAATGTTAATACTTGTCAGCTCGTCACCAGGGATTATGTTTTTATTTTTCACTTTGAGAATGTGCCGTTTGATGTGTGTCTGATCCTTTCTGTTCTGGAATCCTGCCCTAACGGCATTAACATTGAACAGTATCTCAGGTTTTATTTCTCACTGTGCTCACGGCGTGGGAAGAAGTTCAACGGACAGACAGTTTTTCTTTATCAATCGGCGGCCTTGTGACCCAGCAAAGGTATTTCAAAATATGGGGGGATTAGTTTTTTCTTTTAGCTTTATTTTTTATTAAATAACATTTTCTGACACAGGCAATTTACATGGAACTTGGGACTTTGACTCAGAAACATTACTTTATCTTTTTTTTCATTCTAATCAATTTTATTCTAAAAACATGTTTTTATGCAAATATATTGATATTATTTTAACAATATTATATTGTCATTTTAAAATATTTTAAAAAATATCTTTAAAGTATCTTGCTGTTAATTTCTTTTTAAAAAAAATTTTTATTTTATATTGGGGTATAGTTGATTTACAGTGTTGTGTTAATTTTAGGTGTACAGCAAAGTGATTCAGTTATACATACACGTGTCTATTCTTTTTCAAATTCTTTTCCAATTTTGGTTATTACAGAATATTGAGTACAGTTCCCTGTGCTCTACAGTAGATCCTTTGTTGGTTATCTATAAATCATCTTATTTTAGGCATTTAAAAACACCTACCATACAGTGGTTTCAATTATATATATGTGCATACATATGGACACATATTAATAACCAATATATTTATTATCGTAAAAATTATCACTATTAGAAGAAAGTAAACATTTGAAAACATTCACCATTATCTAGACTATTTGGTATAGACTGACACACATGCGTATGCTTTTGTATTTTCTCTTTGTTCTGTCCATTTTCCAGGAAAATAAGGGCCCAGATTACTTCTGCCTCAAACTTAAACTGATCATCTTGATTATAGCACTTTTAGCGGGCAGTTTTGACTTTGCATCTTCAGCAACATTACACCTAGCAGTGAAAGTGCCAAGTCTTAATCACTGGACCACCAGGGGATTCCCCAAAATTACTTCTATCAGCCAGATATGGTTCAGCTTCTATTATTTTTCTTTTCTTTTCTTTTTTTTTAATATTTTTTAGCGTATAAAGCGTAGAAGTTTTTCTTTTTTTCTTCTTTTTTTGGCTGCGCCATGCAGCATGCGGGATCTTAGTTCCCCACCCAGGGATCCAGCCCGTGCCCCCTGCATTGGGAGCACAGAGTCTTAACCACTGGACCACCAGGGAAGTCCCTCAGCTTCTAAATTTTTAACCTATATTGTAATTGGTGTGATTTTATGGCTTATCCCTAATGTCATTTAATAATCTCATTATAAAGTCATATAAATACATTTCTGTGTACATTTGAATGTTTTATGAGCATTTAAACCGCACCTCATTTTATTGACATTTCTTTAAGAGCATCTTGAGTATGGAAAAAGATTCAGTTTTATGAATCTATGATTAAAGATACACCTTTGAAAAAAAAAAGATACCCCTTTGAGAGGAAAGAGGAGACTTTTTTGGGTGATGGATATCTTCATTATCTTGATTGTGGAGGTGGGTTCGTGGGTGTTTATATATGTCAGAATTTATTAAATTGTATACTTTAAGTGCAGTTTGTTTTAGGCCAATTATACTTCAAGAAAGCTGTTCAAAATGTATCCTTTTAACGGCTGGTTAGAGTAGCATGTTATTAGAAACTGGGGGAAGAAAACATTTATTCTTTTCTAATCTTTGTTTTTTGTATAGGTTTCCAGACTTGTGAATGAGATCTATCACATGTATAACCGGCATCAGTATCCATTTGTTGTTCTTAACATTTCTGTTGATTTGGGTAAGTTCCACTGACATTTCAGTAAAATTGGTGACTTACTCCTTTTTTTTTTTTTCAGGCTGCACATGGGCTTTCTCTCGTTGCGGCGAGCGAAGGCTGCTCTTCGTTGCGGTGCGTGGGCTTCTCATTGTGGTGGCTTCTCTTGTTGCGGAGCACGGGCTCTAGGCGCACGGGCTCATAGTTGTGGCTCATGGGCTCTAGAGTGCAGGCTCAGTAGTTGTGGCTCACGGGCTTAGTTGCTCCATGGCATGTGGGATCTTCCCGGACCAGGGATTGAACCGTGTCCCCTGCATTGGCAGGTGGATTATTAACCACTGCACCACCAGGGAAGTCCCTGGTGACTTACTCCTAAAAGAATAAAATGAGATTATAAAGCTCTGATATGACCAGAAAGAGACTTTTATAGCAACAATTAATGGTGATATATATTTTTATAGACTTAAAAAAATTTTTTTAATTAAAAAAAATCTTTTTAGACTTTTATTTTTTATACAGACTGTATATCTCCTGCTTTCTACTTGAGACTACATTAATTGTATTGTTCGGAAAAATGTGACTTTTTCACGTCAGCCGAGGGAGAAAGTAGACTAAATGTTCTCCCTGATTTTGAAAATAACTCATTTCATGTAGATACTTTTCTTCTGATTGCTAATATTATGGTTTATTGTTATCCAATATTTTTTTTAGGTGCTTAGAAATATATATGTGCACACCTTAAAAAAATATATATATTTAATGATATATCCATATTTTTTGGAGTGAGAAAATAATTTTGGGTAATTTTGTGCTCTTTATCCTTAGGTGTGAACATTTTCTCTTCCATGTCATTAAAGTTGATTCAGAAACATGATTTTAATAGCTGTATTGTATTTCAATGTGTGGATATATCTTGCTTGTAAACTTTTATGTTTGTGCCTATTTTAGTTGTTTTCAGTTTTTAGAAATTTAAATACTGTTCTTATAGATAAATCATTACCTATGTTTTTGATTATTTCTTTAAGATAAATTTCTAGAAGTAGAATCATTGGGTCAGTAAATGGGATCCTGTTATACCGATTTACACACCTACCAACAATGTACTAGGTGTTATAATTTTTAACCAGATTCAATAGATGATAAAAATGACATTTTAGTTTGCAATTTTATCGTACCTTTTCATGGGTTTATTTGCTTTTTTTCTTTTGCAATTTACCTACTCAAATGCTTGCATATTTCATCTCTTTAAAAAATTATTCATCTTTTCCTTGTTTATTTGAAAGGACTAGTTTTATAGTATGAATATGAATCTGGACATGGCTTTTGGCAAGTGCAAGTGAGTAAAATAGTCGATGGGGAAATCTCTCTTGTTAAACGTGAACTTAAACACAATTGGCATCTTTTCTATTTTGCTTTAGAATGTGTCGACATCAACGTTACTCCAGATAAAAGGCAAATTTTACTACAGGAGGAGAAGCTTTTGTTGGCAGTTTTAAAGACGTCTTTGATAGGAATGTTCGATAATGATGTTAACAAGCTCAACGTCAGTCAGCAGCCGCTGTTTGACGTCGAAGGTAAGAGAAACACACGTGTATAAACAGCTTCTAAAACTTGTAGCTGTTGTGATACTTTCCTTATTCTTTCGGAGGCAAAGTTTTTTTTGGCATGAAACAAAATCTGTCAGATTTTGATGGGTACCTACCACCTCCATCTCTGCACAGTGCACAAATAGACATGGAGATGGGGGGCAGGTTGGCCTAGAGGAGTATCTGCCCCAAGAAGTGGATCTGGCTGTCAGAGGGGATAATGGCCAACTCAGAGAGGACGTGTCACCCTAGAAAGTACGTAGCTGCAGATTTAAGGTAATCTGGATCACCCAGGGCTGCATTCTTACCAAGACTCGCCCATTCTCCTTTCAATAAACACGCCCCCATTGGAATTCCCTGGCAGTCCATTGGTTAGGACTCAGCACTTAAACTGCCAGGGCCTGGGTTCAATCCCTGGGTGGGGAACTGAGATTCTGCAAGGCAGGCGGCGTGGCCAAAACCAAAAACCAAACAAACAAAAACACTCCCCGATCTTGGCAAGCCTTTTGTTAATTTCCAGAGTTCTGAAAAAGTTGATTCTGACCATTTTTACCCGTTTTCTCCTATCTTTTATGGAGTAGGGAATTTGGGGGGGGCCCTTACTCTGCCGTTTTCCCTCACGTCCCCCCTGTGCATTCATCACTGAGTGGCATGTTGAGATGAGACTTGGCCCAAAGCTGGTTTGACCTCTGTAAAAATATGCACAATCATTGTTTTACTTCCTGATCCTGAGTGAGCAGCCTTTCGTTTAAATAGTTGGTTTTATTCTTTTGCCTCCAAGCTAAGTGCATCCGGGGCACCTTGCAGGGAGGCGTCCACAGCTGAGCCCAGTAGCCTTCCGTAGCGAGGCAGGAGCTGGCTACCCCTTCTGACAGCCAGATCCGCTCCTTGGGGTGGATACCCTTCTCTAGGCCAGCCTACCCCCGAGCTCCACGTATGTTTGTGCAGAGACGGAGGTGGCGGGTCCCAATCACTGTGTACTCCGGCGGGGGGAAAAGACCAGAGAGCAGCTCAGGAAGGTGAAAATACGTTTGGTGGAAAGCTCAGGTGACAATGGGAGGAAGTCGTTCCGGGATGAGGCTTCATAACGCGAGGGTACCAGGAGCCATAAGCCAGGGGTTAAGAGGAGGCGCGGGACCCAGAGTGGCTCTGTCCTCCCTTTTCCTAACACCCCTGGGGTTGGGGGGCGGAGAGGCTGACTTGGAAGACAGTGAGGTGCGCTCTCATCAAGTGCCACGGTCGGCAGTTGTGACAGTCGGAGAGTGTGGTGGGGACACAAGCTCCTCAGGGTGGGGCGGGGCTGCTGGGTGGTGGGAGAGGCGCACAGGACCACTGCCGCGAGTGCGGCCGAGCTACTGACCTCACATCTCTGCCGCCCACTCTGCATGGGATAGTATGGCTGCGTGCCTGCGTGCGTGTGTGCGCATGTGCGCGCACGAGCCCGGGGGGGGGGATGAGGCGGAGGATGGTAGGGAGCATCGCGTCTGTGTGGAATGGGCCGGAGGTAGCAGCTCTGAGCGCACGCGTGCACGCAAGCGCACACACGCGTGCGCATGTGCGTGGCCAGAGAGGCCACCCCATACAGAGAAACTGCTCAACTTATCTCTGCATCTTGAGGCACAGTCAAATCGACGCCCTCTTCTTAGCCCTTTCGTCGAAGTACAGCATCCACACAGAAGCAAATGTGTCGTGAGCGCATCAGCCCTGAGATCAGGAAGTAGCACCCGCAGAACCACCCTTGTACCCCTTTTCAGACACTAACCCCCGGTGGGAACCGTTTTCCTGACGTCTAACACCATGGATTCGTTTTATCTGTTTTTAATTTGAAGGCATCCAGTATTTACATTTTTCCATCGTTGGTTTCTCTCTCAATATTTTGTATGTGAGATTCATCCAAGTCCTGTGTGACAGTTCATTTATTCATTCTCGTTGCTGTGCAGTATTCTGTTGTATTTAAATACCACGACTTATTTGTGGACAACTGGGTGGTTTCCAGGATTGGGTTGCCATGAATATAGCTGTCACGAATATCCCCATCCATGGTTTAGGCCAGCACAGGTAGACATTTCTGGTAGGATAGCAGTGCGGGGTCACAGGTGTGCATGTTCAGATTAGATGTTCCCAGAGAGTTTTACAAAGCAGTTGTACCAATTTCAACACCACCAGCAGTATTTAAGCATCCCATTTGATCCTCAGCCTTGTAAACATTGTTAAAAAAAATTTTAACTGTTCTGATGAGTATATAGTGGCATCACATTGTGGTTTTAATTCATGTCTCCTTTATGGTTCATGTAGAACTGTGTTCACACATTGGATCAGCCATTCGGAGCTCCTCTTTTGTGAAGTGCCCGTTCACGTACAAGTATCCCCTTATTCTATTTCCGCGCAGCCCCTGACACCCTTCTCTGTTCACATCTGCTTAGGTCACTCAATAAAAAGGCATTCGGCAGAGGTGGAGAAGCCCGTGCCAGAGAAGCAGGATGATCCCGCCCCATTAAGGACTCGCGGGGAAGAGAAAAGGGCAGTGACCATTTCCAGACTGAGGGAGGCCTTTTCCCTTCGTCACACAGTGGAGAACAAGTCTCGGGGTCCGAAGGCCACCGACCCAAGACGGATTTCTCCACGACAGAAAAGCAGCACCCCACTTCCTAGCGCTTCAAGGCCCCTCTGCTCCTGGAAGCACATCTCTGAACCTCGGGAGGAAGGGGTGACTTCCACTCAGGGGCCCTGTGACCCGATGGGCAGAGTGGACACGGAGGAGGGCTGGGGGCACAGCAGCACATCTGCCGGCTCTGAGGAGGGGTCCAGCACCCCAAAGACGGGCAGCCAGCCCAGCAGTGACCATGTGGCAAGCTCCCCCAAAGATGGGTTTTCGCAAGAAAATGTGGAGTCTTTGGAGAAGTTACCTGAAACGGACGATCGTCTTTTGGGCACGAATTGCCACTTAGACCACGAAGAAAGCGGCTCCCGAGCTAGAGTTTCGCTGCAGCCAACTCAGCTCTCATCCCCAAACGCAAAGCGTTTTAGAAAAGAAGGGGTTCCTTTAAATCCCGATGTCCCTCCAGAGTCCATGAAAACTCAGAACGCTTCAGCGCCGGAGGTGGATGTAGCTGTTGAAATTAACAAGAAAATAGTGCCCCTTGACTTTTCTATGAGCTCTTTAGCCAAACGAATAAAGCAGTTATGTCAGCAAGAACAGCGACAAGAAGGTGGACAAAATTATAGGAAGTTTCGGGCAAAGATTTGCCCTGGAGAAAATCAAGCAGCAGAAGATGAACTAAGAAAAGAGATAAGGTAACAACTTTTTCCACTCGCTAACTTCTTTTCCTTGCCTCTCACATCCATCACATTAATTTTCTTTAAAGAACTCTTTGACCAGGCAGTTCTGCAGCCTGAAATCTTACAGGAATTTTTTTCCTTAGGTTTTCTCTGCACATCTTTTCCCTCGGGTCCAAATCAATCAAGGTCTTCTTCACCCCAATTTTATTCCTTTTCCTGGAGGTTTTCAGTGCATGGTGACTTCTCCCTGCATTGAATTCAGGGCAGCTTTGGGGAACATTGCTATTTCCCATCTTTCCATTTTAACATGTATGAGGAAAACTTATCACATTATCAAAGCTATGATTTCAAGAAGATTGCATCAGATAGGGTTAAGTAAAAAAGTCAATTTAAAGAAAAATCTTCACAATACAGATAATAGCAAACACTGGTCACCAGCACTTTCTTGACAGTAGTCGTGTCCAACATTGTGACTCTTAAAAATGATGAATTCTTTTGAAATAGTTTTTATTTTTTAAATTTTGTCTTTGTTTTGTGTCACCAGTTACTGAAATGTGCTGTGCACAGTGCAACTCAGCAAGTACGTTGCATTTTTATAGCACTTTTAGCCTGGACCACACAGGCTTTGCCTGATTTCAGTTATAAATTCTTCACCGAGTATTATATAATTTCTTTGTTATTCATAGTGCCTAGCTTACACGGAGAAGGGTTTTCAGGAACCTTTATTTCTTTTAAAAGGTGTGTAATTAATGGAAATGAACCTCTCTGGTTGTGAACTCAGAGGGAGCCAGTGAAGAGAGCCAGGTTCCTTAAATATTTTTAAATAGAGATTTTAATTAAGTTTGCAAACATGTATTGCTCACCTGTTACCATGGTTTTTGAACGTTGATATGCCTAAGAATCACTTGGAGAGCTTGTTAAACAAGCAGGACCTATGTATGGCCAGATTCCAGTGTTTCTGCCTTAGTACATCTGGCGGGTCTTGGGTGTGGAGCCCAGGAATCAGCATTTTTGACAAGTACCCCAGAAGGTCACATTGAGAAGCTGATCCACAAGGGTCTGGCATTGGCTTCTGGCTTTCAGGGCACGGCTGTTGGATTGGCTGTACTTCTGAGCTATTGGTCTGATGAGGTTTATGTTTTCCTGAGAAGCACAGGAAAAAGTATTGAGCTAAAGTTTAGGCAGCAGTGAAGATACTGAGGTTGTGTTTACCAGCTCCTGTTTCTGCATTTTGAATTATAACTAAATATACCAAGCTGTAAAACTTTGTTTCTTTAAGCCAGATGCTAGGTTCTAGTTTATGGTGGGAGATACACCTGCCGAAGACACAGAAGACCTGGGTCTTCAGGCCGGCACAGGTTCTTCCCATGGGCAATCTGCCTGGGGAACCGGAGCAGACCCAGGCGGTTCCTGGAAGAGCAATCAGAGGCAGGGAGTTGGTATTTGTGCCAATTACCAGTTTATTGCCTCTCAATTCCAAATCCACTCTTTGCCCTGCTTTGCAGTCCTGGAGGCTGAACCATGTAAGCATTTCTCCTGGTGCACTGTTAGACTTGATCAGCAGGGGGCGCTGGAGGGACACTGCAAGACAGCAGGAGCCGCGGCTTCTCTTTTGCTCCTGTGATGCCCTTGTCTTTTCCTCCTACAAGGCAGCCACTGGCAGCAGGCAGGAGGCCCAGCAGTGCTCACTCTGCTACTCCAACCAACTTATTTTCATTCATAAATGAACGAAATGCAGCCACGCCTGTTCCAACCAAGTCTGAAGCTCAGCCTGGGGTGGGCAGGGGGTGGGGGGTGCTCCCCATTAGAAGGATTGATATCCACTATTGACAAAAAGGTACACGTATACAGGTAGCCCTCCGTATCTGCCGGTTCTGCAACTGCAGATCGAAAATTTAAAAAAATTCCAGAAAGTTCTAAAAAGCAAAACTTGAATTTGCTACGTGCTAGCAACTATTTTACATAGCATTGACATTGTAGTAGGTATTATGAGTAATCTAGAGATGATTTAAAGTATATGGGAAGGATGTGCATAGGTTATATGCAAGTACTGTGCCATTTTATGTAAGGGACGTGAGCATCTGGGCATTTTTGTTTCCTGGGGGTCCTGGAACCAATCACCTGCATATACCCAGGGACAACTGTACATATTGGTGGGAGTGTAAACTTTTATAGATGTCCTATCAAAGTAAAGTGTACATATATAATAACACATCTAGGGATTTATCATACAGATACATCCACAGTAGAGAAGATCTATGTAGAGGGATGTTGCACCTTTGTTTGTGTTTCTTAAAATGGATACAACTGAAGTGTCCTTTAGTAGAGAATTTGTCAGACAAATTGGTACATCCATATAATGAATTCCTACATGGACATTAAAAAGAATGAAGTAGGTCTCTATGGGTCTGAAAAAATATCTGAGATGCATTGTTAAGTGATGAGAGTGAAACGGTGTGAAGAATTGATTCCATTTTTTGTTTTGTTTTGTTTTTTTTTGTTTTTTGCGGTACGCGGGCCTCTCACTGTTGCGGCCTCTCCCGTTGCGGAGCACAGGCTCCGGACACGCAGGCTCAGCGGCCATGGCTCACGGGCCCTCCGCAGCATGTGGGATCTTCCCAGACCGGGGCACAAACTTGTGTCCCCTGCATCGGCAGGCGGACTCTCAACCACTGCGCCACCAGGGAAGCCCCATTTTTTTTTTTTTTTTTTTTAAACAATGTATAGTCAAAGGTCTGGAAGGATATGG
This sequence comes from Orcinus orca, assembly GCF_937001465.1. NCBI lineage: Eukaryota > Metazoa > Chordata > Mammalia > Artiodactyla > Delphinidae > Orcinus > Orcinus orca. The sequence goes on along the minus strand of NC_064574.1, from coordinate 83,064,191 downwards.
ACCAAATCATTAATAGTAGTAACTAATGTCACCTGGAGAGTTGGAGGAATGAATAATGTTATCCTTAGAAAGTGGGATTTTTAGGGACTTTGTCTATTTTATGTTTTTGTACTTTTTTATTAGTGTTTTATAAGCAGAGAAGGAATCTTTTAAAATGTCTTCTAAAATGGGAATTCCCTGGCAGTCCAGCGGTTAGGACTCCGTGCTTTCATTTCTAAGGGTGCGGGTTCAATCCCTGGTTAGGGAACTAAGACCCCACAAGCCGTGCAGCGCAGACAATAAAAGAAATTCAAATGTCTTCTAATTAACATTTTCTACATGCAGCAAAACGATGTTTGCAGAAATGGAAATCATTGGTCAGTTTAACTTGGGATTTATCATCACCAAACTGAACGCAGATATTTTCATAGTGGACCAGCATGCCACGGATGAGAAATACAACTTCGAGATGCTTCAGCAGCACACTGTTCTCCAGGGTCAAAGGCTTATAGCGTAAGTTCATTTCAGTGTTCAGAATTTTCAGTGTTGTTTCATCCCCAAATTTAAGATCTCTTAGCTATAAGTGTGCCTATCTTTATCTCTGTCTAAACCTATCTATACCTATCTATCTATCTATCTGTATTCTTTGGCTGTACGTATCCTTACAGCAGATTTTTACACTTTTTGCGTAATAATAGTCATACCTGCCATTTATGGAGTGCTTATTTGGTGCCAGGCGCTGTTGAAGCAATTTATATTTAATCCTCACAAACGTTTGAAGTAGTTACTGTATATTACCACCAACATCTCACAGGTGATAAAACTGAGAGACGTTTAATAACTTGCCCAAGGTCACACAGCTAATGGATTCTTTAAGTATCAAAAGATACTTAAAGTTCTTTTAAGCTGTTCAAAAATGCTGATCACTGATTGGCCAGAAAATCCTTTTGATGAAGAGCAATTTATAGTACAGAGTATATCTACGTAGAGTACATGGAATTCACGTGTTCAGAAGGTCAGCCGTGCCTGTGTGTCTGTCCTCAGCTGTGGTAGAGCGATACCAGTGATTGGTCACTGCAGAATTTGGTATTTATCTCTCTTTTGCCAAATTGAATGGTTTACACTGGCCATTTTACAAGGTGGTGTGATGGTGTAGCATATATCCAGAAGTCTTTCCGTAAGCGAAGTCGTAAGGGGAGGTCTTGGATTTTCATTTCGGAAATTAAACTACGTAATTAACTCGGATCCCAGCGGCAGCAGATCCCAGCATGAGGAAGTTACCACTAAAACAGCCACTCAGCTGGAAAACATACCTAGTTTATTTGCTGAGTACTCTGGATCCTACAGAATGGCTTAATTATATTTATTTTCAGTAGGAGTAAGTAGTAATAGTAAAGACATTGAATGAGCCACTGTATAATACTGAGCTATTCCTGCCCCTGTTACAGAGGTCGTTTATTTTTTAGCCATTTGGTGTAAGTACGGTGTCATTTGTGGCATTTCAAGTTGACCTGGATAATCACAGGCCACTGTGGGTCCCATGTGGATCACACTTCAGGATGAAAGGATAAAGACCACGACTGCATCCTTTCCTACTGGCCCTGCATAGTTTGGCCCTGATGACCTCTTCAGCTGTTCCTAAGCCCTCTTCTCCTGTTCTCTATACTCTGGCCATCCTTCCTTTTCCCTTGACAGGCCTGATGAATTCCTACAGAGCCATTAAGCAGAATGAAGCAGATCTTTGTGTGTGGCTCTGGGAACACCCATGGTCCATCCTAGGGCCTTTTTACAGACTGTTGTCTCTGCCTAGAATACTTGCCCCTGCACCCACCCCTCACCCCCATCACCTGATAACTGCCACTCAGCCCCAGATCTCAGCTCAAAGGTCACTTCCTCAGAGAAGCCTTCCCTGACGCCCTCTCTCTCCAGGCCAAGTCTCACATGCTCTGTGCTCCTATGGCCCTGGGTGTCTCTTCTTCCTGATTCTCAGTGTAGTTTGTAATTACAATTTGTTTGTTTGACTGTTTGATCAATGTCTTTTTTTCCCCACTAGACTGTTTGTTTCGTGAGAGCAGAGAACGGGTCTGTGTTTGCTCACCTTTATATCTCCTGCTTTAGCGGTGTCTGTCTTACTAAGCACTCAGTAAATCCAAGAGGAGAGATGGTTGGATAAAGAATGCAGGCAGGGGGGACTTCCCTGGCAGTCTCGTGGTCAAGACTTCGCCTTCTAGTGCAGGGAGTATGGGCTCGATCCCTGGAGCTAAGATCCCACATGCCTTGGGGCCAAAAAACCAAAACATAAAACGAAAGCAATATTGTAACAAATTCAATAAAGACTTTAAAAATGGTCCACATCAAAAAAAAAAATCTTTAAAAAAAAAGAATGCAAGCAGAAGGAGCAGGATAGCAAAACAGATGCTGTTTCTTCTGTTTTCAAATGTCTGTAGTGACCGAACCCAACTTTTCAAATTGTCTTTATTGTGAGGAGGAAAAGTAGCATTTTTAGGTCATATCGTTATCTTGGAGAAGAGAATTAAAAAAAAGACAGTCATTGGGGTGGCATGGCAGATTGAGGAAAGGCAGGCTACTTTTGGAGTTACTCTAACTTCTAAAAAGAACTTAAAAAAAAATTAAAAGGAAATGCTCGGAGTTTTGTGACAGGAGAGGCTCATAGCTGGAAGCATGTTATTCGTGTTGCTTTTTGAAATGAATTCAAAGAATCACAGAATTGTTGTTTTAGTTTCATTTCTGCTTTAGAGCCAAATGTTTGACTTCAAGGTCTAGTTTGGGTCTCTCTTTTTCAGACCTCAGACTCTCAACTTAACAGCTGTCAATGAAGCAGTTCTAATAGAAAATCTGGAAATATTCAGAAAGAATGGCTTTGACTTTGTTATCGATGAAGGCGGTAAGTTATTACTTAGGATTGTAGAACTGTGTCCTTTTAGAGCTGAGAACGATCTTTTTTTTTTTGATAAATTTATTTATCTTATTTATTTATTTTTGGCTGTGTTGGGTCTTCGTTGCTGCACGCGGGCTTTCTCCAGTTGCGGCGCGTGGGCTTCTCATTGCGGTGGCTTCTCTTGTTGCAGAGCACGGGCTCCAGGTGTGTGGGCTTCAGTAGTTGTGACTCTCGGGCTCTAGAGCGCAGGCCCAGTAGTTGTGGCGCACAGGCTTTGCTGCTCCACGGCATGTGGGATCTTCCCGGACCAGGGCTCGAACCCGTGTCCTCTGAATTGGCAGGCGGATTCTTAACCACTGCACCACCAGGGAAGCCCGAGAACGATCTTTGAGGTCATACACTTCAGCGTCTTTTATAAGAGATGAACATGCTTCCCCCCAAAAGCGTTTTGCTTCTGCCCTCTCTTTCAGATGTTCCTTACAAATAGAACCCAAATGAATCAGATTTTTCAAATGACGGCTTTTTCTCCAAATTTTCTTCTTTTAGCGCCGGTCACTGAAAGAGCTAAATTGATTTCCTTGCCAACTAGTAAAAGCTGGACCTTTGGACCCCAGGACATAGATGAACTGATCTTCATGCTGAGCGACAGCCCCGGTGTCATGTGCCGGCCTTCCCGGGTCAGGCAGATGTTTGCCTCCAGGGCCTGTCGGAAGTCTGTAAGTAAAGCAAGCTTATTTGCAGGAGCCTGGCGGGTCTGCTCCAGCTCATGGGCCTTGGAAGTTCTCAGTTCAGCCCCTGACTTGTCAGCCTTATTAAATGTGGGTGATGGTCGCTCTGGGCTGTGTACGTAGAGTCCCATTGTCCTCAGCCATTGTAACACGTAAGCCCTGCACGTCTGCCTTAGGTCAGACCTCCGACCCATAATTACTGCTGTTTCTCAGCGTCCCTGAAGCAGTGTCCTCAGAGCTTTCGTCACTCCCACGCAGTTAGCTGGGGATCCACGTTGTTCATCTATGGACCTTATGGGCATTAATGACACTGGTGGGTAAAGATTAGGGGCCGCCAGCCCTCAAGGGCCCTGCACGAGATTATCCAGAACCCTGCAGTCGGCTCGCTTTTCACAGGAGTCCCAAGGGCGGGCACTGCGTATTGTCTGGCTCCCGCTGCTCAGACTGGTTCTAGAAAACGCTAGCAGTGGTAGGTGATGAGCCTGATGTCAAAGCAGAGCACGTGTGTTTGCATCACCTGGCCCACCCCTTCATTCACTCAGCAGAGACCCCCTGGCCCACCCCTTCATTCACTCAGCAGAGACCCCTTGAGCCCCCGCTGGGTGGCCGGCCCTGGTCCGGGTGCTGGGGGCACAGGTTGGCAGATGAGGTCCTTGCCCTCGTGGAGCTTATAGTTTAGTGGGGGAAAGGGACATAACATTAATAACGGCAGCCTCAGATACAAGTTCGGTAGAGAAAACAGTATGGGGGTGGGGAGTGAGCACCGGGAAGCGAGGCGGGTGGTCGCGGTGAGGCTGTGTGAGGAGGTGACCTCCCAGCTGACGCTTGGAAGGTGAGCTGGAGCCCCTTGGGAAAGAACTTTCCAGATAGAAGAATTAGCAAGTGCAAAGGTTCGGGGTGTTTGGCGAAGCCAGAGGCTGACCCCGTGTGACGGATGGGGGACCAGGATGGGGGTGGGGCCCCATCCGGGGACCCACTTAGGGTCCTTGGGATCCTGGTCCGAACCTGGGTGCCTGCGCTGCACGTGTCAGGAGGTGCTGGAGGGTGACCATGGGAAAGAGACCACAGAGAGGGTGTCACAACGGAGATGAGGGAGGTGGGGCAAGGGCTGTGGCATTTTCACCTTTGGGGGTGGTGGGGTTCAGCATTCTCTGTTAGACGCGTTGTATTGAGATCCTATTAGACGTGAGAGGAGGTGTCTGAGAACAGTCACGTCAGTGAATCCAGAGCCAGGGGAAGTGTCAGTGCTGGGGAGAAAGGTTTAGGTTTTCTAAGTTACGGCCATGGCGTCGGATGAAATTCCTCCAGGCAAGAGTTTGATGAGAGAATAGGGCCCCGGACCTGACTTCAGCCACAGATGGTTCTTTGATAAAGGCCTAACCTTGATCTCCCCATCCTGGAGTCGGGGGTAGGAGTCAGAGCTGGGCCTGGCCTGTGCTGATGGCCAGGTGTTCACAATGCCATGTCCTCGTGTGATGCAGAGATCTTTGGGGCCACGGGCCGCTCCTCAGTCCCCATGCTGGCGGGTCCCTGGCGCCGCAACGCTGTCTCCACACAGCACATGGGCTGAGGGGGGCGGGCTGTCCTCTGCTGCACCCGTGGGCCCCGTGTCCTACGCTCGGCTCTAGCCACGCCTGCCACACCATCTCCTTCCTGCCTCAAGTCCTCGCTCGCTGTCCCTCTGCCTGGATGCCCCGCTCTGCACGCCTTCTTCGCCCACCTGGCCCCCTCCCATCCTCTGGCCTCCCTGAGCACCCAACTGAAGTAGCCTCTCCCGGGTGCTCAGGCACAGCCCGAGGGCTACAGAGGACAGACAAGGCGAGCTGTTTAATTGCAGGGAGGCAGGGACATTTGAGCAGCAGCCTGCGGGAGAGGGAACATGAGAGATGTAGATATCTGAGGGAAGCGTATCCTGGGTAGAGGGCACAGCCAGTGACAAGGTCCTGAGGTAGGTACTCGCTTTATGGGCTTGTACTAGAGGCAAGGGGGTGCCGGTGTGGCTGCAGTGGGGGCGGAAGGGCTGCTTGCTCGCAGGTGTGGGCAGTAAGGCCAGTGAGGGCCAAGTCAGGTGATGCACTTGGGCTATTATCCAGGTGGGGGGCGGGGCTTCGAAGAGGAGCCACGTGATCTGACGCGCCTTTAAAAGGAATCACTGGCCGCGAGTGGAGGATGAGTTGAAGGGAGAAGGAGGAGAGTGGGGAGGCCCGTTAGGAGGCCGCTGCAGTCGCCATGGTGGGAGGTCGGGGCGGCTGGGATGTGGATGCTGGTGGAGCTGGTGAGACTGGTTGGTCCTGGATGGGAGTGGTCGGCGTCTCTCCTGAGGATGTGCTGCCATGACAGAGCCACGGAGGGGCTGGATGTCACAAAGAGGCCGAGGGCTGAGATACTAGAGGGTAGGGTTCTTCGGGGGAGGACTTTTCAGGGAATTGTTGCTTTTGTTGTAATCTTGTCCAGCCTCTTTGTAGAGAACAGGGCTTCTGAAGAGTTGCTTTTCTAACCAAAAACCAGTAAAACTTTAATGTAAGCCATCATGTCTCACATGCAGGTGATGATTGGAACTGCTCTTAACACAAGTGAGATGAAGAAACTCATCACCCACATGGGGGAGATGGACCATCCCTGGAACTGTCCCCACGGAAGGCCCACCATGAGACACATTGCCAATCTGGACATCATTTCTCAAAACTGACAACATTTCTCTCTTTCTTTTTTTTTTTTTTTGCGGTACGCGGGCCTCTCACTGTTGTGGCCTCTCCCGTTGTGGAGCACAGGCTCCGGACGCGCAGGCTCAGCGGCCATGGCTCACGGGCCCAGCCGCTCCGCGGCATGTGGGATCTTCCCGGACCGTGGCATGAACCTGCGTCCCCTGTATCGGCAGGCGGACTCTCAACCACTGCGCCACCAGGGAAGCCCTAACATTTCTCATTTTAAAGAGCTATTGATCTTATTGCAGATTTTTCTGTTTTTCAAGGCAGGGTTTTAAGTAACCATTTTGGGGTTTGTTTCTCAATGAACCTGCTGCTTAAAAATGCATCAGGTCCGTTTAGAAGTGATCTTGAGAACTTTTTCAATCCATATGGAGCATTGCTTGCAACATTTTTTGCTTCACATTTGAACATATGTGTGTGTGTGTGTGTGTCTGTCTGTCTGTGTCTGTGTCTGTGTGTGTCTGTGTGTGTGTGGTGTAGCAGCAAGAGCATGTTTTACAAAAAGAGAGCACTTTGGAAGTCACCTAGACTTCTGCTCTGGCCCGACGTATTTTAGCCTGCCACTTTTCAGCTCTTAATGATGATTAAGCCCATAATGGTTTAACTTCATAAATTGAAAATTATGGTCCTTTTGAGTTAGTCATTTTCAACCCTAATGCATATTAAATTTAGAAAATAATCCAAAGATACCCAAGGGATATTCTCTGTCCAGCTGGAAGAAGTCGACCAGGTGGGGTGAGGTCTCTTTTGTTTTTTTTGTTGTTTTTGGCTGTGCCGCGCTGCTTGCGGGATCTCAGTTCCCTGATCAGGGATTGAACCCAGACCACGGCAGCAAAAGCCCGGAATCCTAACCAGTAGGCCACCAGGGCACTCCTGGGGGTCTCTATTTTTAAATGTTCTCCGCTGCAGCCAGGGTGGCAAAGAGCGCTGTAGGCAAGGGCAAATAAAAGGCTTTGATTTTTCTGTACCTTTGATGCTGTGATCTGGTTTTCTGGGAGTGTGAACTGCAAGACGGTCTAGTTACTGACTGGTACTGGAGGTAGAAGAATCCCTGTGTGTTGTCAAATGGTTTTTCATGGAGTCTCGTCCCATTTGAACTCTGCTAGAAATGGAAGTAAAAATGCCCTCTGCGGGGTCCAGATGGCGGTTGGGGTACAGGGCCCAGTGTGGGCCTCCCACCCACACCCTGCTCTCGACCTCTCTGCCCAGACAGTGGGCTTCCTTCCATTTGCAAACTTAGAATTCCTTAGGTGTAAGGAGACAGTCAAGTAATGGTCATTGCCACTTGTGCAAGCACTGCACGGGTGGACCTGTCCGAAAGATTTAATATTTGCAAGAACTCCGCATATCGGGGTTTGTGGGAGGCAGGCCTGCCCCAGAGACCACCTGTCCTCATCCCAGAACCCTTGAAAACCTGCTCTATGTGGCCAAGGGGCTCCGCAGGTGAGTAAGGGAAGGGTGGTGAGATGGGGCGAGTACCCTGGGTTGGCTGGGTGGGCCCCGTCTAGCCCGTGGCTTCTGAAAAGTGGAGAACTTTTCCCAGCTGAGCCAGAGAGAGGAACGTTGCTAATTTCGAAGATGGAGGAAGGCGGCCTCTAGAAACTGGAAAAGGCAAGGACATAGATTCTCCCCTGGAGCCGCCAAAGGAACCAGTCCTGGTGGTTTCCTAACTTACAGAACTGTGAGATGATAAACTTGTGTTGCTTTAAGCCACTAAGTTTGGGGTAATTCGTTTAGGGCCATAATGAAAAAGTAACACCTGAGTTATTCTAGTGAGCGAGGCCTCGGGCGCGGCAATTAGTAGAGCTGGGAAAACCCTGGTCAGGTGCTTCAAGCTTCAGCGCTCTGCTTTAAGGGCTGAGCACGCTCGGCGGCCCGTTTAAGAGCGGGGCGGGGCCTGCGGTTGCCTGGAGACCGGCAGGATCAGGTCGCCGCGCCGCTTCCGTCTGGGATTGGCAGAGTCCCACGGCGTCCCCAGCGAGGTGAGTGCCCCGCGGGGTCCCGGGGTCCCAGGCCGTGGTTGCGCCGCGACGGACATGACCTTGCCTTGCACTCCGGGACTCACCTGTGCGTCCTGCTCGATGCACCGGGGTGTCTTCAGTGGGGCCAGTTTGGGAAGGCCACAGAAACTGTGGCTTTGGAGCCCTGTGCCTCAGCTCTAAGACCTTGGGCAAATAATTAGCACAAGATTTTTTGCTTGACCCTGGCAGTGCTGTCCTAGGGAGTAGGTAGCCGATGATTTCAAGTTCAAAAACAGGAAAGTGAAAAAATAATCACTTCATTATTGATTGTGCACACTGTCTGATCCGTAGGGATTTTGTGCCTCATCTCATCCTTATAACCAGACCAAGGTGCTGTTATTCCTGTTTGACAGCTGAAGCAGAAGGACCTCAGGTAACAGCTGGGAAGGGGCAGTGCAGCTCATGAGCACTTTGCCATGCTGACACACGAAGAGACGGGCTTTTAAAGTACGAACTGGTGGCATGTAAGATTTCAGAGGTTAAGTCGGTATTTTTCACACACAGGATTGCTCTTCTTACTGGAGCACTATTTGGAAAGAAGTGGTAGATGGTGGTTCCAATTTTAAAAATTTTAGGAAGCAACCAATGCAATATTGAAGTAATATTTTTATAAACTGGTGAGACTCGATACTTGTAATTAATTTTTCAGGCTGTAGGAAAAGAGTGATAATGACATTGGGGTTGTAAAACGAGACATAATTTTTATTTGTCAGGTAAAACTCATCAACGCCTTGAAACAAACAGCTTTCAACCAAAGGAGTCATTTGATACTTACCTATATAAAGCAAACCTTAGGTCTTCTAAAGGCAATGGTGAAAGAAAAGAAAAGAGCAGATAAAAAAGGGGATAAGTTGGCCTGCTCTCCCTCGTCTGTCTCCGATCATACAGAGTTTCCCAAACAAGATGGCAATGCTGCTAGGCAAGATATGCCCCCAGGTGCTGTGCCACCATTGGACATGCAGCTCAAAGAACCAGAACTCGAGAGAGAGTGCAAAAATGATGATCTGCGGAATGAAGATACCACCCAGTATGAAGATACCACCCAGTATGAAGAGCCCATTCTGACCAAACTCATAGTAGAAAGGTGATTTTTTTTTTGCTTTTGAAAGGTGATTTTAATGAGCTGCATCGTCCATGCTCCCTTTTCTACGACTTTCATGCTCTCTGTTCTCTGTCTCTTGATAATCTCTTACTGTAGCTTTACTTCCGTCTCCCTAGACGATGGTAAACATCAATGTCTTTAGCACTGTTCTCTCTCCAAGAGTTTTAGGTTCAGATTTTTACCTCCCTAGTGGACATCGTCCACTGGACTTCAAACTTTCTGTGTCTCAACGCAAAGACTGCAGGACTTGAAGTACCATGATCTGGATTTGAGTCTTAGCTCTAGGACATCAACCCCATCGCCGAACCTTTCTGAGCCTCAGGTTCTTAATGGGGGGAAATAAATGAGTATTCGCACCTTAGAAGGTTCCTCTAAACGTTGCTGTTTCTCTCGCAGCCTTTGGCTCCTCCCTTGGTCCCTGTTTCTATCAGGGCATCCAAGCTCCAAGTCACAGAACTAATCTCTTCCCTACCCCTGCCTTTTGTGTTTCTTTTTCCTCCGTGCTTCTCTCATTCATCCTTTTCGCTACGCACAGACTTGTCTTCATACCTCTTGCTTGGGCCATTGGACTCACTTCCTCAAGAGTCCCTGCTTCTAGCCTCTCTCCCCACGCCTCATAGATTTACCTTCCTAATGCTGACTTGGTTTACATCACTCCTTGTATTAATTATCTATGTAACAAGTTACCCCAAAACATGACACTTAAAGCAATAAATATCACGTCGTTTATGGGGCTCGGGAGTCTGGCAGCAGCTTTGCTGGATGCTGGATGGTACTGGGTTAGGATCTCATGAGGTTCAGCGAAGATGTCAACCAGGGTTCGTCTAAAGGCTTGACCGGCTGGACAGTCTTTCGCAGTGGCTCCCTGGGGTGGCCGTCAGTCTCAGTTCCTCATCGCATGGGCTGTCTCCGCAGGGCTGCTTGAATGTCCTGCCGGCATGGCAGCTGGCTTCCCTGGGGAGTGATCGAGAGCGAGCAAGCTTTGGGAGCCTCGGTGTCTTTCACAACCTAGTCTCGGACGTCAGCTTCTGTCATTGCCAACAGCCTAGTGGTCACACAGGTTGCCTCCCTGGCTTGACTGTTGTGTACAGTGCTGCTATGAACATGGGGGTACATGTATCTTTTTGAATTAGAATTTCTGTCTTTTCTGGATATATGCCCAAGAGTGGGGTTGCTGGATCATATGGTAGCTGTATTTTTAGTTTTTTTAAGGACCTCCATACTGTTTTCCATAGTGACTGCCATTAATTAGAATTTTTAAAAAATGATTGCTGAATGTTATCATACTTTTCTGGCATCTTGATATAAACATGGTTTTTCTTCTTTGATTTGCCGATATCATGAATTATATTTATAGGTATTCTAATGTTTACCCTTCCTTGGATTCTTGGAATAATCCCAGTGTGGTCATAGCTGTCACAGGTCCATTTGTTTTCCACCTCACTTACCTCAGAGCCTAGAGGCAAGCTAGGTGACACATCACACGTTATCCATTCGGTGCTGAACTAAAAATCTGGGTGCTGTTCTCGGTACCTCCGTTCCCCAAAGGCAGCACGTCAGCAAGCCCTGTTGGTTCTATGTCCGGAATATATCTTAAAAATATTATCATAGTAAAATACACATAGCATAAAATGTACTATTTTAACCATTTTAAGTATAAATCCAGAGGCATTAAATACACTCACCATGTCATGCAACAATCCCCACTACCCATTTTCAGAATGTTTTCATCACCCCAGACAGAAAATTGTCCAGAATATTCCATACGCCTCCATCTCTCTCCCCTCTCACTACTCCATCCCAGCAGTTAGCTTCCCCCCACACACAGTCCGTTCTCCACGGCAGCTGGAGTGATCTTTTTAAGACGTAAATCTGGTCTTGTCCAACCCACCTCTTAAAACCCTCTCATGATTCCTCTTAGAGCTTTTCGATTTTATAGCAAGTCTTTATCACAGCCCAGCCTCCTCTTCCCCTGGTCTCCCTCCCATCCATTGCTCACCTACTCAGTGTGGTCCAGCTGTGCAGCTGAACTTGAGCCGGCAGGCTCTTTCCTGCCTCAGGGCCTTTGCACTTGCTGTTTCCTCTTCCTGGGGATCCTCTTCTTCTCCAGGTTCTTTGTTATAAGTAGCCGTCTCCTTACTCCTGATCACATTCCCTGATCATATCTTTCACAAAAACTGAACGTGATCTAGAATTATCTTGTTCATTTGTTTCCTTTTTACTGTCTCTCCTCTTTGAACCATAAACTCCCAAGGGCAGGAACTTGTTCACAGTTGCAGCCCTGGTACTTAGAAGGGGGCAGGCACACAATGGTCCTCGGCGGGGAATGCTTGTTGAGTGAATGTGAGGTATTTGTACTTTTTCATTGATGTTCATTACGTACTTTAACACACAGTCACTGAGGTGTGCTCACATGATTCATTGCCTTGAGCTTTGTTTCACTGTAGCTACGAAGGGGAAAAAGTCCGTGGACTGTATGAGGGAGAAGGCTTTGCCATCTTTCAAGGAGGCTGTACCTACCACGTGAGTTATACCTTTTGGGACTGGGCAGGGCAGACAGTGCAGGGTGATAATTTTAGATTTGCATCTTCAGAAAGTCCACTGATTCCTCAAAAGAAATTGGAAGTACTTGATGCTGATTTTAGTTTGAACCCTGAGTACATATTTTAAGGTAAAAACATGACTACTTTAGTACAAAGTAGTCATTTTAGATTTTTTCCTTTTGCCAAGTTTTATTTTGTACAAACAACATTAAGGTCTCTAAAGTAAAAAACAAAGAGTAAAAATCCCAGCATCCTTTTGCCATAAATGTTTTCAATTTGCTGTGTCTTTTTTTGGGGGGGGGGGATGGGCACGTGGCTTGTACCCTGACCAGGGATGGAACCCATGCCCCCTGCAGTGGAAGTGCAGGGTCTTAACCATTGGACCACCAGGGAAGTTCCTCTTTTATTTATTTATTTATTTTGGTGGCCTCTCCCATTGCGGAGCACAGGCTCTGGACGCGCAGGCTCAGTGGCCATGGCTCACGGGCCTAGCCGCTCCGCGGCATGTGGGATCTTCCCGGACCGGGGCACGAACCATGTCCCCTGCATCGGCAGGCGGACTCTCAACCACTGCGCCACCAGGGAAGCCCCCTTCTTTTATTTCTTGAATGGATGGATCAGTGTTTTTACATGGACATATTAATTTTGTAGATAACACCTTGAATTTTTTTTCAGTTATGAATACATTGCTGTATTAATGTATGGTTTCCATAACTTAAAAGTTTGTTTGTGATAAAATGTATGTTAAACTTACCATTTTTAAGTGTTAGTTTCAGTGGCATTAAGTACATTTACATTGTTGAACAACCATCACCACCGTCATCTGCAGAATTTTTTCATCATCCCACACTGAAACCCTGTTCCCATTAAGCACTAAATTCCCATTCCCTCTTCCATAATTATTTAAAATATTACACAGTGCTCTAATTTACCATTCAGAGCTATGCCATAATTATTAGATACTTTTGGGGTGTTTTCATTTTTTGTCTTTATCAATGATGCTACAGTGGCAGTAGTCATTCATCCGTTTGTTCAGATTATCCAGGAAACGTGTGCTTGTTATAGGAACAGATTTTTGTAGTTGAGGTCAAAAGGCACAGGTTTCAGTATCCTGATTTTTCCCATTAACATAACATGTTCATTTTCCTGTGTTATAAAAGCTCTTAAAAATGCCATTTATGGGAATTCCCTGGTGGTCCAGTGGTTAGGACTCTGCACTTTCACTGTTGAGGGCCTGGGTTCAGTCCCTGGTCGGGGAACTAAGATACCACAAGCCATGCAGCTGGCCAAAAACAAAACAAAACAAAACAAAAAAAAACCCCATGCCATTTATTATGACTGGATGATACTCATTAAAATGACTGTCCCTCTGGCCTCTGCCAGTTCTGGCCTTTGTAGTGTTTCTTTATCCCGATGAGAATCTTCCTTCACCGCTGTGGTACTTCTACAAGGCACCAGTGTGTATACCATTCAAAGATACCTAGTGCTTGACCACATGGGATAAACCCCTCCTGGGCTGCTGAGGATGTGATCACAGCTCCTGCTAACCCTGGGTGTCCTCAGGTATGCAGTCACCTGGTAGCTCAAGCCTGGCCAGGCAGCCTTGCCCTTCCCCCTAATGAGAGGCAAACACCCCTTTATTTCTGGAGGAGCCCCCTTCCTCGCTGCCAGCTACCTGCTTTGTAAACTTTGCATATTTTCCTTAGACTCAGATTCTTGCGATTGAAAGCCATCATCAGTTGGATCTCCTTTAAACGGTGAAGGAGGCAGACCCAGTGGAACGACCCAGTAGCCCCACGACCCACAGGGGTCAGACCTGCGTTGGTCACATGTTTAGATCGCAATTTCCTAAAGAGAAAACTTGAAAACAAACATTTCACGAAACACTTGCCCTTCCCGTGTGGATGAAGCGCGATCCCTTCTGTTCTATCAATACTCAAACAAAACAAAACTCTGCTTCTTGCGACCACGATTGATTCCATAATCCAGACGAGAGCCTCAGCCTGCAGTTGGAAGCTCTCTGGCTGCCCCCAGTTTCCCTGAGCGCCAGCCCTGCCTGATGTGCGGCTAGGTTCACCTGGATGGATGATATAACGGACCTTCTCGCTAGTGAAGTTAAGGCAGTGCTTCTTAAAGCATGTTCCCAGGGACCAGCAGCAGCACCTGGGAATTTGTGCAGAGGACAAATTCTTGGGCCCCAGCCCAGAGCTGGTGATGAATCAGGATCTCCAGCGTGCAGGGCGGGCCCAGTCATCTGTGCTTTCACCTCCCCCCACCCCGGTGGCTCTGATGCACAGTCGAGTCTAGAACCACTGCGTCAGGGCACTGTTTACATAGATTCTCGGTTCTCTCCAGTCATCAACCCCTGAGCTCACCACCTCCTCTAAAGAAGTGATTCCGAGGAAGGACTGGGTGTAATGTTATACGCGTTTTCTCTGCTGCATTGCGACATTCAGGTGTGTCAAGTTTTTAACAACTAGTTCCTATACATTAACAATAGATACTTTAAGTGAATGATATGGACAACCGTACATTATGTATACTTGTGTTTGTGTCAATACACACACACGCTCACACGTTCTGATAATTCCCAGTAAGGGAAAACAAAGTGTGACGTTGACAAATGTCATAATTTCTGATATCCAGATAATGGTTTTAATCTAGTCTAAATAATTTTCAAAAGACCCTTAAACTTTGAAATGCAAAGCCCAAAGCATATGAGTTCTTTTGAACTCTAGAGTTTTCCAACAGCTTAATTAGGTGAGGAAGCCTGAATTTACAGCTCAGTTTTAACAACTGCGGAGCACCGCCTAGTGCCAGTTTTAGGGAACTGGGTTTTTTTGGACTCCTACTCAGATCCTTTTTAGAACAGGATAGACGCCAGTGTGTTGCCAGCTCCCAGCTGAACACTGGACAAGCATATTTGTCGAACTTGTTTCCATTTTAAAAGCTGAATCCCTGGGTGGCAGTTTTGTAAATCAAGATTGGGCCTAACGCTTTGTTGCTCTGTTTCAAAGGGTATGTTTTCAGAAGGACTCATGCATGGACGGGGGACTTACGTCTGGGCTGATGGATTGAAATATGAGGTAAAGCGTATAGTATGTTATAGTTCTAAGTGAATTATGTGATTTAATGGTCAGGTTCCCACAATTAAACATACTAGTTTCATAAAAGTAACTCAGCACATGGGTTAAAAAAAAATCCATAGAACCAAAGAACAGAGGTGACAAGTTAGTTGTTACCGCAGGACCCTCTGTAAATTGTCACCAGTTTCCAGTTTCGTTTGTATATTCTAGAGGTATTCTTCAGCCTCTCCCATTTTTTTGCAAACACAAATAGTTTATTTTTTTTTAAAGATTTAATTTTATTTATTTTTGGCTGCGTTGGGTCTTCGTTGCTGCGCGTGGGCTTTCTCTAGTTGCGGTGAGCGGGGGCTACTCTTCGTTGCGGTACGCGGGCTTCTCATTGTGGTGGCTTCTCTCCTTGCGGAGCACGGGCTCTAGGCATGCAGGCTTCAGTAGTTGTGGCACGCAGGCTCAGTAGTTGTGGCTCGCGGGTTCTAGAGCGCAAGCTCAGTAGTTGTGGCGCACGGGCTTAGTTGCTCCACGGCATGTGGGATCTTCCTGGACCAGGGCTCGAACCCGTGTTCTCTGCACTGGCAGGCGGATTCTTAACCCCTGTGCCACCAGGGGAGCCCTGTAAATAGTTTGTTATACACTCTCTTCTGTACCTTTTTTCTCTAGAGACCAAACCATACCCACTCACTCAGATGTAGCTATCTCTACTGGCAGCTTGTGCTGCGTTTGGGCCTCACTTAACGGTCTTGCCGGGTTAGGGAATGCGTATTTTTAGACCGGTGCCTCTACAGTGCGTGTGGGCCTGAAACGCTGCCCTGAAAATCACAGTTGCAGAGCTGCTAACGCGATGGTGTTCCTAAGTCGTAATGAAAGTATTTAAAGCAGGGGATATAAGGCTCACATGCAAACAACAGCCAGGTTAGGGAAAGAGGCACGTTTGGGCCAGGTGGGCAGCTAAGTGGACTGGGCAGTGGGAGATGAGGCTGGGGAAGAGCGAGGGGAGGGTCCACCTTCATTGTCACGGAGCGGAGAGAACAGCCGAGGTCCAGGGCGGCCAGAGGATTGTGTCCCGACTGCCGTTTCAGGCCAATCTTTCCTGGGAAACTCCCCGCTGCCCCCAAGCCCCGCCTCCTGGCCTGGACCTCTGGTTCATCAGCTCTGGAAGGTCAGGTGGGGCTCATTCTTGCAGACACAGACCCACCCCCATCACAGACACACAAACACCCAGTCAGGGGAGGGTTTATGGGCAGGATTCAGGCTCTCACAGAAGCATCCTCTGGGAGGTTGGCTGGCCTCTTGGGACCTCTGCTGGGCCCTCGCCTTCAGGAGTTCATGTTCCTGGAAAAGAACCCGATGCCTCTGGGCTGAGGTGTGGGGGGCACCGCATGCTGGCCGCTCATCCTGGGGCAGGAGGTTGGCTGGTGTGTCTGCAGTATATTAGGGTTTCCACCAGTGATCCCTGAGCCTGGCTAATCGTCAGCATCTCCTGGGGGTGACACTGGAACCCAGTGAATTAGCCGCCTCCAAGGCGGGTTCCAGAATCCAAAATTCTCAAGGCCAGGCTTGGGAGCCACCCCTGTACCACGTCACCTGCTGGCTTCTTCGAGCTTCGTCTGCACACAGCTTTCCCGATAGCTCATTCCGCCTGGGCTTCTGTCCGGTGGAGGGACCAGGTGTGGGAGGATGGGATGTGTAGAGACGGGAGGAGGGGGGTGGGGGCTGGAGGGGGTATTCAACCGTTTCCAAGGGAGGAGAGACCGGCGTGGTATCCGCATCTCCAGCAACCCACAAGACGAGGGATCTCTCCACTGCCTTCTTTCTGCCACACTGATGACCATTTTGGCCTAGGGGGACTTTGTGAAAAACATCCCCATGAACCGTGGCATCTACACGTGGCCGGATGGCAGCACCTACGAAGGAGAAGTGGTCAACGGCATAAGACACGGATTTGGCATGTTCAAGTGCAGCACGCTGCCCGTGTGCTACATCGGCCACTGGTGCCACGGCAAGAGATACGGCAAGGTGGGTGAGGCAGCCACGCGACCCCCGGCTGTGAATGGGATGTGCAAACACAGAGAGCAGGAGGTGGGGGGGGCTGTGAAGGGTATATTCACTTTTTTTTTTAATGAGGTGAAATTCACATCACGTGAAATTAACCATTTTACAGTGAACCATTCAGTGGCATTTAGTACATTCACAGTATTGTGCTACCACCACCTCTATCTAGTCCCCAAACATTCTCATCATCCCCAAATGAAACCCCATACCCATTAGGCAGTTACTCCCCACCTCCCCAGCCCTGGGCAACCACCGATCAGCTTTCTCACGCTATGGGTTTACCTATTCTGAATATTTTGTATAAATGGAATCAGACAATATGTGACCTTTTGTGCCTGGCTTCTTTCACTGAGTATCATGTTTTTGAGGCTCATCCGTGTTGTGGGTAGTTCGTTCCTTTTTCACAGCTGAGTAATATTCCATTGTATGGATGGACCACATTTTGTTTATCCATCCATCCAGTGATGGACATGTGGGCTGTTTCCATCTTTTGGCTACTGTGAATAGTGCTGCTATGACTGTGAGTGCAAAGGTTTATTTGAGTACTTGTTTTTAGTTCTTTTGGGTATATACCTAGGGGTGGAATTGCTGGGTCCTACGGTAACTTGATGTTTAGCATTTTGAAGGACCACCAAACTGTTTTCCGTGCTGGCTAAACCAGTTTACACTCTCACCAGCAATGTAGGTTATAGGTACTTTGAAGCGAGGTTGCTGTTTTTGGTACTATTGTCTCACTTTTATATAGGATGATAAAATACTGTAGCACTGTTTTTAGAAAATGTCAAAAGAAAAAGTCTATCTTCATAATTATCACCTTACTCAGATTTAGACTGTTCCCTTGTGTTCTGCATTCTGTTTTTTTGTCTTTTAGCTCAGAGCAGGTCAGTTCAGATATTTGGGGGAGTTGGGGATGGTGACTTCTATATAGAGGCACCAGGATGGCTGCGAGAAGGAACAAGTTAGCGTGATAATGAGGAAGAAGATGGAAAAATCACACACACACACAGAAATAAACCAGTGAATAAACAAGCAATTTCAGGCCATTTACCGTAGATCCAAATGCTTTGCACAGTGGCTACTCCCACTCCCTTAAAGGAATCATCAAAGAAAAATTATGCCGTGTTCACTTACGCTCAGAGGCAGTAAAGTAAGACGTCAAAATGGATAAAACAAACTGGTTTTGGTACGTAAAAGAGAGTGAGCTTCAGTTATAAGGAAGGTACTACTCTTCACTTTAGGAGACGACAAAATAGGATTTCTTTAGGTACTTATTTGACAAATAATTACTGAATATACTGAGTGTGATGGATGTAGTCGTTTCATCCCGTATGTGACACTTTGCTATTCAGGGGTAACTGATTTGTGATCTCATTCTCACTTGGGGGGCACTTTACAGTATTCTTAATCACAAACCAGAAACATAACACGGGTTATATGTCTTACCTAAGGATGACATTTTCTGCATCATTTAGACTCCTTAAAATCATACATTTTAACCTTTACCTTTAAAAAAGCATTTGTTTTATAAGACTTGATGATTTTATTAAAAAAATGCTATTCTTTGTTCTAGGGCTGCATTTGTTACGATCAAGAGGGTACCTCTTGGTACGAGGGAGACTGGGTGCACAACGTCAGAAAGGGCTGGGGGATAAGGCGGTAGGTATCCGCCGCCCCCCCCATGTTTGGGGTGTTGGCGAAAAGCGTTCTTGGGCCCAAATAACTTTCACATAGGCTATTTAAAGATAAGGTGCAGAACTTACAGAGAACACGTTTTCTATATAAGCAGGGTGGAATATTTAAATTAACCCCAATATAATCTCAACAGGGATGAAGTATTCTTCGGAAAATTTAGAAAAACACCATATTAAATATGATGGCTAATCATACTGTTTCACTTTATTATACATAGAAACTGCCTCCCTTTGTTTTCTATATTAATCACGGGTCTCCATTGTTCGTTTCGTATTTTCTGAGGGATATTGACATATCGACTTGATTTTAGATCGAGCTGAGGGAGCCAAATATTTTAAGGATTAAAATACT
The DNA here is from genome assembly GCF_937001465.1 of Orcinus orca. NCBI lineage: Eukaryota > Metazoa > Chordata > Mammalia > Artiodactyla > Delphinidae > Orcinus > Orcinus orca. The sequence continues at coordinate 83,045,033 of NC_064574.1, read as the reverse complement.
TGGGAGCAAAATATTAACCAATCATAATACTATAGGGAGTTACTTAAAAAGATTATAAACACTAATCTTACCCACTGTCACCTTATTAAGTAATCAGAAGTTTTTACAAAGTGATTTATTCTGTCCATCCCCCCCCCACCCAGATGATTGTTCATATGGACCACATGCCTATTCATTGAATTTAAATACAGGGAAGATTGTATGGGCACAAGGATTGGATTTCTTCAGAGGTATTTAGGGAGAAAGTTTAAGAAAGTCTTAAAGGTAAATGTTGTACGTGAGATAACTGGTTGTTTTTAATTTTTGTTTGTCCTAGTTACAAATCTGGAAATATATATGAAGGTCAGTGGGAGAACAACATGCGTCATGGGGAAGGCCGGATGAGGTGGCTGACAACTAACGAAGAGTACACGGGTCATTGGGAGCAGGGGGCCCAGGTACTGTGCTAGCTGGTTTGAGCGGAATACACCCAGAGGTGGGGGCTCTGCTGATCCTCAGCCCATGAAGTATTTGGTGTAGGGTATTGCACGGTAATCTGAAATTCAAGCTGTGTTAAATTTAGAAACTCACAAACTCACATTATGATTACTTGTCTAAATCAGCCTTTTTATTATTTTTATTTTCTTTTATTTTATTTTTTTCGGTACGCGGGCCTCTCACTGTTGTGGCCTCTCCCACCGCGGAGCACAGGCTCCGGACGCGCAGGCTCAGCGGCCACGGCTCACGGGCCCAGCTGCTCCGCGGCATGTGGGATCTTCCCGGACCGGGACATGAACCCGTGTCCCCTGCATTGGCAGGCGGACTCTCAACCACTGCGCCACCAGGGAAGCCCTAAATCAGCCTTTTTTAAAAATATATATTTTGTTGACATATAGTTGATTTACACTGTTGTGTTAATTTCTGCTCTACAGCAAAGTGATGCAGTTACACATGTATATATGTTCTTTTTCATATTCTTTTCCATATGGTTTCTCACAGGATATTGAATATAGTTCCCCGCGCCTTACAGTACGATCTGGTTGTTTATCCATTCTGTATATAATAGTTCGCATCTGCTCATCCCAAACTCCCAATCCGTCCCTCTCCGCCCTCCCCTCCCCCTTGGCAACCATAAGTCTGTTCTCTGTGTCTGTGAGTCTGTTTTTGTTTTGTAGATACGTTCCCTTGTGTCGTATTTTAGATTCCACATACAAGTAATATCATAGGGTGTCTTTCTCTTTCTGACTTACTTCACTTAGTATGATAATCTCCAGATCTATCCATGTGGCTGCAGATGGCATTATTTCATTCTTTTTATGGCTAAATTGACCTTTTTTTTTTAAGTGCTATTTTATTAGTATTTAGTTTTCTCTAGAGGTCTCCCACCCAAGCGAGGTTTTTCCATTGGCAAATTCATAAGTCACGTGACTCTTGGGAGGGCTGAGACTATTATTTACATTTTATTTATTTAGTTTTTTGGACTTATTTGGCTAGACAAGGTTTTATTGGGTACAAGGTGATCATTTTTGATAAAGAATTATAGTAGAGATCTTAAATGAAGATAACAAGGCTCAAATTTGAAGTTTGGTCAAGAGACCAAAGCAGATGCAGACTTGCCAGCTGCCTTGGGATCTGGGATTATTACCTGTTCCCATTTCTCTGCAGTGCTTCCAGATGCTACCGGTGACAGGGCTTAAGAAGCAACTGTCCCCTAAATAAAGGTGCCTGCCTCAGAGGGTTCTTATGGAGACTGAATAAATACGAAATAGTGCCCGGCATATAATAAGCTATTATTAAAGGCCCCGGGAATCCCATACCACCGCTCGTAGTTCTGGCTTGTCTGAATACTGGAGGGGTAGGTAGGCTGGGGCAGCCGTGTCTGGAAGGTGTCTAGAAGGGCACCACGTGTTATACAGAAGGATTCTCAGTCCTGAATCTGCCCTAGCCTCAAGAGCCCAGGAGGAATCCACCTTTGCCCCACTGACAACCCTCCCTCAGGACAATGATATGAGGATAAGAACTACCCTTAAATCAAGGATAGAAACCCAGGGAAGCCAAGAGATGCTCAGCACCGTGCTTTTGACACAGACAGCCTCCCCTATGAACACCAGCGCTGTGTTCGTCTCCCCCTCCCCCTTTTAGTTCTAAAGGCACTGAAGCCTCTTAACTCTGATCTTTTTACAGAACCAGTACCAGGCATTTCTCAGAAGAGGCCAAGCTTCAGGTTTTCATACAGCCCTCCCAGTAGTGTAAAAGTAAATGCCAGTAATCTCACTGGGCTCTTAACTTGCAACCCAGCCTATAGCGTAAATTGCAGTGCCTTGGCCAGTACTGTAGTAGGCCTTGCTCTTCTCCAGATACGGTGAAATGAAACACCTTGCTTCAAGGTCCATTCCCTGTATCTACTTGGCATTTCCCCTCAGTATAATTTCCTGATTCTGAGGCACTCTCACACCTCATTTTCCCCTAAAGAGGGGAAAGCAAAAAGTAAATTCCTCTTCCACTCAAAGGCTAATGTCCACCTAAAATGAAGAATCAAAAAGGTCTCAGCTCAAGTTTAATAAAGCTACAAAAGACCAAAAGTGATACCCTACTACCATACACATCAGTTTGCCTGCCCCATAATACAGCTCAGGCTGTTCCCTCCAGAGGAAGAAAGGCTGGCCTCCCCAAGCCCTGCAGGAAGGGCCTGTCCTGTCCCACACCACATCTGGGCTGAGTGTAAAGTCTTGTGTTTTAAGCATGACAGTAGTACAAAAGAGGTTTTGTTCTCATGGCCACCTACTGCAGCCTGGCCCTAAAATGGCCCAGCGCTCACTTCTGCTTAGAGAAATATTCTTTGCTCTTCTGCACATCAGGCTCGATGGTATCACGGCCAGGCTTCCAGCCAGCTGCGCACACTTCCCCATGTTTGTCAGTAAACTGGAAGGCCTGAACTAGTCTCAGTGTCTCCTCCACAGAACGGCCAACAGGAAGGTCATTTATGGTGATCTGTCGAAGGATACCTTTATCATCAATAATAAAAGGACCCCTGAGTGAGATGCCTTCATCGGCCTTTAAGACCCCATAGTCCTGAGCAGTGGTGCGCTTGGGGTCTGATATCAAGGGAATGTTCATGGGTCCCAGTCCTCCTTGTTTCTTGGGTGTGATGATGCATGACAGGAGACAGAAGTGAGAATCCACAGAAGCACCAATCACTTGGCATTTGAGTTTCTTAAATTCTTCTGCCCTGTCACTGAAAGCAGTGATCTCCGTGGGGCGCACAAAGCTGAAGTCAAGAGGGTAAAAGAAGAACACAATATATTTTCCTTTGTAGTCAGATAGGCTGATATCTTTTAACTGACCATCTGGCATTACAGCAGTTGCTTTGAAGTGGGGGGCATGGGGCCCAATTTTGGCATTTCCTGAAGACATATTGCAATCAGCACTTCTCACAAACCACAAAGGACAGTCAGGAAGCACACACACTATTTACATTTTACAAGCTATGTACTGGGCTTCCCTGGTGGCGCAGTGGTTAGGAATCCACCTGCTAATGCAGGGGACACATGTTCGAGCCCTGGTCCAGGAAGATCCCACATGCCGCGGAGCAACTAAACCTGTGTGCCACAACTACAGAGCCTGCGAGCCACAACTACTGAAGCCCGCGTGCCTAGAGCTGTGCTCTGCAACGAGAAGCCACCGCAATGAGAAGCCTGCGCACCACAAGGAAGAGTAGCCCCTGCTCACCGCAACTAGAGAAAACCTGCGCGCAGCAATGAAGACCCAGCACAGCCAAAAATAAATAAATAAATAAATAAATAAATAGCTATGTATTTCCTGCAGAGGAAAGGAAAGCTTTCTATGGTTAATTTTATATAGTTTATATAGCTAGGATTTTCTGAGGACATCTTATATATTAACTTACTAATCGGGGACCTTGCTAAACTCACATGATAGTTCTAGTCGCTTTTTTGTAGACTCTTTAGGACTTTTTCATCTAGATAACCATGCCTGCAAATACAGTCAACTCCATGTTTCTTTCTAATCTGTATGCCATTTTTTTCCCTTGCTTTATTGCACTGGCTAAGACCTCCAGGATATCCTGTGATATTGACTAGGAGCGGAGGGAGTGGACATCCTCACATTGTTCCTGATCTTAGTGTGAAAGAATTCAGTCTCTCATCAAGCATGATGTTAGCTGTAGGTTTTTTGTAGCTACCCTTTATCAGGTTGAGGAAGCACTTTTTTTTAAAATTAATTAATTAATTTTTTGGCTGTGCTGGGTCTTCGTTTCTGCGCGAGGGCTCTCTCTAGTTGTGGCGAGCGGGGGCCACTCTTCATCGCGGTGCGCGGGCCTCTCACTGTCGCGGCCTCTCTTGTTGCGGAGCACGGGCTCCAGACACGCAGGCTCAGTAGTTGTAGCTCACGGGCCCAGTTGCTCCGCGGCATGTGGGATCGTCCCAGACCAGGGCTCGAACCCGTGTCCCCTGCATTGGCAGGCAGATTCTCAACCACTGCGCCACCAGGGAAGCCCCGAGGAAGCACTTTTTCATTCTTAATTTGCTTAACAGTTTTCATCATGAATAGATGTTGAATTTTGTCTAGTGCTTTTTCCGCCTCCAGTCTGATGATCATGTGGTTTTTCTTCTCTGGTCTATTGATTGGTTGAGTTAGATTAATTGATTTTCAAATGTTGAGCCAATCTTGCATTCCTGGGACAAACCCAACTTGGTCATGATGATATTATCCTTTTTATATCTTGCTGGGTTTAATTTCCTAATATTTTGTTGAGAATTTTTGTGTCCATGTTCATGAGGAATATTGATCTGTAGTATTATTTCCTTATAACATCTTGTCAGCTTGTAGTAATCAGGGTAATGTCAGCTTCATCAAATGAATTGGGAAGTGTTCTCTTTAATTTTTTGGAAGTTTGTAGCATTGGCATTATCTCTTCCTTAGCCATATAGTTGAATATGCCAGTGAAGCCTTCTGGGCCTGGAGTTGTCTGTGGGATGATTAAATTAACTACATATTAACTATAAAACCAATTTCTTTAGTAAATAAGGTGCTATTCAGGTTATCTATTTCTTCTTAAGTAAGCTGTGGAAGTTTGTGTTATACTGAAGGAGTTTGCTTGCTTCATAGAAATAGTTAATGTTATTGGCACAAGGTTGTTTATAACATTACCTTATTCTTTTAATATATATAGGATCGATAGTGATGGTCCCTCTTTCTTCTACTATTAGTAATTTGTGCTTTCTCTCTCCTTCATCAGTCTTGCTAGAGATGTATCAATTTCATTAAAATGATCAAAGAGCCAGTTTTAGTTTTGTTTTCTTTGATGTTTTTCAAAATAACTGATATCTATTCTTGTTATTACCTCCCTTCTGCATGCTTTGGGTTTAATTTGCTCTTTTCCTAGAGTTGTATGGATGCTCTATTGATTTGAGACATTTCTTTTTTCCTAATATAAACATTTAATACTACAATTTTTCCTCTTAGCACTGCTTTATCTGTATCCCACTTATTTTGATATATCATGTTTTTTAAGTTTTGTTCAGTTCAAAATATTTTCTAATTTCCCCATGACTTCCTCTTTGGCCTATAAATTATTTTGAAGTATGTTGTTTAATTTTCAGATATTTGGGTATTTTCTCAGATACGTTTCTGTTGTTTTTTGTGTATGTTTAATTCCACTGTGGTCAGAGAACATACTGTCTATAATTGCATTTCGTTTCAGTATGTTGAGGTTTATTTTGGTCTATCTTGGTGAATGTGATGTGTATTTCTGATTTTGTTGAGTGGAGTTTTCTATAGATGTCAGTTAGATCAAGTTGGTTGATAGTGTTGTTCAGATCTTCTATATCATTACTCATTTTTTGTCAACTTTTTCTATCCATTTCTGAGAGAAGCATGTTTAAGTATCCAAGTGTAGTTGTGGATTTGTCTGTTTCTCCTTTCAGATCTATCAGTTTTTGCTTCGTATATTTTGACAGCTTGTTGTTACGTGTATACACATTTAGGATTGTTATGTGTTCCTGGTGAGTTGACCCTTTTTATAATTTTATAATGTCATTCTTGAACCCTGGTGATTTTTATTTCTCTGAGCTCTACTTTTTCTGACATGAATATGGCCACTCCAACTTTGTTTTCTTCTTTTTAATTTTAATGGTGGTAAAATACACGTATAACTTACCATCTTAACCATTTTTAAGTGTATATAGTTCAGTGTTAAGTACATTCACAGTGTTCAGCCGTCACCGCCATCCATCCACAGAATTCTTTTCACCTTGCAAAATTGAGACTCTGTACCTATTAAACAATAACTCCCCACTTCCCCCTCCCCCCAGCCCCTGGCACCCACCATTCTACTGTCTGTCTCTGTGAATGTGACTCTTCTAGATACCTCATCTAAGTAAAATCATATAGTATTTGTCCTTTCGTGAATAGCCTATTTCACTTAGCGTACTGTCTTCAAGGTTCATCCATGCTGTAAGCATGTGTCAGAATTTCCTTCCTTTTTGAGGCTGAATCGTATTCCGTTGTATGGATGGACCACATTTTGTTTATTCATTCCTCAACAGACACTTGGGTTGCTTCCACCTTTCGGCTGTAGCAAATGTTGCTATGAACATGAGTGTACACATTGTTTGTTCGATTCCCTGCTTTCATTTCTCTTCAGTATATACCCAGAATTTACAGAATGGTATATATATCCAAGCTGTGTAAGCTTGTATAACAATGAATAAAGTCAGATAGGGTTAAAAAAAAAAAAAAGAATGGTGTATATATAGAAACATTCCATTGTTGAAAAAATTGTGTATGTCTTTATATATGTATGTAATATGTTGATTAAGTATGATTGTATGTGCCTGGGAAGAACAGAGATGAATTTCAAACCCAACTAGTAGTTACCTCTGGAATGTGGGATTGAGGAGGGAATATTTCTATCAATCTATATGTTAAAAGTAATTAAAATTTAAAATAATATTAAGCCAGGCACTTTATATACACTGTTTTCAATGATTACATCCAACCTGTGGTAGGTGTTATTTCCCTTTATAGATGAGACCCAGAGGGCAGAACTAATTAGCCTTATGTCAAAGGGCTGGTTTGTAAATGACTGAGCTGAGGCTGAACCCAAGTTTGTGAGACTCCATCACGCACGCTCCTTGCCCCTTCACATGAGTCCCTGGATTTGATTCATACCTAATTTTAAATGGATTTGGGTAAAAAGAGGAAACACTTTGAGCATTTCTCATGGAAGTTTGCTTTCTTTTCAGAATGGTTTTGGCACACACACATGGTTTCTAAAGAGAATCCCCTACTCCCAGTATCCTCTGAGAAATGAATATGTGGGAGAGTTTGTGAATGGATACCGTCATGGCTATGGAAAGTTCTACTATGCCAGTGGAGCCATGTATGAGGGAGAATGGGTTGCCAATAAAAAACATGGCATGGTGAGTACAGACCTGTGAAGAGTACATTTTAAAGGTTATGTAAAGGCATGTCATTCTCTGTCTAGTAAAGTGCATTATCCATTTTGCATAGGATAACTTACTGTTTTGTTAAGATGATTACATAACTTTTAAAATAACTTCTAACATATCAATTTCCTTTGTATTTAGAGGTTATTTAATTAGTCTGGTGTGTGTTTGTGTATGTTAGGGTAGTTTTGGTTGCAAGTAACAGAAAATCTAGCTTAATCTTCCATAAATGATAAAGAATAATGTGGGTTTCAGTGTTGGTTTGATTCAGCAGCTCCATGACGTCGGGGTTTCTCCTCCATCCATCCATGTCTCCTACCATGTCAGCTTCACAGTTATGCTGCCCTCCCTTATGACTGCAAGATGGCTGCTGTGGTTCCAGGCTTCACGTCTACATACCCCACTAAGTAGAAGGAGACAAGAAACTCTTTTTGGAGAAGTTTTCCACAAACATCTTTAGCTTCACTGAGCTGAACTGGGGGTCATTTGCCCACCTTTGAGTCAGACCAACCACTGGCCTGGGTGTGATAAATATCAAGAGAGTCCCCATTCTGTGATAGGCACCTCTGCTGTCATCAGCATATTTAATAAGCCACATTCTGTGACCTAGGGGTGCTTAAAGTTGGGGAGAGGTTGTGGGGCAGATACAGTGAGGGGAGAGAAGGGGGATCGGGGAGAGGAGAGAGGATCTACACGGTAACAAGAGACTCCAGGAGCCTGACTGTAAGTGGACTAAGTGCAGATCTTAACAAGCAAACAGAAGCCTCCAAACCCTTGAAAAAGATATTGATGTACGTTTACCAATGGTTTCCTTTTTCTATAATTTTTTAAAAAATATTTATTTATTTATTTGGCTGCATTGGGTCCTCATTGTGGCACATAGGCTCCAGGGCACGCGGGCTCAGTAGTTGGGACACACAGGCTCTCTAGTTGTGGCACGCAGGCTCTGGAGCGCTCGGGCTTAGTTGCCCCACAGCATGTGGGATCTTAGTTCCCCGACCAGGTATCGAACCCACATCCCCTGCATTGGAAGGGGGATTCTTAACCACTGGACCACCAGGGAAGTCCCTACCAATGGTTTTCTAAAAACGGTTTTCCTAAGCTGCAAAAAGTTACTTTTCTCTCTGCAGGGCCGATTAACTTTTAAGAATGGGCGTGTGTATGATGGCCCATTTTCCAATGACCGCATAGCAGAGTTTCCAAATCTTGAAGGTGAACTGATCAGCTACCTGGACACGACTCCAGAATCTGCCCTCAGGAACCAGTATTGCAGATCCTCCATCAGTGCCGGTAGGGAGCGTCCACCTGTCAGCTAAAGGCAAATTAATGTGTAACATCGCATCAAAAATACACCTAATCTTTCAGAAAACACAAGTTTCCTGTGAGCAACTGCTTTCTTATAGGTTTTTGAATACTCTTGTGTCACGCTTCTGCAGAAAATCATTTTGACATGACATTGAAATATTTTAACATTGTTTTTCACATTTATCCTGTATATTTGTCCTCATCTGCTAGAAATCATCAGAAAGCTTGATGGCAGTGAAAGTAATTCCACGTTAGGCTCGAGCATTGAGCTGGATCTCAGTTTGTTGCTGAAAATGTACCCGGAGAGAGACCAATCAGAAGAAAAGAAGCAGGTAAAAACCTTCTGTATTGTTATAAATTTATATTTTAGGCTAAAACATTAGCAGACTCTCCACAGTCCTGGGAAGATGCAGTTGATGACTGTTGTCATGTATTGAATGTCTTTTATTTTTTAAAGTTTTTTAAATTAATTATTTATTTTTGGCCATGCTGCGTGGCTTGTGACATCTCAGTTTCCCGACTAGGGATCAAACCCAGGCCCCCGGCCGTGGAAGTGTGGAGTCCTAACCGCTGGACCGCCAGGGAATTCCCTGGTTTGCTAATATTTTGTTGAAGATTTTTGTGTCTGTGTCCATGAGGGATATCGATCTGTAGACAAGAGAATTTTATCACTGTCATTGAGATAGGATGAAACAGGACAGGATCGGACAGAGCAGCATGAAAGTAATTCCACTGTCCAGATAACAGCATGTCTTTCTACTCTTACTCAGAAATTGCACGTTACTGACCTGGGGATGGGTGGGGAGAATATAACATTTATTGAGCTCTTACAGTGGTAAGAGGTAAATGCTATTGCATGTGTTACCTCGTTTAATTTAGAAAACAGGTTTTCTTTTACCTTTGTTCTTATCAGGTAAGATGAAGATATGTGTGGCTTTCCCTTTTCAGGTAGAATATGCTATCTTAAGAAATATTACAGAACTAAGAAGAATCTATAGCTTCTACAGCAGCCTAGGATGTGATCACTCTCTGGATAACACCTTTCTGATGACAAAGCTTCACTTCTGGAGGTTTCTAAAAGACTGCAAATTCCATCATCATAAAATAACCCTCGCCGATATGGACAGGGTACTAAGTGGTGAGTATTCCACATCCTTCGCATCTGGTTTAAAGAGCAGTATAACATCACAGCACCCTGACACCAGTTAGGAAATGTTAAGGGAGTGAGGAAGGCAGATGTTGGGAGAGGTGTTCCAGAAAGCAACACATGGTCGTGTTCCCAGGGTGCTTAAAACATGACTGAGGAGAGGATCTCATGAAATAACAGCAACAGTCAAAGACCATCTCTAGCAGGGGCAGCAAAGTCGGCCCGTGGGCCAAATCCAGCCCAACTGCGTGTTCTTGTAAATAAAGTTTTATTGGAACACAGCCATGCTCATTTGTTGTCATCTTGTCCGTGGCTTCTTTTGCCCTGCACCAGCAGAGCTGAGTGGCTGTGACAGAGGCTGGCCCACAGAGCCTAAAATATTTACCGTCTGGCCCTTTACAGAGAAGCCTGCCTATCCCTGAGAAAACAACAACAACAATCCGCCCCCCCTCAAAAAAAAAAGCCCCCAAACCGTCCAGTTGTCAGGTCACAAGCAGAGAGGATCAGGGAGGGCTTGGAATAGCCTAGAAAAGGCTTTAGAGGGCTTCCCTGGTGGCGCAGTGGTTAAGAATCCACCTGCCAATGCAGGGGACACGGGTTCGAGCCCTGGTCCGGGAAGATCCCACGTGCTGCGGAGCAACTAAGCCCGTGCGCCACAACTACTGAGCCTGCGCTCTAGAGCCCGCGAGCCACAACTACTGAGCCCGTGTGCCACAACCACTGAATCCCGCACGCCTGGAGCCCCTGTGCTGCAACAAGAGAAGCCACCGCAATGAGAAGCCTGTGCACCGCAACTAGAGAAAGCCTGCGTGCAGCAACGAAGACCCAATGCAGCCAAAAATAAATAAATAAATTTAAAAAAAAAAAGAAAGAAAAGGCTTTAGATAATCTTGGGCTTGGGCTTGATTTCAAGTTGAAAAGTCCCTGCAGTAAAATTAACAACTTTGAAGGCTTTATTCCTTTCAGCTGAATTGTGGCAGGCAGGCAGGCTGGAAGGCCTCAGATCACCTTCTTGATGTTAGACCTAACGCCTATTTACTTCAAATTTCAGTGTCTGAAACACACTTCAAACTTCACTTAGAATTAGCAGCGTTAATCAGACTGTGGCTCAGACCACTTTGAAAAACACCAGGACAAGGTATCTTGTAAGTTTCTTGTAAAGTGACCAGATGGAGCTCTTTCGTGTGGACCTTAATTTTTAGGTGGACGCTTATGTGCTGTTCAGGGTAGTCTCTAGGAAAAAGGTGTACTCCATTGTATTCAGTTCTTTGAGTTGTGTACCAGGAGCAAATAAGATAGAAGGTTCTAGAGACCACCAGGCATCCTCCCCAATTTTCTTGTTTTAGCCAATAAGGACATACCAGTTGAAGAAATTCATTCTCCATTTACAACAATACTTTTGACAACATTTTTGAATTACCTCCTGGAGTTGGCTTACCACATCCATCACAAAGAATACCAGTAAGTACTCCTTCTGGACCCCATGATAGGATGAGGGCTGAGCTCATAGGATTGTTATGATATTGTTCCTTTTTCTTCGATATTCTTTTTCATACTCTTGAAGGATCAGAAACAAAAGTTTTCCACAAATATTAACCACAAAACCGCGAGAAACAAGATTAAATTTTGAAAACCCTTCCGACGTGGGTCATGTTTCAATTCTGCACATAGCCCTCAAGTTTTTATTCAGAAATAGTTACCACCAGCTCTTCCTTAGACCAGAATTTCCTATCTTTCTCAGAGCAAAATTGATATTGTATCTTTAAAAAAAAAAAACTATTTTGAAATAATTGTTGATTTACAGAGTGTCGCCAACGCAATTCTCATAACACAGAGAATTCCTATATACCCTTCATCCAGCTTCCCCTAATTACTACATCTTACAGAACCATGGTACACTTATCAAAATTAAGGAATTAACATTGCTACAACACCATTAACTAAATTACAGATTTTTTTAGGACTTCCTGAGTTTTTTCCCTTTTCTGTTTCAAGACCGAATCCAGGATCCCACCTTGTATTTATCACATCTCCTTAGTCCCCTACAGCTGTGATAGTTTGTCTTTTATGACCATGACACTTCGGAAGAATATTGGTCAGTTATTTTGTAAAATGCCCCTCGATTTCAGTTTTCTGATTTTTTTTCATCATCACACTGAGGTTATGAGTTTGGGGGAAGAATACCATCCTATCAGGTAAATGATGTCGATCTGTCTCATTACTGGGGAGGTTAACCTTGATCACGTGGTTAAGTGCTGTCAGCCAGGTTTCTCTACTGCAGACTTACTATTTTCCCCTTGCTGTACTCTACTTGTTAGAAGCCAGTTACTAAGCCCACCGCATACTCAAGGGGAGGGGAATTAAGTTCCACCTCCTGGAAGGAGCAGTGATTATGGTGTCTTCTTAATCACAGAGACAGAAGCCCATCACTCTTTTTGTGTTTTACAAAACTGATGAATGAGAACATTCGCCCAAATGCCTGCCGTGTAAAAGGTAAATACAAAACCAATAGGATTATATTTACCATAATATTTTCCAAAATAGAGTTTTGTAATCATCTTTTGAATGTTTATTTTTCCATTACATCTTTAGGCAGTTTATTCTGCGAGGCCCACCGGACACTCTATTCAATGAATTACGTGGATAAGTGCTGGGAGATCTACACAGTTTACTGCAGACCAAACGCAGCCCCTCCCCATGAGCTCACAATGAACATGAGACACTTCCTCTGGATGTTGAAGGTAACCACTCATGGCTGGTACTGGCTTTATATTTATAGGTACTTTGATTTTAATTTAAGAAAGGCAAAATATTCTAGCTGTGATGTGCAAGGAACAAGGTGAAGGTCTGAGAGAAATTTTCGTAGCCATCAGCAGAGGAGAGTGACTCTAATGGCCTGTGATAGTGGAAGGAAGAGAAACAGAAGGAGCTTGTGCCCAATGGGCTTCCCAGCCAGGGGGGAGGGGTATGGTCGGTGGGGCCTCCAGCATCTTTACTGATGCAGACCTTTCCCTGTAAAGGAAGGTGGGGGGATGGATGTCACTTAAAAAAAACTACTGTTCATCAGAAAAGTGATTTAAGAAAGTTATTAGTTTGGAAAATAGTGAGAATATCTAATTTATACAATATTCTTATATTCTTGGTAGTTTTTCTTTCATGATATTTAAAATTTATACTTGTGGGTAGATAAAGGATAAAACTAATAGGGGATAGAGTGATTTAAAAAAATTTAAGTGTCACATGTATACAAAAAACTGGTTTTACAAATTTAAATGTCATATATACGAAAAACTAGTATTGATAGGAAATAATTTTTTGAAGTACGTGGTTTTTTGGGATGGAATATTATACAGCTGTTTATTCACTTTCCCTCTTCTCCGTGGTCCCTTATTATTGATGAAATGAGGCCATTTGTCCCTGTAGACTGACTGGTCAGACTTCAGTTTTGGTTGGCTGCATCCTCAGAGAGTTGATGACAGGTGTTCCTTTTCCCCTTTATTTCCATCAAGTGGTCACTAGAATTAGAAGCTTGATTAGATTCAGGTTTTGTTTTTTTTTAAAAACTTTTTAATTTTAATTTATTTATTATTTTTGGCTGTGTTGTGTCTTCACTGCTGCACGCAGGCTTTCTCTAGTTGTGGCGAGTGGGGGCTACTCTTCGTGGTGGTGCATGGGCTTCTCATTGTGGTGGCTTCTCTTGTGGAGCACAGGCTCTAGGCACGTGGGCTCAGTAGTTGTGGTGCACGGCCTTAGTTGCTCCGTGGCATGTGGGATCTTCCCGGACCAGGGCTCAAACCTGTGTCCCCTGCATTGGCAGGTGGATTCTTAACCACCGCACCACCAGGGAAGTCCCTCAGGTTTTGTTTGTTTCCTGACAAAGCTGCAGGTGCTTCTGGCTAATTCCTGTTGTGTCACGTCAGGGATGCTCCTTTTTAGTGATGCTGAGATCAACCAGTGGGTCATATGGTGTCAGCAGAATCCTTCCATTTCAACGTTCCCCATAAACCTTTCACTAGTGGTTCGAGTAGCCCTGACAGTCATTGCTGACATCTGTTATTTCCTTAAGGGTCCCACAATAGTAATTTTGTATCATTCCATCTGCATTTCTTAGCTGTGAATCCGATATAAAGAAGAACTTTACCTCATCAGCTATTTGATGACTCTGAAATACACAGGAAAGGAAGGATAAGTGCTCAATTTTTCCCTTTATTAATTTTCAGAATGAGTTGATATCCTGGCAGTTCTTCAACAGTGACTAATGAGCTTTTGAAAATATCATTATAACTCCTGGGCTTACACATATTTGATGTGTTTCAATCCACTGCGGTCTTCCCTCCATCCCCCATGGTCAAATTGTCCCATATTTGGCCAGTAAGAATCTCTCCAACTTGCTACCTGCTACCTTGACTCCATGGATTAATGTTGTTCATCAGTTTTTAAAAAAATTTCCACTATTACTTGTTTAATCATTGCTTCAGAACCATTTTTTCACTCTGGGACTCTAGCTAAAATAGTTTATACTACTATATCCTCCGTATCTCTTTTCTCTATTTTCTCTTTGTGTAGCTTCTTTCAGCATAGTCATTTTGAGATTCATCCATGTTGTTGCAGGTATAAATAGTTCGCTCTCTGTTACTGCTGAACAGCATTCCATTCGATGGATGTACCGTGACGATTTGTTTATGCATCCGTCCATCAATGGACATTTGGGTTGTTTATAGTTTGTGGCTGTAGAATCAATACAGTATGAACAACTGTGGACAGGTTTTTCTGTGGACAAGTTTTGATTTCTATGGGATAAATGCCCCAGGCGGCAATTACTGAGCTATATGGTGAGTATTTGTCTCTTTTTTTTTTAAAAGACTGCCAAACTATTTTTCAGCGTGGCTGGATCATCTTATAGCCCCACCAGCAATACTTGCCAGTATCTGTCTTTCAACTGGTGTATTTAGAACATGGACGTTTAATATAATTGGTTTGTTGGGTGTAAGTTTGCCATTTAATTTTTTGATTTTTGTTTGTTCTGTTTTTGTTTTCTTTTTCCTGCCTTCCCGTAGGTTACTTAAACATTTTTTAGAATTTCATGTTGATTGATCTAATAGTGTTGTTTTGAGTATCTATAAATATATTAGACTTATCACAGTCTAATGGTGTCATCGTTTGACCAATTCGAGTGAAGTACAGAAACCCTTACTTCCCTTTACATCTTTTTACCACCTACCATTTATAATATAATTGATATTTCCTCTGCCTACCTTTAGAACCACATCAGATAGTAGTATAATTTTTGCTTTAACTGCCAAATATAATTTATAAAACTCAAGAGGAAAAGCAAAGTATATTGTACCGATCCGTATTTTTGCTTACAGTATTTGTTCTTCCTTCCTGAAGTTCCTGATTCCTTATCATTTCCTTTCTGTATAGAGAATTTTCTCCAGCCATCCTTTTCAGGTAGGTCTGCTAGCAACCAGTTCTTAGTTTGCCTTCATCCGAGAATGTCTTAATTCCCCTTCAGTCCTGAAGGACGTTTTCTCTGGCAAGAGGATTGAGTTGAAAGTCCTCTTTCAGCACTTGGAAAATGCTGTGCCACTTCCTTCTGGCTCCTGTGCTTTCTGATGAGAAATCTGCCGTCATGTGAATTTTTTCCATGATAGGAAGGTGTCGTTTCACTGTCACTTTCAAGACTTTTCTCTTTGTCTTTAGTTTTCAGAAGTTTGACTTGTGTCTTGATGTGAATTTCTTTGGGTTTATCTTATGTGGGATTCACTCAAATTCTTAGATCTGTAGGTTTGTGTTTCTATCAAGTTTAAGAAGTTTTCAGCCCTTATTTATTCATGTACTTTTTCAACCCACCTTTCTTTCTCCTTTCCTTCTGTGACTCTGATAACATGAATGTTAGATCTTTTATTATAGGCCCATGGGTCCCTGAGTCTGTTTTTTTTTTCAGTCTATTTTCTCTCTGTTGTTCAGGTTGGATAATTTCTATTATCCCATTTTCAGGTTCACTGATTCTTTCTCCTATCCCTTTCTTTATGCTGTTGAGCCCATCTATTGAGCTTTTAATTTAATTATTATAGTTTTTGGTTCTAAAATTTCCATTTAGTGCTTCATTTCTTCCATTCATTTGCTGAGACTTTCTTTTTTCCCCCATTTGTTTCAAGCCTGTTTGTAATGGCTCATTTAAGCATTTTAATTAAAATCTTTGTCACTTAATTCTGTGTCCTCTGTCATCTTGGTGTTGGCATATGTCGATTGTCTTTGTTCATTCAGTTTGATATCTTCCTGGCTATTGGCACCATGAGTCAGTGATTTCCCACTGAAACCTGAACATTTGAGTATGTTATGTTATGAGACTCTTATTTAAAACCTTCTGTTTTTGCTGGTTTCTGATGAAGTCCAATTATCTATTTTTTTCTTTTCTCACTTGTGCCTTTGGTGTTAAGTCTAAGAATCCACTGTCACACACCATTGTAAAGCAATTATACTCCAATAAAGATGTAAAAAAAAAAGAATCCATTGTCAATCCAAGATCATGAAGACTAACCTCTATGTTGTCTTCTGAGTTCTCTCTCTCACTTTTAGGTCATTTTGAATTAATTTTTCTACAGTATATGGTCTGAGGTAGGGGGTCCAACAATTTGTGTGTGTGTGGATCCCCAGTTGTCCCAGCACCATTTGTTGAGAAGACTGTTTTTCCCTCTATTGATTGGTCTTGGCATTCTAGTCAAAAATCAGTTGGCCATAGATGTATGGCTTTATTTCTGGATTCTCAATTGTATTTCATTTATCTGTATGTTTATCCTCTTACCAGTACCACACTGTCTTGATTACTGTTGCTTCTCAATCATTTTGATGTAATTTCTTTTCCTCGCTGAAATATTTTACAATCTACTTTTATCCTTGTTCCGAAATTTCACAGTGATGCAGCTTTGGTATTTGTCTTTTTACGTTTATTTCGTGAGCTTTAACATTGGAAACCTGTGCCCTTCAGTCCTGCAAAATGCTCTGGAATTACTTGTTCAGATTTCCTGCCTTCCATTTTCTCCATCCTTTTTGTGGAACATGGGTGTCAAACCTCCTGGACCAATTTAATTTTATTTTAGTCTTTTCTCTCTGACCATCCATATCTTTGTTATTTTTTGTTCTCCTTTAGGAGAGATTTCCTGCATTATCTTTCCCCTTCTATTTGAGTTTCTGCTATTAAATTTCTAATCCTTTGACCCTTTTTTAAGCATTTTGCTTGTTTTTAAAACATGGATGCAATCTCTCTTATTCCACTGAAGAAATGAATTGGGGGTGGGGGAGCTAAATGGAATTTTTTTTTCCTCGGCTTTTTACATTGCCTCTGTTCCTTCCAAGTCCAGATCTCCCTTCCCCACCTCTGTTGGTTTTGTTCTCTGGCTTTTATATTAAGGCTTTCCCCATAGCATGTGTGGTGAAACTTGGCTGTCCACTCATAGATAGGACTGTGGCACTCTCTAAGGCTGACTGGGGGCTTCCCTGGTGGCACAGTGGTTAAGAATCCACCTGCCAATGCAGGGGACACGGGTTCCAGCCCTGGTCCGGGAAGATCTCACATGCCACGGAGCAACGAAGCCCATGCACCACAACTACTGAGCCTGTGCTCTAGAGCCTGCGAGCCACAACTACTGAGCCCATGTGCCACAACTACTGAAGCCCGCGTGCCTAGAGCCCGTGCTCCGCAACAAGAGAAGCCACCACAATGAGAGGCCCACGCACCACAACAAAGAGTAGCCCCTGCTCGCTGCAGCCAGAGAAAAGCCCAAGCACAGCAACAAAGACCCAACGCAGCCAAAAATAAAAAAATAAATAAAATAAATAAAGGCTGATTGGAAGTTCATGTGGATGAGCGGCACTTGTCAAAGATTAGGTTTCACTGTGGAGTAACCAAGCCAGGAAACTGCCCCACCTCTCCCCTTTCTCCTCCCCAGCCCACAGTTTTGTCTTTTTGGCTGTGGCGCGTGGCATGTGGGATCTTAGTTCCCTGACCAGGCAGTGAACCCAAACCCCTTGTATTGGAAGTGTGGAGTCTTAACCACCGGACTGCCAGGGAAGACCCTCCACCAGCCTGTGGTTGACAGAGCTTTTCTCTTGGATGTTCGATTTTCCAGGGGAGGATTTCTCCTAACTCCTGCCTGGGGGATATGAACCTGGTTTTCATAGTTCTTAGAACAGAGTGGAGGGAAGGGTCAGTGTGAAGGGAGGGCCCTACCAACGTGCACTTTCCCCTAATTCTTGTTTTCAGCAGGACTGTGACTTTAGGGGAGCCAAATGCACTGTGGTTCAGTATCTCCAGCGAGTCAACCTTCTGTTTTCAGTCTAGATGCGGAAAGGGTCTTCACCTAGACTTTCTGGGAGTCTTCCTGTGTTCAGCCTTACCTGTAGCACGGCTTTCAGAGCTGACTCCTTCCTGAGTTCCGACTGGACTTGACTTGCCTCTTGCCTCCCTGAGCTCTCAGCTCCTTGTTCTGCTAAGCCCATTCATTAGTCCAGCGCTTTCCCACCAGTAGAGCTGTGTTGATCTCTCACATCTGGGTCATCCACTCTCCCGTTCTCTGTCCTATGTTTATGCCTCTAAAAAAATCTTTACTGTTGTCTTAGAGGGATTAGGGAAGGAGTAGAGAGGTAAATACCAATGTTAATCCAGAATGCTTTTCAAAATTACCAGTTTTTAAGATACTTATTTCTAGACCATCTCCTTAAAGTGCTGTATTGGTATAAACTAACTTTAAAAATATATAGCTGTTTGTAATTATCGGCCATTATGATTTGATTGGTTGTTTCTTTTACAGAGATTTAAAATGATAAATAAAGAATTAACAGCAAGAAAATTTGTGGAGGTCATAGCAGAGGATAATCCTTTCATGCATGATGGAATTGACAGCAACTTTAAACTTGAGGTTTGTAAACTGGTGTCACGAACGGTACAGATCCAACTCAGGCTGTTTGCTCTACCTTGGACACCAAGATTGGATTGGCACCAATGGTGCCAGCACGGCCACCTCTCTGGGTCCACGTCTGACACTGAGTCACACCTGCCGTTTAGCTGTTCCCTGAATACGCCCACCACACCCCTACCTCAGGACATTTGTACTTGCTAACCTCCGCCCCTGCCACCTGTTTTTGGCTTATATAACACATATCTTGCCTGTAGTTCTGAAGGCTGACAGTCGGAAATCAAGGTGTTGCTGGAATTGGATCCTTCTGAGGGCTGTGGGGAAGGATCTGCTCCAGGCCTCTCTCCTTGGCTTGTAGAGGTTGTCTGCTCCCCATGCCTCTTCACATTGTCTTCTATGTTTCTGTCTGTGGGTCCAAATTTCCCTCTTCTTGTAAGGACAGCCGCCACACTGAACCAGGGCCCACCCTAACGGCCTCACTTTAGCTCGATTATCTGCAAATCTGAGCATACTGGGGGACAGGACTCCAACTCTTTTTTGGGAGGCACAGTTCAAACCGTAACAGTCTTCCCTTTGCAACGCCCCTCCCCATTCATATCCTCCTTACGTACAAAATATGTTCACCCTATCCCAGCATCTCCAGAGGGCTTAGCCATTCAGCACCACCTCTTAACAGGTGCCACTCCTCTAGCTGTCCAAGAAAAAAAGAAATACTTCTGAAAGTGACTGTCCTCAATTAGCTAATATAAAATAAAATGTTTCCGGCAAATAGAAAAATGACTTACAAGCTAAGGAGAGAATATACGTCCTCACAGATCTTTTAAATGCTGTAGTTTTTATTGCAAACTGGTGTGCGCCCATGATGCCTGAGTGTTGAACAAGGTGGTACTTTCTGGAGAACAAACACCCAGAAGAACTGCTGGTCCACCTCGAGGTGTGTCAGGATGAATAAGACCCTTTATATTTTCTTCTATTTCAGCTGGTTTTCCTGGAATTCTTTGAAGCTCTGTTAAGCTTCGCACTCATCTCTGTTACTAACCAATCGAATAAATTCTATTTAAATTTTCCAAATGATGACTTGTCTGGAAACAAAGCTGGAAGCACTTATACAATGATAAAGCAGGTAACAAATAATATCTAGAATTTACAGAGTAAAGAATGGGTTTTATTCTGGAATGGTTAAACCATCATCAAGACTATCTTGGGCTTTTGTAACCCTTCAGGCAATAACTTATTTAAGACTTCTTTTCACATTCTGAAAGGAGTGTATTGTCTTTTTTCTACATTAGGGAAAATGTATTTTCTGGTCATGACCTATGACAGTGGAAATACGTAATGAGTGTCAGAGGGCCTACCGACACCCTCAGGGGTGTGGGGCTCCCCTGGCTTGACCACGAGGCCTACGGCATCTGAGGTGGTTTTTATGAAACGTTTCATCCCATGATCTAGTGTTTACAAGAGTGGATCGCTCGTCACAGAGCACAGATGCCAAGGAACAGCTCCCGAGCGTGTGCAGGATGCTGGGCGCGTCCCAGAGGACAGGACCTGCTCGTGGGGCTGGACACTGGGCTTCACGCCAAAGCCCTGGGGGAGCAGGGACAGCGTGGGCCGTTGACCGAAAGATCTAGCCGCTGGGTCAGATGGATCGGAGGTTTCAGGGTAGTGGGCTGGAAGGGTTTCTGATCGTTGAGTCCTTCATTCAGAGCCACAAGGGAGAGTGTTGGGGGCCAGCGGAAACCCCAGCTGGGAAACTCGCCAGAGCTGCTCACTCAGGGAGACCTCTCACTGTTGGTCATCTAAGGAGCACCTCTGACCACGAGTCCCAGGATGTGCCTTGGACCCTCGTGCAGGTTCAACTTCAGTAGCACCCAGTCCACCCGATCAGCAGATACGCCCCCTCCAGGTCATCCGAGAGCCTGGCCACAGGCTGGGGCTGGGTCATGTCCACCTTAAACTCATCCATGCCTGCGTGGATGGCAGCACGTGGGCTCCAGTAACCACACACGGACACGCTGGCCTCGGGGACAGCCTCAGGAACCATCCGATCAAGTTCACGTCTGGTTTCCAATCTGGCACCGCACATCCATCAAGATAAACAAGTCCTATTATAACCATGCAACGGGGAAGAGCCAGCAGTGCAATAACTCCTAACACATGCCAACAGCATGGGTGCATTGCTTATGCTGGGTGGAAGCAGCCAGACGGAAGGGCGCATGCCGCTGTGATTCCAACGACGCAAAATCCGAGAAAGGCCCAGTGATCTGTAGTGACAGGGAACAGGCAAGCAGTTGCTCGAGGATGAGGGAGGAGGGCTTCCTGGGGCACAGGAAACCTGGGGTGATGGATACGTCCACTCTCGGAGGCGACGGTTTCACAGGTGTAGGCACATCGAAACTCACCGTCATAGTGCGCCTTATGTGCAGGTCATTGTAAATCAATTATACCACGTTAAAATCACGTACACGTGTCTCTCCACGGAAAACAGAAATCCTCTTATGTATTTGTCGTTGATCAGAACACCCAGAACAGGAGTCCAAGTGCTCTAAGAAGCCAGGAATCTGAGGTGCAGGACGGCAACACTAAGTCGTCTTCAAGGAAGTTAGGAGTCTTGCTTGACATGAGCAAGATAAGGCAATCAGAGGTTTGTATTCACAGCTACCCATGAAAACAGTGCCGCGGCCATGGGATCTACCGCTGCTGCGCACCTGCTATATGGTGAGGGCTCTTCTGGTGCCAGGGTTCTGGCGGGAACAGAAAGCCTGTCCTCTCGTGGGCATCACATTCCGGGGGAGAGAGGGACGTAGTGACACGTGAAGAACAGGAAGAGTGAACGCCCTCGGGGTGCTTACCAGGTGCTACGCACTTCCCAGGGGTCCACTCATTTAATGCCCAGACGACTTGTAGGAGCTTCATCGGCTCCAAGGGGGAACTGAGGCACAGAGGTCGAGTAACTTGCCCACTGTCACAGAACTGGTAAGCAGTGGAGCTGGGGGTTTGCATGCAGGCAGTTCAACTCCAGGATTTACACCCATTACCGCAGTGCTATACTTCTTTACACAATTGGGAGGGATCAGTGATGCGGTGGAAAGCGAGGCAGGCGGTGGAGACTGAGAGACAGGGTGGGGTGGGAAGGGAAGGTCTTTGGATGAAGCCACACTTGAGCGCAGCTGGGAGGAGACTGTCCTGTGCGGGGGCCTTGAGGCGGGAGCACCTCTGGGGTGTTGGAAGGGGTGTAGCAGCAGGTGTAGCCACGTCGGCGTGGCCCAGAAGATGCACTGAGTGAGGCAGTGCCCGGCCGGGAGGGGGCCCTGAGCAAGGGGGTTCAGTAGGCTCACGATGGCTTTGCTGTTGACAAACCCGTAAGGAAGCTCTTGGAATTATCTGCATGTATTTTGAAGGCTGTGGAGTTTGAGAGGGAAAGAGAAGGCAAAGATGATTCTAAGGGTTTTTTTGGCCTGAACGACTGGAAGAACAGAGCTGCCATTTATCATGAAGGGGAGGACTGGGGTTTGAGGGGGAGATGAGTTTTGGGGGTGAAATTAAAGGGTTGGGTTTGGGCATGTCAGACTTAAGGTGCCTGATGAGACATCCACGTGGTGACAGCAAGTGGCAGCTGGAGACAAAGTCTGGAGTTCAAGGGTGAGATCTACTGGAGATAAAAATGTAGGCGTAAACAGCATGTATTGATATATGGTTTTATATATATATATAGTAATTAAAGCCACTAAGAGATGGATTAATACTTTCCCAACAGGCCCAGGGAGTATTTTCTAGTCTTTGGTTTCCTGGGGAAGCCTTCCAGCAAATACAATAGTTCTGTTATTCATTTCCTTAACAGGTTAAAAAGTCAAATTTTAGGCAGATTAAAAATAGTCAAATTAGCATAAAGATAATGGCCTCACTAATACTTTTCTAATTATTTATAATGCAGAAAATTAGTTTTAGTCCATAATGATGCAGAAGTTATATTTTGCTTTATGATTTTTCTTTTTTTTTTAAAAAAGAAAAAGCCCAAGATCAAGAAGTCTGTAAGTGACGGAAAAACTTCCAAAATGAACTTTAAATCTCCAGGAAAGGAGCGAACCTTTCTTTTATCTCAAAATGGTGAGTATTTTAATAATAGAACTTTGGTATTAGCAAACTGTTGCTTATAAATGATTTAACATTTATAAAAATGTACAACCATCTTTTAAAACATAATTAGGCTGGGACAGCTGCTCCCAACTCTGCCCCCTGGCTTGACAGAGTTCCCTTTCAAGGCATTGATCTAACCCTTTTCTTTCCCCAGTTTTATTGAGATATAACTGACATACAGTGCTGTGTAAGTTTAAGGTGTACAACATAATGACTTGACTTACATGTATTGTGACATGATGGCCACAATACGTTTAGTTAACATCATCTCATAAATACACACAAAAACAGTTCTTCTTGTGATGAGAACACTTAGCGTTTATTCTCTTAACAACTTCCACATACATCATTCAGCAGTGTTAGCTACAGTCATCGTGTTGTACGTTACATCCTTATACCTTACAACTGGAAGTTTGTACCTTTGACCACCTTCCTCCAGTGTCCCCCATCTCCCTCCTCTGGTAACCACATATCTGATCTCTTTTTATATGTTTGTATTTTTAAAAAATAGATTCTACTTATAAGTGAGATCATACAGTATTTGTATGTCTCTTTCTGACTTACTTCACTTAGCGTAATGCCCTCAAGGTCCATCCATGGTGTTGTAAATGGCAGGCTCTCCTCCTTTTTATGGCTGAGTACTATTCCATTGTGTATATATACCTCTTCTTTATCCATTCATCTGTTGAGGGACACTTAGGCTGTCTCCTGTCTTGGCTGTTGTAAATGGTGCCACTGTGAATGTGATGATGCAGCTATCTCTTTGACATAGTGTCTTCATTTCCTTTGGATATATTCCCAGAAGTGGAATTGCTGGATCATAGGGTAGTTCTTTTTTTATTTTTTGAGGAAACCTATACTGTTTTCCATACTGGTTGTACCAATTTACAATCCCACCAAAACCGTACAAGGGTCCTGTTTTCCCACATCCTTGACAGCCTCTCTCTTCATTTTGAAGCAAGCCATTCTAGCAGGTGTGAGTTGGTGTTTTTTTTTTTTTTTTGGCCTTGTCTCGTGGCTTGTGGGATTTTAGTTCCCTAACCAGGGATTGAACCTGGGCCCTCGGCACTGAGAGCGCAAAGTCCTAACCCCTGGACCTCCAGGGAATTCCCTCTCATTGTGTTGTTTTTTTTTCCAAAAATCTTTATTGGAGTATAATTGCTTTGCAATGGTGCGTCAGTTTCTGCTTCATAACAAAGTGAATCAGTTATACATATACATATGTCCCCATATCTGTTCTCTCTTGCATCTCCCTCCCACCCTCCCTATCCCACCCCTCTAGATGGTCACAAAGCACTGAGCTGATCTCCCTGTGCTATGCGGCTGCTTCCCACCAGCTATCTGTTTCATATCTGGTAGTGTATATAAGTCCGTCTCACTGTGGTTTTGATTTGCATTTCCCTGATGATCAGTGATGCTGAGCACCTTTTCATGTACCTTGCTTTCCCAACGTCGGTGCTAAAGCTGGAATTTGTGGTCCTTCCGTGGCCCACAGATTGGGGCCAGCTTTCTGTGTGTGCTCACTAGTCACCTGCCAGAGCTCACTCTCACCACCACAGGTAGCTGGCCACAGGGGGGAGGTATGTGTGGGTGAGGTGCCTGGAGCCCGGGGGGTGCCTGTGGGCCACCTGGTGCCACTGACTTACTTTCTCCATGGATTTGCATTTTCTGGACATTTCCTAGAAATGGAATCATATTCTCTTGCATCTGCTTCTTTCACTTATAATTATTTTGGGATTCGTTCATGTTGTAGCACATATTAGTATTTTGTTCCTTTGTATTGCTGAGTAGTATTCCACTGTGTGGATACACCACATTTTATCTGCTCATCAGCTGATGGACGGCTTGGTGGTTTCCATTTCTGGCTATCAGGAGTAATGCTGCTATGAACACTGGTGTGCAAGTCTTTATGGATATGTTTTCATTTCTCTTAGTCCTTGTAAAATCTGGCACTTGGCGGGACTTCCCTGGTGGTCCAGTGGGTAAGACTCCGCGCTCCCCATGCAGGGGCCCTGGGTTCGATTCCTGGTCAGGGAACTGGATCCCACATGCATGCTGCAACTAAGAGTCCGTGTGCTGCAACGAAGACCCAGAGCAGCCAAAATAAATAAATAAATAAATAGTAAAAAAAAAAAATCTGGCACCAGCATCAAGGTTCTCCGCATGCGTCTTCCACTCTTGGGCCCTTCACAGTGGCTCCTGGGATGGAGGGTAGATTGGTCACAGAATGCTACGCTTACAGAGTACCTGTGCCCATACTCCTCTCCCATCACTGCCATCAAACAGCAGATCAGCCCAAGCTGTAGACACAGTCAAAAAACAACTGCTCTCTTGAAAGATCCCCAGTCTTATTGATATTATAGAACTATCCAAAGCATTATCTTCCTGGAATCAACTATATTAAACACATTCCAAAGTGTGTATCTGCTGGCCTTAGTAAATGTGAAGCAACTCCTTACCAAGTCAATAATTTTACCTACCTTCTTATTCAATTCAGAGTTAAAATCCTTCTTAAACTTTTCTTGGAATTCCCTAGAGGTCCAGTGGTTAGGACTCTTGTGCTTTCACTGCTGAGGGCGCGGATTTGATCCCTGGCGGGGGAACTAAGATCCTGCAAGCTGTGTGGCATGGCCAAACAAAACAAATAAAATGAAATGAAATTTTCTTAGTGAAAACTGCCTTTAAAGACAATGTATACAAAAGCCAAGAGTTTTTTTTCTTTCTCAGAAACATGGGAATCTTGTAAATTTTCTAAGATTTTAATTTTAGAAAACCAAAATATTTAAGCTATTTAGGAAAAAAATAACAGGTACCAGGAGACTTGAAGGAAGTGTTGACAATCATGGCTGTGGTCAGCTGACGCCAGCCTTGTTCCAGGTGGTCCCTGAAGCATTTTGCAGTTACCTTAATCCTCACAAGCCGACGAGAAGCACAGTGTCACCCACCTTATGGGGGATGAGGACACTCAGCCTAGCACAGGAAGTGACAGAACTGGGGAACTGGAACACAGACCCCAGAGTTATTGCAAGACTGTATTAATGCTCATTTTAATCAAACTTTCTTCCAGCGGAAAAAGAAAAATCCAAGGATGAACAAAAGGAAAAATTCAATACGTGGATCAGTAACATGTACATCTTTTTTGTGAACACTCTCTTCCAAGCACATAAACACGAAGAAACCCTCAAGGAGAAAGTAAAGGAAAACAGGCTACGTAATGAAGCGGCGGCCCTTCAGAGGAAGGTGGAGAATGAGGAGCTGCAGGCGAGGTAACTCAGTGAACCCCTCGGCTCCCTCCCGCCCACCCGGCTCTCGGGCATCTTTCTTTCCTGTCCTTTGTAGCCACCAGAAGCTTCAGTACCAAACACTTTCATTAAAAGTCTACCACCTCTGGGCTTCCCTGGTGGTGCAGTGGTTAAGAATCCACCTGCCAATGCAGGGGACACGGGTTCAAGCCCTGGTCCGGGAAGATCCCACATGCCGCGGAGCAACTAAGCCCGTGTGCCACAACTACTGAGCCTGCGCTCTAGAGCCCACGAGGCACAACTACTGAGCCCACGAGCCACAACTACTGAGGCTGTGTGCCACAACTAATGAAGCCCACACGCCTAGAGCCCATGCTCCGCAACAAGAGCAGCCACTGCAACGAGAGGCCTGCGCACCACAATGAAGAGTAGCCCCTGCTTGCTGCAACTAGAGAAAGCCCGCATGCAGCAACGAATACCCAATGCAGCCAAAAAAAAATGAATAAAATAATCTAAAAATATATATTAAAAAAAAAAGTCTCCGCCTTCCGAAGGGCGGCACGTCCTCATGTGCAGCTGGGAACCCGTAGCCACCAGTTCTGTCCTGGTTGTCTAAGGCATCCCCAGGCATCCACGAGGAGGCAGCATGACATAGATCCAGACCGCCCAGGTTCACATCCCAGCCCCATCACTTATATCACCTGGGTGACCTTGGTGAGGTCTGTCCCTGTGTGCCTGTTTCTGCATCTTTAAGGTGGAGGTGATACCTTGCAGGACTGTTGTGAGGACTGAGTGAGCTAGTGTTTGTGAAGCATCGAGAACAATGCTTGGTGCGTGGTGAGCACCTAGCAAAGGCCGCACACTTACCTTTCTAGAACCACTGTCCAGGCTTAGTTCCATGCAGACAGGTCAGTCCCAAGTGCAAATGTCTGACCTCTGTAAAGGGCATCTCAAGCCCATTGGTCTGTGGAAGAGAGCATTAGACTTAGGGAAAACGGCTACAACAGTATTTTATTTTTTTACAACAGTATTTTAAAAGGCTACTTACTAGCTAAGTTGCTTCAGAGACAAGTGTGTCACAAGTCACCTTAGATGTGTGAAAACTCTGTCTTAAACTATCTAGCTATTGCACCACTTTTTATTTCAGGCAAAGTGATGACAGTTTAGTTCTGTTCACAGAAACTGTTGAGATCCAGGTATGGACTACTTTACACCACATACAACATAAAAACCGGTTTTGAAATTTCAAAGACAAAAAAAGATATCGGGCTTCCCTGGTGGCGCAGTGGCTGAGAGTCCGCCTGCCGATGCAGGGGACTCGGGTTCGTGCCCCGGTCCGGGAAGATCCCACATGCCGCGGAGCGGCTGGGCCCGTGAGCCATGGCCGCTGAGCCTGCGCGTCCGGAGCCTGTGCTCCGCAACGGGAGAGGCCACAACAGTGAGAGGCCCGCGTACCGCAAAAAAAAAAAAAAAGATACTTTCTTGTGTTTGCTTCTTGTTAGGCTGAACAGCTTGAGAGAGGAAGAGACCAAAAGGCAAGACTGTGAGGTCGCCATCACTGTGATCAAGGAACCAGTGCGTGCCACATCCTTGAATTTCATGCCGAGCCTCCTGAAAGACGACACAGTGGTGTCCCAGTCCAGCAAATCCATTGCAAATAAGAAAAAGAAAAAGTAGACATCACTGGGTTTGTAAATGAGCCACGAGAACAAGCAGGTGTGAAGGGAATTTAGAACCAAAGCCTGTAACAAATTTCCTACCCAATAAAATTACGTGTGTTTTACTTCTTGTCTAAGTGTTTCTTGAAATACCACTACCTGGGCCCACTGGGTTTTGGGTTTCTAATATGGTTGGATCACTGAAATGCCTGCGTTTTGACAACTGAGCTGAATGAAAATACACAGATGTGGGTATTAAATGTGTATTCATTGTTTTTTTTTTTTTAAATCCAAGTATAAAACGGATGATTAAATTTAGAATCTGATAAAACCAGTGGGGAGTGAAGTTGTTTAAACGTTTCTTTAGGCCTTCCTCCCATGAGCCTGGCACACCTCCTTTGCCCCTTGTAACCGCCCTGTGCCCACATCCTACCTGTCCTTCACATGCTGCCTCTTACATGGCCTCTTCCCTGGTCCTTTCCCAGCCATTCCCACAGCATCGCAAACAGCACTGCATGGACAAAAGGCCGAACAATGTAGGATTGTGCAGTCAGCAGTTAAGTGAATACTTTAAGTCTGTTAGGAAAGTGTTACAGCTAATAGTTGTGTTCAATATAAGAGTAACCACCAAAAGCATAAAAATACAATCTAAAGCTTCCAAACTAGCAAAAAGGAAGGATACTATCATCTGACATAAAGTTGGAAAAAAGGATGGAAACAGAAAACGCAAAAGATGGCAGGGAAAGTACAAATCTACCCGTCATCACCAAGCAAACAGGTTAACTCACCTTTTCCTCCCCTTCAAAATCCCATAAATAATTAGATTGGGTTTAAAAAAAACAGAAATTCACTTCAATGTTATTCTTTACAAGGCAAACATCTTAAACAAAACCAGATCGAAAGGATGAAAATAAAGATATAGAAAAAGATGTACCAGGACAATCTAAACAAGATGACTGGAATAACAAGCAATATTAAGGACAGAACAGAATTTAAAGCAAACATCTGCATGATACAGATAAAAATAAAGATAACAATAAAAGGACCAACAACCAAAGCGACGCATTACTCACATACATCGCACATACTAGCCTTGCAAGAGCAGAGAGAATTACAGGGAATACTACCGTGAGGGAAGAAACAGATCAGGAAGACACACACGTAGTAAGGATACAGGTAATTTTACCAACCAAACTACAAAGTTGGAACTAACACAGAGTTAGCAACCAGGATGCAACAGAGAATAAACACTGACAAAAACAGTGACTACATTTTAGGTTGAAAACTGCAACAACTTCAAATAATACATCAGAGACCATGATCTATTTTTGCTGCGATTACTAAGTCAGCAATAAACACACAGTAAAGAAAGCCTGAGATCACTGGAAACTAAAACATACCATTTTAAGTATCTCACGGGGTAAGAGGAAATCATAAGGGAGATTGTGAGTTAGCGGGTGACAATGAAAATAACTGCAAATAGATGAGAAGTCATTTCCCTGCTCCACCCTAACTCACAGGCTGGGTGCAGAGGACCGTGGAGAGCTCCTATTAGGGCCGGGTTGGTACCGGTTTTTCCAGACCATGCCCGGCTAGTTTTCAACCAAACTCCGGGATGTCCAGTCCACCAAAAGTTAAATCAAATCCTGCCAGGCTGAATCTCAGTTGTGAGCATGCAGGTGGGGCTGTGCCTGCCTGGGAGTTCTACGTGGCTTTATGTTTGGAGCACACGGAGGCACTTGCATTAAGTTCTTTGTCTGATGTTTATTTGTGGTCTAAAAATCCCATTATTGCTCAAGATAAAAACCAAGTCCAGCAATAACTTTGGGCAAATGCCTCATAGTTTACCACGTCAGGCCTAGGGACCAGGGAAGGAATCCGAACTCTGAGCACCTTTCGCTGCTAGACTATTCCTGAGGATGAATCAGGGACCCATGGCTGGTGCGGTCTACAAACAAGCAACCAGAGAGACTCAATGCAAGACCAGAATTTTAAAAACTTTAACAATTTATTAGTCTTATTTTCCAGTAAAATAGTCACATAATGTCAAAAGAATGGAATGAAAGAGATGTAGCTGGCTACCTTTAATTCCACATAAATATTCAAAATCTAAAAACCTCAGGGGATCATCAGGCTGAGTAGAAATTTGATTCTTCAAAGCAAGTATTGCTTTACTATTGTCATTAATCCAGTCAATAATATGACCAATAACCTGCAAAGGTAAACAAAATGCTTGCTGAGCTGTTTTTTTAAAAGATGTTTCGGTGAGCCCTTGTCAGTCAATCCAAGAAGAATATGTTATTGAACTGCGTCGCACAAAGCTTCTTGACCTCTTCTGCAAAAAGAATAGAAAACGGTGAGTAAGGTATAGAAATTCTCACTTAAAAGGTTATATATCAGTACCTTAAATTCCCTGGAGTAAAGTTGGTCATAAATAAAGGTCTGCATTAATTTTGACCTTAAATCTCAGAAGCCTTGATAAGAAATGTTAAGTCGAGAGAAAGAAAAAAGGACCTGACGTACAGGAGACTTTAACACTATGTAACATTGCTTCTTTGGGCCTGAGACAGCTCAAACCCAAAGTGTCTAAGACACCCGCGGGTTGGGGCGTGAGGAGCACAACTTCTAAAATCTTGAGGAATCTGATTCAAAAACACAGGAACTCTAGCTGCAGCCCTGAATTGTGGATCGGGAGCTCCGCAACAGTGGCGTCATTATCTGGACTTTACTCAATTCCTGTTTTAAATGAGGCACGTAGGGGCTTCCCTGGTGGCACAGTGGTTAAGAATCCGCCTGCCAATGCAGGGGACATGGGTTCCAGCCCTGGTCCGGGAAGATCCCACATGCCGCGGAGCAACTAAGCCCGTGTGCCACAACTACTGAGCCTGCGCTCTTCTAAAGCCCGCGAGCTGCAACTACTGAGCCTGTGTGCCACAACTACTGAAGCCCACGCGCCTAGAGCCTGTGCTCCGCAACAAGAGTAGCCACTCCAATGGGAAGCCTGCACACGGCAACAAAGAGTAGCCCCCACTCGCCACAACTAGAGAAAGCCCGCGCGCAGCAACGAAGACCCAACGCAGCCATAAATAAATAAATGAGGCATGTATTCCCTGAGGTTGTTTCTAATGCATAGACTATTAATACAAGTATTGGTATCAAGAGAAAAATGTAATACACCCCAGAAGATGTCTGCAGAAGAAACCTCACACCTGATTATCCTTACAGTGGACACTTGGGGTGCACTGCCCCACTGTCCCACTCCTGAATAGACCAAATGATGATTTCTTTTAAGCAACAGGGGCATCTGCTTAAAATCTCAAGTCATGATTTGTTCTATTTAGCATGTCCTTAGTACACTGAAAAGATAGTTTTTAAATATCAGTAGCATTAAAATTCTGCTCAAATACCAAACCCTATTTACCATTTACTTCAATGAGGTTTGCATTTTTTTGATTCAAAATAACATACAGCTCCCGCTGGTCAGACTTTTTCCCAACAACCCAATAATCACTCATTGCTTTCACGATGATTTCTTCATCTTCATCCACTCTGTAAGAAAAGAGTTTCAAAACGCAATTGTTTATTTTATATATACAGCTGGATTGTGAAAAACATTCTAAAACAAGAAACAGGAAACTTGAGCCATTTGAAAAGTTCAGGGAGTCCCCTGTGAGTGACCAGCCCCTTCTGGGCTTAATGATGTTTGGAACTGGTGCCCAGGGAGGTAGTCAAGACCTCTGAAGGGGCCTGGGGTCACTCGGTTTTTGAAGATGATTCCTTTAATGTCCTCTTATTAGAAAGTGGATGCCTAACTGGTGAGGTGGTTAGAATTACCTTGTAAAATCACTGTTGATGTCACCCAGAATCTTCATTAAATCTGGATGAACAGACGTAAGTGACACACTGGGTGTTTTCCTCATGTGAATTGTACTTTTTTCTGCTAAATTCATATGGTTGAAGTAGATAAACTTAAACTGGGGTTCTTTTTCAGACCTGTGAAAACATGTTATGGAGGTGGTAACTTTCTGAAAGAACAATTACCCAAATGTACAACTACACTGTAAAAACTCTAAATGTGGAATGGCTAAGGTGGTATTTTCAATGGCTGGGCCTTCAAATCAAGAACCTCAGTTAAGACGTAACATTCGGCAGTAACTTATCTGATATCCGTGAGGTATTCAAAATGACTGAATTTCCCAGCGAGCTCAAGTACGTACGTTTAAAACCACAAATATTTTAACCATTCTGTGATGATTTTTTTTTTTTTCAAGTACAGTGTTTTATAAACAGCAGTCACTCAGTTATCTGTTCACTTAAAAAACAAAATACAAAGTAAATCAATGCAGGCCACTTACCCTTCCAGTGAAGGGATCAGCAAACTATGGCTCTGGGACCAAACCAGGCCCTGTTTTTCTAAATAAAGTTTTACTGGGACACCCATATGCCTATGTATTGTTACAGCTGCTCTCACGCTTAAAGGATAGTTGAGTACTTGGAACATACACGGCCCACAAAGCCTAAAGTACTTACTGTTTGGCCCTTTGCAGAAAAAGCTTGCTGACCCCCGTACATCTCATTTATCCCACAGCTGCATGTATGTAAACTGCCACAGAACGGAAGCTTAGCACTGTAAGTAACAAAGCTTTCATCATCCTACTCAGAGATCATTCTAAAACGTATGAGCCTCCTCTGAAGTATTTAATTGGGATTTACCCTTTCATTATTCTGGGTGACTGGGCAATGCTACTTTGCTGTCTCCCGGGTCAGAGTCTGATACCCCTCGGGGAGCCACCCTG
The DNA here is from genome assembly GCF_937001465.1 of Orcinus orca. Classification (NCBI taxonomy): domain Eukaryota; kingdom Metazoa; phylum Chordata; class Mammalia; order Artiodactyla; family Delphinidae; genus Orcinus; species Orcinus orca. The sequence goes on along the minus strand of NC_064574.1, from coordinate 83,012,385 downwards.
ACAGCTGGGCCACTCGGCTCTCAGGGGCCTCCCCTCCCTCCCCTCTCACTGTGCCTTAAATTCACAATCGGGGGTCTGCGTGAGAGCCTGGGCAGCCCTGCCACTGGGGGCCAGAAGCCTTCTCTGCTTACTACAGGGGGAGCAGCCACGCACTGGGGGGCTGAGGGTGCCGGAAATCCGGCCTCCGGGGAAGTGGTTACTACTGTGATACTCTACCTCTAGGCGAGAAAGAATGTGGACAATTAGTTCCCAGGAAAATGAAAACAGAATTCTTATAAAACCAGAATTTGTTTTGAGTAGGCCCCTAAGTCTAAGAAAAGCAAGTATAACTACAAGAAAAATTTTCTGGAAAGATGAAAATTTTAAAAGAAGTTTGCAAAGAGTTGTAAATTTCGTCGTTTGGACAGACTAACTTCTATGACCTTCGATCAGGCTTAAAGTTCTGGTTACTTGTCTAACACTGTGGCGTTCCTCTTTCTCTCATTTATAACATGTACAACACTCTTCTAAGAAGATCGGAATTCTTCCTTTTGTAATCCCACATGGACATTCACATGAGAGACGTTATTTAGGTAGTTAGGACAGGGGCAAATGTGCCCTCTTTCCGCTCCACCCACCATGAAGGATAATGTAAAAACGAAAATAGAAAACAGTTACCTGCAATGTACTGTTAATAAAAGAAAACAAGATCTGCTCACATTAAAAATAGCGGGGATTCCCTGGTGGTGCAGTGGTTAAGAATCTGCCTGCCAATGCAGGGGGACACGGGTTCCAGCCCTGGTCCGGGAAGATCCCACATGCCACGGAGCAACTAAGCCCGTGTGCCACAACTACTGAGCCTGTGCTCTAGAGCCCGCGAGCCACAACTACTGAGCCCACGTGCCTAGAGCCCATGCTCTGCAACAAGAGAAGCCACCGCAATGAGAAGCCCGCGCACCGCAACTAAGAGTAGCCCCTACTCGCCACAGCTAGAGAAAGCCCGCATGCAGCAACAAAGACCCAACGCAGCCAAAAAAAATTAATTAAAAAAATAAAAATAAAAATGAAAAAAGATAACAAGATCTGCTCACATTAAAAATAGCAGGGTTTCCCTGGTGGCACAGTGGTTAAGAATCCGCCTGCCAGTGCAGGGGACACGGGTTCAAGCCGTGGTCTGGGACGATTCCACACGCTGCAGAGCAACTAAGCCCGTGCGCTGCAACTGCTGAGCCTGCGCCCAGAGCCCGTGAGCCACAACTACTGAGCCCATGTGCCACAACTACTGAAGCACACGCGCCTAGTGCCCGTGCTCCTCAACAAGAGAAGCCCCCGTGATGAGAAGCCCACGCACCACAACGAAGACCCCATGCAGCCAAAAATAAAATAAATTTATATATAAAAAAAGAGGTCACAGGGATATCTCCCATGAGTAAAGAGCATCAATTTTACTGAGATGCCAGAGATTATATGTTTAAGGACCAGTTATGTGAAAACCTTCCCACACTTCCAAAGCCCACCTGGAAAGGTTACTGTGAGCTGTGAACCAGGGGAGGAAATGACCAGATGTTCAGCGCACACGTAACTGCTCGCAGTTTCGCCTGTGTACTTGGGACAGCTGGCTGGGAGCAGGGCCCAGCTGTGGTTTTCATCTGTTCTGGGCTGTGTTCCAGAGAGCTGAGGGTTGCCAGATAGACGATTTCTAGATGGATATGGCTACTGGCCATTCCTCACTAATCGGACCAAACTTAAGGCAAAGAAGACTTCCTCCACCGCGCTCCACCATTAACCACCACTGACCACAGCCGGGGCCAATTCTTCCCATCTCGCCTTCGTCCGGCTCCTCCCCATGTCCGATCCGGGGTCTGATCATAACCAAACCTTACTGCTAATAGTTACACTGCTCACTTGTGGGAGGAATCCAGCGCAGTCAGCCTCCTAGGCAACTGGGCTACTTTACACATATATTCAAGAAGACTGATAAAAAAGGATTACAAAAAAAAATTGCTCACAGGAAAGAGGCTCCTTTCCTAATAACTTCCTACATCCTCCTCCTCCTTCCTGCCTTTTCAAATTTAATATTAGAATTGGCCAGTGAATGGGGTGTGTGAAAGAAACAAAAACTGAAGTCTCAGATTCAGAAAACCATCGATTTGGGGGAAAACTTTAAGTTACAGCCCTCCTGCAAGCCCTTAAAAATTCTAGGTGAATTAGAGATTTAACACAGAAAATAAAGCCAGGAATGTACCAGACATAAAAATGGGACATTTTTACAATATTGGGGTGGAAAGCCCCAAGTGTGCCACTGAAGACAAATCCAAAGGCAATGATTAATAAAACTGACTAAATACAAAGGAGAGAGGACGCAACATGGCAAGGGTATTACATTAGGAGTACTGATGTAAAAGAAAAAAGACAAAGCACTTCAATGGAAAGAGCCAGAGGACGGCGACAATCTGTGGAGGAGACAGAAATGCCCATAAACAGACGAGGAGATGCCCAACCTCAGTGTCACTGTCAAAGTGCGAGAGCATGGAGAACAGGAGCTGGTGGCACTGGCGGGAGGGGAAGATGGCTCCATCCTTGCGGGAGCCGAGCCACATGGTAAGCGTGCATTTCCTTTGCCCCCGAGCTCAATCCTAGGGATTTCTCTTGAGGACATAATTGGGTGTTTAAGTACCAGACTGTTCAATACAGAACTGTTTGTAATACTAACAGCCATAACTAGCCCTAACCATTAAATGGGAGAACGATTAAGCAAATAAAACACACCTTTCCTATTAAATACTATGAAGCCATTAAAGAGAATGAGGTAGGTCTGTATTTATTGGTTTAAACTGATGCTCATACCATATATATATTTATTTATTTAAAGCTGCAGATTTACAGCATGATATATTTTCAAAAGTCCATGTGTAAAAACACCATGTGTGTATGTCACTGTGTTTATATGCGTGTACAAGTCCAGAAAGACAGAAGCCAAATAAGATATCCCATATTTCTATTTTGGAATCCTTTAAAAATTAAGGACATAAATTACTCTCAAAAAAAGAAAAAAAAAATAGAATTTTAAGTTCTAGAGGAGAAAAAAACTGAGGTGGCCCACAAAGGAATAGAAACCAATCACCAAACAAACCTACTTCACACCATTCTTTAAAGGGCTGACCCCAATTTCATAAGGAACGTTAAGGGTTTCCCTGGTGGCGCAGTGGTTGAGAGTCCGCCTGCCGATGCAGGGGACACGGGTTTGTGCCCCAGTCCGGGAAGATCCCACATGCCGCAGAGCGGCTGGGCCTGTGAGCCATGGCCACTGGGCCTGCACGTCCGGAGCCTGTGCTCCGCAACGGGAGAGGCCACAGCAGTGAGAGGCCCGCGTACCGCAAAAAAAAAAAAAAAAAAAAAAAAAAAAAAAGGAACGTTAAGAGATGCAGTTTATAAATCTGGACTCAATGCTAAACACTGGCACACAGCCCCGTGGGCACTTTCTAGTGGGGGCTGCAGCCGAGAGAACAGAGGCCCCTGAGCTGGTCTCTGGGATCAGGACGGCTGGCTAACATAGCCTCCTCTGCCCCCCAACAATGCCCCTGACATGCTGCTGGCTGGGGTCTTTCCTCCCTCAGGGCTGCCTCTAATTTCTCTGGGATATGACTTATGGAGGTCCCAGAATTGGCATATAAAATGGCTTGATTTGGGTCAGAAGGATTTCTGGAAGAAAACTACATTATCTTTTGTACTCAAAAGCTTTTATCTTTAGTCAGTTGATGGTTACGGTTTGGCAATCAAAGCTCCTTACATATAACATCTCAGATGCATCGAGAGCCATCTTCAGGTCACGGTTTCAAAGACAAGAACAAGTACGTTCCTAGAATTCCTGTTATTGGGCACACCCCTAAATTGTGTGGCACTTATTTTACCATCACGTTTGCCAGGTACCCTATCCTCCAGGGGCTAATGGTACTGTGCAGTGATTCTCCTAACAGTCCTGTAGACAGGAATTGACAGATTTGTGCCCAAACATACATGGCAAAATGCCGATGGAAGAATCTAAGTGGGGGTATATGTGTATCCACTGTACAATTTTTTCAACCTTCCTATGTTTGAAAATTTTCGTAATAAAATATCGGAGAGAAAACTGCTGTCTAATGATAGGATAATTAATATCCAAGGCCATCTCCTTTCTTCTGTACAATCCCCAAGAGGGTTAACCTGATGTGTAAAATAAAAGGTACTAGACAGCAAGTTTACCTCTGGATATCTGTCAGTGAGTTACCTGATATTCATCATATCTGCCGAAAGCACAGGCAGAGCAGTTAAAATGTCCAGTCATCTCCCAAGGGTTTGGGGATGTAAGTAACTACACTTGATCATTCTCCACTCATAACCTGCATGATCCAACACAGATTTAAGGCACATGCTTCCTTCAAAATTGAAAATCTGGCAGGTTCATGGTCAAAAAATTAGATTAAACAGCACTGTCAAGATGTAAGTTGGTCAGGCACTTTCATTCCTTGGCTGTATCTTTTCTAAAACTACGTAAGCTGTCAGCAGTAAAAATCCACTTGCAGATACAAAACCTACCCGTGCTTTCACCTGGAGCCCGTGTGGGACCTCTCTGTGGGCTGGTGCTTATGTAAGACCACATACATACAACATATGATCACGACAAGCACAAGGTTATATATAAATTCACAGCACTTTAGTAAATTCTCAAACACATGGGAAGCCCATATAAAGAAGCCTTTTATTCCTTAAAGTACTTTCCATCTACACACTTTACAGTCATTTGACTTTGCCCTGAGAAAAGAGTAGAAAGAGGTTCAGTGACTTTTCAGGGTGTTTTTAGAACCAAGGTGAGTTTAACCTCGAGTCTCCTGATACTCAGTCTAGAGCCTTTCAAGACGCCAGACTCAGCACCAACGCCTACTGGCTTACGTCACAGGCAACCTCACCAGGAACACTTCTGCACAAGAGGCAAAGTGCTTTCCGTCTATGCAAAGCAAAACCCTGCTGATTACCTCTGCCAGTGTGGATTTCACAGCCTGGGCGGGTCATGTGGGATGTGAAGTGAACTCACAAGGCCAAGACCACAGGCAGAGCTAGCACACCTAACCCCACATGTTCACACCACCACTGGGGAGGGCTGAGGGGATGCATTAAGAGAAGACCCAGCCCCGACCATCATTGTGGAGCAGAAAAACTCACGAACAGCTCCCTAGGAAGCTTTGCAGACAGGACCAAACAACACATTTGTTCTCTGGATTCAGAGATTATACGAACCTTAACACCATCCATGTTCTAAGCAAAAACCACCCTTATTCTTCCAAAGCCAGTTAAATGCTTGAAAGCAAACACAAAGCAAAGTACAAACCCAGATATTCTTTTGTTGATGTTAAACTGCTCACAAATGTCAGATGCCAGCACTGTAAGCTGCGGCCCAACAATGCTGTCCAGTCTTCGGCAAAAGTCCAATGTAGGCTGGATAGAAGCTAACAAGTAATTCAAGAAACACAAGTGAGTGTGAGGACACTGTGTTAAAAAGGTCAATTTTCATTTTACCATCTTAACAACAATATTCAAATGAAAACTGTACTGATCTGGAAAATAATTAAATGATCAGGTCCCCCTCCCCTCCCAAATAGAAGAGAAACAGAGGAGCCAGAATCAGTCATATTTAAGATGAAAAAAAGGCAAAGAACTATCTCACTGTGACTGTTGACTGAAGCACTCCCTGCGGGGTAGTAAATTGACTGCCTATCCCCAGTAGACCTAGGAAGGTCAAATATTTATTTAACAAACACTACACAGCACTCACAGGCCAGGCACTGTTGGCGCTTTACAAATATTCCCTCATTTAATCCTAAAGCTCCCTTTGAGATGGGTACTCCCATAATCGTTTCACGGGCAGGAAGGCACAGAAAGGTGCCCAGGTCCTACTGCTGAGAAGCAAGAAAGCTGGGACTTTAACGATATTAGAAATAGCTGGTTAAGATGGCAGAGGCCCCAGATGGAGGCTTAATACAGCCTCCCTGTTGCTACCACAACTTGTTTATCATTTAGGAACAGACCACAGCAAAGTGTAAGGAGAAAAGGCTTAGCTAATCAGGTGAAATCAGATACAGGTGTGTACCTACCATCGATCATAAAGCACACAGCTGCACTCATGGCCTGCGGGGGGAGGGGAGAAAAGAAACCAAAGATTAGATAATGGTACCAAAAAAGAAGACTTAAATAATCAAATGCAGTGGTCTTGTTTAAATCTTTATTTAAATATATCAACTTTATAAAGACTTTTTTAGTCAACTGGAGAAATCTGGATAGGGTCTGGATAATAGATGGTATTAAGGAAGTTATTAACGTTATTTTGGTCCAGTGTGATAATGGCAGGTGGTGATGTTAAAACAGAGGTCCTTATTAGTTAGAGATGCAAAATGAACTATTTATAAGGGAAATGAGATGATTTAAAATGCTCTAACAAGAAACCAAAACATGGGGCTTCCCTGGTGGTGCAGTGGTTCAGAATCCACCTGCCAATGCAGGGGACATGGGTTCCAGCCCTGGTCCGGGAAGATCCCACATGTCGCGGAGCAACTAAGCCTGTGCACCACAACTACTAAGCTTGCGCTCTACAGCCCGCGAGCCACAACTACTGAGCCTGTGTTCCACAACTACCGCCCTCGCACCTAGAGCCTGTGTTCCACAACGAGCGAAGCCACCGCAATGAGAAGCCCGCGCACCGCAACGAAGAGTAGCCCCCACTTGCCGCAACTGGAGAAAGCTTGCGCGCAGCAACAAAGACCCAACACAGCCAAAGATAAGTAAATAAATAAACCCAACCTAACATAAATATACATCCTTAGAAGATAATATCCTGACAGAAACTCAGACTATCCTTATGGAATTAGCAAGTCCACAGCTTTAAAATCAGAGCGAAGGCAGAATCCACTGGAGTGTGGGCAGGCATCGAACAACAGGCAACACCGGCCTTGACGGCCTCTGATCTGTCCGCGTGCAGGACTTGAAAAATCTGAGTCACAGCCTCAGACAGTAACTCTTGCTAATCACAGAACTATTGTTTAATGGGGACTGAAAGTAACCCTCTTACTCCAGAAAGCACCCATTTTGAGTTTTACAATAATCAGAACTTGCGACACCTGTTCCAAGAAACGTGAGGTCTGCGCACCGACTAGTGTACCCGTGCAGAAAGATTTACTTTAGTATCATCTGTAACCCTGGAGAGAAAGGCCACTGTTACCTTATAAACAATTAAATGCAGAGCTTCATACGTGTCGTCTGTATTTACAAAAATTTTGGGGAATCTGCATTTTGCTTCTGGATCATTCAGATTCAAGGGTCCAGTGAGAAATCTGAAAAGGAAGCACAGAGATGACTTGATTCAATTAGGCAGATTATAAACAGGAATATATAAACAGTGCACTCCTATAAGGGTGTTAATATACGGCCTTTTTGGGAAGCTAGACATTACTTAGAAAACATCAGATCAGAATACAAAAAAGTAATCGTTTTAATTCATTGGAAACAAAAGAATTTCCTTTGTTGATTATTGTCACTAGAGTAGCACAAAGGTAATTCAGTGTTCATGATTTTATCTTTACCAAAAAAGATAATAAAATCCAATACTGTCTATCAAAGGACAGAAGTCCTACCTTCCATAGTGTTGAAGATTTCCGGGCATTTCTGCCCTTATTGGAGAATCCCTTCCCGCCAACTGTAAACAAATTTAATGTTGACAAATGACTTATTAGATTTCCTATATTCAAAACTTTGAAAAACAGCATTTATATTTACTAGTTGGCTCCATGCCATTTTTCTATATCAATTTTCCATATTCCTCTCCACCAAAAAAAAGGGAGGGGTGATTACAGAGGTACAGAAAGAACTCACTGGTTTTAATAAACAGAACTATCATAACTTCACTGTGCCCTAAATTCCACATAGTGATTTTGTTCCTTTTACAGCAATAATTGAAATCTCCCATGTGGTTAATACGTGCTAGGCGATGACATAAATTACATAATTTCATCTCATATCACCCCTATGGGGAATGCCGTCTTCCTATTTTCTAGAAATGGAAACAAGTTTGAAGAAGTTCACCAGCACACCCAGCCCCTGAGTGGAGGGGCCAGGCATCAAACACAAGCCTGTGTGACCTGAAAGTCCCTGCCTTCAGCCATGACATGGTGCCTCCTCATAGATCTATGTAACCCATTCCTGGTTTCTTCTGCTGAAGATACACTACTTCAATATGCATAGGAAATGAAAAAAAATTCCAAGTCTAATAGTCACATTAGCTAAAACTTATTATTCTTCTAAAACTTCTTGATGTTCTTCTAGTCTATATAAAATTCTAGCATGTAACTGAAAATGAAAGATTGAAAAACAGTAAATCCAATAGTGAAAATGCACAGCTCTCACACGTGCAGCCTGTAGCGAGAGAAGTCCTCACATATCCACGTCCTCACTGCCACTTCGTACATTCCTATTTTATAAGCCCGGCTCTTTAGACATATAATAAAGCACCAATAGAGTGTTCTGCTGTTGCAACAGCACTGTCCACCATGGGAAAGCCTCCTGAAGGATCCTTCTGAGGGTGTGGTTGGAAGCAGGTGCTTTAGCATTAGCCAGACCCCGAGATCAAGTCCTGGCTCCTTCACTTACTAGCTGGGTGACATGGGGCTAAATCACGTAAGCCCCCCAGGCCTGGGTCTCCTATCTGTAAGATGGAGATAAGGTACCCGGCTTTCAGGACGGCTGTCAGGATGTCATGAGATAATGCAAGTGTGCTGGGCACTTACACCGTGTCTGGCGTATGGTACACACTCCAGAAACGTTAGCCACTGTATTCAAACTACCCAGAAAGGAGCAAAGTGCAGGACCAGGTCCTTCTCAAAACCTTGAGATTTCTTATCAAAGAGACTTTTTTCCTGTTGTTTCAGGTCATGGCCTTAAAAAACAGAGCGAGGGAGAGGGTGCGTGTATGCGCTCCTGGGTCAAAATGATAATGTTATGGTTTACGAACACTTTTCACTTCCAACCTAACTAAAGCTAAGAAAAGATACTTTGCAGAAAACACTGCAGTATTATTTACAGTTCTCTGCAGAAAACTGAGAAATTGTCAGAATGGAAAAGCCAGGTGGGAAGTATAAAATCAACTCAAAATCAGATCTCATGTTTGTACGTGAAAAGACCACAGAATTAACACTGTTTTGTCCAAGATCCCTGGCATTTTCAGAGTTCCCAGAACCCGACATAAAAATCCAGTTTTCCTCTACTCAATGAATTGCTCCCCTTAAAAACATAGCTTTGCAACTGCATTTGAACGTAACAAAATGAAGAAAAGCTGACATACGTGGTTTGCTGTGCTAAGTGACACACGCTAAATATATACAGTTGGCCTTCCGTATCTGAGGTTTCCACATCTGCAGATCCCACATTTGTGGATTCAACCAACCGCATGTTGAAAATATTTGGGGCAAAAATTTCTTTTGAAAGTTCCAAAAAGCAAAACTTGAATTTTCCACACACTGGCAACTATTTACATAGCATTTGCATTGTATTAGGTGTTTTTTGTTCAATTTTATTAGGTATTATAATAAACTAAAAACAATTCAAAGTGTAAGGGAGGATGTGTGTAGGTTACATGCAAATACTATGCCATTTTATATAAGGGACTTGAGCATACGTGTGTGGATCTGGGTATCTGGGGGTTCCTGGGAGCAATCCCCCATGGATACCAACGGACAGCTACACGAATAAACATCACACTAATAATGTAAAATACAGATCAGAACTGCCCCACCCACCAAGTTACTCCACCCCCAAATCTGTGTATGTGTGTGTGTGTGTGTATATATATATGTCTGTCTATATATCTATTTATCCATCTATCTATTTATCTAGAGATTAGTACCCCATCATACCTCAGGTTCGATATGCCTTGGAAATAGAGATGTGGTGAGGTATTTGTATAAAATTCTCATGTCATCTTGTTCTAATCCACTCCTGAAACATCAGAAAAGCACTGTGTTAAAAGTCTGGAATTGGTCTTCTGTCTTTCCATTGCTCTGTGATAAAAGTTCATCTCTCTTTTTTTTTTTTGCATGATATCAAGAAGCCCTTTCCTTGATGGAAAGTTCAAGAATGGAATGAATTAAACTTGAGTCCAGCACTAGAACTCTACCCTGACCTGCTAAAGGCTACTACATAGTCCTGCATTTTATATGCCATTTGAAGTAAAAAGTCACAGCAGATTTGATTTGCCTACCACGTGGGATTATCCAGGGAGCATTAGCAGCTCCCCTTGAGGTAGCAGGTTTCTGTCCACTTTCTGGGTTACACGGTAAGGCCACTTTCTTTCACCCCGCATCCTGAACATACTGCTATGCTGTAGACGGGGAACTCAAAACGCTATGTCTCAGAAATGTATTTGGATTTTAATTCTCTCGATTCAGTGTACGCAAAAAGTGGGAACAGAAAGAAACAAACTTTTGGGCAAACCATCCAATCTGGCACCTGGAAAAGTACTGAGAAACTAGCAGGTGTTGTTGGACTCTACCTGAAACCGGTTTTTCAGATAAGGATATAAACAGACAATGAGTCTGTATCTGGGCGTTTTTTTCTATTCAAGATAATTGAAAAAATCCTTGAGGAAGTCTAACTAGATATAAACCAAGCCTCTGCACCACGTTCCAGGGGCTCTGTCTTCTTTCCCAGTGGAATCGCAGGTTATGTTAGAAGTCCGGCCCGGCTCGGCACAGAAACCCGGCCCACTTCCCTGAACTCCTCCCATTTGTCTTATCTCCACCTCCTCCTACACCACCTCTCCTCTCCCATTTTCAGAATGTCTGTCCACAGCTAAAACTCTAAAGGGGCCAAACACCCTGAAGCAGTTTGAAGCTTCCTGCCAAGCAGAACGAAGTCCCGGGTCCAAAGGTGAGGCCAAAACAGAAACAGCTGAGAACTGTCAGCGCTTGGCCTGTGACAACACGAATTCTGAGAGTAACCTGCAGCCGACCGGGCAGATGGACCTTTCAGATCAAACACACAGAAGGTCCCCCACTCTTTTCTTTTGTGGAAATAACTGAGGAAAGAAAGAGAAAGACACAAAACAGGCTCTGGATGTTCCTTTCCATTCAAGACATAACTCCTGGTGGAGAGAGCTTGCTAACGGTAAGCAGCAGACAGCATGTAAAGACTCATGCTCTGGGCAATTTCTTCCAGAGTTGCGCTTCCGGAAACGGTAGCTACTGGGTACATCTGGCTACTGAACACCTGAAATGCGGCTGGTGGAGATGAGTGTAAATACACACTGGACTTTTAGGATTGAGCACAAAAAGAGTAGCTCGTTAATAATTTTTTATGTTGTTTACATGTTGAAAAAATATTTGAGATACATTGGGGTAAAAAAATATATTATTAAAATTGATTTCTCCAGTTTCTTTTTATTTTATTGTGGCTACTAGAAAACTTAAAACGACATTTGTGGCCTGCATCATATGCTTATTGGACAGTACGGCTCCAGACCAGAGACACTGAGCAGAAAACACCCTATAAAAGGAAACGGAAGACACTTCTTAACTACTTACTATGTGCGCTGTGCTTAGGGCTTTGCATTTATTATTGCACTTAAGATTTAATGCTACGCATTAAGTAATTTGATGCTGGTTTTCTGGGTAGAAAATTTATAAGGAAAATAAGTAGCAGCCAGCTGTTCAGAGCATGAAGCAGCAAGTAGGCGGTTCCCACTCTGCCTATGGGGAGGCCTGCCGGGTTGTGGAACGTCCACGAGCTCCGACTGTAGCAACCCTCTTCCCAGTACCTGCCACCCCCATCCCAACTCCTGCTCCCCAACAAAAGTGAATGAAGTAATACTGTGTTATAATTATGCCGGATGTTACCGCTGCAGAAAAGTTGTTACGACTTCATGCCAATCTTCAATAATCTCAAAATAAAAAGTAAAAACAAACAACCCAAAAAAACAAGAGTTCCTTTCTTAGCACAAGTAAACAAATAAAAGCAAACAAAACCCTGTACTGACAGGTCCACATGATTCAGAACTCTGTCAATGGCTCACATCAAACAGGAAACAGAAGAAAAAAAAAAAAAACAGGAAACAGCCTACGGGTGCTCAGAAGTACACATGTTCTCAAAAGTTTCTCAAATAGTCATTTGATATGAATGATTTAAAAAAAAGAAAAATTATTCTTCTGCTCAACTGATTTATTTGTGTGCATGAGATGCTACTACTTTCTCAAGACTGATTTTTCTTTCTGTTTTATATGACTCTGTGCCTTGTTTTTACTTAAATGCTAAATGGGCTTCACCTATTTTGCTCTAAGACCTCCACACCTGCTCTGAGTGAAGCCTCAACTCCAGCGCTGTGAGCTGCGCACAGCCGTGGTCCGGGATCTATGCACTTCTCCAGAGCCCGCCAACTCTGTTTCTGGTGGCGATGCCAAGTTATTCGAGAATCTCTTTCAGCGGGAGCGTTACCGAGAATGAAGGGGCCATCATTCGACATAATCCTTCAAGGTAGGATCAGTTTACTCTATAATACAGACTATGTCACTGTCACGTGTTGAATGTAAAATAATCTAGCCAAGATCAAAGAGTCTGGTCAACTTTGATTAACTTAAGAAATAGCTAAGGCATTTGTTCATAAAAGCATTCACCCCTTGGGCTTCCCTGGTGGTGCAGTGGTTGAGAGTCCGCCTGCCGATGCAGGGGACATGGGATCGTGCCCCGGTCCGGGAAGATCCCACATGCAGCGGAGCGGCTGGGCCCGTGAGCCATGGCCGTTGAGCCTGTGCGTCCGGAGCCTGTGCTCCGCAACGGGAGAGGCCACAACAGTGAGAGGCCCGCATACCGAAAAAAAAAACAGGCCAAAAACACTGGGCGAGATAGTCAACTGACACCTTCCTCCCAACAGAGGAGCCACTGCTAAATCCTTTCACAGCCGCTGCTAAAACCAAATCCACGAGTTAGACGCAACACGGTCCAAACAGAACTCTAAGGTATTTCCTACCATCTGCTTTGAGCTCACCATCAACGTTCTCGGAGCACAAACAACATGCCAGAAGATACAAACACAAAAACCGAATGCACTTGAGCAGCTGCCGGAGGGCTTTCAGCTGGCTGCTCCCCCGTGAACCTCAGCGGCTCATCACAGGCAGACCACTGTCAGCTGTGAACAGACAGGCTGGCTCTCACTCAAGTCTTCAGGGACCTCTCCCCGCGGTCTCAGGCACGTTCACACAGCTCTTCCAGAGTTCCATGTTTGGGAGTTGAAAGCTTTTAGTAACAGTTTATGTTTGCTTCTTGAGTATCAATGCTTTCATCAAAGAAATTATGTATTTGTCCCTACTACAGGACGCAAACACAGTTTGATGACAGTGGGTTACTTCCTGGTTTTATAGCACTTATAACTTGTTGGATATTTTTTAAAAACTAGCTTCCTTAAAAGGAAGTATGAAAATTATGGGGCTTCCCTGATGGCACAGTGGCTAAGAATCTGCCTGCCAATGCAGGGGACACGGGTTCCAGCCCTGGTCCGGGAAGATGTCACATGCCGCAGAGCAACTAAGCCTGTGCGCCACAACTACCGAGCTTGTGCTTTACAACTACTGAGCCTGCGCTCTAGAGCCCGCGAGCCACAACTACTGAGCCCGTGTGCCTAGAACCCATTATCCACAAGAGAAGCCACCGCAATGAGAAGCCTGCGCACTGAAATGAATAGCCCCCACTCCGCAATGAGTAACCCCACTCGCCACAACTAGAGAAAGCCTGTGCGCAGCAACAAAGACCCAATGCAGCCAAATATAAATAAATTAATTTTTTAAAAAAAGGATTCTTCAACCTAACATTTTCTCTATCTTCCGTGGAACCAGTTTTAAACTCCCCTGCTTGGTAATTTTAAACAAAATTACCCTAATTTTGGTTTAAACAATCACTGCCTTATTTTAACAATATCTAAAAAGACGCATCCTACCCCTCCACCCACCACCAGCTATTACTTCCAGTTTGACAACATGGTATCAACGGAGTCATTGCTATTTTTTATGATCCTAAAAGACTTTCTTCTTCTATACACCAAGCCGTAGGGTACACCTACCAGATGAGTTGATCGTTATAGAGAAAGGCAGTGTACTTGACTATACTCAGGCTTTCTTCCATTCTATTAATAAAGGACTGGATTTTCAAATAAGTCATTTTATCCAATGGGAAGAAGCTGATCCCGCCAAAAATGTCAAGTAGATCACATGACTGCAAATGCAACGTTTGCAAATACTGTAGGAAAAAAATAAGGCATAAAAGTTACTAATAGTATATTGAAGACAGTACTCTGACAACTGAAAATAATTAGTCTTAATTTATGGTACAATTACATGCTAGCAAACAGCACACAGCCAAGACCAACACGGAGGTGAGCCACAGGGAACTGGATTTGAAATCAGTACCAATTTCAAAAAATTAAGTTCAAACATAAGTAGTGTTCATTCAGCATTGTGCTATCTGTCTTTGAAGCGCTGAAGTCTTCATATCAGTGCTCCTCAGATTAGATTGACCTCCACACATGATATCATGGGCCATCTTATACTAAAATCACGCTGGAAGGGCATACAGTCAGTGTTGATGGACAGGAGAGAAATTAAGACAAGAAGAGGAAGAGGGGACAGTCAGAGTGAATAACTATGGTCATTAAAGTGAAGAAACAAGAAAGAAAAGTACTTCATAAAAACAAAATAATTAAAAAAAAACAAACAAAATAATTCAAAAATAGACATCAAAGGTAGTGTAGGGAGAAAGATAAATTGAGAGTCATTTCTCTAAGATAAACTGGATTTGACCGGGGAAGGTCAAATATGCAAAATTTACATTGAAGGAGCATGGCAGCTGTGTAGACACATTCCCATCAGCTGGGAAAGAAAAATCACACTAATCACCATTAAGGGAAGAAAGCCTGTGTCACAGCCACAGGCTTCACCTTGAGTCAATACAGATTATGCCTGTTTAGTGAACATAATTGATCTGTAAGAATGTGAGATTTTGCTAATTAACCGATCCACCACACAGGAAGTTTGCTTTTGAGTAAGCCCACAGGGACAGACACAGGTGGGACAAGGATGAAGCCAAAAGACATCTCCAAGATGCTTTAAGGAGCTGTGTACAAAAGTCAAGAAGCTCTGATTCAAGAGTGCAAATCTAATGAGTCTCCTCACTGGTCTGATCTTGTCACACTATGCCTGAGGCTCTTTGCCATTTCCAACTTCTAGATTTTTTTTGTATGTGAGAAACAAACCTGTCTGTGTCACTCTCTAACAGTCTGTTTGGACAACTACCAAGATTACAAATAAAATTCAAAATATTTACCCGATGGAAGAATTTCTCTAATCTTTCTTTTAAGAGCTTGACACCTCCATCTTCCATGGCTCTCAGAAATGTACCATTAAAAAGCTAACGGTGTAAAAGATTAAAAAAAAAAAAGTCAATTTCTTATGTCCTTCAATTTCCCAATATAACAAGTTCTTCTTTTCCTTTTACATTAATTCCGCTAATTTCATCCCCCAATTCCTTTTGAATATAGAAAATATTTACATGAAAAAGCCTGAGTTATAAGTCATAAAATACCAAAACACTGTCAAGTGATACTGTAAATTTTATAAAATCACCTAACTGTTTTGGGCATTTTTTTTTGAAACCTGAACTCACACCTAAGTTTCAGTTTACATAAATAATATTGCCAGATCCTTCAATCATGCAAATACCTGCACTATGTACTTTCCTCAAGAACATGGACTCTACTGTTCACTAATGCAGATATACTCCTAGCACAAGTCTGGGAAGAGAGAAGGGCTCAGTACTGAGTAAGTGCACGCATAAACCTCAATACTGTTTCAAAGGCCCCATTATTTCCTCCCCCTAAAATGGACACATAGTCACCTCGCAGTCATGTAAAGAGTTAAGAATTATTTTAAACATCCCATGTAAATTGGGGTAACTGGCTAGACTCTCAATTCAGAAAGCATGTCACGCTTACCTTGTACATGCTGTAGCACTGCTGGAGCACCGAACTATAAACCTTGTCCTACAAACAACACAAAGACATGGCACAGATCTTAATTTAAGGGAAAGCAAAAGAAGTCTATTGCATAGCAAAGGTACAGTGACTCTTGGCAAAGCAATACAATGCCCATAAACTTGGTCCTATAGTAGTTGCGTGCTGAAAATAAGAGGTATTTAAATTCAATTACGAACCAGTAAGCCTAATTTTTAGGAAGGCTTTAAACACAGATGATCAGTAGAAGGGATTCGTAAGAGACGGTACATATACACTTTTATAAGATTGTGCTAATGGAAATGATAAGCATAAAATTTTGCTGTGTGTACCCTGAGAAACTTCTGCAGAAGTGACATAGCTTAAATCTGAAAAAATAAGTCACTCAAGATACTAACAAATTTTTTTCTAAAAATATGAAATAAAAAATGACACATTACCAGCAACTCCTCCTCTTGGTATTCGACAACTGGTTTTCCGTCCTTACTTTGCTTTTCAATTATGGGATTCCTAACAACCTACAAAGTTTGATCAACCGAAATTACACAACGTATCAACTATGTGTTTTAAATTTTCCCCTAAATTAAAAAACTTGGACATGTCCCAACCCAAAACTTCTTAAAAGAGCCCCAGTAACAAATACACCAAACAGGAGTCTGATTTTTAAACTGCCACCAACCCTACTGTAACTCTCCTCAGATGCAATGACTGGAGGACTTTCCTGAATTCCTAACAGTAAAGATCACCCATCACTTTATAATACAAATTCAAAAAGGTGTACTGTGTATGTAAATACCATGACCATCCAGAAATTTTCTTCTGGTTCGTTGAAGAACTGTCTGTTCTTCTGTGTATGTAAAGATTTTGCAGGTTTTGATGGACTAAAGGTCCTAAAAAGGTTAAAAGAATGTTAGGGACAATTCTCCAGCATAAGTTTTAAGAATTCACTGAACTCCGCAAAAGCACATTGAAAAGTATTACCTTGTAAACTGTACAATAGCTTCACATAATCCGACATTTCTAATTTTTTCATTCTTTTCTACTTCATTTGGATAGTAAAACAAAATTTTATTCTCCTCCTAAAGTATGAAGAAACAGAATCACAACATTGACATAAGCATTTTTTCTGTCTTAGCTGTTGAAAGTGCTACATTTACTGTCAACCTCTCATGCCATACACGTTAGCTGGCAAAACAAACGACGCTTTTTTAGAAAAACAAAAATTATCTTCTCCTCACGGTGTAAACAACGCCCACCTGCCTGAAGGTAATTGTGATATTCAGTAAATCATATGCCATCTGAAATAGCATTAGACAACTATTCTGAAAACTCAGTCTTTGGATTTCTTTCCTCATGCTAATTTGTAATACACCAACGCTTGTTAAGAAATAAGCGTGTGTGCAGGTGCACAGACTTAACACCTCCCCACAAATTAAACCCAGCAGGTTCACAGGTATTTAGACTGACAGCCTTTAAAAGGACCGTGATTTCCTGCCAACACAACCTACCGCCGGACGCCCGTTGAGGAAATCACCGTCCCCACCTTAAAAAATAACCATTAAAAAAAACACCCGCCCCCATCCGATTTAATTTATTAATTTGGAAAAAAAAACTTTCCGCAAGATCCCCCAAACCTGCATTTAAAGGACTACAGTCTCCCACTCTTGTTCCATGCTTCTAGGCGGGGACTTCTAGCAACAAAGACGTAAACTCAACTTTAATCACCCAGGATTGATGTAGAGAAGAGAGACTCCACCTGTGTGGAGTGATTAGCCTGACGAACCTTCACTCAATACACAGGCTTTGAGTCAGGACCTAGAACAGACGCTGCCCGCGTTGTGTGGCCCCCGCCGTAGCCCCTGGCCCGGGCACACACCTGGCACAAAGCAGCCCGGTAAATGCCGCTCGACGAGGGCAGGGTGACAGGTGCTGCCCGGCTCCGGGAGGGCCGGGGCCGACGCCGCGGTGCACTCTGCGGCTGCTCGGGCCCGACGCCGTACGGCCGCCCCACGCCCTCCTCGGCCGCTTACGGACGCCCGCGCGCGGCCCCGCTCCGCTTACCTCTCCCTCGCGCGGCCCGAAGCGCGGGTTGTAGATGAAGAAGCTCAGTAGCGCCGGCGGGAACTGCTTCTCCTGGGCCGCCCCAGCTCCTGCCCCGGCCGCCGCTGCCGCCATCCCGGCCCGGCCCCCCAGCCTCGGGAGCCTCCCTCTGCCCGCCCAAATACAGCTGCCGAGAGGAGACCGCACTTCCGCCTCGCTCGCCGTCGTCCCGGAAGTGTCCGCTGCCGGCCCGGAAGAAGAATTCGCAGCCCACCTTCCACTTCTGGCGCGCCTGTGTGGGTTCGTTCCCGTTTGTGTCTTGGGTAGGTGTTTCTTATAACTGTAAGAGTCAAGTTGAGGGTGAAATCGGTTTTTTTAGTTTGTTCGCAGATTTCTGGCCTGGCTGAAGGCGAGGGTTGCGTGTTTAAAGAAAAATGAAACGGACATAGTTTTCTGTAGAAGGTAGTGTGAAGGTGCAAAGGAAGCCCCTGCGTTAGGGGCGGTCGTGCATTCAGCCAGGCAACTTGCGCATTTTCATCATCTACAGGGTCCCTCCGGGCATTTGTGGGCTTTTTTTCCCCCTCTTTGAGAGACCTCAGGTGACCGCTGGATCAAACCAAACCGTCCGGACTGCGCCGCACGCGGATTCCTCTGGCTTCAGGAAGAAAGTTTGCTGCACCTGGCGAGGCGCGGTGTGTGGCCTAAGCGGGACAGAGCGTGGCATCTCCCCATAGTGCCCAGTCCCAGACCTTGGAGCGCAGGGTGTCGCCTTTTTCAGCTTTTGGGGCCTGTGAATTGTGGCAGTTGGAACGGCTCATTATGTCTGGCACTTGGAGTTCAAGCCCTTGCAGCAGACCGCTTGACCAAACTCAAGATTTTAGTTTAGGTTATCCCTCACAGATTAGGTTTGGAAACAGGACTTCTTATCCAGCCTGGCAGAATAGACCTTCACGTTTAGGGAGGCGGTGTTGGAATTTGGACATGAGACAGATCTGGGTACTTATTCTAGCTCTGTCACTCCCTAGGCGTGCATCCTTGGACTGATTACATAACCTTTCTCAAGTCTCTGTGTCTTATATGTAAAATAACTAACAGTAAATGCTTTTCTAGTAGGAATTTCACTTTAAGAATTAAATGGGTGGGGCTTCCCTGGTGGCACAGTGGTTAAGAATCTGCCTGCCAATGCAGGGCACACGGGTTTGAGCCCTGGTCCGGGAAGATCCCACATGACATGGAGGAACTAAGCCTGTGCGCCACAACTACTGAGCCTGCTCTCTAGAGCCTGCGTTCCACAACTACTGAAGCCCAGGTGCCACAACTACTGAAGCCCACATGCCTAGAGCCTGTGCTCTGCAACAAGAGAAACCACCACAATGAGAAGCCCGCACACCTCAATGAAGAGCAGACCCCACTCTCTGCGGCTAGTGAAAGCCCACGTGCAGCAAGAAGACCCAATGCAACCAAAAATAAATAAGTTAAAAAAAAAAATTGGTGGGAATTCCCTGGTGGTCCAGTGGTTAGGACTTGGCACTCTCACTGCCTGGCCTGTGTTCAGTCCCTGGTTGGGGGACTAAGATCCTGCAAGCCACACTGTGCCAGGCAAGAAAAAAAAATTAAATGGGACTATGATTGTATGTATAGTAGTTCCCAGCCCTTAATCATTATTCGACAAAAGATTACTGTCCTTACTTGCTTTAGTGTATGACATTCTCCTGTTAGAAAGACTTGTTTTGACGTTAAAGTAATAATTTTCAAAGAATTTTAGTGTAGCAAAATCCCCTCTCCCCTTTTTATCCCCCCCCCAAAGTCTGTCAGAACTTCTAATATATTAAATAGACACAGAGCTACTGTGGTTGAATGTGAGAGGATTGAGACCTCAGAGTATGTCCCTCTGGCCTTTTCCAGGAGCTACCCGCCCCTCAATCTCTATCTCCCTGGGGGACCCTAAAGCACCTGCACAGGACCCTGGGGCTCCAGGGACCATAATTTGAAAACTCCAGGTTAAAGAATTCTTTCCTCTGTCTCAGAACAAATGCTGTTGGAAGAGTAGTAGAAAGAGCCCAGGGCTTAAGTTGGAACACCTGAATTTTAGTTCTGGTTTTGTCACTTACCAATTGTATGACCTTTGACTACTCACTTAACTTCTTTGACCTCAGTTTCCTCCTCTGAAAAATGAGATTAATACCTGCCTCAAAGGATTATTGCAAATATTACATTAGATGATACAAATGAAGTGCAAAGTACTATGTACATGTTGTAAGATAACATTTTATAGCATTATAGCATTCTCCCCAGCACGCCTCTACTTCCTTGATTACTTTGCCTCCTGTGCCCCGTTCACTCAGTTGCATTGATTGCCACAGGAGAGAGGTGATTAAAAAAAAAAAAAAAAAACACCAGAAATCAAAATGCTTTTAAGTTTCAAAAGCCAAGGAAGCAAGAAAGCTTAGGTAGTGATGCATCCCCCTCTCTCACAGTCCTAGGGTGTTGCCTGGGTGTGAGGTGGGAGGAGTAATGATGATAGATACTTAGATGTGCTTGGAGATCTCAGAGGAGAGAGGACGTGGATGTGTACAT
Organism: Orcinus orca; assembly: GCF_937001465.1. NCBI lineage: Eukaryota > Metazoa > Chordata > Mammalia > Artiodactyla > Delphinidae > Orcinus > Orcinus orca. The sequence goes on along the minus strand of NC_064574.1, from coordinate 82,991,720 downwards.
TGTTCCCTGTGGAGCTGGGGAGGTGGCAAGCCTTGCAGAGTTCCCCTCAGTGTCAAGCATGATGCAACAACAGTAGGGTAGCCATAGCCACGTGAGTGTCTAGACTGTAAGCGCTACTTTGATGCAGGAAGCAACCAAATGTTTTACTTGTGCACAGAAGTAATTCAGAGAAAGCCAGACCTGAGATGCCATAAGATGAGGACAAAGAGAAGCTAGCTGTGGCCTAGGTGGACCCACCACCGAAGCCCACAAGACTAGAGAGGAATGAGGATGACTCAGTGGTCACTAGTATGGACTGAGCACCAGATACTCCTTTCCCATGAAGGGCTTTGGAGTACCCACTTCCTCTCTCCAACCAGGGAAAGAAGGGTGAGGAGGAGGCTGATTGCCTTATGTCATCCTGAATTATGATTCTGTCACCCAGCATGATGGGGATTCAAAACTAAGTCCAGTTATAGAAATAGAAAATTAGATCCTTTGCACAGAGAATTTGTGAACTCAGAAGGGGAGACCAAGTTGGAGACGTAGGAGGCTCCTGAGCATCCTTTGTCCCACAAATGTACTGAACATACAGCTACACACAGTCATTTCATCGGAGAGAAATCCAGAAACTAGCTGAATGACTCCCACACGGAAGGTGAATGAGAAAATACCCACATCAAAACGGGCAGCAAAGTCTGAGACACACTCTGGCCATATAAGCCCCACCTCCTGCACAGCTCCATACAATTGGGAGGAAATCCCCAACTCCTAGCTTCTCCTTGAGGATTGACGTGTTTGGACTGCACATCCAGCACCTCAACTTTTAAGAGTCTCACTGAGGGCCTGACCCCCAAAACACTTGACTCTGAAATCCAGTGGGATTTGCATCCACCAGATCCACAGGACTATAGCAAGCAAAGGAGCAGTTCTTAATGGGCACACGAGCACGTGCAATGGCTGTTTCCCCAAGGCTCAGTGCAGAGGGAGCAGACAAAAATGCCTATCGTTCTGTCTTTCCCTGGAAGGGATTTGACTGCATACTTTCCAAGCTGCTGCCTAAGGGTCTGCTTCTAATTTAGCACTCATCTAAAGGCTGGCTGTGATCCTCCTTGAAGCCCCAAATAGCTGATGGGTGCTTTCCCTGACTTTCCCACTGGTTCCCTCCAACAATGAAACCAAGTCACCGTTTCTTCCTGGAGGACCTTGTCCACACATCTAGTGCCCCAACATTTACAGCTGCCACCCAAGTGTGGGCCCCCAAGTTACCTGGCTTTGATAGCCAACCAGGCTTACATTCACAAGTCCCACAGCACCACATCAAACAAAAAGCAGTTTTTAAACGATTCAAGAGCACCTCCTAGTGGCTGTACTCCTGGGCTCAGTGCAGAGGGAGTAGGCTCCTCTGGACAAATTTCACTGTCCTGTATCCCGATAGAATATCAATAAGGAAACATTGGACTTAAACTACATGTTAGATGAGATGGCTCTAACAGACATACACAGAACATTCCAACCAACAGCAGCAGAATAACCATTCTTAAGCACACATGAAACATTTTCCAGGATGGATCATATATTACACCACAAAATAAGTTTTAATAAATTTAAGAAGATTGAAATCCTATCAAGCATCTTTTCCAATGACAAATGGTATGAAACTAGAAATCAGTTACAAGAAGAAAACTGGAAAATTCACAAATATGTGGAGATTAAACAACATGCTTTTGAAGAACCAGTAGGTCAAAGAAGAAATCAAAAAGGGAAATAAAAAAATCTAGAGAGGGCTTCCCTGGTGACGGACGCAGTGGTTGAGGGTCCACCTGCCGATGCAGGGGATACGGGTTCGTGCCCCGGTCCAGGAAGATCCCACATGCCGTGGAGCAGCTAGGCCCGTGAGCCATGGCCACTGAGCCTGCACGTCTGGAGCCTGTGCTCCGCAACAGGAGAGGCCACAACAGTGAGAGGCCTGTGTACCGCAAAAAAAAAAAAAAAAAAAAAAAAATCTAGAGACAAATGACAGTGGAAACATACCCTACCAAAACTTATTGGATGCAGCAAAAGCAGTTCCAGGAGGGAAGTTTGTAGCAATAAATACCTATAATAAGAACAAAGAAAGAACTCAATTTAACTTTAAACCTCAAGGAACTAGAAGAAGAAGAACAAACTAATCCCAAATTTAGTAGAGGAAAGGAAATAACAAAGGTCTGATTGAAAATAAATAGATACTAAAAAGATGATAGAAAATACCAATGAGACTAAGAGCTGGTTTTTTGAAAAGATGAACAAGATAGACAAACTGTTAGCTAAACTAAGGAAAAGAAGGAGGACCCAAAGTCAGAAATGAAAGAGAAGACATTACAATTGATAATATAGAAATACTAAGGATCATAAGAAACTACTATGAACAATCAACAAATTATATAACCTAGAAGAAATGGATAAGTCACTAGAAATATACAGCCTGCCAGGACTGAATTATGAAAAAATAAAAAAACAGTCTAATTACTAATATGGACATTGAATTAGTAATCAAAACCTCCCAACAACAAAAGTTCAGGACCAGATGGCTTCACTGGTGAATTCTACCAAACATTTAAAGAATTAATACCAATACTCTCAAACTCTTCCAAAAAACAGAAGAGGAGAAAACACTTCTAAACTCATTTCACAAAGCCAGCATTACCGTGACACCAAAGTCAGAAAAAGATACTACAAGAAAAAAAGATGACAGGCCAATACCCCTGATGGACATAGATGCAAAAAACCCTCAACAAAATATTATCAAACTGAATTCAACAGTACATTAAAAGGATCATACACCATGATCAAGTGGAATTTATTCCAGGGATGCAAGGATGGTTCAGCATCCATAAATCAATCAATATGATACACTACATTAACAAAATGAAGGATAAAAGTCATATAATCATCACAATGGATGGTGGAAAAGCAGTTGACAAAATTCAACATACTTTTATGACAAAAACTCCCAAAAAACTGGATATAGAAGGAATGTACCTCAACATAATAAAGCCCATAAATGATAAAACCACAGCTAACATCATGCTCAACAGTGAACAGCTGAAAGCTTTTCCTTTAAGATCACGAACAAGACAAGGATGCCCATTCTAATCACTTTTATTCAACATAGTACTGGAGTCCCTAGCCTGAGCAATTAGGCAACAAAAAGAAAAAGTCATCCAAGTCATAAAGGAAGAAGTAAAATGGTCTCTTTTGCAGACAACATGATCTTATATAAAGAAAACCCTAAAGACTCTACCAAAAATCTGTTAGAATAAACAAATTCAGTAAAGTTGCAGGATATAATATCAATACACAAAAATCAGTTGTGTTTCTATACACTAACAATAAAATATCAGAAAGTGAAATTAAGAAAACAATCCTATGTACGGTAGTATCAAAAAGGATTAACTACTTAGGAATAAATTTAACTGAAGTGAAAGATCTGTGCACTTAAAATTATAAAACATTGATGAAAGAAATTGAAGAAGACTAAATGGAAGATATTTTGTGTTCATGGATTGGAAGAATTAATATTACTAAAATGTCAATACTACCAAAGTGATCTACAGATTCAGTGTAATTCTTATCAGAATTCTAATGGCATTTTTCATAGATATAGAAAAAAAAATCCTAAAATTCATATGGCACTACAGAAGACCCCATATAGCCAAAGCAATCTTGAAAAAGAAGAACAAAGCTGGAGGCATCTCATTTCCGTATTTCAAACTATACTACAAGTCTATAGGAATAAAAACAGAATGGTATTGTCATAAAAACAGACACATAGATCAATAGAACAGAATAGAGAGCCCAGAAATAAACCCATGTATATAGATCTCTGTTTTAAACAATACACACAAATCAACTCAAAATGGATTAAAGACTTGAGCTTAAAAGCTGAAACAGTAAAACTACTAGAAAAACACAGGGGGTAAGCTCCTTGACAGTGGTCCTGGCAATGATTTTTTGGATTTGGCACCAAAAGAGAAAGCAACAAAATAAAAAATGAGACTGCATCAAACTAAAAAGCTCCTGCACAGCCAAAGGAAACCATAAATAAAATGAAAAGTCAACCTACGGAACGGAGGAAAATATTTGCAAACCATACATCTGATAAGGGGTTAATATCCAAAATATCAAGGAATTAATACAACTCAATAGAAAAAAAGTAACACAAAAAATGGGCAAAGGATCTGAATAGACATCTCTCCAAAGAAGACATCCAAATGGCCAACAGGTACATGAAAAGTTACTCAACATCACTAATCAGGGAAATACAAATCAAAACTACAATAAGATATCACCTAACACCAGTCAGGTTTATTTTTAAAAAGGCAAGAGATAGTAAATGCTGGCCAGGATGTAGAGAAAAAGGAACTCTGGTGCACTATGAGTGGGAATGTAAATTGGTGCAGCCACTATGGAAAACAGTATGGAGATTCCTCAAAAAGTTAAAAATAGAACTACCGTGTGATTCAGCCATTCCACTTGTGAGTATATATCCAAAGGAAATGAAATCATTATCTAGAAGAGATATCTGTACTCCCATGTTTATTGCAGCATGATTCACAATATCCAAGGTATAGAAACAACCAAAGTGTCCGTTGATGGATGAATGAATAAACAAAATGTGGCATATATGTACACAATAGAATATTATTCAGCCATGAGAAAAAAGGAAATCCTGCCATTTGTGACAACATGGATGAGGCTGGAGGGCATTATGCTAAGTGAAATAAGCCAGACGGAGAAAGACAAATAGGGTGTGGCATCACTTATATGTGGAAACTTTTAAAAAAATAAATGGAACTCAAAGAAACAGAGTAGAATAACGATGGTTGCCAGGGACTGGGTGGTGGTGGTGAGGGAAATAGGGAGAGGCTGGTAAAAGGGTACAAACTTTCAGTTAATAAGATAAATAAGGTCTAAGGATCTAATGTAAACATGGTGACTATAGTTAATAACACTGTATTGTATAATTGAAATTTGCTAAGAAAGTAGAATTAAGTGTTTTCATTAAAAAAAAGTAAATATATGAGGCAATGGATGTGTTTCTTAACTTGATGGTGGGAATCCTTTCACAATCCATGCATATATAAAATCACCACGTTCTACACTTTAAATATATCACAATTTTAAATGTCAACTATACCTCAATAAAGCTGAAAAAAAGAAAAAGAATTTGTGGACTCAAAATTCCAGGGGAATAAGATATAGGCACAGTTCCAGGTAAGAAGGCACAGTTCCAGGGAGGGAGGTTCTAGACATGTTCTCACATATGTCTGTCTCCCCGCTAACAAGAAAAGTGAGCTTGTCAATGGTAGGACCCAATTGGAGTCATCCTCTTGTTCCTATTGTGCAATGCAATGCCTGCCTCAAAGGACACAGTGTAAGTGTAATGGTGGATCAATTATGGAGGTAGGAACAGGGAGGATGGAGAAACGGACTTTTCCTCTTCATAGTGCTGTCTGCTGCATGCTGTGCAGACAGAGCTCGGGTAGAGACTGATCAGACATTCTACTGAGTTCTCTCCTCCCTACACTCATCTCAGTACTGAGCCCCAAGAGGAAACTGCTGGGTAGAGGTCTGGGTATGAGATACACCTCCAAGGCCACCTGTACAAAGAGCCACTTCCTCTCTGCTGGCAGAAGTAACAGACCCATGAGTCAAGTAATCGATCTTTTCTCTGTTGACTTAGAGCCCAGAGACTGTGTCATTCAGAGGTGACCTTCATCCTGAGGGTACATCTCTCTCCTGCAGTTAAAATTGTCCTCGATCTCCGTCTCCTCCTGTGATCACCTGTAAAGGATCTTCCAAAATGTGTGATTCTTTTTATTAAAAAATGAAAAACCTAGGGCTTCCCTGGTGGCGCAGTGGTTGAGAGTCCGACTGCCGATGCAGGGGACACGGGTTCGTGCCCCGGTCTGGGAAGATCCCACGTGCCGCAGAGCGGCTGGGCCCGTGAGCCATGGCCGCTGAGCCTGCGCGTCCTGAGCCTGCGCGTCCTGAGCCTGTGCTCCGCAGCGGGAGAGGCCACAGCAGTGAGAGGCCCGCGTACCGCAAAAAAAAAAAAAGAAAAACCTGAAGGAAATTTGGTAAATCAGTGTTCAGTTGGAGAATGAGAACCATTTAGAAAAAATATATGTATATTATATATAATGTAACTTTTTAGATATGAATTACAGGTATTATGCAATTATGTAGTCATGTAATATATACAGTGATATATATAAATGTATGTATTACAGGTACTATGAGCTTGTGAGGTCTGGTTCAATAGTCTCTATAAAGCTGTTGCCTTCATCTGATGCTGAAGCTTGAAATCTTCAGAGCAGACAGTCAGGAAGGGAAGATGGATGTAAAGAGGGGGAGAGTGAGGACAAACTGGAACCCCTAGGGACAGACTGGAACTCATGTCAGTCTCTCACTGCTCCCAACTCTGATGTCCTTCAGGAAAGGCTGGTGTCCTTTGTCACAGAAGGAAGTGCACCTGGAGCTGGGAGCAGAAGGAGGGCCCCGCAGCAAGGAGGGGAGCCAACAGGTAAGCTACCCCCGCACCGACCTCTGGAGCATCAGTACCATGGCTGCTTCACTCTCACCCTCCTAATCCCAGGCAAGATGTCTCCTGCGGCCCACCCTAACCAGATACCTACAGCCTAAGCAAGATGACATATTACAGAGCAACCACATAGTTCCTGCCGAGGTTTGATACAGTGAGGCGGTAGGTACACAGTTGTTAGCTACATATCTGTGTAGTCTCAGATGTATGTTTGAAATACCTTACAATTTAAGGTGTGAATCCATCTACATTCATTGTAGAACCCATAAGAAAAAGATGTCAAAATCCACCCGCTTCCAAAAAAAGTCGACTTTTTGGAACCAGTTAAAACATTATGTAAATGAATAGCCTTTCCAGTGAATAAATTAACAGGCCAGATGGAAACGATCCCGGTGATTCCAATTTCATCTGTCTTCTTAAGTGTTTGCAAAGTAATACCATACCTTAACATTAGCAGAAGAGATATAAGATAGGTTTTTGCTTGAAATTGGATTCCCGAGTACTCATTACACAAAATTAAACTGCAGTCGTTACATGGAATTAACTATGTAGCTTGTAAACCTGAACAACTAGACAAATATTTCACATCTTCACCATTTTGCTACACTTTGAGTTCGAGCTGGAAAGAACTATGAAAACCTATACGTTAAAAAATTGTTTACGTATTTCATAATGTGCAGAGGCTGAAGCAAAATACTAAATAACGTTTCAAGTATTTTAATAATTTTCATTAGTCTCAACAATTAAGCACATTCACGAAGCTGACTTTGCGATCGTGTTCCGTTAAATTATAACTACCAAACTATAAACTAAAATTATAGTTAAGTAAAAATAGTCCAAATTAAAGCCACTGTTGCCACCCTATTTTATTAGCAATTAGGGAAAATAAGAGACACCAGGTTTTTCAGCTCTGTGACCTGCTAGGCAATCTAGGCCCTCGTTTCAAAGTCAAAATAACATCATTCTACTGCTGAGAACATGCTTTCTTGAGGTGGGTTGATCGGGTGAATTCTACATGTCTGTTTTTTGTTTTCTCTAGTTACTATGCTCCCCCACTGAAAAAGCCTTCACGCTCGTCTCATTGTTCTGTAATCCTACCAGCTGGAGATAACTACTGTTAACATTTTGCTATATGTCCTTTCACTTTTTTTTTTCCATGAGGCACATATTGAATAGAACCCATTTAAAAATTAGTTGTTTGTACTATATTTACATGATCACTAAAACTAGGGAGATTTTTGAAAACAATTTTTGTTTTCAAATTATACTTAACACTAAAATTTGGAAATGCTAATGTTGCTACAAAATTTCAACTTAGAAAAATAACCCCCAAAATGAAAAGTGCTAATTCACAGATATGTTCAAATGCCCAGAGCTGTTATTACCTGCATTCAGAGTAGAATACTCACCCCCTGCCCCAAACACCCCAGCTGCAAACAACATAATTAAAAATTGGTATGAATCAGGACCACACGAGGTTATTGTTTCATGTAAGCATACCAGCTGACAGTTTTTGGGTGTTAAATATAGAGAGATGGCTCCTTTGGATTGCTGTTTATTATCTATTGACAGAGACTGAAATTAAATTCCTCAGACTGGGTTAGAAGAATGAAAAAGTGATGTAATTGAAATGGGCAAAAATAATTAGAATTGTACTTTTGAAACAGTAGAATGAACACAATTCATGAATAACCGACCGTCATTCTATGTATGAAAAATTTGTGGCGATTCATCCTTTTGTATACATCCATCCTCTAAGCAATTTCCCCAAGACATTCAGAACATCAGTACCATCCAATGACACAGTGTCCCCTGGGTGCTCCAAATAACCCCTCCAGTGATTATTCCCATACAGGTCCCCTCCTGAGTGACAGAAAAGAAATAACAGAAATCCACGATCATTACCTAGATGCTGTGAGGCTGCCTTTGCTGCTCCAGTGGGTGATGGATTGCTTAGTCAATTAGAAGCTCACAACCATTATTTAAAAGCATCATCATTCACATTGTTTCTCCGAGGCATATGGTAGCCAGAGCCCCGTGGAAAGAGGGCTACAGGATCACGCTGAGTTATTTAAAGTGTTCCCCTTCAGAACTGTTGGGATGAAGAGCCCCTAGCTGGGAAGGGCCAACGGAGTGAATAGAAATATCAGGAGGATCAGAGTATCCACATGGTGCGGCGGTGAAGGCAACATGTGGATTGTTTTAGGAATCAGGGCTCTTAGGTCATCAGTACTGGCCCGGAAAGCCCTCTGCTGGTACGTGGGCGACATTGTCACACACCCAGGGAAGCTAGAGGTGGGGAGGAACTAACCCAATTCCTGCCAAGATGGCCGGGGAATGAGGAGAGCATGAAGGCACAGGTGTGTACCGGGAGAGGGGAAAAGAGAGCCGTGAAATGACACAGCTCCGTTCTTTGGCTCTCCCCAAAGAGCGCTTCATTTTCAGGCTAGATTTCCCCAGTTTGACTTATCTGAAAACTACCTTTTTGGGTTTTGTCCCTTCAACGTGACTTAATATTCTTCAAATCTTCAAATCGATACGCTTTCAAATGTCTAATAGCCTCATTCTAAAGGGGCGATATTGAAATCAGGTTTGTGCTACTTTTATTTTCCTGATGCCTATTAAAATAAATACACGGTTATTAAATTTAACAATGTTGACCCCTGTCCCCCTAAAATCATCTTGAGGCCCCCTTGTGGTACATGTCCCGCACTTTGAAAAGCTGCTCTGCCACAACCCTCCAAAAAACAGGAGTTCAGAGTTGCTAAGCTACTTAGCAGGATGGCAGCAAACCCAGGAGAGGCCAGGGCGTTGTTAACTTGTGTGTTGGGGTAAAAAGTGCGAGCTTTTAAACGAGCTCCCGGGAAGATGCCTTGCTTCCTCCCGGGAGTCCTCAACCCGGGGTCAGCCCAAGAGAACAGCTTGAACCTGCCACCTGGAAATCAGCCTAATGAGAATTTCCTGGCTTGAGATTGCCCCACCCTAATGAAAGTCCTGTAATGGGACCCTGAGGCTCGCCTCAAATGTTCGGACAATTCTGGGTGTAATTGGCTCAGGTGGTATCAAATAAGAGCCAGGAAAGTAGTGGCTGAGAAAGTGGAGAGGGGTAGGGAGAACTGGAGGAGTGGGGGAGGAAAAGGGGGAGGGGAAAGGGAGGGGGAGGGGAAAGGGAGGGGGAGGGGGGAGACAGGAGAATGGGTCAGAGCCGGCAAGTGTCTGATAGCTTGTTTTTCTAAGAAAAAAAAAAAGCTTCAAAATATGTCTGCCTGTCTCAACCAGCATAGCAAGTCTCCTTAGCTTTAGGGCCAAGGTAGCCTCGCACTTTTTCCTGTCTTGTACTATTTGCTTTAACTTAAATCTCGCTTATGGCAATCTAACACCCAGTAGCAGAAAACACATAAGCAAGCATGACTTTCTGCTGGCTAAAATCTCTTCATAGGCATTTCAGACTCAGATAAATCGCTGAGAAAAGCCTAGCCTGACGCCCGGTAAGACCAGAATTCTTCCTAAAATCTTCGGTCTCCAAACTACTTTCATCCCTCTACCTCTCGGAGGAAAAAAAACCACACCCACACATCAGCAGATGATGAGAAAGGTGTCTTTATTGGATGATTTTGTTAAAAGGCGTTTTTTGTCTGCTGAGGATCTTACAGGAGTCATCAGGGCATACCCACCACCAAAAAGTCACGGATGACTGTCTTATGACCTCACTAAAACAATGGGCAAATTGCAGAAGCATTTCGGGGGAAATTAATAAATAAATTAGGGGGAGGATGCGGAGTGTCCCAGTTCCTGGGGCTTTGGAGGCCTTCCAGCTGATTCTATCTCCATAGTCTGGGCCCTTTAAGAATGTACCATTTCCTGGAATTCTAGAACAGAAGAGGTGAGAACAGGGTCAGCCAGGATGGCTTGGTACTTTACAGACTTGCTATGGCCAATGAGAGTTCTGAAGAGGAAAGGGAACGAAGCAGATTGTCAGATGATGGGCATGGCCCCCTCCAAGGGCACAAAAGGAAGAAAAGGTGTCACTGCCCACCGGTCCTGACACTCTGCAGCATTCCATCTTCCTGCCTAATCTAACAAACATCTTTAGCTTTTCGATAGAGCTCCTTGTGTTAGAATTTGCCAACCCAGTTATTTCTCTCTGACAATGAGTGAATTCAGTATAGTGGCCCATCACAATCTGTGCTCACTCAACCTTTTGTCTGGTCAATTCAGGACAGAAATGGGAGGTTTTCTTTTTCTATTAAGTAGCTATGTATTGCATATTTAGGAAACATTTAATAGAGCGGGACTTTGAACTAACTTTTCTTTACTGAACCCTAACCTTACCCCCCAAATATATATTACTAAAAGATAATAGTAATAAGGTGTGGATGCTACAGACTGAAATTGAAAACTGGGTATTTGCTTTATATTTATCGGTACGCTTTGCTTATTTGGAAGTCTTTCATGGTTAGGTTTAAATAAATCAACTTTCCCTCACCTATTTTTCTGACCTATCTATACAAGGTGCGTTAAGTCCCATGTAGTAAGTTATAGTGGTATCATCTTGAATAGATTTTTAAAATGAAGTTCTAAAGTAGCAGTTTTACATTTTAATTAGTACCACCATAAGAACCACATGTAAGTTCTCCTGAGCTGACATGCACAAAGTAGGTGAAAATCATGTAAGCAACATGACAAAATCAGATAAACATAATCCTACAGCCATGCAGTTATGCTAAAATTTGAGTATAAGGCTCTGCATACAGAAGACTGCATAAATGATGGTTGATTTATTTGTTCTCTAATATTTCGGGCTACTGCCAATAAAATGTATTTGTTTAAACCCTTGAAAGCTAAGAGGCTTTCCTACTCAAGTCAGTGGACTCTTTACTATGAGACATACTTGAGAATGTCAGTCCTTCCCTTATTCAGAGAGACTCACATCCCACTGGTGGAGATTCCTTACATTATTTTCAGGGTGCATTAGGGTGTCTTGCAAATAATTGGCCAGGAAAGTAGCTAGTATCCTGGTCAGGTGAAGAGTATTTTCTGGTTCATAGACAGTGACCAGTGGGACCAGCTTCTATGGTACATCCCCAGGCATCATGCCAGAGTCTTGACATACATCATTTGCATCCTCACTTTAGTTCTATTTTGTAGATGAGAAGACTGAGGCTCAGCAAGGTTAAGAAAGGGAGATTTTAACCCATATCTGTCTGATCTCATGGCCTAAGCTCCCTGCCCCAGATGCTGCCTGAGCTAAAGTCTCTTATGCCGTGTACAGGTGTGAACATACCATCAGCCCCAATTTTCCCGTCTCCATCATTATCTGCAGCCGCCATCAAGGACTTGGTTTCTGACTCGGTCAGTTCTCTAGCACCACTCTCAAACTTCTGGAGGAAAAACCTACAGGATAATAAAGATTGAGGGGACTGTATTGAAAACCCACACACATTTCTATGCTCACCCCTTTCTCTTGAAGCAAACCGTCTGTTCCAGCAGTTGCAATGATCAGTCAAGATCTTAGCAGGCAAAGGTTTCCTTCATTGTAGAGACTAACGGTGGGCATTTTGTTTTAAAACATCTTTCCAGGATTTTGTTATAAGTCCGTTTGCCCAAGAAAACCTCTAAGACTAATGAATTTTTGCACCCCCAGTCTTTGGTGCCCATGTTTAGTGTTTTGCGTGGGTAGATATGTGTGCCACCGACTCATGTTCTTCCCTTTCATGAGGATCTGCTCATGGCTGGACACTGAAGGATACTTAGGAGGCTGGCCCCCTCTACACCCCAGCCCCAGCTAGCAATGTTGGGGTGCCAGACAGGCTTAGGACAAAGCTTACTTCAGCTCTTCTTCATCCAGGTACCCACTCTGGTCGTTGTCTATGAAACGAAAAACGTCCTTCACCTGACTGGCTGACATCTTGGCGAGGCCCGATGTCTGGAAGAATTTTTGGGGTTCAAAAGTATCCGGGTCTGAAGAACAGAGAATGGGTTATTCTGATGCTCACTGGATTGCATTCTGTCTTTGGGCCAAAGTGCTGAAAACATAGGTTATTAAAAATACTACTTTTCATAATAGCATTGAGCTACAGGGACCGAGATTTTGAGTCAGCCAAGACTGGATGGCTTTGTGCTCTCATCTCCTTTCCCCCTTCCCAGCTTTCCCTCTCCACTTGACTTTGTCCGTCTCCCCTTCTCTCGCCTCCTCTCCTCTGTGCCTCCCCCTGCTCTTTTTACTGGCTGTGTATCCAAGATGCCAGCATCACTGGTCTAGTTGGTGGGAGAAGTGCAATCATGGGATTCAAACAGGCTGCATGGCATCCACCGATTCCTTTTTTTCACATTTAGTAAGTTTCTTTCACCTTACAGAAATGTGATCGTATGTTCAGAGCTCATATTTTTATCATTGTAGTTATCTAGTTAATAAGTTTTTCTCTGATCCCGTGAATTTTCAGCAAAGTTCACATTTTAATTTTTGTAGCTTTTCGGGAGGTAGAGGTACGTGAGAGAAACCCACCCCTGCCTTGTTTCCACTTTACCTTGGCACTCCTGCAGGGCTGCTGCAATGTCATCAGCACTAAGGACATCTGTGATGCTCATTTTCCACCTGTTCACACAGAATAAACAAGATGTGGTGAATGGCAAGCAGAAACATGCACGTCTGGGGGGACCACAACCCCCCCACCCCCAGGCCCACAGAAAATGCAAATTTGTTGAAAAATTTTAAAATGTGATAAGCATAGTATTGTATTAAGAGCTGGGACAGAATATCCAAATAAAAACCAAATATCAAGAAGATCCCAGTCCCCTGTGTCTCAGTGCCCTCTCCTGAATGGAGTTAAAGATGAAATTTTAAAATACCACCTAAAGAACAATTCGATTCTGTTTTCTTGTAAAAATTATAATTACATCATCGACCACTTACATAGGCATCTACAAACCATTCAGAAGTAAACCATGTTACAAATGCAATAGCATTTTAACACACCAGCCAGAGAAAGGCAGTGTTGCAAATTCCATTTAGGGAAGGATAGAGCTTGAGGCTGCTTGCAGACTTTCTATGGAAGGGTTGCTATCTGTCCTGAAGGATGGGAATCAGAGACATCAAAAAACCCATCTACCAGAGATCAAAATCCATCCATGTGTCAACTCCATGGGAAAAGAGAATCTGAGCACAGCATGCACCAACCTAATATGAATGCGTGTAAGAAAGAAGAGTCTGGGGTCTGGTAGGTCCACCAGCTACTCACCGTTTTAGATTTTCCTCTAAGAAGAATCAGGGAAAAGAGTTGAAAGAGCCAAAAAAAAAAAAAAAAACAGATGCGGTTTTGCTGCCTTACTGACCTACCTTATATAGGACTGAAAAAGCCATAGTAAGAACCTCTCAGATTTCCTTTTCAAGGATCAGGTGGACGTAGCTCAGATGTCTTGCTTTACTAATTAAACCTCTTTTTTTTTTTCTATTTATATCGCAAGGGAATGTGGGTGGGAACAGCAAATTTTCAAAAACAAACCTCAACAAGCCTTAAGGAAGGTTTCGATTCTGCAAACCAGCCCTGCTGGCAAAGTGTAAAGGCACCAGAGGCCTGGTAAAGAGGAGACAGTGGTTGAAGTGAGGTAAACACATCTGGGGGTGCTCTGTAAACTGAAAAAGGCCCCCCAGATGTTAGAAGCTGCTGCCAGAGGCAGGTCTGTGGTCAGCCTCTGAAACTGTGGACACGTGAGGCCGACCTCAGTCTAGGCCTGACAGACTCGAAGTCAGTGTCACATGGATACGAAGGACTTGTCCAGCTCCGGGGATGGCACTGGTTAGATGACTTTCCAAATAAGTCTTGACTTTGGTTTTTCTCAACTATGTCTTTTTTTTTTTTATTATTAAAGTATAGTTGATGTACAATGTTGTGTTAATTTCTGCTGAACAGCAAAGTGATTCAGTTATACACATACATACATTCTTTTTTAAAATATTCTTTTCCATCTTGGTTTATCATAGGATACTGAATCTAGTTCTCTGTGCCATACAGTAGGACCTTGTTGGTTATCCATTCTACGTATAAAAGCTTACATCTGCTCATCCCAACCTCCCACTCCATCCCTCCCCCTGCCTCCTCCCCCTTGGCAACCATAAGTCTGTTCTCTACGTCCGTGATCCTGTTTCTGTTTTGTAGATAGGTTCATTTGTGTCATATTTTAGATTCCACATATAAATGATATCGTATGGTATTTGTCTTTCTCTTTCTGACTTCACTTAGTATGATAATCTCTAGTTGCATCCATGTTGCTCTCAGCTATATCTTAAATTGCACACACTAAAAAGGCAAAAAGGAGGAAAACAACCAACCATTCCCAACCCCATAGGTAAAATTTGCAGAAAATATATGAGGCCAGGACTTGGGACCTCATGATTTGTTTTTGTTGGTTTGTTTGTTTGTTTTTACTTTCAGCAAACATTTATAGAGTCTCTATGTGGCCATCACTGTGCTAGACTCTTTTTTAAAATTTGTGGTAAAAAAACACATAACATAAAATTTACCATCTTACCCATTTTTAAGTGTACACACCACATAGTAGCGTTAACTACATGTACATGGTTGGACAACAAATCTCTAGAACTTTTTCATCCGACAAAACCGATCTCTGTACCCATTGAACAAGAAATCCCCATTTCCCCTCCCTGAGCCCCTGGCGACCACCATGCTACTTTCTGTCTCTAAGAGTTAGACTACTTCAGATGCCCCTTAGAAGTGGAATCGTGCAGTATTTGTCTTTCTGTGACTGGTTTCTTTCACTTAGCAAAATGCCCTCAATCTTCATCCGTGTGGTAGCATATGACAGGATTTCCTTCTTTTTTTGAGGCTGAATTCAAGTTTTTTAAAAGTCAAAACTGATCCCATGTTGCAAACAGAATTATTCAGTGATTTTTTTAGAGAAGGGCCTCAGATTCTTCCCCGGTGGGTACAACCTGGATAGCCATCTTCAGTTTGATCCCAGATATATGTCCCTACCCCCATCCCTGCTCTGTACTTTTGCTAGTGTCATCAATGAAAAGTTTCTCTCAGGAACATCTACAGCATTATTTTTGCATTTTATAAGGTTTTTATTTTTTTATTGAAATATAGTTGACTTACAATGTTGTGTTAGTTTCAGGTATATAGCAAAGTGATTCAGTTTTTTTATATATATATATATATATATATATTCTTTTTCAGATTCTTTTCCCTTATAGATTATTATAAAATATTGAGTATAGTTACCTGTGCTATACAGTAGGTCCTTGTTGGTTATCTATTTCATATATAGTATTGTGTATATGTTAATCCCAAATGCCTAACTTATCCCTCCCCCCCTTTCCCCTTTGGTAACCATAAGTTGGTTTTCTATGTCCCTACAGCATCTCTTAAATTACCAAACCTCAGGTCAGCACCATTTCTGTCTTGCCCACATGATGTTGCCCCAACGCCTAGCACATGCCTGACCTAGTTAGGTACTCAGAAATTATTTGATGACTAGATATATAAAAACAGCAAAAAAGAACTTGAAAACAAGATTACCAGCCAGCATCCACTTGCCCAGCCTTTAAAAAAACAGTTTCTGAAAATAAGTCTCAAGAAATTAGGTTGCTGACATTAAGTTGCCATAGAAACTAGCCGAGTCCTTTCTTTCTGTGGAAAGGTTTACAACTGTCCACAGAGATAAAGACATTTTAAAAAATCTGCTCATTTAAATGAAAACAGTATATGGGTTAAACCAAGACACTTTAGATTTTCATGCTGTTTTTCTGATAGAAACTAAAGACAACAGAGACCCAGTAAACATGATGTCTGAATCAACAGTGTAACCAGGATTCTGACTTGAATTCCACCGTGTGCAATCTGGGGGTCAAAATGTTGACTCACACAGAAGGACAAACAGTCTTTGATTTCACTAATGTGAGGTCCCTGGAGGAGTCAAAATCATGGAGACAGAAAGTAGAAGGTGGGGCCGGGGGGTGGGGGGTGGGGGAGGGGGAGGGGGAGTTAGTGTTTAATGAGGACAGAGATTCCATTTGGGAGGATGAAAAAGTTCTGGAGATGGATGGTGGTGATGGTTGCACAACAGTGTGAGTATACTTAAAGCCACAGAACTGTACACTTAAAATGGTTAAAATGGTAATGTTTATGTTATGAGTATTTTACTGCAATAAAAAATGTTGATTCAGTAATCTTCCTTATTTTGGCCACCAACTCACAACTGCTCCGGGGAAAGAGTAGAAAGAAGCTTTAGAGGTAGAAGACCTTAATTTGAGCCCAGATCTGTCCTTTATTAGTTGTGTAACTCTGGGTCCCAATTTCCTCTTGTGGGAAATAGGAGTAATTCAAGTGTCTGCTCCGTCAAGCTCCCTGCGTTCTTTTGAGGATCAAAGGACCAAGTGCGGGTCTGCAAGTGTCCAGAGAGGTCTCAGAGTCCCCTGTTGAATCCCACCCCTGTCCTGGGATTGCAAGAGTATTTCATTTGTGTATGCATTCCACTCGGTTGGTAGGGACTTCCCAGAGTGGAAAGAATGGATGCCTGGGTCGACTAGCAATGTCTGCAGTGGGGAAGCCCAGCAGCAGGGAGCAGGGAACTTGGCGATTCTGGCCAGGCTGTGTATTTGGACTTTGCTACTGCCAAGGGCCCTGGACTCTGAGATCACACTTCTGTCTCAGCTATTTGATGCTGTCCCCAGTCACCTGTTTCAATCCAAATCCCTGGTGTGCCTCTTAATCTTGCAGACTTCCTCTACTCTGAGCCCACACACCTGCTGATTGTGTAGCTCTGTGATGTCATCTTTCTAGCCACACTGGCCTGACCCATCTCCTGACCCACTGGCCTGTCCGAGATGTCATCACTGCTTATGCCCGATCCCAGCTGCCTTGCTGGTGACTAATTTCCCAGAAGTGTCTGAGGCTTTTTCAGTGTTTATGACGCTGTAGACAAAAGCACAGCTGACCTACTTCCATACTCTCTCAATGGATGTCACCTCCTAACATTTCTCAACTTCATCTTCTCTCCATGCCCCACTGTCACCACCCTAGTCCAAGCCACCATCATCTCTTTGGGGAATAATTGCAGTGAACTCCTAACTGGCCAAGCCTCATCCACTTGGGTTCCCCTTCCAACCTAACTGGGTGGACCTTTCTAAAAACCCACCTGTGTTAGTTTCCTAGGGCTGCTGTAACAGACTGAGTGACTTAAAATCTGTTGTCTCAAGTTCTGGAGGCCAGAAGCCCAAATCAAGGTGACAGCAGAGCCATGCTCCCTCTGAAAGGCTCTATGGGAGGATCCGTCCCTGCCTCTTCCAGCTTCTGGTTTTGCTGGCAGTGCTCAGCATTCCTTGGCTTGCAGCTGCATCACTACAATCTCTGCCTCTATCATCACATGGCCATCTTCTCCCTTTGTGCCCTCTTCTTAGAGGGACACCAGTCATAATGGATTGTGTTCACCCTACTTTAGTATGACCTCATCTTAACTAATTATATCTGCAATGACCTTATTTCTAAATAAGGTCACATTTTGAGGCATGGGGATTAGGACTTCAGCATATCTTTTTTGCGGGGAGGGGACACGATTCAACCTATAACTTCAAGCACATGGTTCCCCATCCCTCTCTCCCGCCAAACCACAAGTCCTTCACTGGGTTCCACTTGCTTTTGAAATAAAGACAGAAGTCCTTCCCATGGCCTTGAAGGCCCTGCCTGATCTGTCCCCTGAGGACTTCTCCAGCCTCATCTCACACTGTCTCCCACTTCAGTCCCTCGAGTTACCTTTCTGCCATCCATGGCCTCTTTGTACTGTTGACTTTGCCTGAAAACTCTTCTCCTTCTTCTCGCCATAGATGTCTCATACACAGCCTTTATATCTCTGCTCAAGCGTCACTTCTTCCAGGAAGCCTTCCTTGACTCCCAGACCAGGTCAGACCCCCCACTTCACAGGCAGTTGAACCACCATGCTTCTCTCTTATAGCAAAATCACAGCTGCACGGTCCCACTTGCTGTGATTGCTTGAATAGTGTCTCTCTGCCCACCGGCCAGTAAGACGCATGAGGGCACGGGCAGGGGCTGTGTTTGTTCAACTCTGTTTCCCCATGTGGACACAAACAAAGACCAACCAAATGAGAACATGCAAGGGCTATTTCTTCAGAGCATCCTGAGGCAAGGGAGTCGATCACCATCACTTGTGTTTGGCAGAGCCCCGAAGGCAGGCAGAGGAGCAGGAAAGCTTTATTTTATCTTATTTTTTATAAATTTATTTATTTATTTTTGGCTGCATTGGGTCTTGGTTGCCGCGCGCGGGCTTTCTCTAGTTGCAGCGAGCGGGGGCTGCTCTTTGTTGCGGTGCGCGGGCTTCTCATTGTGATGGCTTCTCTTGTTGCGGAGCATGGGTTCTAGGTGCGAGGGCTTCAGTAGTTGTGGCGCGTGGGCTCAGTAGTTGTGGCTCTCAGGCTCTAGAGCGCAGGCTCAGTAGTTGTGGCGCACAGGCTTAGTTGCTCCGCGGCATGTGGGATCTTCCCGGACCAGGGCTCGAACCCATGTTGCCTCCATTGGCAGGCGGATTCTTAATCACCGCGCCACCAGGGAAGCCCAGGAAAGCTTTATAGTGGAAAACAAGGAAGGCTCAGATAGGCTCTGGTAGGAAGCTGTCAGCGGGGAAGCCGGAGGCAGGCTAGTAGAAGCTGGACACCCTATGTGAGTATGTCAGGGAGTGTATTTGGCTTTCTCTGATTGGTCCTACGTTGGAAGCAGGAACAAAAATGAGGGGAGCTGTCAGTTATTAGTCACGTCCCCATTGCTTTGGGCCGACGGTCACACGGGTTAGTCTGGCTTCCTGGATTACTTGCTGGAGACAATGTTCTGACTTCCTACAACTCTGACTTGTGGGCTGGTTTCCTGGGTGGCGGGTCAGTGTTCTGACTTCCTACACCTCTGACTTATGGGCTGGTTTCCTGGGTGGCGGGTCAGTGTTCTGACTTCCTACAACTCTGACTTATGGGCTGGTTTCCTGGGTGGTGGGTCAGTGTTCTGACTTCCTACAACTCTGACTTATGGGCTGGTTTCCTGGGTGGCGGGTCAGTGTTCTGACTTCCTACAACTCTGACTTATGGGCTGGTTTCCTGGGTGGTGGGTCAGAGTTCTGACTTCCTACAACTCTGACTTATAGACTGGTTTCCTGGGTGGCGGGTCAGAGTTCTGTTTTCACATGTGCTCTGACCATTGTCCATTTTTATTTTTTTATTATTATTATTTATCTTTTTTTAGCGGTACGTGGGCCTCTCACTGCTGCGGCCTCTCCCGTTGTGTAGCACAGGCTCTGGATGCGCAGGCTCAGCGGCCATGGCTCACGGGCCCAGCCGCTCCGCGGCATGTGGGATCTTCCTGGACCAGGGCACGAACCTGTGTCCCCTGCATCGGCAGGCGGACTCTCAACCACTGCGCCACCAGGGAAGCCCTCCATTTTTATATTCAATCTCTCACCAGCACCTTCCTTGTCACATTGTAAATATTCAATAAATACATTGGAACGAATGGACTAGAGCGGGTCTCTTATCCTGAGCCTCAATTTCCCCCTTTTATAGTGGAGATAATAATACAACCTACTCCATCTATAGGTTGTTGACAGGTAATCCATGGGAAGCACCTGGCATTGGGCCAGGCACTCAGTGAATGAGGAATAAATGGTGGGCGTTGTTGTTGCCGTTATTGCTGTTTTAAAACAAAGACATTCCAGGCGAAACTCATCCAAAGCGCTAGAAAAGGAGAGGACAGTAACTGGGGGTTAGGAGATCCTGGAGTGTTGATAATGTGTTGGTTCTTGATCTGGGTGCTGGTTACATGGGTGTGTTTACTTTATAGAAATGCATTGAGCACTTTTCTGTACCTGTGTTATACTTCAATAGAAAGTTTACTTTTAAAAAGTGGTTATGGGACTTTCCCAGTGGCGCAGTGGTTAAGAATCCGCCTGCCAGTGCAAGGGACATGGGTTCAATCCCTGGTCCGGGAAGATGCCACATACTGCAAGCAACTAAGCCACGAGCACAACTACTGAGCCTGCGCTCTAGAGCCCACAAGCCACAACTACTGAGCCCAGGCACTGCAACTGTTGAAGTCCATGTGCTCTAGGGCATGTGTGCTGCAACTACTGAGCCCACGTGCTGCAACTACTGAAGCCTGTGCACCTAGAACCCATGCTCCACAACAAGAGAAGCCACCACATTGAAAAGCCCACGCAACGAAGAGTAGCCCCCGCTTGCCGCAACTAGAGAAAGCCCGCGCACAGCAACGAAGACCCAATGCAGCCAAAAAAAAAAAAAAAAAAAAGTGGTTGCTACTCCCCCAAGGTTGAGCAGAGAAGGACGGAGGGTCCTGCCCCATGACTTTGGCCTTGAGGTGTGGTGGGTGGAAGAGGTGGGATCAGGCATGGCCGGCTGCAGCCTCTCTCTGTCCTCTGGGCTGAATGATCATGGGGTTCTGTGGACTTCCACCAGAGGAGACCCAGATGCTGAGCTGGGGTGCTGCTTATGTTCATAGCAGGGCTGTGATGAGAGATGCTTAACCAGAACCAGGCTGTACCCTCTGAATGAGGAAAATTACCTCAGAGCTCAGAAAGAGAAGTCATCCCGGCCCTAAAGGGGATCAGAATATGCTGCCCAAGAATATGCCACTTGGACTACTTTGGGCTGAAGGCAATTGAGAAACAACAAATGCAAGAAGAGTTCTCTTCTCTGCCCTTATCTGCCTAAAGCAGGTTATAAATTTCCTGCAAGAAAAGTGGTTTTCCTGTACCAGGAAGGGGAGAGCAACTCATCACTGGAGGTGGAGAGTTGACGCCAGGATGAGTCTGCATAAACAGTCCTTTCTAAAGGAACCCTTATCTTCCGTTAGTTCCCCATATACTTCCTAGTCACTTCCCCATGACCTATCACCCCCAGAAGCCCAAACCTCTGTTCCTTTGTCTAGTCACTTCTCCAGAATTTATCATCCTTTGTTAAAATGATATGTAAGCCCCCAAGTTTAATTGCTTCTTTTTTTTTTAAACATCCTTATTAGAGTATAATTGCTTTCCAATGGTGCATCAGTTTTTGCTTTATAACAAAGTGAATCAGTTATACATATACATATGTCCCCATATCTCTTCCCTCTTGCATCTCCCTCCCTCCCACCTTCCCTATCCCACCCCTCTAGGTGGTCACAAAGCACTGAGTTGATCTCCCTGTGCTATACGGCTGCTTCCCACTAGCTATCTGTTTTACATTTGGTAGTGTATATATGTCCATGCCACTCTCTCACTTTGTCCCAGCTAACCCTTCCCCCTCCCCGTCCTCAAGTCCATTCTCTAGTAGGTCTGCATCTTCTTTCCTCTCAACTCCCATGCAGGTAAAATAAAATTGTACCTTTTCTCCTGTTAACCTGTCTTTTGTCAGTTTAATTCCCAGGCTCCATGAACTGAACCTAAGAGATTGGAGGAAAAGTTTTTTTCCTCCCTGACTGCTGCCTTCATCTCATCACTCTGTATTCTTTTTTCTTGAGAGCACTTACCATGGTCTGAAATTATCTGGTTTACTTCTTTGTTTGCTTGGAATGTGCTGAAAAGTAGGGGCTGTATGTGTGTCCTGTTCACCCTCAATCCTCAGGGCCTGGCACTTACTAGCACCAGAGGCCCCTGCAGTGGAGAACAGAGGGCCTGGCCTCATCTGGAAGACGTGAGTAGTCGTAAGGTGGATCAGGTGGGAGTCTGAATTCTTACTTAAACAGTGGCCAGTGTGGTTAAAAACATCCCTCATGCTTTGTCATTCCCCATCTAGTCTAAGGGAGTCTCCAATGTCTTGCAGGACTGTGGCAAATTTGAGGACATTAAGAGCTGAGATTCTTAAAGGTTGGTGATTAAATTCCAAGGCCCATGGGAAAGCAACTCCTGAGTGACAAGTTAGAAAACCTGAAAAATTCTGAATTTCAACATCTAGCTGATGCCTCTGTACAGTGATATGGGTGGAAATCTAGAGTTACCCACCTTTTCCCCTTGATAATTCACTTCAGACCCAGGGTCATGTGTGGGCTGGACCTGTTTCCTTAGGGGGAATTTCTTTTTTTTAAATTGAAGTAGAGTTGATTTACAGTATTGTGTTAATTTCTGCTATACAGCAAAGTAATTCAGTTATACATACATACATTCTTTTTTTAAATATTCTTTTCCATTATGGTTTATCATAGGATATTGAATATAGTTCTCTGTGTTATACAGTAGGATCTTGTTGTTTTTCCATCCTGTACATAATAGGTTACATCTGCTAACCCCAACCTCCCGGTCCACTCCTCCCCCACCCCTCTTCCCTTTGGCAACCACCACCAGTGGCAACCACCAGTCTGTTCTCTATGTCCAGGAGTCTGTTTCTGTTTTGTAGATAAGTTCATTTGTGTCATATTTTAGATTCCACATATAAGTGATATCATATGGTATTTGTCTTTCTCTTTCTGACTTACTTCACTTAGTAAGATAATCTCTAGTTGCATCCATGTTGCTGCAAATGGCATTATTTCATTCTTTTTTATGACTGAGTAGTATTCCATTGTATATATGTACTTAGGGGGAATTTCTAAGGGCAAGACAGGATACAGTACTTTAAGATATGATAATGTTAGGTTAGCTTGACTTAGCATAACATGTATCTGGACTACACTTAGGATAGTAAGCACTCATATGATACCTGGCTAGGCTGGGGCACTTTCAGTAAATGAATGAACAAGCCACTAGCCTGGCTTACATGCACTGTGTGTGTGTGTGTGTGTGTGTGTGTGTGTGTGTGTGTGTGTGAAGGTTAAATACAGAAAGAGAAGAAGAAGAAGGGGAGGAGCAGGGAGAATGGAGAAGAGAGAAGAGAAGGAAACACGGGCCCTCCTGTCCCTTGAGCCTGGGGGGACTTGTAACTAAACATCCACTTGCCCGGCTAACACTTCTCAGGTCCCAGGAAAATGTTTCTTCACATCTCTTGCTCTGTGTCCTCAAAACAAAAGACAACTGTGTCTAAAGATGTGGAGGCTGTCCCTCTCCGATCCCAGAGACAGGGGACGAGGGAAGATTTGAGTGGTGGGAACCTTAGGAAACAAACAAACAAAAAGACAAAATTAAGTCATCAAATCCTTTTTCTCAGATACGGTGAATATGATGGATTCTCATATAACAAAGTATTGTTTCCTGGTAGTGCTAAATGTCTGTTTTTTTCCTTTTCTTGGTGTTTTAATTTGTATTATAGTTATAGTTAATTTGTATGGACTAATTCCAGAGGTATGCACAGAGTAGCTTGTTAGTTACAACAATTGCACATGGTGACTAGGAAAATTTGCAGTATTAAACAACTCATGTTATTTTTGATTTGTGTACATATAGGTCTAGATGTAACATGAGAGAAGTGTTATATCAATTTTTTATGTTGGCAACTAGTTAGACATTGAATATTAGAATTGTGAACTGTCATGTTTAGAAAAATTTAGCAAGGTTTAATGAAATTCAGTGAATATCTTAAAACATTAAAAACTTTCATTTTATTTAAATCATTTTGATTAAAAATTTTGGTTTTCCTTAACTATAATTCATAGTTTACCTTTTATTTGTAATAGCTGACTTTGAATGCTTTAGAAGAAAACAAGTTTGTGAAAACATACAAAAATAATTTTGATTTTTAAATTTTTTACCTTTAATATGCGTTTTTGATGAAAATATATTCATATGTCATACTTTGAATACAGTTGCATTTTATTATTTATTCTTTATTTATGTTTGGCTGTGTTGGGTCTTCATTGCCCCATGCGGGCTTTCTCTAGTTGCGGCAAGCGGGAGCTACTCTTCATTGTGGTGTGCAGGCTTCTCATTGCAGTGGCCTCTCTTGTTGCGGAGCACAGGTTCTAGGCGTGTGGGCTTTACTAGTTGTGGCACGAGGGCTCAGTAGTTGTGGTTCACAGGCTCTAGAGCACAGGCTCAGTAGTTGTGGCACATGGGCTTAGTTGCTCCGCAGCATGTGGGCTCTTCCTGGACCAGGGATCGAACCTGTGTCCCCTGCATTAGCAGGCGGATTCTTAACCACTGAACCACCAGGAAAGTTCCTACAGTTGCATTTTAATTTTTAGTCCTTGAGCTCATTATTGACAGTAGAACATTAATTATGTGAAATTTTTATGATATCATTACATAGTTTTTGCTAAAAAGAAGGGAAGAAAAACAAATTCTACGAATTTAAAATACAATAATTTATGAATTATGTACATCATTGTTTTTTGTTTTTGTTTTTGGTCGCACCACATGACATGCGGGATATTAGTTTCCCGACCAGGAATTGAACCCGTGCCCCCTGCAGTGGAAGTGTGGCATCCTAACCACTGGACTGCCAGGCAATTCCCCTAATTGGATGAGTTTTTTTTGTTTTCATCATTGTTTTATTATTCATCCAAACATTGTTGACCTGGCAATACTGACATATAAAATAATAAAAGCTAGTCATTTTTTATATTTTGCCTATTTTGTTCATGCAAAAAGCCATACACAGCCTATCCACTTAAAATGTGTGTGAAGCACTTGTGTACCTCACGTCTCAGAACATTCCTGAAAGACAGGTATTGATGCTTCCTTATAGATGAGGAAACTAAGCTAAATTCCAGAGAATGTGCCAGTCCTCAGCTTCCTACTGAAATCTTCCTGGTTCCCTGCTCTTTCTACAGTTTCTGGACTAACTGCTTAATTTTGCAAGACACGGAGAGCAGAGTCCCAGTGAGATGATGGTTATTAGGAAGGGCCCACCCTGGCCCCAGTCAATGGAGAGGCTGCTATGACAATGTATAAAGAATTCTGCAGATGTCAATCGCCTCTGCCAAAAATGTTAGAAAAAAACAAAGAAGCCATAGCTGTGGTTCAGTTGCTATGAGAAGGCATTTGTCAAGGTCGGAGGACAGCACGATGTACTCTAACGCTTCTTTGCACCACTTGTGATTCACACATGTGGTGCGTGGGCCTCTGTGCTGTCACCCTGGGCCAGCAAATGCCAGGGCCGGGAGCCAGGGCAAGAATATTTGGAGAGGGAAGGATGGATCAGCTGTGTCGAATGCTTCTGCAGGGTTCAGATGAGGCCTGAGAATGTCCATAAGGCTTAGCACGTGGGGACGATGAATGTGAGTGTTTTGGGGCAATGCAGGTGGGAGCTGCTAGGTGGGAGGTGAACAGGTGGGAGGGAGACCGAGGTGGGCAGCAGGAGGGGATGCAGAGCTGCAGGAAATCTTTTCAGATGTCAGCTGCCAATGGCTTTGCAGAAAGTTTGGGTTCAGGAGAGGGTCTGAGAGGGCCGAGCACCCCACTTGTGAGAACACTGATACATCCTGGGTTTTAGTTCTTCTCTCTCAGGTCTTCCTCCAGCTTTCTGTTAGGACTGTATTTTGAGTGTTTGGAATGTTGGATCCATCGCTCCAGGCTTCAGTAATGGTCCAGCTGGCATTCTGGGTGTCCTTAGATCCCTTATGGGCGTCAGGGCCCCAATACCCGCTCCCTTAGCCTTCTCACTGGCTCTCAGAGGACAGCATAAGCCACAGCATTTTTTACCCAAATGTTGCAGGAGAAGACAATTCCTTCTCTCTGCCTTCCCTTCTAATGCCTTAAAATCATCCCGGAGATGACAGCACTTATGTCTTTTTTTTCCTCTTTGAGATTTACTTTAATGACTCAGTGGAATTGATGGCAAACATCTATTAATTCATTTGCACATAAGCCTTTGCCTGGCTGTGTCTTTGCGGGCTTTGAGAAGGATTGTAGGAAGAAAAGGCTGACATTGAGATGTGGGCAAAGCTTTCCAATCCACCAGCACCTTCTGAGTTCATGGGCTGCACTCCCCTCTTGAACAGCCTGCGTTTACTGCCATGGATCCTCTACTGTCTAGGAAACCCTCCGTTCTCCTGTGTTTCTCCTTAACTCTTACATTCCTACCCCACTCACGACACTTCTGACACCAGATGTGTGTGGCTGGGTTTCCCCACAACGAGCAATTCTCTGCGACACCAGCTGGGTGTCCTACAGTTTAACTCAATTAAGCTCGCTGAGCTTCATACTTTGGGGATTTTTATGGAAGCTTCCTCACGTAGGCATGATCAATTATTAACTCCATTTCCAGCTCCTCTCCCCTCTCTGGGGGATGCAGGGTGGGGCTGAAACTCTGAGCTTCTAATCGTGGCTTGGTCTCTATGGTGACCAGCCGCCATCCAGGAGCCCACCAATAGTCACCTCATTAGAACAAGAGACTCCTATCACCCCCGAAATTCCAAGGCACTTAGGAGCTGGTGTCAGGAACCAGAGTTAAAGACCAAATATTAGCACAAAAGATGCTCCCTGTGCTCTTATCACTTAGGAAATGCCAAGGGTCCAGGAGCTCTGTGCCAGGAGCTGGGGCAGAGACCAATATATATATTTTCTATTATCTCACGTACACAGTGAGATCTCTGGCGCTCTGTGATGTACATGATCGTTTTATATTTATTATTTCTACACCAGTAATATTTAATTAATTAGCTAACCAGTTAATTAATAATTTTGTTAGTCATGCCAGGCATGTAATAGGTACTCCATAAAAATTTATTGCATATAAGACAGACTGTGTACCAATATTTTGATAACCTATAAGTTCTGTGATGTCTTTTTTCTGGCATTTCTTTTCTTCCTTAATACAGGTAACTTATAAGGAATCTATGTAGTTTGCATTTGAATGACTTGAATATCCTTTAGTTCTACTTTGATTTGACACAAAGAAGCACTGGTAGGTCTCAAGTATTATCTGTTTTAGAAGCCTCCTGTCTGTAAGAGGAAACCCAATATCAAGAAATTGAAACAAATTAACTTCTGTGGAAGGAATGTAAAGAAAACATTGGGTAGCTTGGCTAGAGCATTATCAGAGCAGTGCGTTGAATTGTAATGAAAATTTTTGATGTGCTGTTTCAATTTTCAGTAGCAAATCAATGTGTGTATAGAGGATCTTATTAAAAAGTTTATTGCGTAAATGAATAAGAAAAGTGATGTTCTAAGAGCTTGGGTGAATTCCCCAAGGTCAGACAGCTGGAAAATTCAGAGCGGTGGTGAGCTCCTATGTCTTCTGATTGTGTATCTGTTCAAGATCATGCCTAGATAAGAACGTGAGGGGCCCCTGGGGCTTTAGAACAATCTCCTAGATTTGGACCTGGCCCTGATGTCTGTGGTCTCCAGAACTTCTGGATGACAGTGCCCCCCCTTCCTTGACGTTTCTCTTATTAGATGGTTTTCCCGGGTCTGATTCTCAGGGGGATATCTGTCCAATTCAAGGAGCTCCCCCCACCATCCGCCGCCACAGCACCTGTATGTTAGGGAAGAGCAGACAGATAAGAAGAGGGTGCCCTGGAGTGCGCGCTGCGGCCTCTCTCGTTATGTTGGGTTTCGTTGCTATTTCTCCTTAATTAACTCACTTAGTCTCCATTAAATGTTACCTGCAGCCCGTCGGTAAGTTGAGATGGAGATGCTCACATTTCTCGTTCATGAAAGAATCAGCCTTCTGAAGCATTTTGTTTCTTCTCTCCTCTAACATTTCATATGTGCCTGAGCAGTTTGGGGCTCTCCTAATATTTTTTGCCCTGGTCAAAAATGGGTACATTTATCAAATAGATCACAGAGTTGGTCAGATAGCAAAAACTTTAAGGATAGGTTTTTACTGAAAAATGCTCAGAAACTTCTTGGCAAGAAGTCTTTGAACGTGGGGGCAGCCCCACTGCTGACACGGGCTGTGTTGGAGCAGGTGGTGGTGGTTGTGGTGGTGGTTGTTTTTTATTCGGTGGGAGGGAGGATGTGCCTTGGGAATCCCGATTCTTCAGTGGAGGAAGCTGGAGTGGAAAAGCTGGGTCATATAGTAGTTTTAAGACACTGTCAACCCGTTTTCCAAAGAATTTTAAATTCAGGAGAGAAAACATGTTGAAAAGTAACCTAAGAGCCCAAGAGATCTTATCGGCACTTGGGGAACACACCTGTTCACACAGAGAAAGCAACTCCAGCAGTGAAGAGAGTTCCAGTCCCCTCCATGTCCTCACCAACACTTGGTATGACAGGTCTTTTTAAAAATTAGGACGTTTTCATTGATTTGTAGTGGGATTCTCCTAATGACTATGATGTTCAGCATCTTTCCATGCGCCTACGCTATGGACTGAATGTATCTCTCCAAAATTCAAAGGTTGAAACCTAATCCCAAGTATGAGGATATTAGGAGATGGGTCCTTTGGGAGGTGATTAGGTCCCTCCTAAATGACCTCCAGATCACCTCCTAAATAGGGTGGAGCCCTAATGAGTGAGATTAGTGCCCTTATAAAACAGACCTGCAGGCATCTCCCTTGCCCCCTTCTGCCATGTGAGGACACAGCTGGGAGGCGCTGGCTGTGAATCAGGAAGAGGGTTCTCACCAGACACCAAATCTGTCAGTGCCTTGATCTTGGACTTCCCAGCCTCCAGAACTGTGAGGAATAAATTTCTGTTGTTTAAGCCACCAGTCTGTCGTATTCTGTTATAGGAGCCTAAATGAAGTAAGACATCCTTATTGAGAATTACAAGCATACCTCGTTACATTGTGTTTCACAGATATTGCATTTTTTACAAATTGAAGGTTTGTGGCAATCCCGCATCAAGTAAGTCTATTAGTGCTATTTTTCCAACAGCATTTGCTCACATCATGTCTCTGTGTCACATTTTGGTAATTTTTGCAATTTCCAAACTTTTTCATTATTATTATATTTGTTTTAGTGATCTGTGATCGTTTTTGTTTTTTTTTTTTCTGCGGTACGCGGGCCTCTCACTGTTGTGGCCTCTCCTGCTGCGGAGCACAGGCTCCGGACGTGCAGGCTCAGCGGCCATGGCTCACGGGCCCAGCCGCTCCGCGGCATGTGGGATCCTCCCGGACCAAGGCACGAACCCGTGTCCCCTGCGTCAGCAGGCGAACTCTCAACCACTGCGCCACCAGGGAAGCCCCGATCTGTGATCTTTGATGTCACTACTATTATGACTTGCTGAAGGCTCAGATAATGGTTAGCATTTTTTAGCAATGAAGTATCTTAAAAATTAAGGTATGTACATTTTTTTTAGACATAATGCTATTGCCCACGTAATAGACTATGGTATAGTGTAAACAAAACTTTTATATGCACTGGAAAACCAAAAAGTTATTGTGACCCACTTTATTGCAAGATTCGCTTTATTGCAGTGGTCTATAACTAAACTTGAAATATCTCAGAGGTCTGCCTGTAGCTTTAAAGATAGGATCAATAACAGCATATTTGTCCACCAATTAGAAAGATTTATTAGACAGTGAAAAATCAGTGACTGAGGGGAGAGTGATTGGAGTGATGTCCTTGAGTGTGATGGGGTCCTGTGTCCACATGGAGAAGCTGGCTTAGGTAGGATGGGGCTGGAGCATCCTATGCATAAGGATAGAAGGCAGAGTATGTGGGATGCAGGTGCTGGTGGTGCACAAATGGGTTTGGGGGAGGGGCAAAAAGCTCTCTTCTGATGGTTTCTGTTTTCTCAGTGAAGAAGCAAGTTCACCTGCTGAGGATGAAGATGTTTTGGGGTTTGAGGATTGAAAGAGTGATCTGGGGAAGTGAGAGAGAGAGAGAGGGAGAGAAAAGACTAGAGATAGAGTGGGGTTTCCTGGCAGGAAGTTTTACTTTGTGAAATATTTCAGACTTCAACGACCTGTAAAACGTAGCAGGCAGTGCCTGTAGTTCGATACCACTGGATCTGACCTGGGATTCCCATTAACCAAATTTGGTGTCATCATGACTCAGCCACCTGATCTAGTCACCTTGAGCCTCTTTATAAGTGCTTACGGTATTTTTGGCCAGTGTCAGCACAGCTGAGCAGCATGATTCTCCAGTGCCCTGAATTATTCATGTTTTTGACCTATTCTAACGAGAACTTTGCCCAAAAGGCTAAATTATTAAGCACCTGGGTGTGATCTTGGAGGATGCTGCCTAGAAAACCGGGACACGGTGAATTTTCTTGCTGGTTTTGCTTCTTATGGGAGTTGAGCCTTCACTAATGACGCACAATTGCTCCCCAAATGAAAGATGGTGATGCCGAGTGGCATTAACGTCACAGAACCCAGAGGAGAGAAGCCTGACTAATTAGAGGAGGAGAGATCCCCACCTGGCCCGAAAGTCAGCGTTTTTTTAGAGCATCATGAAGGTGTAGTGGATGATGACCACACCATTCCCTTAGCTTGTCAGGCCGAGGCGATTTCTTTTTAAGAAACATGAATCACTTCTAGCGACAGAAGAAAATGAAATTCTGGAAATAAACATGTTCAGCAGTGCCCTAGGGATCCATGAGGGCTGTTCAGCACTTAGGCAACACATATCCTGTGCATTTAGAGAAAGTGAGCTTAGCTGTGTATTGAAGTAAATAGGTAATGACCACACTGAGCTCCTTAGTTCTTGAGTCATTTTTGGAAAGCAAAACGAATACACACATGTAGATGTGAGGTAAATGTGCCGACTTTTAAATAATGGTATAGTTGTCTACTTTTAGTTCTCCATTTGCATAAAGATTTTAATTGCTGCAGTTCTGTAACTGCAGGGCAATTTAAAGACTTCATGAATATTATATGTACTTATGCAAAATTCCAGAGCTAAAATTTTCCATATAAATAACACTAGGTTTTCCTGCTTTGTAGTCAAGAATTTCTAAGGATGTTGGGTATTATTAAAAGAACATCGGGGGCTTCCCTGGTGGAGCAGTTGTTAGAATCTGCCTGCCAATGCAGGGGACACAGGTTCAATCCCTGGTCTGGGAAGATCCCACATGCCACGGAGCACCTAAGCCCGTGCGCCACAACTACTGAGCCTGTGCTCTAGAGCCCGCGAGCCACAACTACTGAGCCCACATGCGTAGAGCCCATGCTCCACAACAAGAGAAGCCACCACAATGAGAAGCCTGCACACCACAACAAAGAGTAGCCCCCACTCGCTGCAACTAGAGAAAGCCCGCGTGCAGCAACAAAGACCCAACGCAGCCAAAAATAAATAAATAAAATAAATAATAAAAAAATTTTTAAAAAGAACACTGTACGCACACTGAAGCATTTATAGGTAAAGGACATTCTGTCTAGGATTTCTTTTTCTTTTTCTTTTTTTTTTTTGCAGTACGCGGGCCTCTCACTGTTGTGGCCTCTCCTGTTGCGGAGCACAGGCTCCGGACGCACAGGCTCAGCGGCCATGGCTCACGGGCCCAGCCGCTCCGTGGCATGTGGGATCTTCCTGGACCGGGGCACGAACCCATGTCCCCTGCATCGGCAGGCGGACTCTCAACCACTGCGCCACCAGGGAAGCCCTAGAATTTATTTTTTTATCCAGCAAAAACGGGGTGGAGCTGGGAATAAATGAAGAAAAAATATTTATGGGCAATAGATGCACAGCAATTACAGTATAGTATAGAAAGCTTTTCGGCCATTATTTCTTCAAATATTTTCTTTCTCCTACTCCCGCTTTTCTTCCTGGACTCAATTACACATATATTATTATGCCTCTTGAAGATGTCTTGCAGCTCACTGATGCCTGGGTTTGTTTTTTTTTTCCCCAGAATTTTTTCCTTCTATATTTTAGTCGTATCTTTTCTGTTGCTGTGTTTTCAAGTACATTACTCTTTTCTTCTACAGTGTCTAATCTGTTAACCCCATTCAGTGTATTTTTCATCTCCAGAAGTTCAATTTGGGTCTTTTGTATCTCTTTCGTGTTTCTTCTTAACCTGCTCACATTTTCCTCAATCTTCCTGACCATATCAAATGTAGTTGTAGTAACTATTTTAATGTCTTTTTCTATTAGTTTTATCTGTGTGATTTCACTTGATTGATTTTTCTCCTCATTATGGGGTATAGTCCTTGCTTCTTTGCATGTCTGGTCATTTTTGATTGGGTGCCAGATATTGTGGATCTTACCTTGTTGGGTGTTGGATATTCTTCTATTAAAAAAAAAATCTTCTCGAGCTTTGTTCTGGGACGTAGTTAAGTTACTTGGAAGTAGTTTGATCCTTTTGAGGCTTGCTTTTAAGCTTTGTCAGACAGAACCAGAGCAATCTTTAGTTTAGGGCCAATTTTGCCCCACCTTCTGAGTACTTGACTTCATGCTGTGTATATTATTAATGGAGCTTTTCATTCTGCCTGTTGAGACAATTCCCAGCAATCTGTGGGCTTCTGCCTGCTTATTTCAAGCATTTCCCCACCTGACTCCAGGTAGTTTCCTCACGTGCATGTGCTGATGATGATACTCAGCTGAAGACTCAAGAGGGCTCCTTTGCAAATCTCCAGAGCCGGCTTTGTAAGCACCCTCTCCTCTGTGGCACTCTGCCCTGCAAATTCTTGCTGCTTTGCCCTCCCCAAACTCTTAACTCAGGGAGACTTCCAGGCTCTGCCTGGGTCCCCCTCCTTGCACTGCAGCCTAGAAACTCTTTGCCTCATTTTCCCCCTCTATCAGGGATCATTGTCCTATGCTGCCTGCCATCCAGTGTCAAAAGCTGCTGTTTCTTATGTTTTGTCCAGTTTTGTAGGTGCTTGAGGCAGGAGGGTTCATCCAGTCCCTGCTATTTCATCTTGGCCAGAAGTGGAGGAGATCGCCACAATTTTTTTTTATTTTAATAGATCTTTATTGGAATATGGTTTCTGTTATACACCAAAGTGAATCAGCCATATGCATACATATGTCCCCATATCCCTTCCCTCTTGAGCCACCCTCCCATCCTCCGTATCCCACCCCCTAGGTCATTGCAAAGCACTGAGCTGATCTCCCTGTGCTATGCTGCTGCTTCCTACTAGCTAACTATTTCACATTTGGTAGTGTATATATGTCGATGCTACTCTTCGCCCCAGCTTCCCCCTCCCACCCCATGTCCTCAAGTCCATTTTCTATGTCTACATCTTTATTCCTGCCCTGCAGCTGGGTTCATCAGTACCTTTTTTTTTTTTTTTTTTAGATTCCATATATATGCGTTAGCATATGGTATTTGTTTCTCCCTTTCTGACTTACTTCACTCTGTATGACAGACTCTAGGTCCATCCACCTCACTACAAATAACTCAATTTCATTTCTTTTTATGGCTGAGTAATATTCCATTGTGTATATGTGCCACATCTTCTTTATCCATTCATCTGTGATGGACATTTAGGTTGGTTCCATGTCCTGGCTATTTTAAATAGGGCTGCAATGAACACTGTGGTACATGAGTCTTTTTGAATTATGGTTTTCTCAGGGTATATGCCCAGTAGTGGGATTGCTGGGTAATATGATAGTTCTATTTTTAGTTTTTTAGGGAACTTCCATGCTGTTTTCCACAGTGGTTGTATCAATTTGCGTTCCCACCAATAGTGCAGGAGGGTTCCGTTTTCACCACACCCTTTCCAGCAATTATTGTTTCTAGATTTTTTGATAACGACCATTCTGACTGGCATGAGGTGATACCTCATTGTAGGTTTGATTTGCATTTCTCTAATAATTAGTGATGTTGAGCATCTTTTCACAGGCCTCTTGGCCATCTGTATGTCTTCCTTGGTGAAATGTCTATGTAGGTCTTCTGCCCATTTTTTAATTGGATTGTTTGTTTTTTTGATATTGAGCTCCATGAGCTGTTTGTGTGTGTGTGTGTATATATATATATATATATATATTATATATATATATATATATATTTTTTTTTTTTGCGGTTCGCGGGCCTCTCACTGTTGTGGCCTCTCCCGTTGCGGAGCACAGGCTCTGGACACGCAGGCTCAGCGGCCATGGCTCACGGGCCCAGCCGCTCTGCGGCATGTAGGATCTTCCCGGATCAGGGCACGAACCCGTGTCCCCTGTATTGGCAGGCGGACTCTCAACCACTGTGCCACCAGGGAAGACCTGTTTATATATTTTTGAGATTAATCCTTTGTCTGTTGTTTCATTTGCAAATATTTTCTCCCATTCTGAGGGTTGTCTTTTTGTCTTGTTTATGGTTTCCTTTGCTGTGCAAAAGCTTTTAAGTCCTATTAGTTTATTTTTGTTTTTATTTCCGTTACTCTAGGAGGTGGGTCAAAAAAGATCTTGCTGTGGTTTATGTTGAAGAGTGTTTTTCCTATGTTTTCCTCTAAGAGTTTTATAGTGTCCGGTCTTACATTTAGGTTTTTAATCCATTTGGAGTTTATTTTTGTGTATGGTGTTAAGGAGTGTTCTAATTTCATTCTTTTACATATAGCTGTTCAGTTTGCCCAGCACCACTTATTGAAGAGGCTGTCTTTTCTCTGTTGTATGTTCTTGCCTCCTTTGTCATAAATTAGGTGACCATATGTGTGTGGGTTTATCTCTGGGCATTCTGTCCTGTACCATTGATCTATATTTCTGTTTTTGTGCCAGTACCATACTGTCTTGATTACTGTAGCTTTGTGGTATAGTTTGAAGTTGGGGAGCCTGATTCCTCCAACTCCATTTTTCTTTCTCAAGATTGCTTTGACTGTTCGGGGTCTTTTGTGTTTCCATATGAATTGTAAAATTTTTTGTTCTAATTCTGTGAAGAATGCCATTGGTAGTTTGATAGGGATTGCATTGAATCTGTAGACTGCTTTGGGTAGTATAGTCATTTTCACAATATTGATTCTTCCAATCCAAGAACATGGTATATTTCTCCATCTGTTTATGTCATCTTTCATTTCTTTCATCAGTGTTTTATAGTTTTCTGAGTACAAGTCTTTCACCTCCTTAGGCAGGTTTATTCCTAGGTATTTTGTTCTTTTTGTTGTGATGGTAAATGGGATTGTTTCCTTAATTTCTCTTTCTGATTTTTGTTGTTGGTATATAGGAATGTCAGAGATTTCTGTGCACTAATTTTGTATCCTGCAACCTTACCAAATTTATTGATTAGTTCTAATAGTTTTCTGGTGGCATCTTTAGGATTTTCTATGTATAGTATCATGTCATCTGCAAACAGTGACAGTTTTACTTCTTCTTTTCCAATTTGTATTCCTTTTATTTCTTTCTCTTCTCTGATTGCCGTGGCTAGGACTTCCAAAACTATGTTGAATAAGAGTGGCGAGAGTGGGCATCCTTGTCTTGCTCCTGATCTTAGTGGAAATGTTTTCAGTTTTTCACCATTGAGTATGATGCTTGCTGTGGTTTTGTCATATATGGCCTTTATTATGTTGAGGTAGTTTCCGTCTATGCCCATTTTCTGGAGAGTTTTTATCATAAATGGTGTTGAATTTTGTCAGAAGCTTTTTCTGCATCTATTGAGATGATCATATGGCTTTTATTCCTTAATTTGTTAATGTGGTTTAGCACATCGATTGATCTGTGTATACTGAAGAATCCTTACATCCCTGGGATAAATCCCACTTGATCATGGTGTATGATCCTTTTAATGTGTTGTTGGATTCTGTTTGCTAGTATTTTGTTCAGGATTTTTGCATCTATGTTCATCAATCATATTGGTCTATAATTTTCTTTTTTTGTGGTATCTTTTTCAGGTTTTGGTATCAGGTTGATGGTGGCTTCATATAATGAATTTGGGAGTGTTTCTCCCTCTGCAATTTTTTGGAAGAGTTTGAGAAGGATTGGTGTTAGCTCTTCTCTAAATGTTTGGTAGAATTCACCTGTGAAGCCATCTGGTCTTGGACTTTTGTTTGTTGGAAGATTTTTAATTACGGTTTCAATTTCATTATTTGTGATAGGTCTGTTTATATTTTCGAATTCTTCCTGGTTCAGTCTTGGAAAATTGTACCCTTCCAAGACTTTGTCCATTTCTTCATGGTTGTCCATTTTATTGGCCTAGAGTTGTTTGTAGTAGTCTCTTTGTACCCTTTGTATTTCTGCAGTGTCAGTTGTGATTTCTCCTTTTTCATTTCTAATTTTATTGATTTGCATCCTCTCCCTTTTTTTCTTGATGAGTCTGGCTAAGGGTTTATCAATTTTGTTTATCTTCTCAAAGAACCAGCTTTTAGTTTTATTGATCTTTGCTATTGTTTTCTTCATTTCTATTTCATTTATTTCTGCCCTGATCTTTATGATTTCTTTCCTTCTACTGACTTTGGGTTTTCTTTGTTCTTCTTTCTCTAGTTTTTTTTTTTTTTTTTTTTTTTTTTTTGCTGTACGTGGGCCTCTCACTGTTGTGGCCTCTCCCGTTGTGGAGCACAGGTTCCAGACGCGCAGGCTCAGTGGCCATGGCTCATGGGCCCAGCCGCTCCGCAGCATGTGGGATCCTCCCAGACCGGGGCATGAACCCGTGTCCCCTGCAGTGGCAGGCAGACTCTCAACCACTGTGCCACCAGGGAAGCCCTCTCTAGTTGTTTTAAGTGTAGGGTTAGATTGTTTATTTGAGATTTTTCTTGTTTCTTGAGGTGAGATTGGATTGCTATAAGCTTCCCTCTTAGAACTGCTTTTGCTGCATCCCATAGGTTTTGCGTCATTGTGTTTTTGTTGTCATTTGTTTCTATGTATTTTTTAATTTCTTCTTTGATTTTTTCAATGATCTCTTGGTTATTTAGTAGCACACTGTTTAGCCTCCATGTATTTATGTTTTTTTACAGTTTTTTTTCCTGTAAATGATTTCCAATCTCATAGCATTGTGGTCAGAAAGGATGCTTGATATGATTTCACTTTTCTTAAATTTTCCGAGGCTTGATTTGTGACCCAAGATGTGGTCTATCCTGAGGAATGTTCTGTGTGCACTTGAGAAGAAAGTGTATTCTGCCACTTTGGGGTGGAATATTCTATATATATCAGTTAAATCTGTCTGGTCTATTGTGTCATTTAAAGCTTGTGTTTCCTTATTTATTTTCTGTTTGGATGATCTGTCCATTGGTGTAAGTGAGCTGTTAAAAGTCCCCTACTATTATTGTGTTACTGTCGATTTCTCCTTTCATGGTTGTGAGCCTTATGTGTTGAGGTGCTCCTATGTTGGGTGCATAAACATTTATAATTGTTATATCTTCTTCTTGGATTGATCCTTCGATCAGTATGTAGTGTCCCTCCTTATCTCTTGTAACAGTCTTTATTTTAAAGTCTATTTTATCTGATACGAGTATTGCTCCTCCAGCTTTCTTTTGATTTTCATTTGCATGGAATATCTTTTTCCATCCCTTCACTTTCGGTCTGTATGTGTCCCTAGGTCTGAAGTGGGTCTCTTGTAGACAGCATATATATAGGTCTTGTTTTTTTATCCATTTAGCCAGTCTGTGTCTTTTGGTTGGGGCATTTAACCCATTTACATTCAAGGTTATTATGTTCCTATTACCATTTTCTTAATTGTTTTGGGTTTGTTTTTGTGGGTCTTTTTCTTCTTTTGTGTTTCCTGCCTAGAGAAGTTTCTTTAGCATTTGTTGTAAAGCTGGTTTGGTGGTGCTGAACTCTCTTAGCTTTTGCTTGTCTGAAAAGCTTCTGATTTCTCTGTCGAATCTGAATGAGATCCTTGCTGGGTAGAGTAATCTTGGTTTTTCCCTTTCATCACTTTAAGTACATCCTGCCACTCCCTTCTGGCCTGCAGAGTTTTTGCTGAGAAATCAGCTGGTAACCTTATGGGGATTCCTTTGTATGTTATTCTTTGTTTTTCCCTTGCTGCTTTTAATATTTTTTCTTTGAATTTAATATTTGTTAATTTGATTAATATGTGTCTTGGTGTGTTTTCCCTAGGGTTTATCCTGTATGGGACTATCTGTGCTTCCTGGACTTGGGTGACTATTTCCTTTCCCATGTTAGGGAAGTTTTCGACTGTAATCTCTTCAGATATTTTCTTGGGCCCTTTCTTTTTCTCTTCTTCTTCTGGGACCCCTGTAGTTTGAATGTTGTTAGTGTTGTCCCAGAGGTCTTTGAGATTGTCTTCAATTCTTTTCATTCTTTTTTCTTTATTCTGCCCCTTGGCAGTTATTTCCACCATTTTGTCTTCCAGCTCACTTATTCATTCTTCTGCCTCAGTTATTCTGTTATTGATTCCTTCTAGTGTAGTTTTCATTTCAGTTATTGTGCTGTTCATCTCTGTCTATTTGTTCTTTAGTTCTTCTAGATCTTGTTAAACATCTCTTGTATTTTCTCAATCCATGCCTCCCTTCTATTTCTGAGATTCTGGATCATCTTTACTATCATTACTCTGAATTCTTTTTCAGGTAGATTGCCTATTTCCTCTTCATTTATTTGGTCTTGTAGGTTTTTACCTTGCTCCTTCATGTGTGACATATTTTTTTGCCATCTCATTTTTTTTTTTTAAATGCATGGGATTATGTTCCTGTCTTACTGGTTGTTTGGCCTGAAGCTTCCAACACTGGAGTTTGTAGGCTGTTGGGTAGAGCTCGGTCTTGGTGCTGAGATGAGGACCTCCATGAGACCTCACTCCAATGTATATTCCCTGGGTCTGAGGTTCTCTGTTAGTCCAGTGGTTTGGACTCAGAGGTCCCACCACAGGACCTTCTGCCCGACCCCTGGCTTGTGAACCAAGATCCCACAAGCTGTGTGAGGTGGCAAAAAGAAAAAAAAGGAGAGAAAACAATAACAAAGTAAAAAATAAAATTAGACTAAGAAACTAACAGATATGTTAGAAAGAGTATAAAAATAAAAATATAGATGAATCAACACCGGAAGGTACAACCGCATCACTATAGTAAAAAAGAGGAGGAGGGAGAAGAAAAATAAAAGAAAAAAGAAAAAAAGGGGGAAGGGCTTGGCTGCAAAGTTTGGGTGGTGGGTGGGGCCAATGCTCAGGACCCTCAGGGCTGAGGGGTGTGGGGGTGGGGCTTAGGCTCACGGAACAGAAGGGGCCCAGGCGTGCCCCCCACCCTGGTCTCAGAGGGCGGGGACCTCAACTGGGAGCCCAGCAGGCCTCCTGGGCTCGAGTGGGCGGGGCAAACGCCCTCCACTCATTCCCGCTCCTCCCGGAGGGCACCTCCCGCCGGCCTCTCCTGATCTTGGGGCCTCAGGGGCGCGATCCTGTCTAGCCTCCACTTCTCCCCCCCCCTCAGTCCCCCAACGTCCTACCAGTTCACTTGGGGGTTCCTCCCTCCTTGGGCGTCAGGGTCACGCCCCAGCGGCTGGTAGCCACCCTAGTTGTGGGGAGACGCTAACTCAGCATCTTCCCACACCGCCATCTTGACTCCGCCCCCCCCAATTTTTTTAAAAAATTGTAAGTTACTAGGAGAATTTTTGGTTAAAGACTGTATAATGTATTAAGCTTCTTGATAATAAGTAAATAAGAAATTTAAATAATTTTTATGTGTGTATAGATGCCAGAATATTTATTTCCCATGGAACCCTGAGTTCTCCAGACTCCTTGGTAATTCTGTTTGTGGGCATAGATTTTGCAGCTTCCTGTAGGTGTCACCAGAGGAAGGCAAGTCAGAGGGCACAGAAATCCTGGAGTGAAAACCACAGCATCATAGCAGAGGGCAGAAAAATGAATTGAAGAAGGTTGTAGTTTAAATCAAGAAAATCAGTCCACAAAACCAAAATGTGTTAACAAGGATATAATGAAACCCTTCTTAAAACAAATATTGTCATAAGCAACCAAATTAAACGTTGTCCAAGTTAAAAGCAAATGAGGAAAGATTTGGTTATATGTTCAGGGCTTCGGACCGATTCAATCGAGGTCACATTTGATCAAATTCTTCTTTTTAAAAGCTGGGGGTTTGGGCTGGAGCTTAAGCACGTGTTTCTCATAAAGGGCCCTTTGTGTGTCTGTGGGTGGGATATCATTAATTGAATACAACTTTTGTTGTTCAAGTTGCTGAAGATAGAGTGTTGATCAAGGCACAAGATCCCCACTGCCATGAAGCTAACCTTCCAGGGAAGAGGGACAATAAACAAACAAACAAGAAAACACTAACGTGCAAATAAGACACAGCAGAGGGGCTCGCTGTTACTGCCTTACGAACTCATGTTCTCATGCCACCATATGCCCATCACTAGGGAAACAGTTTGGAGATTTATTAACATGTGTCTGAATCTCTTTTTGGCAAAGCATTTAGACATGTGTCTTGTTTAAGCGGCTGAGTTGCTTTGTATCCTAAAAGCCAACCAACTCCAGCAGAGGGAGACATGGTGACGGCTGGGACCCTGTGTT
Source organism: Orcinus orca (assembly GCF_937001465.1). Lineage (NCBI taxonomy): Eukaryota > Metazoa > Chordata > Mammalia > Artiodactyla > Delphinidae > Orcinus > Orcinus orca. The sequence continues at coordinate 82,951,066 of NC_064574.1, read as the reverse complement.
TGGACTGCAGGGGCCGCAGTTCCCGCCCCATCCCCCAGCATGTTCTGGGACGGGCACATGCACGTTGCATAGACAGTGCCAGGCAACCGCAGAAGAGCTGGGATGCAGTTCCAACTCAGCTGCGTTTAGAAGCTGCGTGATCTCAAGCAAGCCCCGTCGTCTCTCTGAGTCGGTTTTCTTAGCTCTAATGGTCCTAATAAGACCTGCCCCTAAGTGCAGTGAGAGGTGTTTATAAGGAACACGTGGAATGAGGTGCCCCAGGCAATTCTGTGTACCGTATACATCTCCACATATTAACTTTCCTGTCTTGGGCAGATCAACTGCCCTCTCCAAACCTCAGTTTTCTCATCTTTAAAGGGGGTTGTAAAAGGTCTTTCCATAAGTTCTAGTTCTGTTCAACATTTTGCCTATAGTTAACAACACTGTGTTGTACACTTGCAAATTTGTTAAGAGGGTAGGTCTCACGTTAAGTGTCCTTACCACAGTAATTTTATTAAAGCGTTTTCATCCAGGGGGCACCATAAAGAAGCCCAGTCAGTGGTGTCTGGCTGTCCTTGCAGGACCCCAGACCCTCCTCTTTCCCGGCTGCGGTTGAGAGGACTGCTGACCGTCATGGCCACTCTCTGCTGTCCCCTTACTGGCTCCTACTGCCCCTAGGCCACAGGCTCCTCTTCCTGTCTCCACATCCCAGGGCCAGCGGGTCCAGGAAGCCCACCCAAGCCACAGCTCTCCAAGCTGTTCTCTGCCGGGCCAGGGCCCAGAGCGCTGCCCTCACGTGGAGAGAAGAATTAACCTTACCCTGAGAGACGGCTGCCCTTTGCCCTGGGCTACTGGGGAGTGATATTTCTAGGCTCCTGGAATGTCCTGCCTGATAGGAGTGTATTTGTTTGCGGGGGCTCTGGCCACCGGACCGTCGAACAGTGTGATTTATTGTAATTTATACCAAAGAAAAACAGAGCCAGACATTGGTGATGGGCAGCATGACAGATTTTATTCAGGCCCTTTATACAGGAGGGGCTTCTGTATAAACTGAGCTCAACCCTGGTCTGTGCAGAGGTGACTGGGCGTGTTTTAAAGGGAGGGTGAGAAAGCATTCAGGAGGAATGGGCAGGGGCTCAAGCAGAGTCAGGGGAGTGGAAAATGACAAAGAGTGGGTGAGGGGGCTGTTTTATGAGAGCTGTTAGGCAACGCAGGCGCTGGGCCCGAGTGTATCTCACGCAGAACATTATTTTGGCTGCCTTGAGCTTTCTTAGTGACTAAAGTTTAGTCAAGGAGCATCTTTGTCAGGGTTTGGGGCAGGTGTAGCCCTCCCTCCAGGAGGGGCTAGAGAGAGCAAAGCCACTGGGCTGTGTATGATGGAGCCCCAGCAAAAACCCTGGGCACTGGAGCATGATGGCTGGCAATACTCTGTGCATGATGTCACCTGTGTGATTCCATGGGCGGGAACAACAGAATCTCTGTACCCGGAACCCTCCTGGACCTGCCCATGTGCCAGTTCCCTTGGCTGACCTCCTTCTGGATCCTTGATACCGTAAACCATAGTCGTGGGTACAACAGCTCTCAGTGAGTTCTGTGAGTCCTTCAGCAAATTACCAGGCTTGAGAGGGGTTTCGGGGAATCTCCCGAACTTGCAATTGGTATCAGGAGTGAAAATGCTCTCGGGAGGACTGTCCCCTCTGACTTTGTAGTTGGGTAACTCTTGCAGTTGGACTCCACTCCTTGTGTCTCGACGGTCGGACACCCCATCTTCATGGCGGGGCATGATGTGGGGCTGGGAGCACGGTCATTGCTGTGAGGTCCTGAGGCCGGGGCCTGGTGACCACCTGACCGCTCTGGACACACATGCTGTCTCAAGATTTGAGGCATATTTGTCGAGCACAAACAATGACTGGTGTCTGCTGATACCTTCTGTGCATCTTGCAGAAGGGACTTGGGGGGTCATCATCCTGCCTGTCCCCATCTTACCCGTACCGGCCTCTCCCGAGGCCACCGATTCTGTGATGCCCATAGAGAAAGTTCCAGATGCTCTGAGCCCGGGCCACTCTCTGGGGGCGGAGGCCTCGCTCTCCACATGGGGCTGCTCAGCCTCCAGGCAGTTCCGCTGGTTCCGCAGCCTCTCGCCCCTCACCCTGTAATTCTTCATTTTATACTTCTCTACTTTTTATTTACTTTCCCCACCACATCCTATTTCCAATGGATAAATCTGGACTGAAACCCCAGTTTGGGGCTAAGCGTCATAGGTGGGGAACCAAGTCCATGCTAAAAAGGGGTTCATGGGAATAGGATGTGGGATTACAAGTAGTGAATCCACGTGATTTTAAAAAATACCACATAACTTCCCTTCACGTGATGCCTGTCGATCCATAGTCTGACAACACAGGCAAGTGTACACAGTGTCATCAAGAATGTCAGTCTGTTAAAAAATAAAATCCTATTATCCAGATTTGACGAACATCCTGCATTTTCTTTTATTTTCCCTTTAAAAAATTAACTCCAGGGCTTCCCTGGTGGCGCAGTGGTTGAGAGTCCGCCTGCCGATGCAGGGGACACGGGTTCGTGCCCCGGTCCAGGAGGATCCCACATGCCGCGGAGCGGCTGGGCCCGTGAGCCATGGCCGCTGGGCCTGCGCGTCCGGAGCCTGTGCTCTGCAGCAGGAGAGGCCACAACAGTGAGAGGCCCGTGTACCGCAAAAAAAAAAAAAAAAAAAATTAACTCCACAAGGGAAGTAAGGTATTTGCTTTTCGTATTCACTGTAATATACATTGAACACATATTCAAATGTCTCAGAATCACCCAGAAAAGGACAAAAAAATATATCAACGCGATAACATGAGATTCAGCAGGCCCACGAGGAAATCTGTGGCTCCGGATCTAAGGAAAGGGAGTGCGCCGACCCTGACAAAATACGTTTGGCGAGGGTGTGAGTGCACGGCTGATTCCCAGTGCACAGTCATCAGTCGTGTTTCTGCAGCTTCCACCTGTGAACTGTAAGCGATTTGTAAAATGCTATATCTGGTTTCAAATATTAATAATTCATTGAGGTGGTTGGTGGCAATTAACCACACCAGTAGTACACACACACACGTGTTTCTGAAAACTGAAGCTTCAGCCACATCCCCCTGCTTCTCAAAGAAGCTTCTCTGAAGCTGGGTAGCAGAAACGGCTTGGAGAGAGAGGGGTGCCGTGAAGGGTTTCCTAAGGACTTGATTCAGACCAAGGTCATGATGATGTTGGTGAAGGCAGAGGAAGCTGTCGGTGGCCTGTGTTACTTATTTGTGTTTGTCCTCTTCCTATCCTCATCATAGCAAACGCAGAACTCCTATCACATGGTATGGCTTGGGTTATGTCCACCCACCAAAAAAAGATACGTCGAAGTCATAACCCCCAGTACCCCGGAAAATGACCTTATTTGGATATAGAGTTTTTACAGAGGTGATCAAGTCAAAATAAGGTCATTAGGGTGAGCCCTAATTCAATATGACTGTGTCCTTATAAAAAGGGGAAATTTGGACACAGACACACCACAGGGAGAAGGCCATGTGAAGATGAGGCAGAGATTGAGGTGATGCACCCACATGCCAGAAGATACCAAAGATGGCCAGCCAACCACCAGCAGGTAGGGGAGAGGCCTGGAAAAGATTAGCCCTCACAGCCTCAGAAAGAACCAACCCTGCTGACTCCTTGATCTTGGACTTCCAGCTTCCAGACTGTGTAAGAATATCCACCAACTCCTGTCCCTGATTGTTTGAGGGATGCTCAACCTGGGGCCATTGCCCCCCCAGCACTTCCAGCCTTCCTGGCACATGGAGTTGTCCATCAAAGTCACAAAGCTAAGTGTGCTAAGGCCAGATTGCTTCGGATCAAGCCCCAAGTGTATCATGTACAAACTTTGGGTAAATCCCTCTGGTGCGGTCAAGAGGGTAGGGTGAGGCACCCACAGCATCTACTACATCACCCCTTAGTCCTTTCACTTCCTTTCTTCCTCTCCATGTTCTCCATCGAAATGCCTACAGTGAGGAAGAGAAAAAAATCATGCATTGTCCTCATTACTAAATAATAATAATAACATTTCTTAAAGGACTTCCTCTGTGCCCAGCACTGTGTGACATGTGATGTAGTTACAGTTATTAACTCCATGACTTTACAGATGGGGAAACTTGAGGCTTGAGGGCTGTGCTCAAATTGAGTAAATTAGATGGAGCTGGGGCTGGGCTGAAGCAATCTGACCCTGGCACATGTATCCTTGCCCCCTGCAGACAAGGGCACTCCAGGAGCCAGGGTGCAAAAAACATGACCTGCCTCACTCTTTTGGCTCCAGCCGCAAGAATAAGACAAACTGATGTTTCAGTAAACATTATTATTTTGTAAAGTAAATGAAGTTGCCCTTTTCATGTGGTTCTCAGTTGACTGGGTGGGGGCATTCTCACTGGAAAAGTTTTCTCTGGGTGAAGAAAGTGTTGACTATTGTACATTTTAAAAGTTGCCAGTTTTGTTGTAAATCAGGCTGAGAAGGAGCTCGTTGAAGGCAAAAATATGAAAGACTGTAGTCCAAACAGGCAAGACCAAGGATGTATTTTTTACAGACTTTGCAGAGAATTCTTGGATCAAGCTAGCAACTCGGTGGCTGATTATAAGACGAGCTGTGAGGAGTCTAATTCCTTTAGTCACAAAGGCATCTGGGACCCTGCTGCCCCATGGAACCTTCAACTACCCATTCTCCATGCTCAGAGGAGACCTTGCACCCCAGGTCCCGGCTGGAAGGGCCTGACCGCTCTCTGGAGAGCGGGGATGGAAGGGAAGGTGATAAACATGTAGAGGTTGTTCAGCTGGGGTGATGCTAGCACCAGGTTGATGAGCAAGCCAGGGAGGAGCCCCTTCCCACCCCCAAGCCTGACCCTCCCTGAGCCTGAGTCTGCAGTGACGGAATGGATTCCCGCCCTGCTCTAGGGGAGAGAGATGAGTGATGCCTGCACCCACCAGCCTTGCCTGGAACAGGGCATGTTCTGTTTCCCTCGCGAGGGCCCAGCAGCAAAAGTCTTCCCTTTCATGAGTGTCGTGAGGCAAGGAAGGTTGAGGTGTGAGAGAAGGGAGAGAGAGTATCTGATCCTTGCTCAGTAAAGGGAAAACATACAGGTCAGTTAAGTATATTCACATTACACCACCATCCATCTCCAGAAAGTTTTCATCTTTCTAAACTGAAACTCTGTCCCCATTAAACACTAAGTCCCCACTCCCCCCTCCCACAGCCCCTGGCACCCTACTCTAGGGCACCTACGGCATTCTACTGTCTGTCTCAATGAATTTGATGTTGCTAGGGACTTAATCTAAGTGGAAACATACAGTATTTGACCTTTTGTGACTGGCCCTTTCACTTGGCATCATGTCCTCAAGGTTCATCCATGTTGCAGCATGTGTTATAATTTTCTTCCTTTTTAAGGCTGAATATTCTTCCATTGTATGGATGGACCACCATTCATCCGCTGATGGACACTTGCGTTGCTTCTATCCTTTTGGCTCTTGCTAATAATACTGCTATGAACATGGATGAGCAGATATCTGGCCCTGCTTTCGGTTCTTCGGGGCGTATACCCAGAAGTGGAATTGCTGGATCTGCTTTTGTTTTTGAAGTGGGTCAGCCCTGGGTGGGGGAGCCAGGGCGCTTCTGCTGTAATCCGGCACAGCCATGGGATGTGATAAGAAGTTAGTTTGATTCTCAGAACCTGCGTTTCCTCAACGGTAAAAAGGAATAATGATAGTAGCACTAATCACAGGATTGTTGTGAGAGGTATTTAAAATCACGTGTTTTGTATGTTGGATGGTGGCGGGGTGGGGGGCGCCCACCCAGCTGTCCATCATTTTCAACACGATTGTCGTCAGCTTTAAGATTCGGGGAAAGGGGGGGGGAGCATGCTTCGTCACGTCCACCAGGCGTCGCTATTGCCCTCGGAGCTGAGTCCTGGCTGGGCCGTAATGGCCTCCCGCCTCCGCCTTCCATCAGCTCCCACCATTTGGCCCCTAACTCTCTACTCTCTATCCCACTTACTTTTGACTCTTCAGTTCCAACTGTCTTCCTGTATCGCTGCTTTCACCCAGGAACAAGAAGTTCCCCAATGATCCAAGCCAGATCACCTTATCTGATTACCCGTGCCCCATTGCTCCCAGCGGGGCTTCCTTCTGCAGGAATTTCAGGCCATCATGGAGGCAGATTTATCTGCGCCAAATGATGTCCTGCTGCAGGTAATTACCATGTTCTGTTTCCCTCTTGAGGGCTTTTACGAGAGTCAAGTGAGGCCATGTGTGGGAAAGTACTCATGAACATTTGGGACAGCTGCCGTGAGTCTCGGGCCTGGGCCCCGAGGAGTCCTTCCTGGTCAGAGCCGCCTCCGGGAGTGACTGCAGTTTCTGAGCAGGAATGGAGCATTTAGGTGTCCACAGGGTCTGAGCAGATGCGGCCCTGGGAGAGAGGCCCTGGGCACCGTGACCAACTCTAAGAGGGTGCTGGGTAGCTGCTCCTGAAGCCTGGCCCATGGTCACTTGCTGGGCCTGAATGTGGGCTCAGTGTGGCCAGATATTCTCATTTTTCAAGGGAATCTGAAAATGCAGATTTTTTTTTTTCACGTGAAATCTCCAAAATTTCCAATATGGGCCGTTAGGGACAATTTTTCTCAAACTCTGCATGGGCCAATCAAAACATTCCGCAGGGTGGTCTTGGCCCTTGGGTGCCACATTGCATCCTCTGATGGGGTCTTGTTTAAGATGTAGTCAGTGACTGGTGGCAAATACCACTGACATTGACCATGGGGATGACCTGGGTTTTTAGCTGCCAGGTGCTCTTTGGTGTTCACCTCCTCAGGGACAGACCAGGACTCCTGGCTTCTCCTGTGGAGAGTGGGGGGAGGGGTCCTTTGGGTGTCTCCCATGGGACCCAAGCTGAACCAGTAACCTAGAGATTCAAAAAGCCCCATTTGTATCCCACTTCCCCGAGCTGTTCAGCTTCACTTCTTCTCCCGCAAGACTTTTTGCCCAAGGAGCAAGAGACACTTGGTAACCCACTTACGGCATCAGTGCCAGGCTCTTATAAGGAGCATCATAACTCCCTCTGTCGCCAGGATGGCATTTCTGGGTGCTCCCAAACGACCCAAGAAACTGCTAATTGTACACTGATGGTTCAACCACCCCTTGAAAGTTCAACCTCACGCTGCCCATGGACTGTGTGGATGGTCCTCTGAATGGAGGGGCCCCGTGGACAGGAGTCAGCGGCAGGGGCTGGGAGGAAAGAGTGTCCCTGTGGGTTGGGTTGGAAAGTCCTGATGTTCAGCTCATCACACCACCCAGTGAGTGTGATTGCAGCTGTGGAATCCAACACAGATGCGCTTGCCAGAGGGGCCTCTTAAGGGGCTGAAATGGGACTTCGCAGGGTGGGCTAGTATTGAGGTGCAATAAGCAGCCAGGCACCCTCCGCCTCCCACCCGCCCCATGTGCGTCCAGCAGACAGGACTTACGGTGGAGGTCCCAGTTTGCCTTCGCTTCTGACCCCGAGCCGGCAGCTGGATCAAGCAGTCCTGAGCAGGTGACCCATTTCCCTAATTTGGGAAATGCTAAAGTGTGAAATACTGAATGCAGCTATCCCAGGCACATTTATCCCACACCTCCTCCCCCAGGCTTAACTTCCATGGAATGAACGAAGTCAGATTTTAATGATGATACAGCCAAGGGCAAAATAATTCTGGTTCTTTCTCTGTAGCTCCCCAGAGAGCTGACCACACACACACACACACACACACACACACACACACACACTCCTTTTAAATCAGTGCAGTTGAAACAGAATTGCCTAAAACAAATGAAGGTTATCACAGCAACATTTTTTGTGATTCAGAAATTTTGTATCCAATTGAGGGAAAGCTATTCCCCTTGCCAATCCCAAGAAGTGAAGGTAACCACATATTTCTCGAGCACTTCATTATGAAAGGTGGCCTCTGTCTCTGGAGAAGGGAGAAACATACAAGTTTGCCGCTGGAGTCTTCTGCTGATGCCAGGGAGGAATTTGAAGGGCATCCATCCTGGAGGGTAGCTGAAGTCATAAGAGCTCTGTACTCTTCCTCAGCAACAAAACCTCCACTATTTTTTCTCCTTTTCCTAAGTTCTCAGCAAGAGGCTTTCTCCTCATTTCCCTTACCCCTGCAGTGGGCCTAGATTTAAGAGTTCACAGTGAATCATAATCACAGCTGGCCTTCTTGGGTCCTAATGATGGACTGGGCACTGCACATGCCCCAGACCAGCTCTGTCCAACAGAACCTTCCACCTTGACGGACGTGTTCTGTATCTGCTCTGTCCAATGCAGGAGCCACTAGCCACATGTGGCTATTGAGCCCTTGAAATGTGACCAGTAGGACTGACAGACTGAAGTTTAATATACTTACAGTGAATGAAATAGCCATATGTGGCTAGCGGCTATCATATTGGACAGTTCAGCATTAGACCCTCGAAGCAAGCTTGTAAGTACTGGTGTTATTCACCCATTTTGAAGATAAAGAAATAAAGTCTCCGAGGGATTAAGTAACTTGCTTGAGGTCACAGAACTAGCTCTAACCATGGTCCCAAGTCTTGTGTTTGGAGGGAATGTTGCTTGGGAACCTTGATTCTCAACTCTCCTTCCTCCCACACCAGGGACCTGGCTCAGGTGTGCAAATGAAGGTGGCTTTCTGCATGCTATGTTTGCTTAGTTAGTTCTCTTTCCTTTTCCCCTCCTTTAAAAAATGTCTTTTTCTGAATGTTGAGGAAATATAGGTGCATCAGGGCAAAATTACAGGAAAAAATAAAAAGAAAAATATTTATCCATAATTTCTTCAACTAGATTAAACCACTACATACAATTGCATCATAAGGAAAAAAATACCTAGGAATAAATTTAACCAAGGAGGTGAAAGAACTAACTGTACACTGAAAACTATAAGACATTGATGAAAGAAACTGAAGAAGATGTAAATAAATGGAAAGATATTCTGTGTTCATGAATTGGAAGAATTAATATGTTAAAAGGTCCATAATACCCAAAGCAATCTACAGATTCAATGCAATCCCTATCAAAATTCAAAAATGACATTTTTCACAGAGATAGAACAAAGAATTCTAAAATTTCTGTGAAACCACAAAAGACCCCAAATAGCCAAAACAATTTTGAGAAAGAACAAAACTGGAGGCATATGCTCCTTGATTTCAAACTATATTACAGAACTATAGTAATAAAAGCAGTATGGTATTGGCAGAGAGAAAAAACAGAAATAGATCAATGGAATAGAATAGAGAGCCAGAAATTAGCCCACACTATATGGTCAATTGATTTACAAAAAAGGAGCTAAGACTATACAATGGGAAAAGGACAGCGTCTTCTATAAATGGTGTTGGGAAAACCGGACAGCCACATACAAAAGAATAAAGCTGGACCACTGCAGGTACACCCCGTTTTACTTTGCTTCCCTTTAGTGCACTTCACAGATACTGCATTTTTTACAAATTGAAGGTTTGTGGCAACCCTGCATCAAGCAAGTCTATTGGTGCCATTTTTCTAACACCTTCAAATATTATCATTGTTGGGCTTCCCTGGTGGCGCAGTTGTTGAGAGTCCGCCTGCCAATGCAGAGGACACGGGTTCGTGCCCCAGTCTGGGAAGATACCACATGCCGCGGAGCGGCTGGGCCCGTGAGCCATGGCCGCTGAGCCTGTGCATCCGGAGCCTGTGCTCCGCAATGGGAGAGGCCACAACAGTGAGAGGCCCGCAGTACAAAAATATTATCATTGTTTCTTTTGTTAAATTAATAGACAAAGCAATGGTATCTTGTTTTTATTCATTTTTTTCTAGTGTGTGTGGTCATATGTATCATACAATTATTCATTTTATATATATATTTAAAATACCTTACTTTCATTATGTCTTAGTATTTTTCATCTTGATTTGTGTGATATCCTGATATGATAAGGCTACTTAGTTTTTGTGGGTGAGGCTTGTGGCAAATATTATCCCAACTTGTTTGCCTTTCAACTTTTTTTTTTTTTTTTGCGGTACGCGGGCCTCTCACTGCTGTGGCCTCTCCCGTTGCGGAGCACAGGCTCCAGAGGCGCAGGCTCAGTCGCCATGGCTCACGGGCCCAGCCGCTCTGTGGCATGTGGGATCTTCCCGGACCGGGGCACGAACCCATGTCCCCTGCATCGGCAGGCGGACTCTCAACCACTGCGCCACCAGGGGAGCCCTGCCTTTTAACTTTTTATGATTTTTTTTTTTTTTACTAGTGTTTCATTACCAACTCCATCATGGTTGGTCCCCCTGGTTTCAAGCATAAAGTCTTCGTTCTGTGGCTGAGCTGGCTGCAGTGTGCCTGATGCTTCTGGTGGGAAAAAGCACTCCTATCTCCCAGCCTCCATGTGCAGAATGCTAGGAGCACGAGGCCGTTTGATTTGGGGTGAAGCCTGAGAAGGAGGAGGGAGTTTTGTGCAGGGAACTAAGGAGCCAGAGAAGGGAGGAGAGGAAATGGGGCGCCGGCGGGGGTAAGGGGTGAGGAGGGGTGGCAGCGAAGAGCTGGTCGTGGGCACAGACATGGGGAGGAGAGAGTGCCAGGAGCTGAACAATGCCGCTTAGGAGTCCAGGTGATTGAGTGCCACAGGGGCAGGAAAGGGACCTTTACCCTCTTCCTTCATTCATATGCATTCATCCACCCACCCACCCAATCATTCATTCGTCCATCCACCCACTCACCCATCCTTCCATTCATTCATGCATGCATGCATTCATGCATTCCTTCTTTCAGCGATGGGGCAGGAATCTGAGAACAGGCCTCAGTATAATGTGGCAGGATGGGTCAGGAGCTCAGACTGAGCCAGGTCTGGGTGGGTCTGGATTATCCTCACACCTGCAGCCATGGGGCAGACAAGTCCCCACAGGCACAGAGTGACAGCCACGTGAGGTCCCAAAACACAGGCAAAGGGCACTGGACCTCCTGTACACACCACAGGAGCGATCGTGACAGCAGGCCACCTAGCTCTACCTTCAGAGCAGACAAAATATTGTGATGAATGAAAGTGAAATCCACAGCCCCCTAACTTCAGTTCAAGTTCATATTCATGGGTGAAGCCACAGATGACAGCCTCTTTTTTTTAACCGACAAATGGGTTTTATTTGGCCTGCGTAGTGTTAGATTACAAAGTATTTTTTTAACTTTTTGAATTCACGCCCAATGAACTTAACCTAGAAATCAGGATTTCTAGTTCTTTTGAAAATTAAGCAATCTGATGACACTGGCCCTGCCCCCATTGAGCACTAACTTCCATCCCCCTCCTCCAACCCCCGTTACCGCCCTTCTGCTTTCTGTCTATGAATTGGGCTCCTCCAGGGACCTCACGTAAGTGGGATCATATGGCATCTGTCCCTCTGTGCCTGGCTTATTTCACTTAGCATCATGCCCTCAAGGTTCATCCAGGTTAACTTTACTTTGCCGCTATCTCAATGTTTAGTGGAATTTCCCTTTTCTAAGCTTTTAACTGCTTCCTTGTCCCAGGCATTGCAATCCAGGCAGATCAATATCTCCACTGGATCCCACAGACAAAGGCAGCCAGTCATGGGAGGCCGGGCAGCCACGAGGGTCGGCACAGAAAAAAAGAGGCACATCCTTTTGTAGGCTGCTCTTTGCTGTATGTTTTCACTCGTGGCTGAGATGCCACATTGTGGGTTGCCACAGTCTCTCGCCTTTGGTTCTGCCCATCGGGACCCATGGCTCTGTCACCCCACATGCTGACTTGGCCATTGGTCCTGATGGGACAAGGGCTGTATGCCTTCACGCGATGGGGACCCAGAGTCGCAGAGCCCAGCTCCCTAGGCCTGGGGACTTTCCCGCCTTCACAAGAGGTTTTCATCTATGCTGAGAACTTCTGGGAAATTCCCAGGCAAAGACATGGGCAGTGAGCATGTCCTTGTGTGGCGTCGAAAGCATGGAGCCTCAGAATGGGGTGAGATGGAGTTTAATTCCAGAAGGCTCTCCCACATGAACAAGGTCATCTAGATGGGACCAAATCCAGGCTTTTTGTCTTTGGGTCCTGAGCCGCCTCCAGGGTGACTCCAGCATTGGGTCCCCTTCATAGCCAGGGATCTGGCTGGGGAAGCAGGTGAGGGAGGGGGGCAGAGCAGGAGCTGTTGGTGGTTCACCTAATTTGATGTCCCATTTGGGTCCCTGGACTAGAGGTTTGAGCACACTCACCTGGCAGTCGGTCCCTGAAAATTCCTGCTCAGACAGCATGTTTGTCAGCCCCCAGGACACCTACCTGGCTGGTGGGGCCTCCCAGGACTCATAGCTCCTCCGACGCATCATCCAGAGTGGAGAACTTTTTTTTTTTTTAATCAATCCTTCCATTACTTTCTTTTCATTCAAGCATTCATAGACAAAGAAAGGTTTCCATACTTAATTTTTAAACATAATATACAGAACCACAGTACTATTTAAATTTCAAATTATGGGAGATCACATTCAAATATGCTTAGATTTGACGAGTTGCTATGACAATACTGAGACATTTCACGGAAAAGGTATTTAGAATTTGTAAGATAGTCAAATGTCTTTTTGCTGCGTGGGCCAGGGGTGAGCATCGTTCTCCCCACGCTACAGGTGAGCACACCGAGCCCCACGGAGCCTGGGGAGGAGCAGGGAGTGGAGCCCGGGGCCACTTTTTCCAAGCGGTAGGAATCCTTGGAACTTTAGAGCATCCTGATCTCCAGGCTCACTTGGTGATCAACTGCTTCATCTTAAAGATGGGGCCTCGGGGGGCACTGAGGCTGAGGGAGGTGCTCAGGGTCACACGGCCACTCGGGGCCAGGCCACCTGGAGAACTGGAGTCTGTGGTGTCTTGTTTGAGTCCTCTCTGGGCACCTCTGCCCCACCACACAGGCATGCGTGGTCTCGTCGGAACGGAGGGTTCTGAGTTACTCAGAATAACTTAGTTATTCTGTAAAGGAGGCCTCGATACAATCGGGTGGGACAGGGCTCCGGGAGGTGGAAGGAGGTGAGAGATGGGAGGCACCTGGAACACACAGCCCATACTCCTGGCGCCTGGCCTGCAGCCCTGACTGGCACAGGTGGGCTGGAAGGTCTGGGGCCAGGTGCTAACTCAGCTCACGTCCCAGCCAGCGTTTCTCAAACTAGGGCCTGATATCTCTACAGGAGTATTTAAAATTCTGTTTTAATTTTTATCATTTTTTTGGCTTTTATAAAATATCATGTTTTAATTTTACAATCACCAATTGATGCTGTACTAGGAGAGATGAGACTAACTCCTTTGTGTCTTGTTTATTCAGCTGAGGTGTAATTAACATATATTAGTTTCACGTGTACAGCATCACGATCTGCCATTTGTATAGACTGAGAAATGATCACCACAGTAAGTCTAGTTAACATCCATCACCTTTGTGTCTTCCCACCTCCCTTTCCCTTCTCCAGAATTTTTACCTGACAAAGTTTATCCCATTTACATCCCATTCCGCTACCATAATTTCCTTTCCAAAAGAAAGGTTTGTGGTTGAAGCTGCCAGATTCTGAAAAAGATACAGAGACCCTTAAGGGTTATTTTTTTCTTTTGTTTTTAACTTAAGATGTGGCCCAACCTAAATCAGTGCCTCATGCTTTTATCTGCCATCTCCACGGAAGTTCCTCATAGATGGGTAACGAGTGTGTGTGTGTGTGTGTGTGTGTGTTTATTGAGGTGAAATTCACATAACATTAACCATTTTAAAGTGAACAATTCAGTGGGATCCAAGGCATTCACAATGTTGTACAGCCACCCCTCTATCTTGTTCCAAAACATTTTCATCGCCCCCGAGAGGAAACCCCACACCAATAAGCCATTGCTCCTCACTCCCCGCTTCTTTCTCCCCTGACAGCCACCCATCTACTTGCTCTCTATGGATTTGCCTGTTCTTAATATTTCATATACATGGAATTATAGAATATTTGTCCTTTTGTGTCAAGCTTTATCTGTGTTGTAGCAGGTGTCAGTACTTCATTCCTTTTCGTGGCCAAATAATATTCCATTGTATGTATATATCATATTTTGTTTGTCCATTTATCCAGGGTGGGCATTTGAGTAATTTCTACCTTCGAGCTATTGTAAATAATGCTGCTGTATCCATCCTAGTGGGTGTGAAGTGATTTGGTGTTTTTATAGGATGTATTTGGCATACAGTCATTAAGGAAATCATATCAAATATCCTCTTCTAGAGGAGCCGAGGTCTGTACATCTAGAAGTAGTCATCACAGATAGACTTTTTTATTTATATACTATCTATAGGCATGATTGGATGCTAATGGCAACTGAAGCAATATTTCAGATTTACAGACCTGGCCACAGATAGCAAAGGAAGGCTCTCATTTCCTTCCCCAGAATATAAATTTTCTCTAATTCACAAAGAGGTCTCAATGAAAGATGTCAAAATTAATAACAATACTATCCAGAATTTATTGAACGCTTAGCCACATGTCAGATACTGGGCTCTATTGTATGAAACAGCTTCTATTTTTATATCCGTCTTACCAATGAACTCCCTGAGGAGAAATGGCTATTAAATGGGAATTAAATGGCTGTTTGGTGTCCTGGGGTTGGTAAGTGGCCAAGCAGAGGCTGAGGCTGGGCAGACTGAGCCCAGGGCCTGTGCACTTAACTGTGATCCCGTGCTGTCTCTCAAGGTAATCCACTCCCTTGCATTCCAGATGCTACAGGAGGAGCTGTCGTCTCCGTGCCAGCAGCAGAACCCGGGAGTCTGGAAGCCCTGTGACAGCCCTGGGGAAACCAACCCCCTCTGAGCCTCAGTTTCCTCATCTGAAAGCAAGAGGATTGGACTGAGTGCTGAAGGTCCAGCTGCTCTGACACCCCAGGACCCTCCTCACTTGGGGAAGAGAGCAGATGCCCTCACCTTTGCTGCTGGGCAGAGTAGCCTTTGTGTCCTTTGGGGAGACAATGTTGGTCATCGCCATGGCTGGGCTAAGAAGTGACAAGCAAGAGTGAGTCTCTTTGTCCTGGACTATTTTGTCCCCAGTCTGCCTCTGCTGACACTTGAAACCAAAAGGAAGCCTGAGAGTTTGGAGTCTGGTGATGAGGGAGGCGTTCTCAGAAAGAAGACAGGAAAGCCCCACATTTCAGGCCCGTTCCTGTGTTGGCCCATTCACACCTGTGAGCTGGGGACAGGACATGCACTCCTGGTCGCCATCCCCAGGGCTGACTTGCACTGGCGCCCCTGCCAGCGGGGCCCCACAGACACTGCATCCAGTCCAACACCAAGTCTGGAATCCAGAACTTCTGGTCAGCAAATGCATTCTCCGTTTAATCAAGAAAAGTGGATCCCTGGACCTGGCCTCCACCACGCTGAGCTAATGCTTTGGAAAGAGGTATTAGGTTTGCAGCCACGGAGGACGGTAAGAAAAAGCCCTTCTGCCTTGTCATTATGACTCTTTTCAGAGGAAGCCAGAAATAGCCGTGCTGGGGAGGGGGTCCTGCCTGGGAATGGTCCCCCCAGAGAGCAGGTCTCAGTATGGACTCAAAAGAACTTATCTAATTAACAGATCAGAGAACTTATAAATCTCTTTATGACTGGCCAAGGCAACTTCTCTTTACTATCGTGAACTAACTCATCTCTCTGGGAGCAAGATGACGCAGGCAGGAATCAATAAAAATAGATGCTGGGGATGAGGGTGGGGTCCTGGGTGAGCCTCACACCCTTTCTGGAGCTGCTTCAGGTCAGCCTTATGTGTGATGTTTCAAATTTTCATGTGGAGAAGGTATTATGTGTAACCCGTGTATTACTTGGATAATTAAATCTTAAATTTTGAAAGACCACTTAATTGGAAACCACTATGGTTTTCCTCCCACAGTCATTAGGAATGTCCTGATTTGCATATTACTATGTTCCCAAATTCAGGTCTGCCTTCCCTGTTTTGTTTTCTTCATAAATATTATGTCTTTGAAATTATCTCAGGCATTGGTTTACTTCTGGGGAGGTCTGTCTCCACTCATTAGAATGTAACAATAATAACATCATATAGAGCTTATTCTGTGCCAGGCACTGTTCTAAGTGCTTTGTATGTAAATTAATTCATTTAAATGTCACAGCCGACCCTAGGAGGGAATATTACTTTAACATCCCCATCTTAGAGATGAGGACACTGAGGCTCAGAGAGGTGAAAAGATTTGCCCAAGGTCACCAACACTAGAATTTGGCTCTTAACTGCCAGCCATGCTGTCGCTGGGACCAACTTGCTGGTCCTAAGGGCAGATCTCGTAGCTGAGGGATCTTTCAAGGCGAGTTTGTTGACTGCCCTGTGGGCACGTGGTACCGAGGAGGAGCGGGGAAGTGGTTGCATCTGTGCCTGCTGGTCCACAGGCGGTCTTCCTATCAGCTCATCGCTAGGGTCTGGCTTGGAAGAGGGTCCTGAGCCCACCAAGAAAGGGCCCCTCAGAGAAGCTCAGGCCTGGCCCCAGCCTCAGTTCTCCAATTAGTCCCCACACTCCAGGGACTTGACGTCAGAAATCACCTCCCCCCAAGTTTCTGGCAGCACATACTCGGCCTCCAGGCTCCTCCTGGAGAAATGTAGAGAGATTCCCCAGGCTCACCTTTGGGTGCTCCTGGATGGGGCCCTACGGGTGTCCGGGCAGCAGGGTGCTGCCTCCTGCGGGATTCCCCACCATTACACACCCTAAGCTGAGCGCATGCACAGACCCCGGGCCTGGAGTCCAAACAGGACCCCGCCGGAAAATGACCTCTCGCCATTTTTATCTTGAGAGAATGCACCTGATATTTGCAAACAAAACAGGATAAGTGGCTAAATCTGGGGAAAGTGCTTGGCCAGATCGAATTTCTTATGATTTAAGCAGAAAGTTTAAACTTCTCCTTAAGCCCAGAGCCAAGGACGAAGACGAGTGCTGGGCTGAGCCCCAGGATGCAGGGTGCAGCAGAAGGGGAGCGGAGAGGCTCTGAAATGTGCTAACTTGTCCCTGCTGTGTGCAGACGGCGCCCGGGGGCAGGGCCCGCCTGCCAACGCCTGCGGGATAAGCCAATCCTGCGCCATGCAGCTCAGGTTTTGTTTTGGGGCAAAGGAACAGAATCAGCATTGACTCAGATGTTGGAAAGAGGAAAAGAGGGTGGGATTCCCCGGTTTGTTCCCTCCTTGTCAGTGGAGGGGGTCTCGTCTCCCGGACGCTTGGGGACCCCGCTGACGTTGGACCCAAAGCTGCTGATTGTGCCCCGGGTTGGCAGATTCCCAGATTTCCTCCAAATTGATGAAAGGGAATCTTGTACTTATTTTATCTTATATTTTTAGTTCAATAGTGTTTTTGTATTTTAATGCAAAACGTTTTTCTTTATTGTGTTAGAACGCACATACCATAAAATTTAGCATCCTAACCATTTTCAAGTGTACAGTTCAGTTGTATGAAGTACATTCACATTGTTGTGCAGTCATCACCACCATCCATCCCCATAACTCTTGTAAATCTGAAACTATCCGTATTAAACACTAATTCCCTCCCCTCCCCCAACCCCCAGCAACCACCATTCTACTTCCTGTCTCTGTGAATTTGACGAGTCCAGGTACCTCGTCTAAGTGGAATCATACAGAATTTGTCCTTTTGTGACTGGCTTCTTTTACTCCGCATAATACCCTCAAGGTCCATCCATGTTGTAGCAGGTGTCAGAATTTCCTATCTTTGTAAGGCTGAATCATATTCTATTGGATTACCATGTTTTGCTTATTCATTCATCTGTCGATGAACACTCGGGTTGCGTCCACGTGTTAGCTATTGTGAATAATGCTGCTATGAACATGGGTGTGAAAATCTCTCTTCAAGACCCTGCTTTCAGTCCTTTTGGGTGTATACGCAGAAGTGAAATTGCTGGATCATATGGTACTTCTACTTTTAGTTTTTTGAGGAACCATCATCCTGTTTTCCACAACAGCTTCATCATTTTACATTTCTTAACAACAGTGCACTAGTGTTCTAATTTTCCCACATACTAACCAACACTTGTCATTGTCTTTTTTTTTTTTTTAATATAGTAGACATCCTATGGGTATGAAATGGTGTCTCATTGTGGTTTTTATTTCCATTTCCCTAATGATTAGACATGTTAAGCATCTTTTCCTGTTGACCATTTGTATATCTTCTTTGGAGAAATGTCAACTTGAATCCTTTGCCCATTTTTTAAAATATTTATTTATTTATTTATTTGGTTGCACCGCGTCTTAGTTGCAGCTGGTGGGCTCCTTAGCTGTGGCTCGTGGGCTCCTTAGTTGCAGCATGCAAACTCTTAGTTGCAGCATGCATGTGGGATCTAGTTCCCTGACCAGGGATTGGACCTGTGCCCCACGCATTGGGAGCGTGGAGTCTTATCCACTGCACCACCAGGGGAAGTCCCCATTTGCCCATTTTTAATCATATTGTTTGGGGAGGGGGTGTTGTGGAATTGTAGGAATTCTTTATATATGTTGGATATTAACCCCTTATCAGATATAAGCTTTGCATCTATTTCCCCCCATTCCACGGGCTGCTTTTTCACTCTGTTGATAGTGTCCTTAGATGCACACAAGTTTTAAATTCTGAGGTTTTCCAATTTATCTATTTTTTCCTTTGCTGCCTGCAGATTTGCTTAACGTTTAAAAAGCCGTTTTCTTGGAAACCACCATGGTTTTTCTCCTGCTGTTCTTAGAAATGTCCTGATATACATATCATTGTGTTTTTCTAGTAAGGTCTTCCTTCCAAGTGATTCCCACGGTTTCTGCCTTCAGTGCATCCTGGGAGATGGTTCCTGTGGCCTGGTCATCTGCACCCCCCAGGGGCCCACATCCATCCTGAAATCCCCCAGTTACCCACCATTTGGGCTTAAGGCCCCTTGGAGAAAGGCAGCCTGTTCCTGGGATCGTGGCTCTTGGACCTCTTTTAGGCAGAAAGCCCTGGGTGATGGGCTTCCCATGAGAGCTGGGCCTGGTCTCAGCACTAAGACCAACCCAGGAGAGACGTTCAGAACCCCCAGTGTCACCCTGACCAGAGGCCTCTGGGTTTCCTCAAGGCCCCCTGAGGGCCAGGCCCGGCATTGTGGCCCAGGCAGAAGGCAGCACTGCCCACATGTAGAGAAAGCTCCAGAAAAGGCCTCTCCACCCTCCTCTGCTGGCTCTCACCTCTGGACTCGCCGTTCTCCACATGCATGTTCCTTCAGAGGGCCTTGAAAATGGCTCATTTTGGTCAATCTTTTCCATTCTGGCACTAAGGCATTTTCTGCCAAAGACAGAATCTATTTTGGACTGCCTTTTCTTGGCCTGCTTGCTTCATACGTGTGGGTCTCCCGTGGGCTCCACATCAGAGATGCTTCATCCCCTTGCTGGTTTCCAGAAACAGAGCCAGCCACATGGGGCGAGCTGTTCTCAGGCACAGATGGTGCCTGCGGTGAGGGCGGTGGGGAGACGGGCTCTGGTTCTCCTCCACCTGCACCGGTTGTGGGGACGGGGCCATCCTTCAAAATCAGAAAGAGGTGACCACAAAACCCCTTTTAAAGCCACCGTCCCAGAGCCCTGGATCTTGTAAACACGTCCCACAGTTGCTTTCTGTTCCCTGGGCTGAGATGGTGGTAGTTTGTATGTTGACATCTTTTAAATTCAGATGTCTATGCATAGATACCCTCTGCTACATTGGTGCCAGCTGATTTGGGGGGTGGGATTTCAGGAACAAAGGCAAGGTGCTCTCTCTGGGTCTGGCCCTGAGCAGCTGGGGAGAGGGCGAGGGGGGCGGGGGGCCTGGAGAGTCAGAGGACTCAGGGGCTCTGCTGTACATCCTCCACGGCCGTCCCCCAGGGCCCACGGCACTCCCCGGTGACTCTGGGGTCCTGTCACTCCCCCACACTCCGCAATAACTATTTCAACCTCCCCCTTCTCTCCTCCAACCTCGGATCTCTGCCCCTTACCTCCCCCCAACACCCCCTCACCAGTGGCCTGGCCTCCCACTTCACAAAGATCCTGGGAGCCTCCAGTTAGAAACGCCCAATGCCCCTCTTCCCTCCCTCCATCCGCCCCCCCATGGGACTTGGACCCCTCCCTCTTCCCCCACCCCCACCCCATCTCTCCAGCCACTGGATCCTCCCCATCTCGGCTTTTCAACAGACCTTAGCCTCTCTCATTGGAAACAAAACAAAGCACACAAAAAAGAACACTCTCAGGACCCCTCACCCCCTTTAATTAACACCAGCTTTCTCTCTTCTCCCTTTCACAGCCAAACTCCCCAAAAGATGTCTCTAAACTAACAGCCTCCCATCCCCCATTCTCTCTCGAGCCCCTGTCTGTTCCCACCCTGCCACTGAGGTCACCAATGATGACCTCCATGTCACTAGAGCCAGGGCATTTCAGCCCTGTTCTCACCTGTCCTCTTGGCAGGAGAGATGCCAGAAGGTTCTTTCTGCTGGGCTTGGTGGAGTTTCCTCTGCCTCATTGGAGCTGCCTTCCCAGTCTCCTTTTCAGGCGCCTCCTCCTGCACCAGGCTGGATGCTGTCCCCCTTCACCCTATGCTGTCTTCTGTGATATTCTCATCCCACCCATGACTTCACTTACAGTCAATTCCTATTATTCGAGGTCATTATATTCTATAAAATCTCTGCCAACACTGAACTAGTGAACACAGAACCATTGCTCATGGGGAAAATATGGGGTTAGGTTCCCACCAGCCTCTGATCACGTCTTCATCAACCGATCAATACATAACCTCATTCTTTGGGAGATTTAGCTCTGTCCATGCCTCCACTGGAGGGAGGCAGCTAGAGGCTCTGTGTGTAGAACCTGCCTGGACTCTGCCCCATGAGCCTCTGCCCTTGGCTGACCTTAATATATGTCCTTTCTCTATAATAAACCATAACCATGAGTACAGTAGCTTTGCAGAGTTCTCTGAGTCCTTCTGGGAAATTATTGAACTTGAGGCTGGCCCTGGGCTCCCTCAAACTTGAAATTGCAAAAGTTTGGCAGCATCCATGTGGCCCATGTAGGTACCTGTGTCCCACAGTGTGTGCTCCCTTCTGGGGTCCTCTTGGGGTCCACTAATGCCTCAGGCCCTTCCCCAACCTTGGTTCTTTGAGCGCCTGCTCTAGCTGCTGGGGTTCTTGGAGACGCTCTGGGACACGGCCAGGGCACATCGTCTCATGCTGGTATGAGACTCAAGGACAAAATCTTGATGCATGAAAGTGCTCAGCTGGCCAGGCCACTCCTTAAATTCGTGGGAGACTAAAAACAGGCCACACGTCCAAAAGTAGGAGAAGGGCAAAATAAATTATGGTACATTGACCAGATGGGATGTTGTTTCCCAGCTCTTAAAAATAACAACCACGAGGACTGCAGCCATGTATGAAAATGTCCACAACATTAAAGTAAAACAAGCAGAATCCAAAAATGTCTCTGTGCTGACTCAAACTGGGTAAAAATACACCTGCAGGTGAACAAAGACTGGACAGAAGGCAGAAAGATGTATGTGTTGGTGTGGACGACTTTTATTTTGTTTTGTCCTTTGTTGTTGGTGGTGCAGTTGATAGAGCTTGAGGGGGGGAGTGAGTACAGAGCCTCACAAGGAGGGAGACAGGCAGTTCGCCTCCCGCCTCTGCACCGAGGGCGGGCAGGGTGAACATCTCGGTCCGCGATGCCCTGCATGCAAAGGGGCTGGGCTCCTTCAAGGGGGTTATACTGATGTGCTCACAGGTCCACAGACACTCAGGGCTGCCATCTGGACCTGCATTTCCCCCAGCATGAAACATGTCCCACCTAATTTCAAGGTAAGTGGGTTGTTTTTTTTTTTTGCTGGTGGTGATGATTTTTATTAAGGTAAAGCATACCTAACATAAAATTGACCATTTTAGCCATTTATTAAGAGTATGGTTCCGTGGCATTAAGTACATTCATATTGTTCTGCAACCATCACCACCATCCGTCCCCAGAACTTTTTCATCTTCCCAAACTGAAACTCTGTCCCCATCCAACAAAAACTCCACACCTTCCCTTCCTCCAGCCCCAGGCAACCTCCCTCAAACTTTCTGTCTCTATGAATGTGACTATTCTAGGAGCCTAGAATAGGTTCACGTCAGTGGAATCATACAACATTTGCCCTTTTGTTACTGGCTTATTTCACTGAGCCTAATGTCCTCAAGGTTCATCCGTGTGGCGGCCTGTATCAGAATTTTCTCCCTTTTAAGGCTGAATGACATTCCATGGTATGGATGGACCCCATTTTGCTTACCCCTTATCCTAGCTTTGAGCCTCCCTGAACTCCCACACACCATGGGTCCATGGAGCATCAGGAAAGTCATTAAGCAAATGGGGTGACAGACAACCATGGACATGCTTATTTCAGGTATCTCTCTTGTTTATGTACCTTTGCCATTGTCCCATCGGCCCTCACTCAACAAACACAAGTTCAAAGAGAAAATTATTAAGAATTTCAAGACAGTGAGAGCAGAGCATGAAGCTGAACAAGGGACTCCTCTGAGCGTGGGGTCCTGCCAACTGCACGTGTCACTCACCCAGGAAGCCAGCCCTGCTCTGCTGACTCTGCTGGGACTGGGCAGGTTAAGAGCATAGCGAGGAAGGAGATGGGGTGGGAGGAAGCAGAGGTGACAAGGAGTGTGGTCAAGGGCATTCATTCTGATGGCATTGTGGGCACTTAGAAGAAACCGATGGTACCCAGGGCAGGAGCCTGCCCTACTCCCCACAGGTCTGTGCAAAAGGAGAAGCTGCAAAACATATTCTTAGAAGTCCACTAGGGATGCAGTTCAAAGATCAGCCACTGTTATCAGTGAGCCACCTCCTCTCACCTCCCTGAGGAGTAGGCAGGAAGACGTGAAGCTGAAAAATGGAAAGGGTAACAACACTAAGTCCTGGTGAGGACTTGGGGAAATGGGAACTTGCACCCTGCTGGTGGGAGTGGAGATTGCCTCACTCACTTACCGAGCAATCAGCAATCCCTGGTGACTGGAGGCTGTTCATCTCTCACAACCCAGAACCCGTGCTCCTAAACGTATTCCAGAGAGAATCTCTTGTATGGGGCACCGGGAGCAAAGAGCAAGGATGTTCACTGGAGCATTGTTTGTAACAGCAAAAAAATGGAAACAATAGAAATGACCATATTTAAACAGAATAAAAATGGGTATGTTAAAACAAAGGACGTCTATAAGGCAGTTAAAATGAACATCTATCAAGAATAAATCTCAACAATATGTTGGGTGAAAAAGCAGTTTGAAGACTACGTTCGGTGTGAAAATGTACATTTGAAAACAAAAACAATACTCTTCACTGTTTATGGATACTATTGAGGTAGTGAAAGTAGAAAAGCATGGGCAGGAAGGATACAGGCCAACTTCAAGTTAGGGATTTTGCCTCCAGGGAGAGGAAAGTGAGATTCAGGAGGGATCCAAAGGGGATTTCTTTCTTTTTTTTTTAAACATCTTTATTGGAGTATAGTTGCTTTACAATGGTGTGTTAGTTTCTGCTTTACAACAAAGTGAATCAGTTATACAGATACATATGTTCCCATATCTCTTCCCTCTTCAAAGGGGATTTCTTAAAAATCAGAAACGTAAAACAAAAACGTTAACATATATTTATTCTGGATGGAGGGTGCATGAGAGTTGTTTTTACTCCGTATAGTTTTCTGTATGTTTGAACCGTTCCATAACCTTCAATAAGAAAAAAAAAAAGCAGTGCTGAAAAGTTTTCCTTTTGTTTTTCACTCCTCCCCAGTCTCTGCCTTTTAAAGACAGGGAAACTGAGAGCTGCGGGTGGGGCGACAGGACTGGAGGCGATGGGGTGGGGATTGGTAACAGGAGGGTGGCAGACAGATGAGACCAGCCCCTTCCTTCTCGGCTCCAGTTTGGCTCCGCCCCCGCCCAGCTGTATCCGCGTTAACCAGAGTCCGTCGTGTTGGCTGGACAAGTCGTCGAGTCGGGCTGACGCTCGCCACCTAGTGGCCTATCTGGTGGCGCGGTCTGTGAGAGGGGTCCCCAGGCGTGAGTTAGAGGGGCAGCACTGAGAGGCGCTCCTTAAATATAAAGAGCAGCGTTGCCCTGTCACAGCAGGTCCCTTAGAGCCGCGTCTGCTGTCCTTAGGGCAATGGCAGTTCATTTCAGAAACTGCTTTCATTAAACTTCCACTGTAGCCATTGACCGTCAAGTGTTTTCTGGGCATCTTCTGGAGCCCTGGGCTGCTCTGGGCATTTATGGGTGTGTCTCTTCATGGGGACCCCCAGAGCCCGTGGTTACAAATTCCTTAGAGACCCCAAGAGAGGAGAGTTTTTTATGACATGCTGGTGTGGACTTATATATAGCGTATGCCCCTTCTTTTATATGGGTTTTATAGATTTGTTTCAATCTTTTTTTTTTTTTTTTTTGCTGCACCGCTAAACTTGGGGGATCTTAGGTTCCCCAACAGGGACTGAACCTGGGCCCTCGGCAATGAAAGTGTGGAGTCCTAACCACTAGACCGCCAGGGAATTCCCTAAATTTGTTTTACTTTAAAAGCAACATAAATTTGTGGAGAGTGTGGAAAATCATCTCACCACCCATGCTTAACCAGAGCTAACATTTGGGCCTTTATCCTTCCAGTATCCCTCTGCTCCATTCATTTTTTTAAAAATTAATTAATTAATTTCTTTTTATTTTTGGCTGCGTTGGGTCTTTTTTGCTGTGCAGGGGCTTTCTCTAGTTGCGGCGAGCGGGGGTTACTCTTCTTTGCGGTGCACGGGCTTCTCATTGTCGTGGCTTCGCTTGTTGCAGAGCACAGGCTCTAGGCGTGTGGGCTTCAGTAGTTGTGGTACGCAGGCTTAGTAGTTGTGGCTTGTGGGCTCTAGAGTACAGGCTCAGTAGTTGTGGTGCACGGGCTTAGTTGCTCCGTGGCATGTGGGATCTTCCGGGCCCAGGGATCGAACCCATGTCCCCTGCATTGGCAGGCGGATTCTTAACCACTGCGCCACCAGGGAAGCCCTCCATTCATTTTTTGAGGGGTTTGTTTCTTACAAAATTGGAAATTCACGGCCTCTGAGTGATTTTTTGCCAGGGCTCTGGAGACAGGTACGCCTGGGTTACAAGCCCAGCTCCTCTGCTTAACTGCCACCTCAGGCAAAGGAATGAATTTCTCTGCACCTCAGCCTTCTAACCTGTAAAATGGGAATATTAACTGTGCCTACCTCACAGGGTCATTGGGGAAATTTCAGTGATATAAACAGTACAGTGCTGAGTACATAGGAGGCAATAGAACCTCAGCCATTGCTAAAATTATAGCAAAGGATAGCATGGTATAATTACAATATTTTGCAATCCACTTTTTTCATTTAATACAGCCTGAGCATTTTCCTTTAGTTTTTTCCTTTCCATGTAGGGAAAACCCCAGCTCTTCTCTATATGTTTCTTTCACCTGTGAGTCTCCTTTACTAAGAGAAAACACTTCACTTGTGACAATTCTGGTCAACAAATGAGAAGAGGTTTTCCCCACAATACGTAATTCTCTGTGACACCAGCTGGGTGTCCTACAATTTAACTCAACTCTAATGCTGTCTACCAGGAGACAGTGTCAGATCCCACAAGTTAAGAGCCCAGTCCCACAAGAATGCCCCCCGCCTCCACTCCAGTGCCAGTCGCAAGCCCAAGTTATCACCTGTGCTAGGTTCCAACCACGCCTTCCTTGGGTTCAATTAATTTGCTAGAGTGGCTCACAGCACTCAGGGAAACACTTACTTACGTTTACCAGTATATTAAAGTTTATAATAAAGGATACAGATGAACATCCAGATGAAGAGATACATAGGGTGAAGTCTGGGAGGGTCCCAAGTGTAGGAGCTCTGTCCCCATGGATTTGAGGTGTGTCACCCTCCCAATGTGGATGTGTTTGCCAGCCTGAAAGCTCTTTGAACCCCCTCCTATTGGGATTTCATGGAGACATCCTCACGTAGATATGATAAATTATTTTTTTTAATTTATTTATTTAATTTATTTATTTTTGGCTGTGTTGGGTCTTAGTTGCTGTGCGCGGGCTTTCTCTAGTTGCGGCGAGCAGGGGCTTCTCATTGAGGTGGCTTCTCTTGTTGCGGAGCGCGGGCTCTAGGCGCGCGGGCTTCAGTAGTTGTGGCACGCGGGCTCAGTAGTTGTGGCACGCAGGCTCAGTAGTTGTGGCGCACGGGCTTAGTTGCTCTGCGGCATGTGGGATCTTCCCGGACCAGGGCTCGAGCCTGTGTCCCCTGCATTCGCAGGCAGATTCTTAACCACTGTGCCACCAGGGAAGCCCCTGATATGATAAATTATTAACTCTATTTCTAGCCCCTCTCTCTTGTCTGGAGGATGGGGGATAAGGCTGAAAATTCCAAGCTTCTAATCATGGCGTGGTCTTTCTGGAGGCCCCCATCCAGGAGCCCATCAAGAGTCACCTCATTAGAACAAGAGATGCTCCTCATGCTCTTCTCATGTAGGAATTGACCAGGGTTTTAGGAGCCCTGGGTCAGGGAAGGGGTCAAAGACAAATATTAGAAGGAGATGCTCTTAGCGTTCTTATCGCTTAAGAAATTACAAGGGGTTTAGGAGCTCTGTGCCAGGAACCAGTGGCAGAAACCAGTATGTAATTTCTATTATCTCACACCCTATATCCTTAAATATTATTTAAGAACGTGATTCTTAATGATCACATGGTATTTAAAGATGCAGATGTAT
This sequence comes from Orcinus orca, assembly GCF_937001465.1. Taxonomy (NCBI): domain Eukaryota; kingdom Metazoa; phylum Chordata; class Mammalia; order Artiodactyla; family Delphinidae; genus Orcinus; species Orcinus orca. The sequence goes on along the minus strand of NC_064574.1, from coordinate 82,924,323 downwards.
CTAATAACTTATTTAACCAATTCTCCACCTTTGGATTTGAGGGTTCCTGACTTTTCCCTTTTACAAACAATGCCACAGAGGATGTTCCTTATTAGTTGCTTCCTTTATTGATGATTTGTTCCTTTTTATGTTCAGAAAGACCTTCCCCTCCCCAGGATCAGATAAACATTTTCAACTAAGTGTGTTTTGTGCCTTTATAGCTTTTAATTAAATTCTTTGATCCATCTGGAATGTATTTTGACACCATAAGGTGAGAGCTAAGAAGTCTAATTTTATTCTCATTCACAATAACCCAACCAGTTGTCCCAGCATTATTTATCAGAGGATCCAATCCCTCTGCCCTGATTTGTGAGACCACCTGTAGTAGATTCTAAACTTATCTCCATGCTGGCTTTCTGTTGGGCTCATTGCTCCTGCTCCAACCTCACATACATGGGCTGGATGTTTGTGGCTCTGCTGGTCACAAGGCATCACTTTGCTGAGTCCCACGGAAGTCCAAAAGCACCGGCCACACATGACAAACAGGAGTAGCCAAGCCTTGATCTCTTCTCCAGTCTGCATTGACTGCCTTTACTATCTTTTCCCCAACGCGAAAAATCCTATATTCCTGTCAAGACCAGAACTTACCTCCTCCACGCTCAGCCACATCCCTCCATGGTCATGTCCATACTTAGAAATGTCTCAGCACTTATGTATTCAGCCTCCTCAAGTGCAACAGATTGTGTTTTCCGAAGAGGACCTCACCAGTATATTTATCCATCCTACGTGCTCTTCTTACAAAAATTGAGTGACTTGCCTCCCCCTGAGAAGTGGAGTCTGTGTGCCCTCCTCATGAATCTGGACTTTGTGACTGCCCCATCCAATGGGGCACAGCCAGAGTGAGGCTATGTGACTTCTGGGATGAGGTCATACAAAGAATACAGCTTCCTGCCCACCCCTCCTCCTTCTCCTCCTCTTTCATCTTCTTCTTCTTCTTCTTTTCCTTCTTCTTCTTTTCCTTCTTCTCCTTCTCCTTCTCCTTCTCCTTCTTCTCCTCCTCCTCCCCCTCCTCCTCCTCCTCCCCCCCCCCTCCTCCTCCTCCTTCTTCTTTCTTCTCTCTCTCTCTCTCTCTCCCCCTCTCTCAGTGCTTGCCTTCAGAATCCAGCAACCATTTTTAGAGGAAGCCCAGGTCACATGAAAAGGCCATGTATACATGTTCCAGCCCACAGCCCCAGCCTATCAACTGCCAGATATGTGAGTGAATGAGATGATTCCAGTACCCAGCCTTCCAGTCTTCCAGAATTCCATCTTAGAACCCAAACATTAAGAAGCAAAGACAACACAATGGGGAATTGTTATTTAATGGGCACAGAGTTTCTGTTTGGAATGTTAAAAAGTTCTGGAAATAATGGTGATGGTTGTACAACATTGTGAATGTACTTAATGCCACTGAACTGTATACTTAAAATGGTCAAAATGATAAATTTTATGTTATTTATATTTTACCATAATTAAAAATAGTTTTAAAAAACCCAAAAAACAAAAACAAGCCATTTCCACTTTGCCCTCTCAAAATTCCAGAGCCACAGAAAGCACCCACACTAAGTCCTGAAGTAATTTGTTATGCAGCAGTAGCTAACTAATACAGGTATTCTCTCCTGCCTTGCAAAACAAAATGAAACAAAACAAATCCAAAAACAAACAAAAAAACTCTGGGGAATAATACAGGCCTTTTCCAGAAATAAATTAGAAGCGCTCAGAGCAGTACCTCTCCCTAAAGCACCTAAAATACTATATGTACTCATTAATGTTTATAGACTTGAACCGAAGGTGCCCTAAGTTACCCCAGTGATCTTCAATTCTTTAAAAGTGATTAACGTTACATCCTCTCTCTGAGACTTTAAGTAGCGCAGCCTATTGTAGAGAATTCTAACTAACAGTTAGAATTCTAACTAACAGAATTCTAACTAACAGTTACTGGGCTCTCCTGTGTGCCCAGCACATTGTGTTCGTTATGGTTAAGTACCCAGGTTTTGGAGTCGGGCAAACCTGGGTTCAAATTGTAGTCGTCATACTTATCAGCAGTGCGGACTTGGGCAAGTTATGTGATCTCTCTGGAGCTCAGTTTTCCTGAACCATAACATGGGTGTGACAGAACCTATTTCAGAGAGTTGCTGTGAGGATCAAACAAGATAAATGCAAAATAAATCATGAGCAAAGGCTTGGCCTGTATTTAGTGCTCAGGAAATGTTGACTCATTCACTGTTCATAACAGCTCAAGAAGGTAGGTGTGTAGTAGCTGTCTTATTCTCTTCATCTCACTGATGGAAGCGGTGAGCCTCAGGGAGGGGAGGCAGACCCGTCTATGAGTACATGAGCAGTGAGGGGTTGGTGCCTGTGTCACCTCGCCAGGGCTGTCACCACAACTGCAGACTGGGTCGCTTAAACAACAAAAATTAATTTTCTCCCAGTTCTGGGGGCTAGAAGTCCAAGATCAAGGTGTTGGCAAGGTTGGTTTCTTCCGAGGCCTCTCTCCTTGGCTTATAGACAGCCATCTTCTCCCTGTGTCTTCATCTGGGCTTCCCTCTGTGCGTCTCTGTGTTCTAAATTATAAGGACATGAGTCAGAAGGGATGGGGCTCCACCCATATGACCTCACTTAATTTAATCACCTTTTTAGAGGCCCCATCTCTAATTATAGTCACATTCTGAGGTCCTGGGTTTGAGGCTGCAACACATGAATTTGAGGGACACAATTTATCTCATAACAGCCCCCTTTCTGTTATTTTGGGGTTCTCATTCTGAACGAAGTGGACGTAGAGGGACCTCGGTTCCAGCATCTCCTGGTTCTAGGGCTGCATGTCTAGACCAGGAGGAAACACGCAGCTGGGGAGGTGCGTTCAGGGAGAACAGCTTATTTTATGCGAGGTGAGGCTGACCCTCACAGCCTTGGCAAGACTAGAAGGTGCTAGAAAAACTGTGTGGAGTGATGATTGTTCAGACAGGTCCAGGCTGGCAGCGCTCACCTCCACACAAAGACCTGGGAGAAGGGAAAAAGTATCTGTTAGCTAAATGGAAAAGAACAACCCTTCAGTTGATGACTCCCTGGGGATTCTGGGGGTGCGGACTGGTGGGGAGATGGCTAGACAGTAAAAATTTCCATCCGCAGTGGCTGTGCAAATCCGCCAGGGCGCCCTAGTGGAGGAAGACAGACTTTACGTCAAAATAAACAGGCAAGATAGTTTCAAACAATGATAGGGACCATGAAGAGAGTGAAACCATGTGATGGGATAAGGGGGTGACAGGAGGCGCCCCCTTCACACAGGATGGTCTGGAGGGCCTCTAAGGACAGGTGGCGTTTGAGCAGAGGCCTGAAAGAGGAGGACTGAGTTATGGAAAGCTCCAGAGCTGAGTTTCTCTACCTAGGCCCTTGGGGGGCAGGGTAATTCTTGGCTGTGGGGGCGTCCTGCGCCCTGTGGGGTGATGAGCAGCCCCCCACCCCTGGCCTCTACCCACTAGATGCTGTAGCAGCCTCCTCACGTTGTGAAAATCAGAAATGTCTCCAGATATCGCCAGAAGTCCCCTGGGAGGCGAAATCGCCCCGTGGAGATCCACTGACCCAGAGGAAGGGCATTCCGGGAAGAGGGAACAATAAACATGAAGGTCCGGAGGTGGGGACAAACTCAGCAGATCTTCTGGGAACAGAAGTTTCCGGAAGTGGAAGTTTTCGAGGAAATGAGAGTTCAGGGGTGGAGTCCAGGGAGGGAGGGGATGAGGGGAGAGGCAGGCAAGGGCCCGATGTTATGGGGAGGGGGTGGAATGCCTTCTGACCTGAGAGAGCCCTCCAGGGTGGGGTGGGGTCGGGGCAGAGGTCGGAGGGCATGTGCATGAGTGTCCTGGGGTTGCTGTAATAAATCACACGAGCTCGGTGGCTTCAAGCGACAGAAATGTATTCTCTTATTCTGGAGGCCAGAGTCCAAAGTCAAGGTGTCAGCGGGGCCACGTTCCATCTGAAGGCTCCAGAGGAGGACGCTTCCTGCCTCTTCCAGCTTCTGGTGGCCCCAGGTGTTCCTTGGCTTGTGGCCGCATCACCCCAATCCCTGCCTCTGTCGTCACGTGAACTGCTTCCCTGTGTGTCTCTGTGTCCTGACACCAGTCATGCGAGTTAGGGCCCACCCTAAATCCAGCATGATTTCAGCCGGAGATGCTTAAGTAATGACATCTACAAAGACCCTATTTCCAAGTCAGGTCATATTCTGAGGTTCCAGGTGGATGTGAATTTGGGGAAGACACTACCGAAGCCACCCCAGCAAGCAAGGAGGAGGCAGAGGGGGCTGCTGCTGTCCCCAGACAAGAAGTGGTGGGGCCTGGACCACAGGGCACCCAGGAGCTGGAGCGCCGAGGTCAGGCTGGGCCGCGCACACAGCGCACACCCCGCGTTCTCACCGGCTGTGTCATGTTGGGCACACAGGCCAGGCCTTGCCCCCAGCATCTCCCCTCTCACCCACCGGGCGGGGATCCAGGCCACCCTGGCGCCGTGGCCACCTTTTCCTGATCCCGAGCCTGGCGCCGTTTGGGGCTCCCCTGCTTTCTCTCCTGCATCACACGGGGGTTCTCCTGGGTGCAGAAGTTTCTGAGAAAGCACGAGTTAGTCCCTGGCTCCTGCCTTCCCCCTGAAGCTCTCACGTGAATATTCTTCAAGAATGGAGGTTAGGAGCCTTGATCTCTGAGCCAAGGGCTACATAGAAGAATGTCGCTGGGCTCCCTCAGCAGCGCTGGGCTGGGCTTGTTTTTCAGGTTTGGGACAATGGAGGGTTTTTGCTTTCTACAGAAACAAAACCCAGAGCGCTGGGTCCTGTCCTACTGGAAGGTATTGGGCATGGCTGGCAAATGGTCCCAGGTGTTCTCGGCGTGCCCCTCGCCCCACACCCAGAGCCCCACCCTCTTGGGACTGCTCCAGGAAGGAATGTTCCACCCGAGGGAAGCCCAGCCTCTCTTATAGTGATCCTTAGGGTGGGGGCCAAGTGCAGGCAGGTCTCAGGGTGAAAATGAGGCATTGAGAGGTCAAGGGAGGGGTGCAGAGGGGAGTGGGCAGGGATGGGAGGAGGGGCACGTCCCTGACGGTCCCCTGGATTGGATGTCTGTGCCACCGCTTAGCCCACAAATACACGCCTCCTGCCAGCACTTGCCCGAACTAAGTGGAGAGCCCTGGGACTCCGCCCAGAGTTGATGCTCAGAGCCCAAATTCTTGGACGCAGACACTGACAGTAACTGACCTGCTCCCCTTGCCACCTTGCCCTTCTGTGACACTCACTGCCCTGTGTGGGAAGAGGTGTGTTACTGCCCGTGCCTTCCTTTGAGACTCAACACACAAGCCGACAGTGGGCAGACCACAGATGACAATAGAATTCTGACCACCACCTCTGCAGCCACCGGCCCCAGACAGCTGGGACTCCGTCAAGAACTGCCCCTTCCTGACTCTTTGTCCCCACTTCTAACTTAGGACCAAACAGAGCAAGCCACACAGCTCCGCTGCAATCACACAGGATGTCTGGCTGCAGCATCCCCAGGCCGACAGCCTCCTATCAGGGCAGACCTGCAGCCTCTCCTTGCTTCCGCTGTAAAGAATGAGGAGGGGGCTTCCCTGGTGGCGCAGTGGTTGAGAGTCCGCCTGCCAATGCAGGGGACACGGGTTCGAGCCCTGGTCCGGGAAGATCCCACATGCCACGGAGCGGCTGGGCCCGTGAGCCACAACTACTGAGCCTGCGCGTCTGGAGCCTGTGCTCCGCAACAAGAGAGGCCGCGATAGTGAGAGGCCCGCGCACCGCGATGAAGAGTGGCCCCCGCTCGCCACAACTGGAGGAAGCCCACGCACAGAAACGAAGACCCAACACAGCCATAAATAAAAATAAATTAATTAATTTAAAAAAAAAGAATGAGGAGGCATCTCCCCGCCTCTTGGTTGTTATCCTGGTGGTTGCACCTCTTCGACGTGGCCCATGAAGGTTTTTTTTTTCCTTTCTCTTTTTATAAGATGGAATTCACATAACATGAAATTAACCATTTAAAAGTGAACAATTCAGTGGCATTTAGTACATTCACCATATTGTTTAAACACCTCCTCAATCTAGATGCAAACATTGTCATCAGCCCAAAGGCCCACCCACCCCCTCCCCACAGCCCCTGCGTCTTGGTGGGCCAAGTTTATGCGACGCCGATCAGATGAGTTTTAACACTCCCCTTGTCTATAAGACAAAATTGTTTTCAGTAATAATTATGTAAAGATGATCATTTTCTAGATTTGTTCCTTGGTTTTCAAACCATCGGCTTAGGAAAGGATTCATTTTTATTTTTAAAGGTATGATCCAAAATCAGTAAACTACTTCACATGTGAATTGGATGTTACATTTAATTAAAAAAATCACACCTCGCAATTCGCACTTTATTTCACGGTTTTAAATTTTAAGCCCAAATGCAAATCCCCAAGTGGTCATGTGAGAGGACAGAACCGAAGAAACTCAAGTTCTGGGTCTGGTCTTTATAGTCTCTGTCCCTGGAAGATGAAGAAACACCACAGGGGTGAGAGACACAAACGGTGCCAAAAGTCGGTTCCAACAGCACTGAACTGTTACGAATTGGTCTGTGCATGGCAGGGCCAGCTGTCTAACTGGGAGCTCTCTGAGTTAACTTCCAGGTAGAATGCAAAGCTTAGAAATAAAGATGTGCAGGGACTTCCTCAGAGGTTCAGTGGTTAAGAATCCACGCTTCCACTGCAGGAGGCATGGGTCCGATCCCTGGTTGGGGAACTAGGATCCCGCATGCTGTGTGGTGCTGTCAAAAAAAAAAAAAAAAAAGAGTGTGCAAATTTGAATTTCAATCTATGATATTAAAACCCAACACTAGGGACTTCCCTGGTGGCACAGTAGTTAAGAATCCGCCTGCCAATGCAGGGGACATGGGTTCGATCCCTGGTCCGGGAAGATCCCACGTGCCTCAGAGCAACCAAGCCCGTGAGCCACAACTACTGAGCCTGCGCTCTAGAGGCTGTGAGCCACAACTCTGAAGCCTGCACGCCTAGAGCCTGTGCTCTGCAACAAGAGAAGCCACCGCAATGAGAAGCCTGCGCACTGCAACGAAGAGTAGCCCCTGCTCACTGCAACTAGAGAAAGCCCACGTGCAGCAACAAAGACCCAACACAGCCAAAAAAACAAAAACAAACAAACCTTCAATGGGAGACTTCCCTGGTGGCATGGTGGTTAAGACTCCGCACTCCCAATGCAGGCGGCCCAGGTTCGATCCCTGGTCAGGGAACTAGATCCCACATGCATGCTGCAACTAAGAGTTCGCCTGCCACAGCTAAGGAGCTGGCGAACGGCAACTAAGGAGCCCATGAGCAGCAACTAGGAGCCCGTCGGCTGCAACTAAGGAGCCCGCCTGCCACAACTAAGACCCAGCACAAGCAAAGTTAAATAAATAAATAAATAAAATATTAAAAACAAAAAAAACCTTCAGTGGAATTGGAGATTTGGAGACATTAAGGAATTGTTTGTTTTTTGTGCGTATTTGTTTCAATGGAACATGTTTATCTTTTGGAGATGCACCACGAAACATTCACAAATGAAAAGGTAGGATGTCTGGAATTTGCTGTGTAGTAATATGGGAGAGGCAAGGAGCAGGTGGGGGTGAGACCAGGCTGGCCTTGAGTTGAAGGTTTGCTAAAGCTGGTGACAGGTGTGTGGAGGGGGGGGCTGGCCTTACACTCCAGCATCTATGTTTGCATGTTTGAAATGTCCCCAGCAAAAAGTTGAGTGAAAAAACCCTTCAGCAGTCCCTAACAGTGGCTGGACAGAATCCAAACCCTGGAGCCGGCAACTCCTCACCCCGCGTCCTGGCCTCTGTTCTCCCCAGGCCACCTCCTCTGGGCACTAACACACGCCCTGCATTGCGCCCCACAGCAGCCTCTAACACTTGCCCCTGGGCTTCCCCTGTGCAGAGAACACATACACCTAAGCTGGATACCCGCAGGCTGGCTAGGTGCCTCCAGGGCTCTCTACCTCCTTTACAGCCCCAAACACCTTGTATTTCTAACACCTGTTTCCTTACCGCTGGCATGCATTCATTCAGTCAATCAGCCAATGAATAGTTCTTGAGCATTTTTAGTGAGTATTTAATCCAGTCACTGGGGATCCAGCGGGGACTGTGTCTATTTAACCGGGCCTAGGACCTGCCTGGTTACAACCCAAGTGGCGGAATAAAAGGGCTGAGATGGGGAACATATGATCCACCTGGAACTCTCTCCATGGCTCATAGACATCTGAACAGCAGGAATAAAAAGGCAAACGGTGGGTGTTGTGTGTTTTTGAGTGAATAAATTCAGAGGTGTTCAAAGTGTCGCAATGTCCTTTCAAACGAGCCGACAACCACACGTTGGGCCTTACTGTGATTTGAGGGAAAGTTGTCTCTTTATGAGTCTCTGAACAGGGTCCACTATTCCCTCCTCCATGCAGCTCTGGCTGAAAAGTAGGACTCCCGGGCGGCAGCCAATCTTGAAGCAATAGAGGAGAATTCTGCAGATACCACATCAAGCCCTGGTGATGTGGGACATAAACCTTTGACTACTGCCTGTCTCAAATGCTTTGCAACCCCAGACCTGTTTTTTTTTTGAATGAGAAACTCTAGTGAATTTTAGGGGAAAAAGTACCTACACATCATTAAACCCCACACTCTCTCCAAATGATCTTTTAATCTTTCTTGAGGGCCTTGGGTTTGTACACAGCTGTAATCAGTAGGTACAGATATTTGGGGTTGTGTTTTTCTTCTTCTTTTTCTTAGTCTGGTTTTTACTGCAGAGACTCCGTGTAGTGTGGTTGGTTAGCTTAAAGACTGTGCAGCCAGCTGCCTGGGTATGAATCCCAGCTTGCTGTGTGGCTCTGGGCAAGTTACTTAATCTCTCTGTGCCTCTGTTTCCTCATCTATAAAATCAAGTTGGTAATAGGACCTACCTCGTTGGATTGATGGGCTGATTAAATGAGTTAATACGTGTGCATGGGCCAGGGCCCTGGCTAAAGCAGATGGGTAGCTGCACAGGGCAGAAACTCAGAGCCACCCATGTGCCTCCCTTTTGCTTTCTGCCCCGCCCCGGCCACTGTACTCAATTGGTGCCCATGTCCTGTGGGCTACATCTAGGGAGGCTTTCTCCAGTCCTCTCATTTCTCTTCATCCCTGTGCTTGCCGCCTAGCCCATCACTTCCGGCTTGAATGACTGCGGTGTTCTCTCTCCTGACCGGTCTCCCCTCTTTTCTCCGTCCTGATAACTTTTCAAGGTAGTGATTTTGTTTCCTTTGGATAAATACCGAGAAGTGGGATTGCTGGATCATATGGAAGTTCTCTTTTTAACTTTTTGGGGAACTTCCATACTCTTTTCCATAGTGGATGCAGCAGTTTACATCCCCGTCAACAGAGCACAGAGTTCCCTTTTCTCAACACTTATCTCTTGTCTTTTGGTGACCGCCCTCCTAGCAGGTGTGAGATGATATCTCATTGTGGCTTTGCTTTGCATTCTCCCGATGATGAGTGATACTGAGCACATTTTCATGTACCTATTGGCCATCTGTATGTCGTCTCTGAAAAAAATGTCTGTTCTGTTCCTCTGCCTACTTTTTAATTGGATTATTTGTCTGTTTTTGCTATTGAGTTGTGGGAGTTCCTTATATATTTTGGGTACAAACTCTTTATCAGATGTATGATTTGCAAATATTTTCTCCCATTCTGAAGGTTGCCTTTTCATTTTGTTGATGGTTTCTTTTGCTGTGCGGTCTTTTGGTTTGATGTAGGTCAGTGTCCTTTATAAAGGCCCCCAATATTTAACTACCCTCCCCTTGCATATTCAGTCCCCCACCTGCATGTCTCTGAGATGAACCTTTTCTCAGAGATGCCGAAAAACATGCATGGGGATAAGTTTCAAGTGACGGCCCTGGTACATTTGGTAGACTGTCCGAACCTGCCTTTTTGAAGGATGTGTCACTCAAAAGATGCTGATGCCAAGAGAGAATGGAGTGCCGTGGGAGCTGTATCTGTGCTGCCTGGTACGTGGGATTTAGCCACATGTGACTATTTACATTTAAATTCAGTTCCTTAGTATGGCAATTCCTCAGAAAATTAAACATAGAATTACCACATGACCCAACAATTCCACTTCTGGGTATAAGCCCAAAAGAAGTGAAAGCAGGGGCTTGAACAGATATTTGCTCACAGTATTATTCACAACCAAAAGGTAGAAGCAACCCGTGCCCATCAATGGATGAATGGATAGACAAAATATCGTCTATCCATACAATGGAGTATTAGCTTTAAAAAGGAAGGAAATTCTGACACCTGCTACAACATGGTTGAACCTTGAGCACGTTATGCTCAGTGAAAGAGCCAGTCACAAAAGGACAAACACTGTATGATTTCACTTAGGCGAGATACCTAGAATCGTCAGCTTCACAGAGTCAGAAAGTAGAATGGCATTCGCCAGGGGCTGGAGGAGGGGGAAGGGGGACTTGGTGTTTAATGGGGACAGAGTTTCAGTTTGGAACGATGAAAAGCTTCTGGAGATGGATGGTTGTACAACAGTGTGAATGTGCTTAATGCCACCGAAAGGTACACTTAAACATGATTAAATGGTTAAACTGGTAAATTAAAAATGGTAACTGATTAACATGGTACATTTTATGTGATGTATATTTTCCCACAATAAAAAACATCAGCTCCTCAGTAACACCAGCCACCTTTCAAGGGCCCAACACGTAGCCAGTGGCTACCATAGCTCAAAGATATACAACGTTTCTGTCATCTCGGAAAGTTCTATCGGCCAGCCCTGATACCAGGATGCCATTGGGTGCCATGGACCCCAGTGGTTCTCCTCACTGATCTCATCATCATGGATGAAACATGAAGACAAAGGGAGCCTGATGCTGAGGGAGTGATTCCCTCTTGGGTTTTCCTATCATCCTCCTGGATGGTTTGAGCACAAACGGGAATTGATCACATAAGCAGAGCCCTCAGCCCTGTGCTACCTTTACAGACAAAAGAGATGTGTGATCTCACCAATCTTTAGAGAGACTGTAGCAAGTCCATCTCCCTCCAAATGGCTTCAAGCTTATTTTCCCTCATCGCGGAGTCTTTGCACCCTTGAAATTTGCCCTCACAATGTACACTAGGGTTCCTTGAGGACAGAGGCTGCATTTCACCTATTGTTTGTTTGTTCACACTCTGTAGCACCTATTACAAAGTTTGGCACAAATTAGCCATTTGAGACATTTGAGTTTTAATTTAAAAAACTTGTATCTGGGGACTTCCCTGGCGGTCCAGTGGTTAAGACTGCCCTTCCAGTGCAGGGGGAGTAGGTTCGATCCCTTGTCAGGGAACTAAGATCCCATGTGGCGCGGCCAAAAAAAAGAAAAAACCCCAAAAAACAAAAAACAAAACAAAACCCTTGTATCTGTGCCAGGATTCCTGCCACAAAGGCTGAGATGACTTACAAAAGGAAAATATGCAATAAAATCATCATAACTCAGGAGGAAGGAAACAGGGCCAATTAAATGGGAAAAAAAAGTGACAGCTGAGGACAAAAGAAGTCAAAAGGCAAGTCAAAGGCTGATGTAGTTGCTGTGCACAAGCCTCTGATTTGGCTCAGAGCTTCCTCCATCAGTCACATCTGTCTGGTTGTCAGGGACACCAGATATCTCCCCCTTTACTGCTTCAGATCTACTCTCAGCCCTTCTCCAGGCCAGTCTCTGTCCCACATATTGGCGCTGTATGGACCATACCAGCAGGTTCCCGTGCCCTCCAGCTTCTAGATGGGTTCACTCCATGCAGAGCTCTGGCGTGAGATCAGAGGAGAGAGGAGAGTGAGGTTGGACTAGTCATCTCCCCCTCCATCCCCAGCTCCTCATACTTCAAGGTTAAGTGGCCTTGAGCTGGCTGTCCTCTCAACTGAAAGTCATCCCTCCCTCCCTAGCTCTCTCCCCTCCTGGGTCTGATAACTCCTTCTTCCCTACTCCTTCCAGCCAGGGGTGATAACAACTTGACTGCTGTTATCCACACCTTTGTAAATAGCTCCGCTGTAAAAAAACCCTCCTAAAATGACCCTATTTTGAGTGTGCCATCTGGATCCTGATGGGACCTTGACTGATACAATATCCATTTCTCAGGGGAGGCAAGCTATTTTGGCCCTAAGTTTGAAAATGAATGTCTTACGTGGAGTGTGATCTAGGAGATAGGGAATGGGGGTGGGTGGGTGGTGGTGAACGGTATCCCCCCAGCAAAATCAGCAATGAATGTCAATGGAGTTTCCTTCATGAGAGCCAAGAACATCTTATTCATCCATTCAACAAATAATTCTTGAGCACCTATGGTGCTCAAGATGTTGGGAATTACACTCATGAACAAAATGCAACCCCGTGAAGACAGCTCTGTAAGAGAAGAGCTACTGCATCCCCGTATGTGGTCTTGGGAGGGTGGTTCTCAAACGTCAGCATCAGATCCCCCTGGAAGGCTGGTTTAGACACAGATCACTGGCCCTGCCCCCAGTTTCTGTTGCCAGAGCTCCAGGCTGGGGCCTGAGAATGTGCATTTCTAACATGTTCCCAGATGATGCTGATGCCTCTGGTCTGGGTACCACACTAACTTCTGATGCCCAGATCCTAAGGGTGGCACATAGAAGGCCTCTTGGGATGAACATATTCTTCAAACCCTCTATCAGTAAGACATCTTCACCTTGGCTTTTGTAGGCCACTTGGGGCTGTATTCTCCAGCCAGGGTCCGGGATGCTAAAATTAACCACTCTGAGTTAACTGGGGCTTGGTCATAAGAAACCAGGGGGATGTGCCTTTATGAAAACAAAGGCACAAATTCCAGGACTCTGACTAGCATGGGAATGCTGAAGGATAAGACCTAAACCTTCTAAGTGTTTGAATACCCTCTTCTGTGTCCCTTTACTCTGACAGAGACTGCCAACTCTCCACGATATCTGCTGTTCCTTTATTCCCCAGTAAATGAAAGCCCCAATTCTTAGCTGGCCACACAGCCACCTAGAAAAAAGCCTACATTTCCCAGCTTCCCTTGCAGCTAGGTATGGCTATGTGTCTAAGTTCTGACCAATGAATTATTTTTTTCAGTGCATTCTCAGCCCATGCTGCTTTATTGCCAAAATATATATGTACACAGGTGCAAAGTTTCCAACTCTTACAGCAGTTCCTTTTTACAGCAAAGAATAAAATTTCTTCTAAAATCCCAAAGGTGCATAGATTAGAAAGCAAGCTACCTTCTGTAAAACTTCATTCAATGAAATTCTTTTACCATTATCTTATATACCAATGGGGCAATGGAGAAGATGCTGAACAGCAAGTAAAAGTTTTTCTTTAATTGAAATATAATTCACGTACCATAACATTCACCCTTTTGAAAGGGAATTTCAGTGATTTTCAGTGTCATTAACAAAGTTGTACAACCATCACCACTATTGAATTCCAGAATGGCTAATGAGTTTCAAGTTTCCGGAACCTTCCCTGAAAGGTAGCTGTGACAAACTCTTTGCCCCTTCTTTGTCCTCTCTTCCATTTTGTAACCTGGAATGTGAATATGATGGCTGGAATTCCAGTTGCCACCTTGGACCATGAGGATGGGACCACACCCTAGGGACGGCAGAGCAGGAAGCTGAAAGGAGCCAGGACATCTGGGGCCTTCGTGCTGCCAGGACTGTTTGCCCAGACTTTTAAATGAGAAAGGAATACACTTTTGTCTTGTTTAAGGCTCTCTCATTTGGGAGTCGCTGATATTCACAGCTGAACCTAATTCCAACTGATAACCAGTAATCTGATGAATCAGCCTGGGTTCTTAGTTGTAACCACAGAAACTAATTCTAGCTGCTTTGAACAGAAAAGAGATGTGTTAAAGGGTGCTAAGTAACTCCCAATCTCCAGAAAGGCTGGAGAACCTGGCTTGGAGTCTACACCACCAGGCACAAGCCCCAAGCACACTACAGAGCAGGTTTAGATGGGAACCCCGTTAGAATAACATTCCCTTTGATTCCCTCCCTGCTTCAAAGTGGATATGCCTGCTCCTGTTTCTAGCCTCTTGACTAGGCACCCATGCATCTGACTGGTGGAATACAGTGACATGGCAGGGCCCTAGCTTCACAGGAGGCTGGGAAAATGATTGGCAGCCTCCCGTGCCTGGCACTGGGAACCAGAAAGAATGACAAAAGGCCACGACACCCATCTCTGGCATTCCCCACAGCTGTTGCCAAACCAGAATCTCAGAGGGCTTTTCACTGCACGGAGCCTCTGATTTATGTCTGTGTGGAGGGGATCTCTGATGGACAGGGGCTTATCTCTAGGATTTAATCAGCCGCACTTTTCAATGCTTTGCGTTGCCTGTCACTTGGATGTAATTCAATCTGTGTGGTGCCTCTTGAAATTCACCTCCATCCTTAGGAGAAGTGAATGCATGTGTGGCGAGCTCTTACAGGGCACAAGTAACTCCTGATCCAGCAGAAAATTCCCCCTACAACTCCTACTCCGGAGTTTCGGCTTTCTCTTCTTTATCCCTAAGAGGAGAAGGGCTCAGGCTTCATGACCAGGACAGAGGAACTGTCTCACTGTAAGACCTGAACTCAATGCAGATTTTTCATCCACAAAGAGAGCTTTGGGCTCCATGCTTCTGAAGACCCTTCCAGCCCAAACTGATATTCTGGGCCTCAGTGCTGCCGCATTTTCTAAACTTCCTGGGGTCCCTCCGGGATGCAGGTGTTGTTGGCACCAAGGACCGGGAGCCAGAAGACTTTCCAATTGGCCTCATCTCCTTTTCTATTAAAATGCCTGCTTGCTCAGCAATTCTACTTCTGGGTATATATACACCCCAAAGAATTGAGAGCAGGGACGTAAGCAGATATTTGCACACCCACGTTCCTAGCAGCATTATTCACAAGAGCCAAAAGGGTGGAAACAACCTAAGTGTCCACCAACAGATGAGTGGTCTGTCCTTACAATGGAGTATTATTCAGCCTTAAGAAGGAAGGAAATTGACACCTGCCACAACGTGGACCAACCTTGAGGACATTATGTTCAGTGAAAGAAGACAGTCACAAAAGGACAAATAGTACATGATTCCACTTATATGAGGCACTTAGAAGAGTCAAATTCATGGAGACAGAAAGTAGAATGGTAGTAGCCAGGGGCTGGGGGAGGAGCATGGGGGGTTATTTGGTAGGGACAGAGTTTCAGTTTGGGAAGATGAAAAGGTCTGAAGACGGATGGTGGTGATGGCTACACAACGATGTGAATGTACTTAATGTACACTTACTTAAAAATAAAGTGTTGCATTTTATGTCATATATTTTACCATAATAATAATTTGAAAACGTCTGCTTGCTCAGAGCCCAGTGTCTTCAAAGACTGTCTGCTGGATCTCACTAGCAGGACTAAAGCCAAGTAACCTATTGCCAAAACATCCCATCAACTCACTCAGTCCCTAAATAATTGTAATCAATACAGAGAAAAAGAACCAGTCAACCCTTCCCTGTTCTCACGTAAAGGAGACAGCACCCCCTGAGCCCTCAAACCTGACTCGTGGAAAGGTGCCGATTTCTGCTTAGATATTCCAAAATCCACATAGGATGTCTTGTCCCCAGACAAGCCAGCTCATGACTCCAGCTTCCTTCTGAACACAGACACACATACCCAGATTTGAATAAAGACATGACAAATAGAATTTCAACTCCATGCGTCTATACCTCGCACAGAAACAATGCAGAAGAGCCAAATGGAAAAGCTACCCGCCATCACCAGACAGCAACAATCTTTCAGGTCAAATTCAAAGAGAGTACCTGGAACATAGCCAACCACCCCACCAAAAATAAAACACTCCACTGCCCTCAGCCGATTCAATTATCTCTCTAAAAAAGGGCTTTTTTTAACACCTCCCAGCAAGCAGCAGATTCAGCGAGTTGGTGAGGATAACAGTACATAATCAAGCAAGTAGAGCCCAAGGTGTAAAGTAAAACGCGGACTGGCTCGGCCAGGAGCAGCGGTGCCCTCACGCCATGAATACAAATGTTTAGAAATGGGTATTATCGTTTTTTTGTCATCTGGAATATTTTCCTCTACGGAAAGCATATGTTAAAATGTCTTCACTATTCTCTACTTGGAAAGCGATGCTGGTGACCAAGTTTCTGTCCTTGACAGGATATCACCGAGTCGAGTCTGTAAAAATCCACCAGCTTAAAAATAAACACACGAAACAATCTGCCCTTTTCCCTATAAAATAATTCAGGGTCATTATAGAAAAGTGAGAAAATACCAAAAAAAAATAAAAAAAAAGAAAAGAAAAGAAGAAATGAATAATAAATAACGGAAGGCAGAAAAAAATGATACATCCATAGTTGTACCTTTCAGACATAAGCATGTTATTACTCTAGTGTTTTGGTGATTTCCGTCTCGTCCTTATGAATATGTATGATATGCATATGAATATGAACATGGGATTATGCTGCCTCCTTTAACTTAACATGGCAACATGGCATTTTCCCTTGTTAACGTGGTCACTCTAGTCTTGATCCCCTTCTTGCCTTTTAAGGCCTTTTGGCCTCTGTCCTCTGTATGGACTCTCTCTCTCTCTCTTGCCTCGCACTTTCCTTTCTCATCCAGCCTTACTGCGATGTGATTTTCCGCTATTTATGCCTCCTCATTGGAGTTTCTGTGCTCGGGGCCTGTGTGAGGCCATCAGACCCTTCTGGGCACCCAACAGCCAGCCCCGTTGGACCCTGGTTCTCTGGCCAGGCCTCTCATCAGCAAGGGCAACCTCTGCATTCAGTCTCCCCCGCCTCGCCTCCAGCTCTTTCACCAGCCTGGATTTAAATGGCTCAGGAGGCCTCCGGTCTTTTCTTTGAAATGCTTTCTTGGAGGGCAAAGGAGTTTGCAATTGGTTTTCCCCACAGGAATCATTAGCTTCCATGGCTTCGACTCCATAGCTATCTTGATAAGAAGAAAGTCACAGGTGATTGTTCTCAAAGGAATCTGGGGCGTGGCTGAGCAGGACCCACATAAACACAGCTTGAGCAGAGGAGGACGAAGGCTGGGTCCAGGGATGCCCGGAGACATCCCTCACACCCACGCCCGACAGTCCCAGGAGCAGGAAAGCCCCGGGTCTAGCTGAAGAGCTGCTGGAGGTATTTTGTCCTCTCAAGACCTAGGACAGACCTGGTGTCAGTCCCTGATGCCCAGGTCCCCTCTGCCCCGTCCTTCCTCGGGGTCTCTGCCAGCCCGCCCAGCCTGGAACGAGCCTTACCTGTCCACAGATGGCAGCCTCACCCTTCATGAGGAAAGGTGAGCAGCTGGGTCAGGGCCCATCTCCCCCAAGAGGAAACAAGTATGAGGAGGGAGACTATGGCCTTGGACCCGAGTGAAGCCCATAGCGGAAGTTCAGCCTCCCTATGAGCCCTTCCTGCTGCTGATCAAATATCACCCGCAGCCTCATCATCCTCAGGGAAAATTAAGATGCCCCAATTCCCGCACCTGTAAAATGGGCACAGCTCCGACCCCAGAGGGTCATTCTGCGACGTAATGAAGTAACGCACCAGAAATGCTTGTGTGTCACCCAGGACACAGCTCCTGTCTGAGCATCCGGAGCAGAATCTGGCTTGTCTGTCCCTGGAATCAGAGAGAGGGACACACACTTGCCCCCTGGAAGAACTGTGGTTTATGGTTACAACCCAGATGTTCAAAGAGCAGTGAAAAGACCTGGTTTTTTTTTTGTTTGTTTTGGGTTTTTTTTGCGATACGCGGGCCTCTCACTGCTGTGGCCTCTCCCGTTGCGGAGCACAGGCTCCGGACGTGCAGGCTCAGCGGCCATGGCTCACGGGCACAGCCACTCCGCGGCACATGGGATCCTCCTGGACCGGGGCACGAACCCGTGTCCCCTGCATCGGCAGGCGGACTCTCAACCACTGCGCCACCAGGGAAGCCCGAAAAGACCTGTTTTAATCAAATCTGGCAATTTTAAAAACGGCCACACCTCCCTCTGCTAGTAAGTAATAAATTCCCTGAGCAACAGAGAAGGAGCCACACGTTCGGGCCCAGCCTGTTGGCAGATGTTGGAACTGCGCGAAACAGCTTCGGGCTCAAGAAGGTGGGGCGCGGGGAGGTGCAGGAAGTCACCTGGGCCTCCCTGACTTGGGCTCTGGCAGCCGAGGCGGGGGTGAGGGTGCCACTGGTGACCCGAGGCTGCCTCCTGGGCGCTGGGCCTGAAAAGGAGCGCAGGCAGGATCAAGCACCAACTGCAAACAGCGGCCTGTGGTTCATCTGGGTGACTTTGGACCCAGGTTCTGGCCAGTTGGGCTCTGGCGGAGTCGATTCCTTACTTGTCCTCGTCTTTGGGGTCCCATGAAGGCTTTGTTTCCCCGACATTTGGGGGACAGACAGACAGAAAGAATAAGGAAAGTTCCTGCTTCTGCTGCCCCTCCCTGGGGCACCAAGGGCACCTCGGATGGGTCGGGGTGGCACGGCTGGGGGAGTCTCCCAAGGAGTCCCTCTGCTCTGAAGCTCCCAGGCCTCTCTGGGTTTCACCAAGAATCCTTGCAGAAGACTTAAGTAGCTGAGGGTTGGTTTCAAGGATCTTCTGGTGCTCTGAGAGGTCGCACAGGGCTGAGAAGTGGCTGGAGAGCAGTGGGCAGCCACAGAAGAGCTGGGCTTGGGTTCAGGACATGAGCAGCCCCCAAGGGGGCTGGGCAGCAGGGAACTGTGTGCCAGGATGACACAGCTGCCAGCATCACCTTGGACCTGGAAAGACGTGCTATACCCTGGCTGCTGGGGCCCCAGAGGGCATGCCTGGTCCATAGTCTTCATAGTGGGAGGTGACCTTCCTACTACCAAGATTCATATCATGGGGGTTTCTCAATATGGGAAGGAATTCAGCTTCTGGGCAGGCCAAAGAGAGAAAAAACCCAAGCGTTCATCCCAGGAGGAGAATCTGTCTTTCGCAACAGATTTATTTTATTGAGCAACTATTGCCTTCAGGGTAATATTTGCTTCCCCACCTCCTCTATTCTCCCATCCCTACCTCTTTCCCCGCCAGGAGGCAACCCCTAATAGGGCCTCTCACCTGAGGGGCGCACATAGGGTAACTTGGCTCCCAGCTCATATTCACAAAAGTCC
The DNA here is from genome assembly GCF_937001465.1 of Orcinus orca. Taxonomy (NCBI): domain Eukaryota; kingdom Metazoa; phylum Chordata; class Mammalia; order Artiodactyla; family Delphinidae; genus Orcinus; species Orcinus orca. The sequence continues at coordinate 82,905,149 of NC_064574.1, read as the reverse complement.
TTCAGTGTTTGCTTTTGACATTATTCAGTTTTGATTTTGAGACTCGCAAGGACTCTGGAGCCAGGCTGCCTGAGTTTGGATCCTGCCTCTGCCACTTACTAGCTATGTGACCTTGGCTAAAGTACTTAACCCCTCTGTTTCTGTTTCCTCTTCTGTAAAATGGGAATGCCAATAGCTTACACCAGTCACAAAAAGCCACACATTGAATGATGCCATTTATAAGAAATGTCCAGATTAGGTAAATCCGTAGAGACAAAAAGTAGATTTGTGGTTTCCAAGGACCAGAAGGAGGGGCGCGATGGGGAGTGACAGCAAATGAGTGCAGGGCGTCTTTTAGGAATGATGAAAATATTCTAAAATTAGATAAAGTTTAAAGAGTTATCACAAAATGCTTAGAGCAGTACCTGAAATATAGAAAATGATTTGTAAGTCATTGTTAAGGAAAACCCACTTCCAGATGAAGGCATTCACCCTGATGAGCTTGGGGAAAATACGCTCATCATGTACTTTTAAAGTGGTATTCCATTCCTGACTCTCACTGTCTGTCGGGTACTTTTATAAATCCTGTCATTATCTTGGGGATAGCATTGTGCATTCATTCATTTTTACCATATTGGGGCCCCACCTCCATAAATGGGTGGTGGCTCAGGGCTCTGAAAGGCCACCACATCTGGCGAGCTGTCCTTGACTCAGTCAGCTTTAGACACAGGATCTAGAAGGCAACAGAAGGTGAGGACTTCATACAAAGGCATTTAGAAGGAGAGTTGAGGATGAGGTGTGTGGCCTTTGTTTCATTGGCAGAGAACTAGGAAGAGGTGATTTCCAAGCTGCATGGTCTCTTTATTTGCTCAAAGCTAAATTAAAGTAATGCAACCACAAAAAGGATTCAAGTCAGCAAGCGGCAGTCATAGAAACCCTATGGAGGGTGCCCTATGGCAAGACCACTAGTGCGCATAACTAGGGCTCTCTGGGAGGAAAAGAGCCTTGATTAGTAATGTTTGCCAATTTCCATGGTGTAAATACTCAAGCTACAGACATGATATCACTGGAGTCAGAGTTGGCAAGAGTTGTGCAGTAGTACAGTATTATATAGCATTTCTGCCATACTATATAGCTACAACAGATGTAAATAACCTCAAGGGCTTCCCTGGTGGCGCAGTGGTTGAGAGTCCGCCTGCCAATGCAGGGGACATGGGATCGTGCCCCGGTCCGGGAAGATCCCACATGCTGCGGAGCGGCTGGGCCCGTGAGCCATGGCCGCTGAGGCTGCACGTCCGGAGCCTGTGCTCCGCAACGGAAAAGGCCACAACAGTGAGAGGACCGCGTACTGCAAAAAAAAAAAAAAAAAAAAAACCCTCAAAGCATAGATAACAGTAAATGTAGCAAAATAATTGACTTTTTAGTATTTATAACCTTTGCTTTTTAATAACAACTTTGAGATATAATTCACAAACCACAAAATTCACTCCTTTAAAATGGATTTTAGTATATTCACGAAGTTGTGCGATGATCACCATTATTTAATTTTAGAATATTTCCAACACCCCCCAAAGAAACCCCATACCTATTAGCAGTCGCTCCCCATTTCTTCCCTTGGCCCTAGGCAACCACTAACCTAATTTCTGTCTCTATGGATTTACTTAATCTGGACATTTCATAAAAATGGAATCATACAATATACCTTTCGTGACTGGCTCTTTTCACTGAGCATAACGCTGAGGTTCATCTGTGTTAATTGGTCTCACTGAGGTTCATCTGTGTTGTAACACGTATCAGTACTTCACTCCTTTTTATTGCTGAATAATATTCCATTACAAGGATATACCATATTTTGTTAATCCATTTATCGGTTGATGGACATTTGCGTAGTTTCCACCTTTTGGCTATTATAAATAATGCTGCTATGAATGTCGGTGGACAAGGTTTGATGTGGACATATGTCTTCAATTATATTAGGTGTATATCTAGGAGTAGAATTGTTGGGTCATATGGTGACCCTACGTTTAACATTTTGAGGAACTGTCAGACTATTTTCCAAATCAGTTGTCCATTGGCACCTCATTTCCTAAATTTTTCTTTTACATTTTCAATCAGCCATCTGGTGTCACTGGCTCAGGAAGCTGCAATGTTAAACAGTTGCCACTGGTTGTTTTCAACAAACTGGGGGTAGTGCTGCTTGCACTAAGGGAGTTCTGAATCCTGTCAAATAAAGACAAATCCTGAGAATGATGCCTTTCTAGGGAGCTGCCTGACAGGTCAAATAGTGACAGTTTTCTGGGGATGCAGCTTTCGGGAGAGCTCCAAACATGTTCTGTCCCCTCCAGTAGCTTAGCTAGGCTGTTCATTTTCACAGCTACCATGGTTGTGAGGTTGATGTTTTTCAAGACTACCACGGAGATGGGAGAGAAGAATGTGGCTACAGCAAGTGAAAACACCACAAAGCTCACAGTTTTTACTGAGGTCAGCCATTTTTCTTTAATAAATGCTCCTTGTGATGTTGCAAACCTCTGGCTAATTTCTAGAGTTCTGAAGAAGTTGATTTTGACAATTTTTGCTAGTCTTCTCATTGCTTTCCATTCTGAAAATGCTTCTCCTTATTACTTTTGTATTTAATATAATTTATTTAATTGCAAGTTTATATAAATTAATTTTCAACAATGGCTGTGTCTAACAACTGGCATGCAAAATTCCTGAAGATTTAACAATTGGCTTTTACAAGCTGGTACCAGCTGGCTCCAGTATACCACTGACAGGACCCTCACAGATGCACCCATTTGATCCAGCTCAGCCCTGCAAACATTTAGGGTACTCAGAGATGCATGCTCATCCAGTACTAAACTGAATCCATTTCCCTTGAATCCAGCCCTCAGCCAGAGCTTGCTGGCAGGACAGACAATGCCTGTAGAATCATCCAAGTGATGGCTTGGCATGCAAGAAAAATTGGAAAAGGCCGAGCACAGGTGAGGACAGCTATAGAAACACTGAAAGATATTGCTTCTCATCTTAGGGATCTAATCCCAAATTGTGCCAAAGGTTGTTTTCTGATTCCTAGAGGAAACTAAACAAAGCAAACAGGTTCTTATTTGCTTTATAAATTCTCTAACTGGAAGTCTTCAAGAGAATCACTGGGCAAAGATGTGAGCAGTGAGGTAGGTGGTAGGTTAAAGGTTTCTATTAGACACCGCCCGAGGAATGTGCACCTTAACCCTTGCTCTGTGAAGTGGAAAGGAAAAAAGTTTTTAAAAAAACTTTTCAGCTGGTCGAATAATAACGAAACCTGCTTTGGGATTGTGGTCTGACATGTGGTCGTTGGAGCTCACTTTAATTATGATTAACAGCCACAAGGATTATGAGTCAGGGCTTTGGTTGGGCCAGCACTGCTGCACACAAATCCAGTGACTCCCCACGGGAAACAGTGTGAGCATTCCCTGGCTTTCTCAAACTCAAAGTCCGGAGCTTCCTGATCCAAGGAGAAGCACAACAGGGTGATTGTGGCTCTTTTCCAGACCTTTGCCTTCCTTTCCTTTCCCACACAGAGATCAGCAGACAGCCATATACGCTTTAACCCAACACTTCCACATTCCAGCTATTTGTTTACTTAGGTGTTTATTGGCTTGCCTTAATCATTCAACAAATATCCCCTGGGCATGGTCCATGTGTCCACACGGGGTTAGCCCCCCACAGAGAGCTGGCATTTGGGATGGACATTTGAGGAGTCCGGAGAATTGGGGAGGCTCCCCCGTGCTGCCCCATCTGATAAGATTCAAAACTGTCCCTCTCATGCACAAACTGGACTCTGGGTGCATTCTCCGGAAGAGCCCAGCATTTTCCCAGCCTCCAGGCTTCTGATCATTGTCACTTCTACCTGGAAAGTATTTTTTTCTCTACCCTTTCTGCAGAAGGATGCTCTCCTCACGTGTTGGCTGAGTCTTGTCACTTGGTGGGAAGAGGCAGGCACCCAGGACCAGGCACCACTGCTTTGGAGAATTCCTACTGGAGCCACCCCCAGAGGACACGTGCACAGTTCCTGTCCTTAGGGAACTTACAGGGACAATAAAATATGGCAGCTGGGATAGCAGTCTGTCCAGGGCCAGGGAGGGGCACTAGGAGTTGCTAGTCATTTCTCCTGAGGTTGGGAGAGGCCTTCTTAGATGACATCATTCTTCAGGTGAGTCTCGACAGTGGAAAGGGAGTATGCCAGGTGGCCAAGAAAGGACAGGAAGGGAACTCTTGCCAAGAGGAACAGCTTGAGCTCAGGAGCTGAACTAGTGGGTGCGAGGGGAGAGGTATTCTATTCTTGTTGAATTGAAATAAAAAAGCCCAAAGCTCCTTGGTGGCTGATAGGTCAACCTAAGAAGAGTCTAAAACGTCTGTTGCAAGTAAAAAAGGCAGAAGACAAAACAGGCCTATTTTTACACGTTTTGAAATACTGAGAAAAAAATTCAGAATGGATTCTGGATGCTTTTCATTATCTTCTTTATACTTCCCTTTTTAAAAAATTGTAAAATAATTGCTGGCATCACCTGCTGCTCACGCACTTCTTGGTCTGCAGGGGGCGCACCGGCAGCCACCCTCCCTCAGCCAGGGTGATGGGCGGGGCCTCCCAGGCCGGTGTGGAGCTGACGATTGGCGGGGTGGGCTGTCTATCACGGCGTCCCGCCCCCCCACCCTACGTCACATGACGCAGCCCATCATGGCGGTGGGAGCGCGGCTGCACTGGCTCGCGGCTCCGCAGAGCTGCTGCCGTTGCTTCTGTTGAGAGGCGGCGGCGGCGGCGCAGGCGGGCGGGCAGGAAGGATGGTGTTTCTGTGGTTGGAGCGGTGGGTGCGGACCAGGATCTGGGCTGAGGTTTGGCCGAAACGACGTGTGCTCAGGAGCAGCCGGCGCGGGTGCCGCTGAGGCAGCGGAGGGAGACAGGACCGACTGACGGACGGACGGACGGAAGGCAACCCGAGAGCCAGTCTCCGGGGCCGCGCCGTGGGCGAGATGCCGGGGCCCCCGCCGTTGCTGCTGCTGCTCCTGGCCGCCGGCAGTGCCGGGGCCGCGCCACTTCCGCAAACAGGTGCAGGTGAGCGGGCCCGAGGCAGGGACGGGGCTGAGGGGACCGGGCTGCGGGGCCGCTGCGACGGGGGTGTCTGGGAAGGAGGCTGCAGGCCCGGTCCGGCCTCGGCGCCGAGGAATCGGAGGGCCTGCCGGGGCGGGAGGCCCGGGGAAACGAGTGATTAGGGAGATTTTGCAGCAGGGACGTGTGTTGGGCGGGGGAGGCGGGCTGCCTCTCGAGGGCCGAAGCGGGGGCGAGGCGATGCGGATGGGGCTGGGGAGGACTGCGAGCGGGGCGGCAGCGACCGACCCCTCCCGGGGTAGACTGCAGCACCGGCTCTGGACCTGTTGCCTGAAGGTCCTCAGCCTACATCCCTTGCTGGCAGTTCTGCTTTCTTTTCCAGATGTCACCTGCCTCCTGTGCTTTTCTCACATCTTATAATAAGAACCGTTTCTTAGCCCTAATCATACTTAAATGCAAATGACTTGGAGAGCTGCGCAGAGTTTCCTTCGCTCCCTGTAACTTGTTCTGAAGTTGTAAATTGATTTTAGACGCTGTGCGTTTTATTCAGATTGAATCTCTGGGGATGAGAAGGAAACCACTCTATAAATATCTCTACTTTAGGAAGCCAGTGATTAGAGTAGCAGCCTTTGAATAACTATTGACAAAATGGCCCAAGGGTGATTGAAGTTTCTATTTTAGCTACGTCAGTGTGTGATTTTCTTTTTTTCTCCCCATCGTTTTCGTTTGTGGTTTATTTTCTCAGATAAAACTTCAGTCCAGGAAAGCATCTCAAGTTGGATAATTATTTTTAAGTAAAAAAATAATCTAGGCTAATTTACCATTATCATCTGTTACTTATCTTTGAAATGAGGGGAGACTGAAATTTCATAGAATCATGGAATCTTAGAGATGGGAGAGACCTTAAAGAAAATTTAGTCCAATTTCTTTCATTTTGCAGTTGAAGATAGTGAGGCCCTGGGGGTCAAATGACCTACCCAAGGTGACACAGCTAAATTTTAGGAGGAGTCACAACTTAAACCCAGGTCTTAGATTCCCCTAGCTGTGTGATTTTTCTGCTTTACCACTTCAGGTCTCTTATTAGCTGTTTAGAATACTCTTGAGGTCAAGAGTTATTTTAGAATGATGTTAGTTGGGTGCAGAATGTGGAAGGTACTGTCCCTGGTAAAGACATATTTTTCAAACACATCTACAATGGAAGCTAAATATAATTGTTTCCAGAGACACACCAGGTTATGTCATTGAGTGCCCTTTAGTTGGGTATAAACTGTTATCATTGTACCACGTAGTGTATTGCTAAATTTGTGCCACTGCCTTAGATCAAATATGCGTAAGGTGAATTCTGTTTTCTGACCTGATAGATAAGAAGAGTGAATATTATGAGGAATGTATAGGCAACCCAGGTATGAGTCACAGAAAGTACCTGGGAAATTATAAAAGACTGTAGGGAGAAGTGTCGATGTTGATATTGAAACATACTCATAGTGAAATTGAAAATTAGCACTAGAATAGGATAGTGGATAAAGATTACATATGTGAAAGGGATTCAAGAAGTTTCCAGATGACTTTGCTCTTAATTGAAGTTTTACATATTTTGTAAAACAGATTCTATTTAGGAAACTTTGGAAATGTGGCTGCTTATAAACCTTTTTTTTTTGGCTGAACCGTGAGGTATGCGGGATCTTAGTTCCCCGACCAGGGATTGAACCGTGCCCCCTGCAGTGGAAGCTCGGAGTCTTAACCACTGGTCCACCAGGGAAGTCCCTATAAACCTCTTAATGTGTTTATTCCCTTCTTTTACTATTTCACGGAGGTATGAATCAAAAAATTGAAGTTTTTTTTGGAGTGTTGTGTGTAAAACAAAGCAATCAAGAAAATTAATCCACAAATAGAAATATTAAATCTTGGCATTAAAAAAATGTAACGGTGACTTGTAGCATCTTTTGTAGATTTTCCCTCATGTTCTGTTGCTTGGAGGGTGTATGGTGAGACTTGTGGCCTATGGATGACAAATACCTACTACGGTTAAATTATGTGGAAAAGATGCACAATCACACATAGATTTGGGAGTTTTTATTTCCATTCAGAAGGGATTGTTAATCCTGGTAATGGGGGTAGATTCTTGACCAAGAAGAGTAAAGAAACCTTTGAGCTAATCCTGATAAGTGAGTTTGCTGGTTAAGAAAGAGGAACCCCTCTGGAACATACATAGTAGATAAAAGAGCAGTTAAACATTGAAAACAACTATCAAGCTTTTGATTATCTGGGGGCCTGTACTCCTTACAAAGGGAGAGCTGGCCATTTTCAAATTCAGAGTAGATCCATTGTATATGGTCTTTGCCTCCTTGGCCTTATTCTGCTTAAAGTTCAAACTGGTTAATACTGCCTTGGAGAAAGCATGGCTTATCAACAGTAGGTTGGAAAAAATACTTGAATTGTATCCTTTGCCAGCCTGTTTGCATGGGGAAATGAGACAGTTAACTGAAATTCAGCATTTAAATCGAAGTTCATTTATCCCACGTTTCTTTGTCATCCAGAATCATTTCTAGGTTCTAAAGTTGAAAAAAGGTATTTACCCATTCAGTCATAGTAAGCTTTGTAAATATGTGGATTGCCTTTGCCCATCAGGCAAGAAGGCATTTCTAGGTTGAATTTGGGGGGGAGAATCTCTTTATCACTCTGAGAGTCCCTTATGTCCTCCCTGGTGGGGGGGGGGGGCTTTCCTGAGAATCTGTATTTCTGCAAAGGCCCTTATTATATAGACTGAGATCCCGGTCCTCACTTAAGAAGCTTACGTAAAGGCAGGAAGTCCACTGTTTCACACACAGTTCAGTTACCAAACTAAGATTACAGTTAAGAAATTCTTTTTCTCCAGATCATAGTTATCAGACCTTTCTTCTCGGCAAATATTTATGTGCCTTTTGTAAGATTCTCAGAATTCACATCATAGAGAAAGATGTTGTATGCGTGAAGGCATTCCTCTAAGTCCACAACTTGTTATTAATATTAGGATAGTGGTGAGACAAGGAAACTCACTTCTATTGTTCTGTGGCATATTAGGTCACAGAGTACAGAGGAAGCTTTTAGCAGTTCCAGATAAAGGACCTCACGGAAGTCTGTGAAGCCGGTGGGACTCAGCTACTGATTAAACAGCAGCTTGTGAAACCGGGGCTTTTGTTTTAGATTAAGCAAACAGGCTTGTATCTTGAAAAAGATTTCTGAAGTAAAGGAAGTGCTTTCTAAAGTGTGAATTTTTGTGTTTATTTTAACAGCTTCTGAGAGCTTTCCATGCAAATTCTTGTCAGGATATATGGCTCTAAGGCTTGAGATCTGATTTAGACTGGGAATGCTGTTAATTGCTTTCAGTAGGTGATATTTTGGGGTTAACTAAATATGTCCATTTGCATAGTAATAGGAAGTCTGTCCAGCAACTTGGTAGCTGATCAGCATCGAAGTTATCAGATCTCTACAGTTTTGCTGATATCGAGGTGCAGATGTGCTGACTGTTCATGCAATTCTCTTGAAATTTAGAGCCCTTGGGCCCTCTGTGCTCCTGTGGGCTGTGTCACTTAGAACAGCTGTACATATAATGAAAAACACTTCGTAATGTAAATGTCATATAGGGGATAGCCAGGGTTCTGAAACTGTTAAACAGACTGGTCCTCAAAAAAGTCCTTGTAGGTGGACATATAAAAAGAATCCACCTTTTCAGCTCAGTTGAGAGTAAAATTCATGAACCAGTCACAGGAGGAGCAGGCGTTGTGGCCAGAGCTTGGACTTTGGAGTTAGTCTGGGTGTGAGGCCTTCCTCTGCCACTTTAAAGCTTTTAAGACCTTGCCCAGTCACTTGACCTCTCCAAGCTTCTTAGAATTCAACTATTAAAAAAGGATGATGATAATATTTACCTAAGGGGTTGCTGTCACGTGATAGCCATGCCTGCTACAGGTTTGGCCCTTGGCAACATAGATTCCTTCATTGCTTCAGATTTCTTTGTAAATTTGGTGGGTTATCCTAGAATTGACTAATGGTGGGTGGTATGGCTTCAAAGAAGGAAGTCACCGTGGTAGCTGCGTATCATGGAATGCCTAGAACTTATGGATGTAAGAAAATCTTTGTTTCTCAAAATAGCAAATTATATGATGGGTGAAGATCCTTGAGAGAGAAATCTGGCTTATTGAAGTATGATGTATAAGCTGGTAGTGTTACTTCTTTTTTTGCGGTACGTGGGCCTCTCACTGTTGTGGCCTCTCTCCGGACGCGCAGGCTCAGCGGCCATGGCTCACGGGCCCATGGCTCACGGGCCCAGCCGCTCCGCAGCACGTGGGATCTTCCCGGACCGGGGCACGAACCCGTGTCCCCTGCATCGGCAGGCGGACTCTCAACCACTGCGCCACCAGGGAAGCCCTACTTCTTGAAATTCATAGTCTTGGGGAATTATGCTAGAAAATTTTAACATGATCTGGATTAGTCTGCTTTTATATAATAAACCTGTTTTTGAACATCGAGATGACTAAAACTCTTGCATGTGAACAATTGCTGGTTTTAATTTACTTAAAGGAACCACGGGCAATCTAAGTTTGGTTGATCCCAAACAAAATTGTGTACTCGCAGAAAGCGTCCCTGAAGGGAGCCCGTTCACCCAGACTGTGGTAGGACCAGCACAGTGCTGAGGCTTCCCCTTAGAAAATGTCATTTGGAGAGATGAATGTGGCAGACTTGCTTTCTCTCTCTCTCTTTTTTAAAATTACGTATTTTTGCAATCCTCTAGCGTTGCTTCACTCTTTGAAATTTTTATTTATTACTCAGACACGAGGAAAGGAATGTTATAGAAAGGAGAAGCTGGACAAACGTTCCTGGTCTAAAACAAACTACTGTATCTGGGATGGTTTTTAGATTCGAATTCCTGCTTTTCTGTGAATCCTCATATGAAGACACTGTAAGAAAGCTGAGGAGATGTGGCAAAACCTGTGTCAGAGCAAAATGTTGGAGTGAAGTATTTTTAAGTTGTAGTAAATGACTGATTTGGAACCATGCCTTGGCATTACAGTTATTTGCCACAAAGAACAGGCATATCAGAAAAATAACCTCAATATTTCAAAAGAAGGTTTTGTGCAAAGGTTAGCCCAGTGCAGAGATTCCAGATTTCATTGCACTTTATTGTGATTCAAGTGGGCAACATGAGAACAGCTGAAGCCGAATGTCGCAACGCAGGTGCCTGAGACACAACACGGTGAGCGCCTTTACTCCTCTGAAAGCCTCTGCCCACCCCCCACTGCCCTCCACCCTGACTGCAGAAGAGCGCTTTGTACTCTTCTGCTTTCCTGGAGCTTCAGAGGGGTAAACCTAACATTTTATTTTTAACAGCTTGGCAGATTTTGCATTTTACTATATTATATGTTTGTTTTAAAAGACTTAAATTCCCATTACCTCAAACAGATGTGCCACGACCCGGTGCTGTGGTGCAGCTGGGGTAGCTCTGGGCACCCGGCATCTGACCCCAGTTTGGGAAGCTTTGGGCAGGGAGGTCGTGGCAACTGAGTTTCTGCTGTCCCAGCCTCCGCTCTCCCCCTCTCATGGCACTTTCTTAACAGCTAAATTGATCTGCTCATGGTTTGCAAAATATCCTGTGCAGAGTTCCATCTTCCAGCGCTTCATATTCTGTGTGCAGTTGCCTGACTCTTCCCCTTGTATCTTTTAAATGCTGTCATCTCTTTCTTTGTCTTTTTTTTTTTAACCTCTTTGCAGCCCCAGTTTCCCTACTGAGACCTTTCTCCTTGCCCAGGCTTGGCGATTGCCACCCCTGATGAACTCTTAGAGTGTTTCCTTGTGGGACAACACGTTCCAGGGGATGCAGCATGAAAACGTGGGAATTTTCTAATTTATTTTCATTTCGCCCTTAAAAATTTTTGACTTATGTGACTTTTGAGGGATAGAGTGTATTGGTACACTAATGCATTTGTATGACTTGTAAATAAATTTACATGAAATGGAAGGACTACGAAGAAAATTTACTGGTGGGTTGCGTCATCAAAAAAGGTTTGCATTTGTTGTACTGGCCTACCACTTGCACTTAGCAAATACCACCTGTTTTTTTAAGTCCTGTCTCTTCACCTGGATTGTAAGCTCTGTGTCTCATCGCCTCAGTATTTCTCGTGTTTGCGTGGTTTTGAAGTTTGTGGGTGATGCTGAAGTATGAGAGAGATGGTGCTGGAGAACTGACTTCACCAGACCAGCACTCCAGAGCGTGCGTGTGTTAAAAGGAGGGGGTGTCAGCTTAGACCCTGTCATTGTCCTGCGAACTTCATCCAGCCCCAGTCCTTCACCTGGAATGAGGCCATGGATAGTTGTTTTATTTTTAGCCATAAACTTTTTCTTTTAGAACAAATGTAGATTTACAGGAAAGTTGCAAAGATGGTACAAAGAGCTCCTGTGTATCCTTTGCCCAGTTTTCCCTTTTGACGTTGGTAACAACAAGTAGCCGGTACTCATACATTGTAACCAGCGTGCAGACTTCACTCACATTGCTTCAGTATTTCCCTGGTGTCCTTTTTCCGATTCAGGATCCCACAGTGTGTCTGGTTGACATGGCTCCTTGGGCCCCTCCAGTCTGTTCCCTGTTTTTGATGATTCTGACATCTTCAGGAGTCCTGGTCAGGAGTTTTGTAGAATATCCCTCTGCAAAAGGGATGCATGTTTGATGTTTTTCTAGCTATTAGGCTGGGATTCTGTGTTTTGGGGAGGAAGACCACAGAGTTGAAGTGCCGTTCTCATCACATCATGTCAAGGGTGCGTGCTTTCAAGACTCCTAGTCCCTTGATCCCCTGGCCGAGGTGCTGTGTGTCAGCGTTCTCCACTGTCAGGTTACCCTTTCCTCCCTTCTCCGCGCTGCGCGTATGCACAGCCCGCGCTTAGTGGTGATGAGTTCCGTGCCACCTCCTTGAGGTAGAAATTACCTGGGTTTCTGTACGGGGTATTTAACTATTCTTCCCCATTTATTTCCTTATTCAATTATTTATATCAGTATGGACACATGGATATTGATTTTACACTTTGGGTTATAATTCAATACTGTTACTTATTTTGCTGCTTAAATTGGCCCCTGGGAGCCCTTTCAGTTGGCTCCTGTGTCCTATAGACATATGTCCATCTTTCTTTTTTTTTTTAAGCGCTTCCTTGTTTTCTGGCGCTAAGCTCACCTTGTATATTCCCTGCTCCGGCCCTAGGATCAGCCGTGTCTCACGCAGCTCCCTTTATTGGAGAGCGATATTAGAAACCGACGTCTGGGCACTGGATTTGCGTGCTGCTACTGGCACATTTATAATAGGGTTTTTCTTTTTTGTTTGTTTTTATTTTAACATCTTTATTGGAGTGTAATTGCTTTAAAATGGTGTGTTTCTGCTTTATAACAAAGTGAATCAGCTATACATATACATATATCCCCATATCTCCTCCCTCTTGCATCTCCCTCACGCCCCTCTAGGTGGTTCCAAAGCACGGAGCTGATCTCCCTGTGCTATGCGGCTCCTTCCCACTAGCTATCTGTTTTACATTTGGCAGTGTATATATGTCCACGCTACTCTCTCACTTCGTCCCAGCTTACGCTTCCCACTCCCCATGTCCTCAAGTCCATTCTCTACGTCTGTGTCTTTATTCCTGTCCTGCTCCTAGGTTCTTCAGAGCCACTTTTTTTTTTTTTTTAGATTCCATATGTATGTGTTAGCATACGGTATTTGTTTTTCTCTTTCTGACTTACTTCACTCTGTATGACAGACTCTAGGTCCATCCACCTCACTACAAATAACTCAATTTCGTTTCTTTTTTTGTCTGAGTAATATTCCATTGTATATATGTGCCACATCTTCTTTATCCATTCATCTGTCGATGGACATTTAGGTTGCTTCCATGTCCTGGCTATTGTAAATAGTGCTGCAATGATCATTGTGGTACATGACTCTTTTTGAATTATAGTTTTCTCAGGGTATGTGCCCAGTAGTGGGATTGCTGTGTTGTATGGTAGTTCTATTTTTAGTTCTTTAAGGAACCTCCATACTGTTCTCCATAGTGGCTGTATCAATTTACATTCCCACCAGCAATGCAAGAGGGTTCCCTTTTCTCCACACCCTCTCCAGCATTTATTGTTTGTAGATTTTTTGATGATGGCCATTCTGAGTGGTGTGAGGTGATACCTCACTGTAGTTTTGATTTGCCTTTCTCTAATGATTAGTGTAGCTGAGCATCCTTTCATGTGTTTGTTGGCAGTCTGTATATCTTCTTTGGAGAAATGTCTATTTAGGTCTTCTGTCCATTTTTGGATTGGGTTGTTTGTATTTTTGATATTGAACTGCATGAGCTGCTTGTAAATTTTGGAGATTAATTCTTTGTCAGTTGCTTCCTTTGCAAATATTTTCTCCCATTTTGAGGGTTGTCTTTTCGTCTTGTTTATGTTTTCCTTTGCTGTGCAAAAGCTTTTAAGTTTCATTAGGTCCCGTATTATAGGGGTTTGATCCTCTGCTTCCTGTATCTAATCCTAGGTGTTGGAAAAAGAGAGAGAGTCAGTGAGAGATTTTGGAGGGACAAAAGGCCTCTAAGAGACAGATGACTTGGACGGATCCTGTGCACGTTTGACCCTGTCACTTGACCACCTTTTAACCGCCTATTAATACCATCGTAAATACTACACATCCCACACTTGTGGTATAGTGGTATTGGCAAGATGTTATTTTTATTTTCAGAGCAATGGATATTTGAAAGATTTTATTGACTCTCTCCAAGAGCAGCCTAATCTCTAAGAATAGGAGGGAAACCTTGTAAGCTTAAGGATCTACTTAGAGAGAATTATTTTAGGGGGCCTTTCAGCTTTGGAAATTGTTGAAAGGGATCATAGGCAACTCCTTTAATTGGTGAAAGTTCAGATAAAACGTCCAGTGGCAAGTCTCTTGGAAAGTACAGGGGGCTGTAGACTTGCTGTGATTTTTTTACAGAGCTTTTTGTTTCTTTTCATTTTTTATTGTGGAAAATTTCAAACATACACAAAAGTAGAATAATTAATATAATGAACCCTCATGTGCCTGTCACCCAGCATCAGCAATTTTGAATTTATGGTGAATCTTGTTCACGTGTACCTTTCCCACTGGCCCAGTGGCCCCCACTGTTTTGATATAAATCCCAGCCACGGTATCAAGTTCAGCTGAAATTGTTTCAGGAAAAAGTAAAGATGTTTTTATAAAACAGGATTATTTGCATCAAGATCACCCAGGTACTTGTAGAAATGCAGGTTTGGGGGCCCCCAAACAAACCAGCTCAGTTGGAATTCTGGATGTTGGCCCGGAAATCTGCATTTGTAGTACTTTTCAGGCGATTTCTCCAATCCCGAGACACAAAATATTTTATCTTCTACTAGAGACAAAATAATATCAGTTATTTAATAGAAATCTGTTGACTTGTGGAGCTAGTGAGACTCAAGGAAGGAAGAACAATTTAAAATTAGCAAAAGATTAATGTCAACACCTAAAATCTGAAGTGCTCTCTGCTCCTGACCACCATACATGAGTATCATTCTGAAGAAACCTCCTGTGCAAAGTATGTGTGCTATAACCACAAAGGAATTTAAACAGGGTAGAACACACTTACAGCACTTAACCGCTCCAAAGACCTTTCCTTTCGTTCATTTTTTTTTTTTTTGTAACTTTAGCCCCTTCTCTGGGAGTCAGTATGAATAATAACCTCTTTACATTTTATAAATCTCCTGTATAAATAATCAGTAAAAAAGAATTGTGAGCTGGTAGCCTGACAGTCAGATGCCAGTACTGTGAGCTGTGAACCTCATGGTGTAGATGTTCCTGCCCTGGCCTGCCAGGGTTCTGCCCACTGCAGCTCAGACCAGCAAGGAAACTAAGCTTGAGCAGGTATAACTCATGACATTCTTAGTTCTCCAGGTGACAGATGTGCATGCTTTGTGAGAGTCCCTGATTCTTGACCTGTACAAGAACTTGCGGGGTTAGTTTTTTCCAGTATAATAATACCATGTTGTTAACATTTTGCTATAAAAAAGTTTGTTTTTCTAAACTGGTTTATTTTGGAATAGCCTCGGGTTTGTAGCCCATTTTGTATTTTTCAACAGGTACTTTTTTTAAAGCTAGTTGACGTAATTTGATGTATTTTCTGTGGGTGTATTGATGTGTACAAAATATTTTTATGACGAGCTAAAGAAAGCAAACTATCTCTCTCTAAAACTGCTACAGAATGATGATTGTATAATCAGTTGGGTTTGATTAAGAACGTCATAGGCCCGGGACTTCCCTGGTGGCGCAGTGGTTAAGGATCCGCCTGTCAATGCAGGGAACACGGGTTTGAGCCCTGGTCCAGGAAGATCCCACATGCTGCGGAGCAACTAAGCCCGTGCGCCACAGCTACTGAGCCTGTGCTCTAGAGCCCGCGGACCACAACTACTGAGCCCGCATGCCACAACTACTGAAGCCCTCGCACCTAGAGCCCGTGTTCTGCAACAAGAGAAGCCACCGCAATGAGAAGTCTGTGCACTGCAATGAAGAGTAGCCCCTAGTCGCTGCAACTGGAGAAAGCCCGCGCGCAGCACTGAAGACCCAACGCAGCCAAAAATAAATAAATAAATAAATGAATAAAAAGAACATCATAGGCCCACACACTAGTACAGATAATTCTGGACTCTGTTTTCGTTTTTTGTTGGGTTTTTTTTGGCAATACATATGCTTTGCATAGGAGAAAAGAATTTCATTCTAAGAATCTAGGATAGTGATTTTTGAGAGAGAAGTTGCTCTTATCCTAAAATGAAACCACTAGAATTTAATTTTTATTTTTTATTTTTTTTTAATTTTTTAAAATTTAGTTGGCTGTGTCAGGTCTTAGTTGCAGCACGCGGGATCTTTGTTGCAGCACGTGGGATCTTTCGTTGCAGTGCACCGGCTTCTCTAGTTGTAGTGCACGGGCTTCTCTCTAGTTGTGGTGTGTAAGCTCCAGAGCGCGTGAGCCCAGTAGTTGTGGCACATGGGCTCTCTAGTTGTGGTGCACAGGCTTAGTTGCCCCACGGCATGTGGGATCTTAGTTCCCCGCCAGGGATCGAGTCTGCATCACCTGCATTGGAAGGCAGATTTTTAACCACTGGACCACCAGGGAAGTCCAGAATTTAATTTTTAAAAGCTCGTGGTTTTTTTTTTTTTCCTCCTTGAGGTCCATGTTCAAAGTCCATCCTGAAAGTGTCTTTTTCCCCTTTTTGCTACACTGAACAGGAGGCTTGAGTTTGATGTGATATAACTGCAGCCTTTAATTATGGCAGGTAAATCTCTAAGACATTTTGGACTTAGAAGACAGAGGAGGATGAGTTTGCAGTCATTTTGCACATTTAAAATATCTACTCTAACCAACCAGTAATTGTAAAATTCTGTAGTTTCAGCTTATTGCAAAACCGAAGGTTGTGATCTACTGGTTACCTCTCAGATTAGCCTCTGAATTTAAGTTTAGCGTGTTTTTCACGCTGCAGATTCTTCCTCAGAACCCTCAATAAATTCAACCTGCGCTCCTTTCAGAAGGAAACAAAAATCCCTCTTCCTGGTGCTACCTGGCAGTGTGCCTCCCTAGAATGGTTCTGTGTCAGCAGCAAGTGTTACTTTCCAAGGATGCAGGCTGTAGCTTCCAGGCGCAGAGCCCCACTTGACTCTGACTTCAGACTGTTATTAAAATGCAACACCCGGACACTGATTGCAGGTGAGGCACTGAAAAATAACAAACTTACCAAAATAGTCCCCTGGGAACACTCCACCAGAGGCCTGATGCGCAGTGCAATCCAGAAGTCTGTAATTTAACTTCGTTTGCTTTAAAAAAAAAATTTCAATAAAAGATCTGATTACCAATTTTCACTGTAGAGGCACTTGGAGAACTCATGCAATCTTGGAATTATAATCCTTTTGTATAGAATTTTAGAGCTGAAATGCCAGTTTACAGGTGAGGGAACTGAGGCCCAGAGATGTGAAGCAGTAAATTCAATCCCGTACAGCCTGTCAGAGGCTGACTTCATTCTGGGTTGAGGTGATCTGACATCCAGTCCACCCTGTTCTCCGGTTCACTGCCTCGTACTTTCAGGAAAACTCTTATTAGTGTGATGCACACGCATAGACTGATTCCAGTTATTTTTCCTTTGAATATTTATTTCTATTTATTATCTGAAAGTCCTGAGTGAAATTTAAAAATATTTATGATATACTTGATTCTTGAAGTACTATAGATAATTCCTTATTGAATTAGGAAACGTGCTAACTTCCATAATTAGGCTCACAAAACTACATTCATATTTAATTTTTTTTAATTTGTAAGAACAACAACTTCCACCTATGAAGTGATTTGCACTGTTTAATTAAAGGTGATATAAAAATATTTCTGACTTGAAAGAAATGTAATCGTACACTTGTAAACATTCGCTTGTGAACATGAAAAATACTTAAACACTGTGATTAAATAAATGCTTTTGTGGAGGTGTGGACCACGTCTAGAGTCTGCTGGAGGCTGTGGATCCCAAGAAGAGTGCTCGTGAGCAGATAGTTTGTGTGTACTTGGAAGAGTCACAGGCAGGTGTCAAGAAATGTAGACACGTCATTTTCCTCCTTGTGCTCTCAGCTCCTTTTTTTTTTTTTTTTTTTTTTTGTGGTACGCGGGCCTCTCACTGTTGTGGCCTGCGGAGTGCAGGCTCAGTGGCCATGGCTCACGGGCCCAGCCGCTCCGCAGCATGTGGGATCTTCCTGGACCGGGGCACGAACCCGTGTCCCCTGCATCAGCAGGCGGACTCTCAACCGCTGCGCCACCAGGGAAGCCCTCTCTCAGCTCTTTAAGACCACCTCCTTGATTGATGCCCTTGATCCCATCCTGCCTCATCTGTTGCTTCCCTCCAGGGCTCAGTCAGCAGCAGCAGTAGCTTCCATATTTTCTCCTGGACCCTCTCTCTCAGTTCACATATAAAAGATGACAATTTAATGTATGTATTTTCCCGCATAGCTTTATTCTACTTTTGAATAACTTTATTAGTGTAAGTTCTCGGGAGTAGTTAAAAAAAAAAAGTGAACCATTCTTATGTTTCTTTTGCTACTAATCACCATATTTCTTTCCAAGACACTTTTTTTTTTACATCTTTATTGGAGTATAATTGCTTTACAATGGTGTGTTAGTTTCTGCTTTATAGCAAAGTGAATCAGTTATATATATACATATGTTCCCATATCTCTTCCCTCTTGCATCTCCCTCCCTCCCACCCTTCCTATCCCACCCCTCTAGGTGGTCACAAAGCACTGAGCTGATCTCCCTGTGCTATGTGGCTGCTTCCCACTAGCTATCTATTTTACGTTTGGTAGTGTATATATGCCCATGCCACTCTCTTGCTTTGTCACAGCTTACCCTTCCCCCTCCCCGTATCCTCAAGTCCATTCTCTAGTAGGTCTGTGTCTTTATTCCTGTCTTAACCCTAGGTTCTTCATGACATTTTTTTTTCTTAAATTCCATATATATGTGTTAGCATACGGTATTTGTCTTTCTCTTTCTGACTTACTTCACTCTGTATGACAGACTCTAGGTCCATCCACCTCATTACAAATAGCTCAATTTCGTTTCTTTTTATGGCTGAGTAATATTCCATTGTATATATGTGCCACATCTTCTTTATCTATTCATCCAATGATGGACACTTAGGTTGTTTCCATCTCCGGGCTATTGTAAATAGAGCTGCAATGAACATTTTGGTACATGACTCTTTTTGAATTATGGTTTTCTCAGGGTATATGCCCAGTAGTGGGATTGCTGGGTCATATGGTAGTTCTATTTGTAGTTTTTTAAGGAACCTCCATACTGTTCTCCATAGTGGCTGTACCAATTCACATTCCCACCAGCAGTGCAAGAGTGTTCCCTTTTCTCCATACCCTCTCCGGCATTTATTGTTTGCAGATTTTTTGATGATGGCCATTCTGACTGGTGTGAGATGATATCTCATTGTAGTTTTGATTTGCATTTCTTTAATGATTAATGATGTTGAGCATTCTTTCATGTGTTTGTTGGCAGTCTGTATATCTTCTTTGGAGAAATGTCTATTTAGGTCTTCTGCCCATTTTTGGATTGGGTTGTGTTTTTTGTTATTGAGCTGCATGAGCTGCTTGTAAATTTTGGAGATTAATCCTTTGTCAGTTGCTTCATTTGCAAATATTTTCTCCCATTCTGAGGGTTTTCTTTTGGTCTTGTTTATGGTTTCCTTTGCTGTGCAAAAGCTTTGAAGTTTCGTTAGGTCCCATTTGTTTATTTTTGTTTTTATTTCCATTTCTCTAGGAGGTGGGTCAAAAAGGATCTTGCTGTGATTGATGTCATAGAGTGTTCTGCCTATGTTTTCCTCTAAGAGTTTGATGGTGTCTGGCCTTACATTTAGGTCTTTAATCCATTTTGAGCTTATTTTTGTGTATGGTGTTAGGGAGTGATCTAATCTCATACTTGTACACGTACCTGTCCAGTTTTCCCAGCACCACTTATTGAAGAGGCGCTTTCCTCCTCTGCCTTCCGTACACCCTTGTCTCCATCTGCCTCTACAGCGTCCTGTTTCCTGTTTGACCCTGTTTCTTTGTCCCATCCCCATCCCTTAAATGTTGTTCCCACCCCCTTGGCCCTCTCTTTTCTATTCCCCTCCCCGTCTCCTCTCTATTTGCATCAATTAGTGCATGTAGATATTTTTTAAAGTGAAAGTGTTCCAGAGCTTATAATAAAAATAGCTTAGGGAGCCCCTGTCCCACATCCTGTTCTTCATCCCTACTCTCTGCTCCCCTGGGCATTGCCTGCCAGCTCTTTTAGCCATGTTGCTAAAGAACAGGGTGGAACCACTATTTCTTGGTTTCAGTAGGTACTGAATTTCTGCTATGGAAGAAGAGGATTTATATACTTACACACGTACACACTCTCCCCCTCCTCAGCATCGTTATTTACACTTTTTGGTTAAATCAGCATTCAGCATTCTTTTTTTTTTTTTTTTTTTTTTGCGGTACGCGGGCCTCTCACCGTTGTGGCCTCTCCCGTCGCAGAGCACAGGCTCCGGACGCGCAGGCTCAGCGGCCATGGCTCACGGGCCCAGCCGCTCCGCGGCATGTGGGATCTTCCCGGACCGGGGCACGAACCCGTGTCCCCTGCATCGGCAGGCGGACTCTCAACCACTGCGCCACCAGGGAAGCCCTTTTTCACCTTTTTTAAGGAGGGTTTTCTCAAATGTCAGGCGATCCTTGAAAGCCTGCCCATGTTGAAGAATGAGGGACACTGATGGGAGGTGTCCCCTGCAACCCTTTCTCCTCACACTCCTTGTCGCATCTGCCGACAGGTCCCAGGCACTCCTGCCTCAGTGCCCTGGAGTAGGAGTGTGCCCCTGAGCATCACCACGTGGGAGCTGTGTGACCCGGGAGAAGCATCTTTGCCTCTCCCAGGTTCAGCTTCTTCACTTTAAAGTGGGACTAATAATAGTACCCACCTCAAAGGGTCGTTATGGGGTTGGATGAGTTTAGAACAGTGCCTGGCATATAGTAAGCACCATTTATGTATTAGCTATTTTTATAACCACCTGGGGCCAAACCACCATCATTTCTCATGTGAATTATTCTAATATCAGAATGGGTTCCCTGATCACTTCATATAAAGTAACAATCTCCCACGTCCCCTCCCTGCTTTATTTTTCCACATTGCTTATCACCGTCCAAGGTGCCATATATTTATTAATTTGCCTGTGGTCCGTCTCCTGCGCGAGAGTGTAAGCTGTGAATGCAGGGGCTTTGTTCTCTCCACTTCTGTGCTCCCCGAACCTGTGGCAGTGCCTGTTCTGTAGAAGATGCTGGGTGAACACTTACTGAATGAATCGATGTGTTGAGTGGGGCTTCCTGGTGGGTAGACTTCACAGTCTGGTGATGGAACAGCTGTTTCCATAAGAGACACCTTGTCCCCAGAACTCTTCTAATTATCTATAGGTCTCTTGACTTGGGCTGGACACCTGAGTGTCTGGAAGCACCCAGTTATATTGGGTTTATTTTTCTGTATAATATAAGGACAGTATCAGAGGAGCATTATCAGATAGGAAGCCCTAGGTAATCTTGCCTTGATGTTCCATAGACCCTTGTCCAGTTCAGTATTGTAAGCAGTTTCTGGCTTAGTTATTAAGGTAGTACTTTATTATGGAGAATTTTGAACATAAACAAAGTAGACGGAAGAGTGTAATGAATTCTCTGTACCCCTCCCCCAGTCCAACCATCCCTATGGCCAGTCCAACTGCATCTGTACCACCGTCTGCTTCCTCTAAAGAGAGAACTTTTAAAGACATGGCCAGAGAATATGTGTCAATTATATTGGCAAGACTTCCAATTAGACCTTAGGAAGCTGGAAAGGTTCTGAGACCATAGACTCTATCAAAGTGTTGTAGGAAATATTAAGAAACAGGTAGACATGTTTATCTAGGATGTTTGGGGTCTGCCCTGCCTGGGAAGTAAGGAGCACACATCTAGGTCATCTGTCCTTTCCTTTTTGGCTGTATTTTGCAGGAAGTGTACCGGCTAAGTGTTGTGAATACAATACTGCCATTGACTTGCCTGCACGATGCTACAGATTTCAATGGGAAGTTGTATGGAAAGACAGAATGTCCTTTTCCCCAGACATTAGTGGTGCACTGAAGTGGCCAGTTGTGGGGGAAGAAGCCCTGGGAAACTGGCCCAGGGTTTCTACTTCTGGGACCAGATCCTGCCTGTTCATCAGCTGGCTTCCTGGACCACAGGGAGGTCCTGATTCAGTACTGTTACAAACATCTGGCACTGTGGATGACTCCACACCTTAACTATGCCAACAACCTAATTAAGATTCTAGTTCATAAAATATGATCCCTGCCGTCATTTTCCTGGGGTGTGGTCCCAGGGTGGTCTGGCAGAGGTCATCTAAACCTGACATTCCTTTGGCCAAACTGTGACATTCCTTTGGCCAAGCTCACGTGAGATGAGCTCTTTTGTGGTAGTCTCCATCCTAGTTAGTGATTTTAAAATTGGAATAAAATGAGCCTCTGATAACAGCTTTTAATGGACACAGCTGAGAGAAACAGCAACTTCATCTAAAATGATCTCATTCACCGGTATTCAGTCAGCGCTCAAAGTATATAACCTTTCTGCAGGTGTGAGAGAACAGTGCGGTTGGCTGACCTTGGAAATTGTTTCTGAAGAAGAAGAGGACTTCACTGGTTAGCACACAGCATGGTTTGTTTTTCCAGGCTGTTGATGTCCTGGCTTAGGGGTCTTTGTGGAATCTCTGATTCATCAGCTAGATCATCAATGCACTATTTACTGTTCCCTGCGGTTGGGTATATTTAGTGCTGTGCTTCATTTTCCCTTCCTAATATTAGAATTCATCAGGGAGATTCTAGAGTGTTTAATGTTATTATAAATAGGTGTATTGTTAAATTAAGAGACAAGGAAAACAGTGACTGAAGATTCTGTGCACAGGAAACCTTTATGATAGATGGGTTTGTAATTTTGAGGTGTTAAATAAAAATGTGTGATTTGCAATGATTGTCTGAATCTTTTTCCTTGAGTAGTATGATTCATTTGACTGGTCTCCCAGATGTAGAGCTGCTTGTCAGGATGTTGGAAAAGGAAGGTAGACTTGTTGGTCCTACACTTAAAAAAAAAAAAAAAAAGCCTGGGCTTGATGTCTGGCACTGGTTTGGAAGATTGCTGGTCCTTAGCTTCTCTGAGTTCTGCCAGGTTTCCTTTGTCTAGTCAGCCCAGTGGGCACCAGCTTTAATTGTCAAGTAGACACATAAATCTCTCCTGCGCATTTCCTGAGGGTGAGGGTGGAGAACAGAAGGGTTAGGTACGTATCTGACCCTCGCTTTAACTGCTGTAGCGTCCGTTCCCATTTTCAAACCACTGCGTCCTGGGAAGCCAGGGAGGAAGGCTGCGTATACTTGTCTCTGGTACCAGCAAGAGTGGATCCCCTACCAGTGGGGGTGGTGTTCCGAAATTAATAAATTTTCAGTGTTCAGGGCTGAGCTCAGCCACCCTGCAACTTCAGAAGGTGACTGACTGTATTTGGAGATCAGGCCTTTGAAGATGTGAATATGTTAAAATAAGGCCATTAGCTCTTTCGTTGCTAATCCAATATGACTGTTGTCCTTACAAGAAGAGGAAATGTGAACACAAAGAGACATCAGGGATGCTCGCTCAGAGTAGGACACAGCGAGAGGATGGTCATCTGGGGGCTTCCCTGGTGGCGTAGTGGTTGAGAGTCTGCCTGCTAATGCAGGGGACACGGGTTTGAGCCCTGGTCTGGGAGGATCCCACATGCCGCGGAGCATCTGGGCCCGTGAGCCACAACCACTGAGCCTGTGCGTCTGGAGCCTGTGCTCCGCAACAAGAGAGGCTGCGGCAGTGAGAGGCCCGTGCACCGCGATGAAGAGTGGCCCCTGCTCGCCACAACTAGAGAAAGCCCTCGCACAGAAACGAAGACCCAACACAGCCCAAAATAAATAAATTAATTAATTATTTTTAAAAAAGAAGATGGTCATCTGCAAGCCAAGGCCTCAGAAGGAGCCAACCGTGCCGACCCCTGGCTCTTGGACTTCAGCCTCCAGATTGTGAGACAGATTTCTGTTGTTGAAGCTGCACAGTGTCTGGTGTCTGGTTATGGTGGCCCGAGCAGACTAATACGCAGGTTTAGACTCGTGTCTTAGAAGGCATCTGTTAAGATTCCCTGTTACTTGGGGTACCGACCATGGAGGCTCCTTGTGCAGCACCATCGGGGGCCCCTGGAGGAGAGGGTGCCTTTGGATCCTCTCTGCCGGCGTGGGGTGAAACCACTCTGACGGCTTCCAGTGAGATGAGACTGTGCAAAGAGCATGGCGTGTGGAAATAAATACCCACTATCACAGGAGAATATAAGCTGGGGGAAACCCACTCTTTAAGAAAACTTATTTTTTAAAGAAAACAACTTAAGAGTTACACTGCTAAACATGAATTGCAAAATGGGCAAGTAAAGAGTGTTTGTGGGAGTTGTGTGCAACCTGGGGAACGAGTGATAAGCCATGACTGGGGCAAGGGAGGGACACCCCAGTGCCGTGGACATAGGGTGATTAGTGATGGGGGAGAATCTTTGCTGAGTAAGAGCATAAAATTACTGAAGGAATGCTACTTTTTGGTCTTATTTGTTTGACCCTGAAAGCATGTGTTTATCCTGTTAACGAGTAGATTAATGATGGATTTCTGGTGGGGGAGAAAGTGAACTTGAAGACTGAGGTCACAGAATCCATCTGGAAGGACTGGGAGGGGTCCATCGTCGCTCCAGGTGGAGAGCTGGGGCGAGTGATGAGGGTGCAGGGCGAAGAGGTGAACGGGGGCTGGAGGACCAGGGATGCTGTAAGGCTCGTTAAGGGGTTTGGACTTTCGGCTGACAACCATGGGAAGCCCCTGGTACAGAAGTCAAGACGTGGAAGGATGGAGCCACCTCTCCCTGTGTCCCCTCCTCCTGGTCTCCCTCCCCGTAGGTGCCCACTGTTGCCCGCTGGTGACGTTGTGTACACACTGTTGCGACCTGTTCTGTTTGTTTCTGGTTTTTTTTTTTCTTGTTTTCATTTAAACATACATCCTGGAGATGGGTTAAATCGTATCCCCCTCCCGGATTCATATATTGAAGTCCTAACCTCTTATAACTCAGAGTGTGATCTTATTTGGAGACAGGGTCTTTACAGAGGTTATGAAGTTAAAATGAGGTCGTTAGGAGGGCTGTGATTCAACATGACTGTGTCCTTATAAAAAGGGTAAATTTGGACACAGAAATAGGCATAGAGGGAAGGTGATGTGAAGATTCCCAGGGAGAAGACAGACCTGGGACAGATCCGTCTCTCACAGCCCTCAGAGGAACCAACCCTGCTTCATCTTGGACTTGTAGCCTCTAGAAGTGTCCATACCAGTTCGTACTTTGTTACAGCATTTCTAGCAAACTATGACACACAGATTGTAAATTGTTATATCTACTTTTTTTTCCTATTTAAACTTTTTATTTAATGGATGTGAAGAAATTATTTAATAAATGGAAAACTTCAAACATACACCAGACTAGACAGAGGCTATAATGAATTCCCACGAACGTACCTTTCACCCACCCATTGACTCGGCTTGGGGCCATCTTTTTTCATAATACCCCCATCAGTTTCTCTACCCTCATACTATTCTGAACCAAATTCCAGTCATTGTTAAATAGGTCACTATCTCTGAGAGATAAAGACAACTTTTAAAAACAGAGCCATTATCACTCTCTCCTAGGAGAACTAGATCATGCTTCCCTAATATGGTCAATTGTCAGTGTTCAGATTTCCAATCGTCTCAATGTCATAATTTTTTTAAGGTTTTTGAATCATGATTCAAATTAACACCTGTACATTGCAGTTGGTTGGTCTTTTAAACTCTCTTTTAGTTCCTTCTCCATCTCTCTTTCTCTCTCCTTGTAATTCATCAGGGTTTTCTCCTTGAGTGTTTTTCGTAGCCTAAACTTTGCTGATTATGTTCTTGTTGTGAAATTTAATATGTTCCACTATTCTCTTTATTTCCTGTTAATTGGTATTTAGATCTAGAGGCTTGGTCAGATGCAGGTTTGATACTTTGTTACTATGGGATTGTTTGTTTTGGGTAGTACTGTGTAGTGGGTGGTGGTGTGTCTTTCCATCTGGAGGCTGGTAATGTCAGGTTGTCTGTCTTTTTGCATTATTAGCTATCGATACAAATGTCCTGTCATGAAATATTTTTCTTTTGGGTTTTTTTTTTTTAAACAGCTATTTAAGAATGTAAGCACTATTCTTAGCCGGCAGGCCATACCAAAACCAACAGCAGGCAGTCTTTCCCCACAGGCCATTGTTTCCTGAGCCCTGTTCTAGGGTCTATATATCTTGGACATAAGAGGAAATATCTATTTGGTCTTTGTCCCCTCTTCTGGCACGGAGCTCCTGAAACTCTTGGAATTTCCTGAGTGATGGGGTGACAGGAGCACCTCTTGTTATTAATAACAAGCGCCTTCCAACCACACCCGAATTTATGCTATTGAAGTGACTCTTGGCCCCTAAGTACCTTCAGGATGGGGGCCGGTGGCCAGAGGAACCAACCATGTGATTAAAGGGTTTGAAGTTTCAGTCTCACCCTTTACGACTTGAACCACTGGCTAACCAGATAGTAAATATGGGGAAATTTTCTTTGTAAACTGATATCAGTATATCAGCTGGTAACCAAACAGGGAATGACAAAGTTAGAATATCAGCGTTTTGCAATCCCTCATGGATCTAGACATTGATCATCATTTCTTTTTATCTGTGAACCTTTAAAATTTTTAATTTAATCTGAAAAAGGATTCACAGGTGACTCTTCAGTTAATTACGCATGTGCTCAAGTTCTAATCATGGTTCTAGGCAGGGATTTATAATGGTTGAATTAATAATTGGATAGCACTCCTCACTTACCCTGCGTCATTACTGAGAAATTGTGTTCCCCAGATTACCTGTTGATAAAACAGATAAGATGCACCTACCTCTCAGAGTTTCTTAGGTTTTCTGCTTATTAAATCAAGTGCTAGGTATCTATTAAAATGGTTTGGAAACGAAAATGAAAACTCATAGACTGTACCTTGGAGATACCATGTGTTTTTGCATCGGTGTCTTGGGGAGGTGTACGAAGTACCCCAAACCTCTAATTATCCTTGTTCTCAGTTTGTAATCTGTGAGGCAGCCTCAGTGTGCGGAGACACTCCTGTCATTATTGATGTTTTTCTGTAGGCGATGATTGGTTTGACTTAACACGTCTCTGAATGCTGCAGACTCGAGAGTGTCAAAAGAAAACTGTCTTTCTTCATAGTTTCCAGCTGTCGCAATCAGGAACCTTCCAGGGTCCTGGGTTGTAGTTTGACCACTGGGGCCACGGGGATTTTAGTGTAGTTCCTCAGGTCTAGAATTTACTTCCTCTCTGAGGTTTATGCAAACCCATCTCACCTTCCAGCCTATAGGAGGCTGGTTTGATTTCTTCATTTTATACAAGTTTTTCTTTTTTGTATGGAAGTGTTCCTCTGTTGGTATACAGTTTTGTTGTTGTTTTTTTTTTTAAAGCATAGGACTTTGGGCTGATCAAAAGAAAAATACAGTAAATAAAATAGTTTCTAGGAATGGTAAAACTGTAAAAATGTCTACTAGAGGCTATCTAGTAAATATCTCAGGTAGTGATTTAGAACCTTTTCAGTGGGCCTGGTAGACATTGAGGTGGAGTAGACTTGTATGCCTTGAGGAAATCTGAGTCCAGGAGAGCAGAGGCCCCTGCAGTGTCTTAACAGAAATAAATACGTTATCAAGGTCAGGCAAAACTCCACATAACTAGTTATTTTTAACACGGGTATGACTTTTCATGCCTGCCTGATGACTCACAGAAGACAGTTTTATGGATCAGTTATTGCGCTGGCCCTCAGGCAGTTTTGATCAAATTTTATGATAGGGTGTGACGATAAATTATAGATGGAAAGAGAGAAAAAAGTTGTTTACTATTCATCCTCTGGAGTTTGGAGAAGTATGAACTGTCTTAATTACAGTGAGAGGTTTCCTTTGAAGCACTTAGGCTGTTTTTAAATGTTAAAAACAATGAGGCAAATCAATGTGGTATCAAGGGACTTGTACCCAGCACCCCTGAACCCAGAGTCTGGCCTAGCCGCTTTCCCACCTCGTGTCCTTAGGCACATCGGTGTCCTTGTCTGTGACATGGAGCTGGCGTTGTGACGATCAAATGAAATAATACTATATTTTAATCTCAAATCTCAGATATGACCGATAATGACACACCCTTATTTTTGTGCCATTAAGAAAGAAGAGGGCTTCCCAGGTGGCGCAGTGGTTGAGAGTCCGCCTGTCGATGCAGGGGACATGGGTTCGTGCCCCCGTCTGGGAAGATCCCACATGCCGCAGAGCGTCTGGGCCCGTGAGCCGTGGCCGCTGAGCCTGCGCATCCGGAGCCTGTGCTCCGCAACGGGAGAAGCCACAACAGTGAGACGCCCACGTAACCACAAAAAAAAAAAAAAAAAAAAAGAAAGAAGAAATGCTGCCAATGAAACAGCTTTCTTTCGAGTGTAAGATAGCCCTGAAATTTAGAGATCTTAAAATGCAGTGGGCAAACCTCATCTTAAAAATCAGTAAAATAGGACTTCCCTGGTGGCACAGTGGTTAAGAATCCGCCTGCCAATGCAGGGGACACGGGTTCGATCCCTGGTCTGGGAAGATCCCACATGCCGCGGAGCAACTAAGCCCGTGCGCCACAACTACTGAACCTGTGTTCTAGAGCCGGGAACCTAGCTACTGAGCCTGCGTGCCTTGAGCCCAGACTCTGCAACAAAGAGAAGCCACTGCAACAAAGAGTAGCCCCCACTCACCGCAACTAGAGAAAGCCTGTGCGCAGCAACGAAGACCCGACGTGGCCAAAAATAAACAAATAAATAAGTAAATAAATTTATTTTAAAAAATCAGTAAAATACAGTGTATATGAAAGTGCTTTGCCACATAAGCCTCAGGAGTCGTATTTAATCCTTATTATATGAGTCAGGGGGAGTGAAACAGAGTTATAAGAAAATACCAGTGGGCAGCACAGGCCGAGCTGAGTATTGGTTCTAGAAGGTCGGCTCTCAGTGGCTCAGGCTCCTTGCTTCGCTTAGTTTTCCAGATGGACACCGGTGTCCCTAGTCAGGGAATTCTGCGTTCTTCTGTGTTCATGTGTGGATTTCCCTCTGTGTTCAATTTTGTGGGTTTAGAGCTTGCAGGTGCTTGACAACCTTTGGTCAATGGCATTATTTTTAAGAAGGAAGGCTGCAGCGGAGTCCGAGCGCCCTCGTGACAAAGCAGGTTCCAGCAGTGCTCATTCTCAGATAGACTTGTGTTATTGGAAAGGAATTCATTCCTGCTTTGCACTTGACGTGCTGACTCCTTTAGGCTTCTCTGCTCTTCACTAAAGAAGAGCATTTTATGTTCAAGAATGTGTTTCACTCACGTAAGAGTTTGGTTAGTTTTTGCTTTCTTCAGGTATTGTGATCTCATTTAAGAAAAATGGTGGCATCGTTCCTTAACTTGTCTCCAGGCCTCCTTGCTTGGTGCCTCTGAACATGTAATTAGCCGTTGGTGGGGATTTTAAGGAAAAGTTTATTTCTGACTTTACTGTGATAATCATTTCACAATATATATGTATATGAAATTATCATGTCGTACACCTTAAACTTACACCGTGTTATATGTTAGTTATATCTCAAAGCAGGAGAGAAAGAAGAAAAGTGTATTTCTTAGTAAAACGCTGGTAGGTAAGACTTAACAATTTGCTCTAACAAAAAAAGGTTCAAACTAGCCCTAGTTGAATAAGATGCTTTCCAGATAACTAAATCTTTGCTGAAAGTAAGCAGAGAGAATCTTTCTGGTCTAGACAGGGGTTGCAGACTTTTTCTGTCAATGGCTCACATGCAGTATCTATTACAAATTCTTCCCCACCCCCCCCCCCCGAAACAGCCCTTTAAAGATGTAAAAATCATCCTTAGCTGCCCCCGCCCCCGCAAGCAAAAAGTGGTCACAGGCTGTAGTTTTCAGGTTCCTTATTGTGACAGGAGCTCCTTGGAGAAGTGGCTGATTCTAAAGCCGGAGGAGGGAAAATATAAGAGGAGCCTGGAGCTTCCCATAGCCTCAGAGAGTGAGGAAGTATAGGAGGAAAAAAATAAAGGATGGGGCATGTCTGAAGGACCCAGGAGTCAACTTGAAACAGCTCCCAGGGGCCAAAGCTCGAACAATTTGAGCCACAAAGAAATGAGAATAATGGATTATAACCCAAAGAATAAAATAAATATCTTATGAGTTCATAACTTTGTAAATGACTGAATAAATAAGTGTGGGAGGAGGGACAAATCTTCCTTACAGAAGCGTACCAAGTAGTAAATGTAGAAGGAATAAGGGAAATAGAAGAATCACCACTAGAACATCACAGTGTTCATTGCTGCAGGGAAGACGCACGACTCCGGTGAAAACTATGGTGTAAAGCTTCCCGGAGACCCGGGGTGTGTGAAGAGCCTCAGAGTGTATCCCCGGGTATCAGTTACTGTAGCCCTTTTAACCTGTGTCTACACATCCTGGGACACTCCTCCCTCCGGGAAGTACAGCTTAATTCCCTTACCCGTGCGTGTTCCCTGGACTTTGTGACCCTCTTCTGAAGAGAGGCGTATGCGAAGGGAAAAGGGTAACTTCACTGTGGTCAAACCTGGCAGAAACCCCCTGGGCCAAGGGATCCAGTTTCACGTCACTGGTAATGATTGTGCCAACATCACATGCCCCAGATACGATGTCATGAGAAGGACCTTTCACCATGTGGTGTTCTAGATTCTTCCCAGATATCTGTAACCTCAGTCCAGTCATGAGAAAACATCAGGCAACCCCATTTGAGGGACATTCTACAAAATAACTGACCAGTACTCTTCAGGAGTATTGGAGCTATGAAACACGGACAGAGAGACATCAGAGATCAGAGGAGACTAAGTGGACATGATGAGTAAATGCAACATTGGTGGCCTGGATTGAATCCTGGAAAAGAAAAACGGTGTTGATGGAAAAACTGGTAAAATCCAAATAAAGTCAGAAGTTCAATTAGTGTTGATAGTATTGTACTAGTGTTACTGTTTTAGCTTTGATAAGTACACTATGTAATATGCTAATGTTAGTGGAAGCAAGGTGAAGGGTATATGAGGACTGTCTGCACTGTCTCTGCAACTCTTCTGTAAATCTGAAGTTGTTTCAAAATCAGAAGTTTTTAAGATTTTTTTTTTGATTTGTACCAATTTTAAAGTCTTTATTGAATTTGTTACAATATTGCTTCTGGTCTCGAGGCATGCGGGATCTTAGCTCCCTGACTAGGGATTGAACCCACACCCCCTGCATTGGAAGGTGAAGTCTTAACCACTGGACCGCCAGGGAAGTCCCCAAATCAGAAGTTTTTTTAAAAAACCCTCTAACTTCTTATCCTGGGTTGGTCATCAGCTTTATCTTGAGCATTTGAGCATTATTTTATTAACTCTTGGTCCCGTTTGTATCTGGCAAAAAATATATTGATTCACTTATTAAAGTTGATTTTGGAATGCGCATGTTAATATTGTTTATTTCTCTTTCCAGGGGAGGCACCTGCTGCAGAAATTTCCTCATCTTTTGTGATCCTGTCTGTGTGCAGTTTAATGATATTAATAGTGTTAATTGTAAACTGTGTATCCTGCTGTAAGGACCCAGAAATAGACTTTAAGGTGAGCACAGGTGGTAGGAACATTTAAAGTCATCCTCTGATACATTTACCAATAGAACGGCTGTATATCACAGTCCCTTGGGTGCAGGAGTCGGCAAATTTTTTTCTGTAGGGGCCAGATAGTAAATATTAAAGTTAAATAAAGAGCTATTGTAAATAGTAAACACTGTGGGCCATACCGTCTCTGTCATGGCTACTCAGCTCTCAGCTCGGCCATTGTAGCCACGTGAGCCACAGACAGCATGGGAACAGGTGGTCACCGCTGTGTGCCAGTGAAATCTCGTGTACAGAATAAAGTAGGTGGTCTGGATTTGGCTCACTGGCTGCAGGTGCTGGCCCTGCCTCAGAGCATCATTGACAGTAGCCACTTGCCTGTTTTAATTTAAGTTTTGTCAAGTGAGGAATAAGGAATGATGATTGAATTCACTTGCTATAAGGCCTGTAAGGAGAAGCAGGCTGGTTTTGATTTTTTTCCAAACTATGTGCTGGTGAATTTGTGGTTGTTGAGATCATTGAGGCCAGTGTGTTTTGTGTGTGAGGAAGAGCATCTTGCAGTTTACCTCGAGCCCTGAGTTCCCTAAGGAGGAGAAAAGAAGGGTGCCAGTTGTAAAGCTTGCCCAGGGTGGAGGGTGGAGGGTGGAGGTGGGGGAGGTGATAATATAGAAGGATTGTTGTCGTAGCTGCTGAGGATGGGTGGAGTCTGCCAGAAACCAGCTGGGATATCCCCTCTAGAACTTACCGCTGGCATGTGTTAGGGCTCAGTGAAGACTTATTAAAAAGGAGTACATAAAAGAAGGAAAAAAAAGGACTGTGCACATGCAGAGGAAATGGTCTTTAATACAGAGCTTTACCAACTGGACTAGGGCTGTCCCAGGAGTCCTGAGGACTGTGGTTCAAATCAGGGGAAAACCTTTTTCGTGGATGTGTGGACCTTATTTCTCGAGCCTCACACCTGTTTCTGTCGTGTGTTCCCTTTACCTTGGGTCTGGTGGCAGCTCTGAGGAGAGAAGATGTGCTGTCCCTTTGGCTGGACACCAGTGTTATACACACACAGGATGGAGGCTGGAGGACTGGGGTGGGCGTCTGGGGGGAAAGGCTCATGAGCACAGGTCATTTTCTTTAGAAGATTTCACCCCAGACATGGAGGACATGAGCGCCTAGGCCCTTGGATCAGTGCAGACACTTCTGTGGGAACCCAGCGACTGCGCCGCACGGGGCCACAGAGGTGGGCAGAGAATCCGTGTCCCTTGACTGTCAGTCTTGCTGAGGGACTTTGCACAGACCCCTGGCCCTTTGGGGACGAAGATAAAGCCTGATCAGTGTTTCTGAAAATAAAATGAAAGCCAGTTTCTCTCTCACATCACGATACCTCATTCTTGCCTCGAATTGTTCTAACCCCCCTGACGCTTAGTGTGGACACAGGGCATTTATGATGACTCAGATTCAGGGAGGGTGTGTTTCTATCGGGCTTCCCCAGGTGATTCTGATGCAGGCGGCTCAGGGACCACACCGTACAGAGGATCCTCTCCAGCTTCCAGACTGTAACTGAAGCAGAGTGTCACCATCTATCATTCGTGGGTTTCCTTTAGACTTAGAAGTGTGGCGTTTCAGAACTAAATGGTCCCTGGGAAGTCATTTACAGGCCAAGAAGCTGCAGTCTTTTACAAGTGACCTGGTCTTCTCTCACGGCCCCGTTGTTGTTGTTATTGTTGTTATACTGCTGTTGTTGTTATTTTTATTGTTGTTGTTGTACTGTATTGCTTCTGTGAATCTTTAGAATCCTCTGCTGCCTAATGGTATATCCTGCCGCTGCCAAGGTTAGGAGTGATGGATGAAGTCTTTTTTTAATGAGAGAACCTTTAGGAATGTCTGAAGGGGAAATTGGACAAAGCTGTTGTGTTTAGAGGTGACCTCACAGATTGAGGTGTCCTGCTCTCCCCTCCCCCGATACAAATAGTGATAGTGTCCTAATGCGTTTGACAACGTGTATGACATACATAAGAATATGTCCTCTTGCGTGCATGTGAGAGCATAAATGTATCAGAGAAATCCACCCTTGCAACCTTCAGCTTCTCCCTTGCATGGGGGCGGGTGGGGTAGAGGGAGGTCGTAGAAAAGGGAGCTGTGTAGACGAGTGAAAACAGTCGCGTTCAGCTTCTGTCATGGCTCCTGGTGGGGTAATGCTCATTAATTATCTGAATGAAAGACCTTGATAATCATCTGTATCTATGTTAAATTAACATGGACACCAAGGTAGGCCCAGCTCACTGGAATGATGATAGGAAGAGTCAGGATAGCTTTCTGCTGGACAGAGTCACTTAAAAGGTTTCCACAGCGTTATTGGTGCAGCCTCAATATTAAAGTTGCTGTCTTTAGAAAGCTGGATGTTCTTAGAATGTTTATTGCACTTATGTGATACAGAGTTTAGTACTGACCTTCCTGGTTCAGATCTTGATAGTTTTTTTACCCAGTTTAATAATTTATCCATTATTACTCTTTCCAGAGAAATAGGACTCGCTTAAAAATATCTTTTCTGAGTCTTTTAACTATCTTTATTTTGATTGAAATCACACAGCAACTAGAAGTACATATACAATTGAAAAATAAATGTTTTGATTCAATATGCAGAGAGATTTGTGAAAGTGAATAATAGTAATAAAAAGAATACCTTAAACTATAGTAACTTAAACATAAAATTTTGAAACTGGAAGATTATTTCCCTTTTAAGTTCCAGGGTCATTTCAGAAAACTTTGCATTTAACTTCAAGTTATCAGTTTAAAAATTACATAAAATATGTATAATTTATTTTCAGATCTTATTTATTCTGCTATTTTGAGTTGGAGAACACAATTACATATGCTTTTTACCTGAAGTCAGCACAAATTGGAAAAAAAAATTATGGCAGTGTGTTCCAAATGAGTGAATAAATGTTCATATCTTAAATGTTAGCAGATGTTTTTGGTATTTACTCTCAAGCTGATTTATATTAGATATAACATTGCTCGTCCTTTATTTTAGGAATTTGAGGATAATTTTGATGATGAGATTGATTTCACACCACCAGCAGAAGATACTCCCTCTGTTCAATCCCCAGCAGAAGTTTTCACACTTTCAGTACCAAATATTTCACTACCAGCTCCATCACAATTCCAGCCTTCTGTAGGTAAGACCTTCCATCCTGATGTCATGTTTCCATGAATAATTTCTGAGAAGTGAGAAAGGGAGCCTTACTACTAATCATAAAAAAATTGGACTGCCTGTCTCCTCTGCTTGCTAATTTTTCTTCCTTCTGCTCTCTGGTGAAGCTGAACTCTAGTGGTCAGGCCCATTGCGTTCCTGCAGTAGCTGAGTCCTTTCCTTTTGGACCTTGGCTCCGGCATAAGAGTAAATTGGTCTCCTCGATTCTTCAAAATGGAATACTCTGACAGAGGCTCCTGGCCTCTGTGTTGGTAGGCAGGCTTCTCTGCCAGTTCTCAACACTGCCTGTCTGGCTGAGTAGGACACTGCTGTTTTCTACTGGGATGTCCTGCGTTTGGGGAGGAGGGGTAATTTGGATATTACTTTTCATGCTAACATAGAAGATAGAGGTTTGACTAGATGTTAATTAATTTCTTATTATAAAATAGAGTATCACTAGTGGTTCAATAATTAGGGATTTCTAATACTGCTGAGAAGGTTCTTTAAGTCTTTGTAGGTACCAAGCCTGCCTTGGTACTGCACACACAGTGGTGTATGTTTAGGGCAGTATAAACTGAACAGTTGATTAATATTGCTATAGGCTATATTTTTTAAAAAGCTAGCTAAAACATGGCACAGCTGGTGTGTTTCATACAAAATATTTATATGTGGTGTGAGGTAATGATCCAGGTTAATTCTACAGGTGGATGACTAGTTGTCCCAGCAACAAGTTTTGAGGAGACGGTTCTTCCCGCCTTGAATTGTCTTGGCACCCTTGTTGAAAATCAGTTGACCATATTCGTTTAGGTTAATTTCTGGACTTTCAGTTGTATTCCATTGATCTATATGTCTATCCTTGTGCCAGTACCACATTGTTTTGATTATTGTAGCATTGTAGTAAGATTTGAAATTGGGAAGTATGTGTCTTCCAACTTTTTTTTTTTTCTAGTTTGTTTTGGCTATTCTGAGTCCCTTGCAATTCTATATGAATTTTAGGATCAGTTTTTCCATTTCTGCAAGACAGGCCACTGGAATTTGTGTGTGTGTGTGTGTGTATGTGGGTGTGTGTGCACCCATGCATGCATATCATTTGATTCCCTTCTCATTCCCTTTTGTGTATATTTTTTATATTTTTAAAAAGTGATTATAATGGGATTACAATTACCTTAAATTTATAACAACTGAGTTTGAATTTATAACAACTGAATTTATATTCACCAACATATAAAACCTGTTCCTTCCCTTTATGTTGACACACATTACAGCTTTATACATTGTGTGCCCATTAACATAGATTTATTGTTGACCCTTGAACAACGAGGGGGTTAAGGGTGCTGACCCACACCCCACACAACCACGCACCCCCAGCCCTGCACACAGTCGAAAATCTGTGTATAACTTTATAGTGGGCCTTCTGTATCCGTGTTTCTGCATCCAACTGTGAATTGTGTAGTGCTATAGTATTTATTGAAAAAAATCTACATTTAAGTGGACCTGTGCAGTTCAAATCTGTGTTGCTCAAGGGTCAACTATACAATTTTTTAATGTGTTTGTCTTTTAAGTCATATAATAAATAAAAAAGGAGCTACACACAAAAATACAATAATACTGGCTTTTATTTTACCTATGTAGTTACCAGAAATCTTTATTTCCTCATATGACTTCTAGTTACTCTTTAATGTCCTTTTATTTTAGCCTGAAGGACTCCCTTCAGCATTTCTTATAGGGCAGGTGTACTGGCAGCAAACTCCCTAAACTTGTTTATCTGAGAATGTCTTAATTTCTCCTTCATTTTTAGAGGACAGTTTTGCTAGGTATAGAATTCTTGGTTGATGGTACTGTTCTTTAGCACTTTATATGTGCCATCCCACTGCTTTCTGGCCTCCATGGTTTCTAATGAGACATGGAATTGTTATTCTTATTGAAGATCCCTTGAATGTGATGACTTGTTCTCTCTTGCTGCTTTCAAAATTCTCTATCTTTGGTTTTTGATAGTTTGATTATATTGTGTCTTGGTGTGGATCTCTGAGTTTATCTTACTTGGACTTTGTTGAACTTCTTAGATGTATAGATTCATGTTTCTCATAGATTTGAGACATTTTTTACCATTATATCTTCAAGTATTCTTTCTGCTTCCTTTTCTCCCTCATCCTCTGGGGCTCTCATTATATGTATGTTGGTCCACTTGATGGTATCCCATAAGTCCCTTAGACTTCATTCATTAATGTTTTCATTCTTTCTTCTTCCGCCTCCTCGGATCGGATAATTTCATTTGACCTCCCTTCAGGTTTGCTGATTATTCTGTCTGCTCAAATCTGTTGTTGAAACCCTCTTGGGATTTTTTTTTTTTTTTTTTTTTTTGTTATTGCACTTTCAGCTCCAAAATTCTATTTGGCTCCTTTGAATAATTTCTATCACTTTATTGGTCTTCTCTATTTATTGAGATATCATTCTCTCAGTTTCCTTTGGTTCTTTGTCTGTGGTTTCCTTTAGCCCTTTCAGCGTGTTTAAGACAGTTGATTTAAGGTCTTGTCCAGTAAGGCCAATGTCTGTTTTCTCAGGGACACTTTCTTTTAAATATCTTTTGTATCAGTGCATGTAGCATTCTTTATTGTTTTTTATTTGGTTTGTAATTTTTTGTTGAAAACTGGACATTTTGAATAATAAAAAAAAAAGAAGAAAATAGAAAGGAAACAAATGACAGATGCTGTCTAGGTCCTGGCAGACTGGCTCTGTGTTGGGGCAGGTCCTCAGCCTGGCCACTGACAGCTCTGCCTTAGCCTTCACTTCCTGCTTTGCTGAGCATGAGACTTGCCAGAGGTGAAGCCTCTGTTCTTCTTGGGCCTCTTCTGAGTGTGTGTGCTTCCCTGGGCATGCAGGTGGCTCTCTAAGTTTCCCTGTTTGTGTAATAATAGCTTTTTTTTAAAAAAGCCCATATCCCCCCAAACCCCCCAAATTTCACTGGGCTTTTCTGCTAAAGCTCCAGCCTGTCTGTTATTGCCTCAGTTGGGTTTTTTTATTTGCCCCGGGCAGCAGCACCTTGTCCACTTGGCTTTCGTTGTCTCTGAGGCACGTGAAGCCTCTCCATCCTGATAGAGCCCAAGTTAGGTGGAACAAGGGGCACCACTGCAGCAGGCCTTCCGGGAAACCCCAGTCAGGTCAGAAAGAAGCACAGTTCCTGGGGAAGAAGGTCACTGTGCTCCCTCTGGAACCAGCACCCACTCTGGCACATGGGTCATCTTTAAGATGTGCTGCAAGAGAGGTAGGACATGAGTAAATTAAAGGCCACAAAGCAAGTCTGCCTGTTTCAGTGGCCTTCCTCCTGGTTCTCGTTGATTGCTATAAACCTTTTCCACCCTCCAGAGTTCTGATAAGGTTGATGCTTACAGTTTTTTGACAAGATTTTCAGTGTTTCTAGGGAGGGACAGCCCCGGAGGTCCCTACTTCACCATAAAAGTAAGGACTGAGTAAAGGCCAGTGAGGTGGTGGTGACTGGTGGTGACTGGTGGTTATAGTAGGTAGTTGGTCAGAGGATTCCGTGCAAGAGCTTAAAGTAAGGGCAGATACTCATTCACAAATACTGTCAGTTTTAAAATTTGAGACCGTTTTGGCATTATTAGTTTGAGAGAGATATTTTATTTCTACCTTTATTATCACAAACATTAAATTTATGTTAGTGTTTGTACTTTATAGGTTATATATTAATATTTATTTCAGTTAAATACGTATCTATCTTTAGTTTTCAATGTTCTTTTTCCTACAGAAGGTTTGAAGTCTCAAGTTGCCCGCCACAGTCTAAACTATATACAGGAAATTGGAAATGGCTGGTTTGGAAAGGTAAAGTTTGTTCGCTTTCATTTTTTCCCCTCCTACTTATACTGTTTAGAATTTAAAGCTAATTAAGACTTGTGTTACGTGACATTCCACATACTGTCTACACGCTATGGTCCCAATTGAATTTCTCCATTGGCCCCTGAAACCATGTGGAAGTGTGAGCGTCAGCATTCCTGGGTGTGTGAGTTTTTCCAAGAAGGTCTTTTATTTCTATATCAGAGACTTTTCTAGTTGTTGGCAGACAATGGTAAAAAGGGAAAAAAGATGGGAGTTTTAGAAGCTTTTTGTCCTCCTCAAATTATTTGTTTCTTCTTTCTTCTCCCCCTTCCCTTATGACACTTAAACCACTTTATAATAGATGGGTAGCATGGTTATAATGAAAACCATTGTGAAGAACTGTTGTGTTTCTCGTAGCCTGTCAAGTGACCTATAATAACACACTTTGTTGATCTTTTTACCACAGAAGGAATGATCTTTTTTATAACAACTGTTTCTATGATGGAGCAATCATTCTTTGTAAAAGGGTGTAACTGAGTGATCATTGCATCATAAGTAGGGCGGTCATGACCAGAAGATGTATTTGCTCTGTAGTCAACCATCTCATGCTTCTGTCTTTCCGATAAGAGTTGTTTGTCCTGTATCTTTCATGTCGTCCAAACTTTATTAGTTACCGGATCTTCTAAGCCATTTAGCAAAACCTATTATGTGTCAGACGTTGTTCTTGGTGCTGGGAGTATGATGTGGAGGAAGATGGTAAAGTCCTGGCCTGTGGAGTCCTGGGAATGTAGCAGCAAACAAGATGGAACCCTTGCCCTGACAAAGCTGAAATTTCTAGTTGGGGCTGGGGGGTGATCAGACAGTAAACAGTCAATGATAGGAGACAGGCTCAGAGAGGGGTAGGGGAGCCAGGGGACATGAGGTATTTCCTGCATTTAGAGACTTTGACTTTTTCCTCAGAGGGGGCTAGGAAGGTGCTCCAGGATCTGGGGATGAGTGACATCACCTGGCTTACAGGTTGAGAGGATCGCCATGTTGTAGAGGGCCACGGGGAAGCAGGGAAATTGGTAAGAAGGCTGCCGCAATTGTCTAGGGAGAGTTGCAGGCAGGCTTGGACCTGGATGATAGCATGGAGACGTCGAGGTTCCAACAGAAAGCACACAGGACTTGGGATGGAGCAGATACGGAGTCTGGAGAGGGAAAGAAGTTAAGGATGATGGCTTATGGCCCGATTGGCAAGAAGCATGGAGTTGCTGTGATCTGAGATGGGAAAGACCTAGGGAGAAGCAGACGTGGAGGAGGAAGATGGGTTCACTTTTGGATACATCAGGGGTGAGATGGCTCTCAGATGTGCAAATGGAGATACCATGTAGGCAGCTGGAAGTGCAAATTGAGAGTTCAAGACAGAGATATAAACTTGGGAGAACTCAGTATAGAGGTGGTACTTGAGGCTAGATGAAATCACCGAGAATGCTAACACAGAGGAGAGGGGGAGGCACAAGGACCGAGCCCTGAGGCCCTGCAGCGGGGAGGTCAGCACAGTCAGGGAGACCCTGTGAGGGAGACAGAGAGTCAGCCAGTGAGTAGGAGAGGGTACAGGAGAGAGGAGCATTATTCTGAAGGTCTGAGGAGGAGCTCCAGAAGGTGAATTGCAGTAGATGCTGTGGACACACTGAGCAAGATGAAGGCTGGGAGAATTAGGACCCAGCAGCATGCAGTCCATGGTATCCTCAAAAGATTCAGTGCTTGTGACCTCAAAAGGGCCATGTCACATCCTCACGTGTGGTGGGTTCCAGGGAGAAACTGGAGATAGCACATTTAGACAACTCTGTTGAGGAGTTTTAATCTAAAAGGGAACAGAGAAATGATGAGCTGTTTGGGCCCGTCCAAGGGCCAAGGGAAGGTTTTTTGATTGTTTTTTTTTTTTATAGTATATGCTGCTATTTTAGCGTGTTTATCTGGGAGGGGGACTGATACTGTGGGAGGGGATGTAAGCGTAGGAGGGATCCACAGCATTATTGTAGGACCTGGTCTTAGGCACAGGGACAGTTTCTCTCCTGAAATGGGAGCAGAAACAGGATGTGTACACAGGTGCAGGTGGGTCTGGTGTTAAAATGAGCAGGATCACTTTTGATCATTTTACTCAGTAAATAGGAGGCCCGTTTGAAATGCAGGAGTGAAAAGATGTACGTGAAGTTTGAGCAGGAGGAGAATGTGGGAAAGTATATCAACTGGGGAAATGGGGGTGGTGGTGAGCAGTGCTGAGGACCCTCACAGATTTAAAATGAGACCACTCATCATGGCTTTTTTCTACTTTCGATGCTTTTTATTGTAGGCAAGTAGATGGATTTAAGCAGCACCGAGGCTTGGCTGAGCTAATAGACCTTAGCGAGAGGGTGCGGGGGTGATGGGAGTGAAGGGTCGTGGGCTCTAAGCTGTCAGGGAGGGGAGCGGGGCCTGCAGTCAGGACAGGAGGGTGGAAAAGCGGGATCATTAGTGGATTGGGGGGCAAGTTGTGCACTTGTTGGATTAGACTGTTGAAGTAAGTGAGCTGGAAATCGAAGGACGGGTAGAGAAGAAGTTAAAATTCAAGGTTTGGGACATAACATAATTACTAGCTAGGTCTAGACCCCTGGGAGTGTTTGCTGAGATGGGCTCATAGGAAAGATGAGCGGGAGTGAGGTCAGAGAACTGAGAGGTCCCGGTGTTGAGTGAATAGTCCCTGCATACGTTGCCCTCCAAGGATGACAACAGTGCTGGCTACAGAGAGAGAGAGACAGTGAGCCAGATCATTGCACTGGTCCCCTAGTTATTCTCCCCTCTCTGCAAATCAACACCATGGACGTGTTAGGCTTGTTATATCTGTGCAAACTCGTTATTTGAAACAGAGAATATGGCTTAGTTAATTATCAGAGTTTCCTGTTCTATGCATTTTTCTGCCCTTATATTCCTAATATAACATTAAATTCTGTTCAGGTTCTTATTCTCTATTTTCAGGGCATTAAAATTAATCTATTTTATAAAAATATAAAAAACCTATTTTAAAAGGAAGCCTTTTAGTTTTGACCATTCTCAAATTAGATAAAAATCTTTACTTCATCATCATTTTCATCTTAAATATTGTATTTTGGAGTGCCTTTGTATTGTCCTATATTAATACTTAATATATCGCTTGTAGCTTGTTCTTATTTTCATTCACATTTTGTGTTCTGTTAATTTCAGTGGAGTGTTTTTTCCCTGTGTTTTGACTGAAGCTTTAGTACAAGATAAAGGCCTGGAATAACTGGCATGCCATGGATTTTTAAAGCTATAATGCAATGATAGTTTGTACACTGGCTGTTTGTCAGTTTATTTTGTCCTATGTGAAGTAGACATAACAAAATAACACAACTCAGTTGACGTGTTTTTGAGAAATATTTGGGTTATATTTGAACCAAACTAATAAATCACTCTTCTGTAATGTCATTGGCAATTTCTGTTAAAGTATAAAACATTTTTAAGTAAATAGAAAAGAAGTACATATAAATATATGAATGTTGTAAACATCTGATGACTGTTTTAAAACTTAAGGAAAATATTTTAGCTTTCCAAGCTTTTCGTGAGGTAGAATTTAAAATAATAGAAAGCCATCTGACTGTTGCTTAATTTGTTTTCCTGTATTCCATTTCCTGGTAAGTGTAACATACTTCTTTATCATGTTGATGGAAGTGAAGTGAAAAACTATTCTTTGGTTTTAGGTGCTCCTTGGAGAGATCTACACGGGCACTAGTGTAGTGAGAGTAATAGTGAAGGAGTTAAAAGCAAGTGCGAGCCCAAAGGAACACGATACTTTTTTGAAAAATGGAGAACCATACTAGTAAGTAAACCGTAATGAATGTTTTGTAAACGTGGTCTGTGGTCTGTTGAAAATCAGGTGTTTAAAACGCCTCTGGGATTTCTGCTTGTAAAATACAAAATTTAAATAAGATCCAGAGTCTCATAGCATAAGACCCAAAATGTCCAGGTTTCAGCTAAAATCACTGATCTTTCCAAGAACCAAGAGAACTCAGCTAAGTAAGAAAAGACAACAGATGGTGGGAATGTAATTTGGTGCAGTCACTATGGAAAACAGTATGGAGATTCCTCAGAAAACTAGACGTAGAGTTGCCAAATGGTCCAGCAATCCCACTCCTGGGTGGGTCCAGCAATCCCACCCCCAGACAAAACTCTAATTTCAAAGAGATACATGCACCCCTCTGTTCATAGCAGCACTATTCACAATAGCCAAGACATAGAAACAACCTAAATGTCCATCGACAGAGAAATGGATAAAGAAGATGTGGTACATTATATATAATGGAATACTACTCAGCCATAAAAAAGAATGAAATAATGCCATTTGCAGCAACATGGATGAACCTAGAGATTATCAAACTAAGTGAAGTAAGTCACACAGAGAAAGACAAGTATCATATGATATCACTTATATGTGGAAGCTAAAATATGACACAAATGAACTTGTTTACAAAACAGAAACAGACTCACAGATATAGAGAATAGGCCTGTGGTTACCAAGTGGGAGGGGGGCCAGGGTAGGGATAGACTGGGAGTTTGGGATTAGCAGATGCACACTGTTACATATAGAATGGATGAACAACAAGGTCCTACTGTTACAGCACAGGGAACTATATTCAGTATCCTGTGATAAACCATAATGTAAAAGAATATGAAAAAGAATGCATTTACAACTGAATCACTTTGCTGTACAGTACAAATTAGCACAACATTGTAAATCAACTATACTTCAATAAAATAAACACACAAAAAAAATAGAAAAGACAACAGATACCAACACCAAGATGACAGAGATGTTAGGATTATCTGACAAGGATTTTAAAGCAGCTGTTGTAAAAATGCTTCAATGAGCAATAAATTTTAGTACCCTGGGACTTCCCTGGTGGCATAGTTGTTAAGAATCCGCCTGCCAGTGCAGGGGACACGGGTTTGAGCCCTGGTCTGGGAAGATCCCACATGCCATGGAGCAACTAAGCCTATGTGCCACAACTACTGAAGCCCACATGCCTAGAGCCTGTGCTCTGCAACAAGAGAAGCC
The DNA here is from genome assembly GCF_937001465.1 of Orcinus orca. Classification (NCBI taxonomy): domain Eukaryota; kingdom Metazoa; phylum Chordata; class Mammalia; order Artiodactyla; family Delphinidae; genus Orcinus; species Orcinus orca. Next base: position 82,861,644 of record NC_064574.1, on the reverse strand, counting down.
ACCGCAGTGAGAAGCCCATGCACTGCAACAAAGAGTAGCCCCCGTTCGCCGCAACTAGAGAAAGCCTGTGTGCAGCAATGAAGACCCAACATAGCCAAAAATAAAATAAATAAATAAATTTATATTTAAAAAAATTATAGTACCCTTGAAACAAATGAAGAAAACAAAGTTTCAGCAAAGACATAGACTACATAAGGAAGACCAAAGCGGACACTTTAGAACTGAAAAATATAATAAAGTAAAAACTCAGTGGATGAGTTCAACAGCGGAATGGAGAGGACAGAGGAAGAAATCAGTGAAGTTGAAGATAAAACAATAAATATCACCCAGTTCAAACAACAGAAAGAAAATATGCTTAAAAAAATGAAAAGTGCCTCAGGGACTTGGGGGACTTGAACAAAAGATCAAGACATCCCAGATTGAAAGGAGATAGAAAGTGGATAGAAAAAGTATTTGAAGAAATATTAACTGGAAAATGTTCCACATTTTGAAAAGACAAACCTACAGATTCATAAGTTGATCAAATCTCAAACAGGATAAACCCAAAGAAGTTCATGCCAACACACATCATAATCAAACGTCTGAAAGTGAAAGACAAAAAAATCTCAAAAGCCGGGAGAAAGAAACACCACCTCACCTGTAGGGGGGTTACATTGAAAAGAGGACAAGTCTCAAATCAGTAACCTAAGCTCATACTTTAAAGGACCAAAAAAAGAGGAGCAAATGAACTCAAAGCAAACAGAAGGAGTAGATATTAAAGATAAGAGCAGAGGTCGATAAAATTGAAAACAGTAGATAAAAATCATTGAAACATAAAGTTGGCTCTTTGGAAAAATAATAAAATTGACAATCCTCTAACAAGACTGACAGAGAATAAAAGAGAAGACACAGATTTCTAATATCAGGAATGAAAGAGACTCTACAGACATCAAAAGGATAATAAGGGACAAACAGCTCTACGTAGATATATATTTGACAACTTAGATGAAATGAACCAATTACTCAAAAAGCACAAACCACCACGACTCACCCAATATGAAATAGGTTATCTGAATAGACCTATAATCATTGAAGAAATGGAGTTTGCAACTTAAAAACTCTCAAAAAGAGTCCCCAGGCTTAGACAGTTTGACCAGAGCATTCTACAAAACGACTAAAGATGAATTAATACACAATATTTTCTAGAAAATAGGAGGGAACACTTCCTAACTCATTTTATGAAGCCAGTATTACCCCGATACCAAAACCTGACAAAGTGCAAAAAGGAAAACTGTAGACCAATATCTGTCATCGATGTTGATGCAGAAATTCTAACCAAAATATTAGCAAATATATAAAAAGTTATATATCATGACCAATTGGAATTTATTCCAGGAATGCTAGTCTGATTCAGTATTTGAAAATCAGTCAGTGTAATCCAGCATAATTACTGGGTAAAGAAGAAACATCACATGATCCTGTCAGTTGATGGAGAAAAACATTTGACAAAACTCCACACTAATTCATGAAAAAACTCTTTGAAAACTAGAATTAGATGAGAATCTCCACTTATTAAAGAACATCTACAAAAAATCTACATCTAGCATCATACTTAATGGTGAAAGACTGAATGCTTTTATCCCTAAGATCAAGAAAGACGTAGATGTTCGCTCTCATCCCTGCTATTCAATAAGAGCCAGAAGTTCTAACTAGCTCAATAAGGCAAGAAAAGGAAACATTCAGAAGCCTGTAGATCAGAAAGAAAGACCTAAGTGTCTGTGTTTATATGCAGAAAATCCCAAGTAATCTCCGAAAAAAAAAAAATCCCCTAGAACTAGTAAGAGAGAATTCAGCAAGGTTGCAGGATGCATGGTCAACATACAAAAGTCAGTTTTATTTCTGTGTACTATCAATGAACATGTGGAAACCAACTTTTAAATTAAATAACTTTTATATTCACTCAAAAACAAATACTTAAGTACATGTACAGGACTTGTATGCTGAAAACTATAGAAACTGATGAAAGAAATCAAGGTCTAAATAAACGAAGAGACATACCATATTCATGGGTTGGAAGATTCGTGAAGATGTCCGTTCTTCCCAGTCAGATTCCTACAATTCCTATCAAAATCCCAGCAAGATTTTAAAAACCTATATACAAGATTATTCTAAAATTATATATAAAGGCAAAAGTAGGATAGCCGAAACAATTATGAAAAATAAGAATAAAAATTGGAGGAATCATTTGACTCAGTTTCAAGACCTTATATAGCTACATAATTCGGACAGTGTTTTTGGCAGAGAGATAGACAAAACTCAACAGTAAAAAACAAAAATAAACAAAAGACATCAAGTGACACCAAAGAGGATCTATGGATAGCAATGAAAAGATCAACATCATTAGCTAGGATAATTACGATCATGATGAGAGACCACTTCACAAGTATTAGGAAAGCTAAAATAAAATAGCAACAATACCAGGTGCTGGTGAGGATGTGGAGAAACTGGATCTCTCACACATTGCTGGTGGGAATGTAAAATGGTACAGCCACTTTGGAAAACAGTTTGAGAGTTTGTTAAAAAACTAAACATACGCTTACCACTGTATGTATTAGTGAACGTACTCCAGAGAAACAGAGCCGGTAGAATCTGTAGATAGATATGTGGATGGATGGATGGATGGATGGATGGAAAGATGGATAGATGGATAGATGGATGGATGGATAGATAGGTAGATGGATGGATAGATAGATACATAGATGAATGGATAGAGGGATGGATGGATGGTTAGAGAGGTAGAGAGAGAGATGGATGGATGGATGGATGGATGGATGGAGAGATAGATAGATGGATGGATGGATAGCGAGAGAGAGATAGATGGATAGGTAGGTAATTTATTTTAGGGAAATGGCTCATGCAGTTATGGAGACTGGCAAGTCTGCAGGGTGGACCAGCAGGCTGGAGACCCAGAGCAGAACCACTGTTCAGCTCATGTCCAAAGGCCATCTGCTGGCAGAATTCCTTCTTCACTGGGTGAGGCTAGTCTTTGTTCTTTGGACAAAGCCCACCCACATTTTGGAGCACCGTCTGCTCTTACTGAAAGTCCACTGATTTAAATGATGATCTCATCCAAAAACACCCTCACAGAAGTGTCCAGAATAATGTTTGACCAAATATCTGCACTGTGGCTCAGCCAGGTTGACAGAGAATTAACCGTCACGTCTTGTAACCCAGCTGTTGCTCTCCTAGGCATCTATCACATAGAAACGAAAACTTATTTCCATGCAAAATCTCTTGTGTGATTATTTATGGCGGCTTTATTTATAGTAGCCTCAAACTGGAAAAACTAAAATGCCCTCTATAGGTGACCGGTTAAACAAACTATGGTCCATCCAGCCATGGAATCCTGCTCAGTAGTAGAAGGGAAGGGACTGCTGATGCAGGCAGTGACTCGGGTAATCTGGAGGGCATTGTGTTGAGTGAAAAAAATCAATCTCAGAAGGCCACATACTGTGTGATTTCACTTACATAGTATTCTCAAAATGAGAACATTATAGAAAAGGAGACCAGATTCGTGGTTGCCAGGGCTGAGGAATGGTTGGGGGCGGCAGCAGTGTGACTGTAAAGGGGTAGCAGAAAGGGGTAGCATGGGAGGTCTTCGTGGTGGGGGGCAGTTCTGCATTTCTGTTGAGTGGTGGTTGCACAAATCCACACATGTTGATAACAGGACTTGCAAGCCACACACACACCGCACCCTAGTGTCAGGGCCCTAGTTTGGGGATTGCACTGATGTGTCAAGTGTCACCAGTGGGAAAAACTGGGTGAAGGGGACATGGGACCTCTTTGCACTATCTTTGCAACTTACTCTTAATTCATTATTGCTTCAAAATAAAGTTTTGAAGTTTAAAAAACCATTTTGGCATATCTTTTTTTTAAACTTTGTTTTAAACAAAATATTTTCCAAGAAGAGTTTGTGTACTGTGATTTATGAAAATAGTATATAAGCTAGATAGCCTAAGAGGTAAACTGAGTATTTTATTATGTGGATTGAAAGTGCTCATGGAATATAGTTTGCCTTCTTTTAAACGATGCTTCAAAATGATATCTATAAAGTTAAATTACTAAAGTTAAAGATTCTTATGTTAGGAGATGTTTTAATTTGTGAAAATGTTCGCCTGATTGGCTTTGAATTACTTAATCATTACATGACTTAGAATACATCTGTTAAATAGAATCTTAATTGTGCTCTTTTCAGTTGATTATATTTAAATCGTTAAGAATGTTAAATTTGCGGTTACTGTTTGAACAATTTTACTAGCCTGCTCCCTCATGAACAATACTATGACTTTTATTTTTACCAGTATTCTTCAACATCCAAATATTCTTCAGTGTGTTGGACAGTGTGTAGAAGCAATCCCCTATCTTCTGGTGTTTGAGTTCTGTGACTTGGTAAGTTTTCAGTAGAAATTCAAAGTCAAGTATTCAGAAGTTTTTACCAAAGTGTTTTTGACAGATAGAAATGCTGGATGAGGGACTGCTTTCACTTCTGTCCCAGGTAGTTAATTCCAAAGAAAAATTATTAATAAACTTGATATATTAGCTTTCCATGGGTTATATTATAGTAACCCCCCCAAATCTCAGTGGCTGATAAGAGCAAAGTGATTCTCATTGGCTCTGGGTCAGCTTCAGCTCTGTTCCAGGCTATGTTCACCTCTACCCCAGGGTCAGTGTTTTATTCTAGCTGTAGATGCTGGGGAGAAAAACGTGTATTCTGGTGATCTGTACAGTATGTCTGTATGGATCTTTTGGGTCAGGTTTATGAGGCTGTTCAAATCTCCTGTATCCTTCTGATTTGTGGGAAGGGGGCAGGGACAGAGGGAGCCTGGGTCAGTTTTCTATCAGTTATTGAGAGGCATGTTAAAATTTCCTGCTCTGATTATGGATTTTCCTTATTTTTCCTTATAGTTCTAGTTGTTTTGCTTTGTACATTTTGATACCCCGCTGTGTCAGGGATCCAAATTTAGAGTTGATATAACTTCCCTTAATTTGAAACTTTTATCATTATGAATGCAATCTCTTTAAGATTAAAAGCATTACTGAGGATTAAGTCTATTTTTATTGATGTTAATGTAGTTAGGCCAGCTTTCTTTTGGTTAGAATTTGCCTGGTTTATCTCTGTCAGTCCTCTTCTCTGGTTGACATCTCTTGTAAGTAGCTTACGGTTAGAATTTTATTAACCTGTCAGTCTCGGTCACTTAACATGGAACAGGTCATCCATTTATGTTTATTGTACCTATGAGATATTTGGAATGTTATGTGCCTGTTGTGTATTATTTTTCTTACCTGTTTCAACTTTTCTTTTTTGCTTTTTTTCTAGCCTTCTTTTAGATTCTTGAATTTTTTTGTTTGTTTCAGTTTTCCCCATCTACTATTTTAGATACTGTTTCTTAATTTTGTGTATGGTTACACTAGAAGTTACAACATGCATATTTAGTGTAACAAGGTCTAAAATTAATCAATATTTTAACCCTTCTCCAGAGATGCTGGGACCTCATCAAACTCTCTCTCCATGTAAAGAAACCAGAGTTAATCCTACTTTTCTGTGCCCTCCCCACGTTTCCCCCGTCGTGGAGGGTGCTTCCTGATTGAACACTTGGTGTAGAAAGGCAGCGTGCTGTTCTCAAGGGACCCAGAGAGAAAACTGGCCATTGTCCTCTAGGCCTCCTACTTAGAGGGAGCAGACACGTGATAATTGCCATTTAGCCTGATTATTTAATAGAGTCACGAGAACGAAGAGGAAGGAGTTCGCAAGGATGTTTCTCATAGTTTTATTGCGTAGCTGGTTTTGATTATCTCAGAATTATCAGAGCTGTGGTATGTATGACCTTACTTATCATGATATGAAAATAACTCCTCTTAGTCTAGCTCTTGGTGACCAGTATGATAGGTGACACAGCAGGTGAGGAAAGAAGACCAAAGATGCATTTTTATGTGATAAGACAAGTCTGCTTGTCAGAGTTCTGCTTTTCTGAGACATTTAATGGTATCTTTTTTGGGTCCCTGAGCTCCTGATATTGATTATAAATAACAGTGGGAACGTTCTTTATGAGTGACTGTAACAGAAATAAGAGCAGAACCACCATCTTCTTGAAGTAGCACGTTTCCAGGCTAATCGAGGTGGTTTATAAAACTAGCTCATGTACTTTGGCATTTTCTTATTCTTTACCCTGTTTGTCCATTCCTGAAAGTTTTACTAGACAATGTTGTTGTTTTTCCTGGAATAGTAAAAGCTTAATGTTTTCTTCTAAGTGGGTTCAGGTAATGGGTTTAGTTTTAGTGCTGTTCTAATTTGTTTTTGCTTTTGTTTTTTTTTTTAAATTTTATTTATTTATTTTTGGCTACATTGGGTCTTCGATGCTGCGCGCGGGCTTTCTCCAGTTGTGGCGAGCGGGGGATACTCTTCGTTGCGGCGCGTGGGCTTCTCATTGCAGTGGCTGCTCTTTGTTGTAGAGCACAGGCTTAGTTGCTCCTCCGCATGTGGGATCTTCCCGGACCAGGGCAGGAACCTGAGTCCCGTACATTGGCAGGCGGATTCTCAACCACTGTGCCACCAGGGAAGTCCCCAACATTCTTTTCATAGAATTTTTCCCTTATACTTTTCTATCTCAGATTTAAATGCGTATTCTCCAAGTACTGACACTAGACTAAGTATTCAGAATATACATATTTACTTACCTACATTTCTGTTGGCTTTCATCTTTTGAGATGAAGATTATGGATACAGCCCTCCAGAATTAGGAAATGTGACTTCTTGAAACACATTTTATGTGACTCTGCTAAGTCATGTTCACTCTCCTCAGTCACTCCTGAAGGCTGAACATCTGGAAAGAGCCCATCCCCACCAAAAGCTTTCACTGGCAGTGAGAGCTAATAGCCGTTTTTATTTAAGTGCACTGCCCAAGGGTACATTGATCAATAGTAAAATTGAAAAACAATAATTTTCCTCCCCGAAATTAAACTAGAATTTCCACATGATCTGGCAGTTTCACTTCTAGGTACATATATCCAAACAGTTGGGAGCAGGGTCTCATTTTCATGCCCGTGTTCACAGCAGCATTATTCACAGTAGCCACGAGGCAGAAGCAGCCCAGGTGTCCATCAGTGGTTGAACAAATAAAATTGGGTCTATCCATACACTGGAGTATTATTCAGCCTTAAAAAGGAAGGAAATTCTGCCACATGCTGCAATATGGAAGAACCTTGGGGTCATTATGCTCAGTGAAGGAAGCTAAGTCACGAAAACACAAATACTGTAGGGTTCCACTTACATGAGGTCCCTGGAGTGGTCAGACTCACGGAGACAGAAGGTAGAAGGGTGGGTGCCGGGGGCTGCCGGGAGGAGGGGATGGGGGAATTAGTGTTTAATGGGGACAGACGTTCAGTTTGGGAAGATGAAGAGAGTTCTGTGGATAGACGGTGGTGATGGCTGCACAGCAGTGTGAATTACTTAATGCCACTGAACTGTACACTTAGAAACACTTCAGGGTGGTGATTTTATGTTGCGTGGTTCTTACCACACAAAAGACATTGGTAATTACCTACTATTATGGAAGGGGCTGTACCGCTGTTAACTATACTTGGAGGAGGCTGGTATGCCCTTGGGAAATCTGTCAGTCAGCACTTGGAATGTCCAGCCTCATATCAAGGTAAAGGCCGTTAACCCAGGGAGCCCCCAACCTTGCCAGGCAGTGATGTCACATTTATCTCCGAGGGCAGTTTTGTTCTCATCATCTCTGGACCCTAGTAAGTTGCAGAGGGACCAGCTCCTGAGCAGCAAGGGCTGGGCCTCGACCAGGGACACTGGCCCTGCAGTTAGGTCCTCAGGGCTCAGTGTGTGCAGAGACCAGGTAGCAGAAACGGTCAGCTCGTGTCAGGCCCGTGAGCCATAGAGGTGCCTTCCTGCCTGGACTGCAGGGACGTTCCCAGCACACCCCAAAGCCTGGCTTCACCTGAGCCCTGCTCCCAGCCTGGATGCCCCAGAACCCTCCCAGAAAGAGGCCAGACTGAGCAGAGGGGCGTCATTCAGGGCAAAAGCACCTTCTGGCCAGGGTCCAGAGGCCAGAGGCCCGTAGCCCAGGATTGGTAATCAGCAGCTGCAGGCACAGTGAAAGGAGCCACTATCTTCACATGTTCTTAGTAGGTCAGGAGCTATTGAGTGAATGTTGGCCTTTTCCGTCGTCACCAGGCAGTGACCATGCTCAGCGATAACATCTTTTAAGGAGAAAGGAGAGAATATTTTCACACTTACTTAAGTCATTCCTTGTGAGATGGAATTACCAGTCTCTGAAAAGCACTTTATCTTAGAATTTTTATGAAAGAAAATGAAAACTCTTCTGAGTTTGGTAGCTGGACCAGAGTCACCGATGTGTACTGCTGATGGTGCAGTGTTCGTGAGGGGAGAGATCACTGCAGGGTGTTGTGTGTAACTTGTGGCCATAGGAGGTACACTGTGCTCTCACATGTCTATGCGGGCAAGATTGTTTGGGGGTAAGGGTCACTCAACAGAAATGTATGAGCACCTGTTGAGTACAAAGAGCTGTGCCCAGTGCTCTCAGGAGCACGGGTGAGTCACCCTGACCCTGCCTTTTCTGCCTGTAGAGCCAAGCGGGCCTGCCTTCAGATGCTGGTCCTGCCACTTACTTGTGTATCACCTTGGAGAGTTACCCGACCTCTTTAAGCCTCAGTGTAGACATCTGTAAAATGGGAGTGATACTGCCCACCCTGTAGGCATAGTAGGTGCTCAGGAAGTAGTAGTTATTTTTATTCATTTTTAGTTTCTTAATTGATCATAATTTAAAGGTTTGAGTAGTTCTGTGTAGCAATTCTAACTAGGCTCACTGGCTCCTTTGGAAAGCTTCACAAAAGAAGTGGTGTTTGGTCTGAGTGTGGACAGGTGGGTGGATGGACTTTCCTCCGCAGGAAAGAGTCATAGGAACAGCGTGAGCCAGGCAGGGTAGCTCAACTGTGCATGTGGACCGGGGTGGGGGGTGGGGCGATAGACGGTCCCACAGTGGGTGGCGTGGGGACCGGGTGAGAGAGCACTGCGTTAGGAGAGGCTGGGTGGCATCCGCTGGGAAAGATCAGCTGGAGAGGTGACAAGCCGAGACCAACTACTTGGAGGCCAGACTGCAGGCCAGGTAAAGACAAGGAAGTAGATCACCTCCACTCCGTCTTATCTCCCATGACAGTCAGCAGTTTCTTCCTCTGTCACTGGACTCCGAAGCAAGAGATGATAGTCTTTTCTTTGCAAGGGAGCGATCTTGGTGTCGTATGCAGATTTCCACAGTCCTCTGCGGGCCGGGCTTGCTCCAGCCGCTCAGGAGAGACAGGGAGGCAGGGTCCCGGGCTCCCAAGGCTGTGGGAAGCTTGTCCGCTGCCCACACAGGGGTGGCGGTGTGAGGAGGGAGGGCTCTGACCTGTGCCAGGCCTTGTGCTGGGCCTGAGGTGTTTGCTTCTCCTTCACTGAGTCTTCTTGCCTCAGTCTTCTTCATTTTACAGATTAGAAAACCGGGCTGCAAGAGATGAAGGGCCTCTCGGGGCCACACCCATGCCCAACCTCAGGACCAGGCTTTCTGTCTTCTCTTCTTTGGTTAGTTGACTTGCCTGATGTCACATGATTGCTTGTGGCAAAGTGGGGATTTTAACTGATGGCTTAATTTTATTCTATGTACTTCTATATCAGGTAGTTTAATGGCTGTACCTTTGTCTTCCACCAGTGGGAAGCCTCCATTTTCGAACTGGCCTTTTGTACAGAAAACGCCTAGTCCATGTCTGTGTCTTATGTGTAAATGAGTTCGTTACATAAGCCCATGCACTGGGGCCCTCCCAGGCATACAGAGATGGGTGATGTGTCCCTGCCACTCGGGAGCGGGAGTAGAAAAGAAAGGACATGGGCTTACTGTGGAACAGAGGTGCACGTGGACGGTGTCTCTCACTTGGAGTCAGCGGGAGGGACACGTGCAGAGCAATGACACGGCATCATCAGGCTTGGAAGGGGGGTGGCTGGTGGGGGCGCCACATCCCCGGGCCCTGCCAGTGGCTCCCTTCCCCACACATGGCTGCTGCCCTGGGCCCTGAGGCCCTGGCTCTTTGTGAAAATAGATCCGGGCCTTGGTGATGGGTTGGATGTGGGCGTCTCGAGAGAGAGCAAACTCAAGAATGAGGACTTTGGTTTTGGCCTGATCCACTGGGAAAGCGGTGATGCCATTTCCTGAGATGGAGCAGATCGTCGGAGCTTTGCATTGGGCGTGTTAGGTTTGAGGTGCCTCTCAGGGCATCTAGGGAAGGGTGTCAAGTCCGCAGCTGGACAGATGAGTCTGGGGCTCAGGAGGTGGAGGGGTCTGAGTCAGAGAAATGTATGAGAGATGATTTTCAAAGCCACAGGGTGATAGAGTCACCCGGAATGAGTGTCACGGTGAGGAGGGATGAGGACCACAGACAGAGCCCTGGGCGTGCCGACGCCTACAGACCAGTAAGAGGGGGAAGGTCCAGCACAGGGGCCCCAGAAAGGAGTGGCCAGTGAGCTCGGAAGAAAGCCAGGAGACAGGTGGGGAAGGAAGGAATGGACCCCTCACTTGGTCCTGCCCAGCAGGAGCAGCTAGAGCCCAGCCTGTTGGGGGGCGAGGGGGTTCGAGAGAGATTGGGGGGCCAGGAGGCAGGCCAGCCAGCGCAGACCCGGCTTTTGAGGCGTCTGTCCGTGAAGAGGGGAGGGAAATGGGGTGGGAGCGGGAACAGGGTTTGGAGGCAGAGGGCGCTTGCAGGTTCTTTGTGGGATTCACCTGAGAGGTATTTGAGCAGAGAAGGGATGGGCTCAGGGAGAATAATCCGTGATAACAGAAGGTGCTGTGCAGGTGTGGATGTTGGGGGGCGGGGCAGGACTCGAGTGGTGGAGGGAAAAGTAGGCACAGTCAGAGGGCTTGAGGGAGTTAAGAAACCCTCGGGCTGGGGGCGTTCCCAGGGCTCCCGCCCTACCTCCCTGTTTCACTTTGTCGGTGGACACCGTGGGCACTGAGCACATGCGGCTGTTGCTGCCATTCTTTCCTCCTTTCACTCAGTTTTTTTTTTTTTTAAATCTTTAAAATTTTCGGCTGCGTTGGGTCTTCATTGCCGTGTGCGGGCTTTCTCTAGTTGCGGCGAGCGGGGGCTACTCTTTGTTGCAGAGCACGGGCTTCTCACTGCGGTGGCTTCTCTTGTTGCAGAGCACAGGCTCTAGGTGTGCGGCCTTCAGTAATTGCGGCACGCGGGCTCAGTAGTTGTGGCTCATGGGCTCTAGAGCACAGGTTCAGTAGTTGTGGAGCACAGGCTCAGTAGTTGTGGCACACGGGCTCAGTAGTTGTGGCGCACGGGCTTAGTTGCTCCGCGGCATGTGGGAGCTTCGCGGACCAGGGCTCAAACCCGTGTCCCCTGCACTGGCAGGCGGATTCTTAACCACTGCTCCACCAGGGAAGTCCTCAGATTTTTGTTTAAAAACATAAATTTTCCTCCCAAATCCTTCTATTAAATGTATAAACAACTAATTTTTCAGTTAGAAAGCTATTTACTTGTTGGGTTTTTACATTGTATTGGAGTTCATTCATTGTTCTCAGTGTCCTGTGAAAAGCTGGCCGAAGCCCTCATGGCAGCTGATGCTGGGATTTATGGGGGCCCTTGTGAGTAACCCTCTAAAGGTCTTCGAGTGACTTATTCCAAGAAGTCGGCCAAGGGGCCGCTCTGGTATCTGAGATCTTAGTATAAGCACTTTGCTGCCATCTAGTGTCATGCATTTTTCTTTTTGAGTATTTTGCAGAGGGGCGCAGTTTGGGGAGGATCTGAGAAATTTTTAAAACTTGGATAAAGGAAACTTTATTTTAGTTCAGAATACATTGCTGTTCTCAGTGTTTTTCTCTTCAAATAATGGACCAAAGTAATAATCCCTGTCTACTCACTAGGCATCATTAAAACATAAATAAAATAAGCCAGATATCTAAATACAGCTTTATCTGTTTTGGATAGAACGAGCCAATTTTTAGTACTTATATAATATAAATTTTTTTTCTGTAATTAAAGATTTTATGCTGATTTTTCTTTCAAATGGTGGTGCCGGGAGAGCTCTGAGGCTCTTTCTAGAACACAGAAAGAGTCCCTCCCAACCCATCACAGGCCTCATCCTTGGGAAACAGTCATGGGCTCCTCAGTAATCGCTCATGTTTACTCCCCAGGTTAGAGACGTCTTTTCTGGGGTCGCGCTCACTTTGCGCCCCCACCCAGTGTGGGTTGGGAGAGGCCTTTAGCGTTTGTCAAGCTGGAAACTTCCAGAGCGTTAGCAGTCTGAAGCAAAATCCCCTTCTGTTCATTATACTTTACCTTCTAGTGAAATCTGGGGAGTGGCCTGTTGTGGGGAGAAGATAACTTTAGAACAGTGAGTGGTAAGGAATATGCTTTAGGGAACCTTGAAAAATAACTACACCCACTCTGCCGTTCCTGCCTTCATGGCCAAAGTCACTTGGGAAGTACTTGCTGTTTGCCCGAAGCTTCTGTTTGTTTTGAGAAGTGGCCAGATGCAGCACAGCACAGTCCTACTTTTGTGTGAGGGTAGTTTTTTCCTTAGATGGGTATTGCAAGAAAGGGGTTAGACAAATGCATTTAAGTGGTCATTTCACTGGTAATGTAAGTAAACTTCAGCTCTTTGTTTTCATATTTCATTTCCATATGAACTACCTTATGAAAATCCCATCAGCCTGTAGCCTGGTGCTTTTTGCTGGAGTTTTTCTGGGTTAATTTAATTGTCGCCCAAAGCTGGGTTTATTCCCACCACTCCCATGCTGGACAGAGCCTAGCCTGGGTGAAGGTGGGGTTGGCACGGGGAGGGGCATGTATTTTTAAAGGGGAAGAAAAGGTGTCTGTTTCTCCGCTGGAGCAGCTTGTAATTGCTAGGGGAGCAAAAGGGGAAAGCACCACGTTCTCAAAGGAATAGGAGGATGGTGGCGTGGGCGAGCACACACCTTGGTCCTGAGGGGAGCAGCTGCTGCCCTGGCAGAGCAGTTCACTAAGTTTGGGAGACTCCTCCACAGCTGTGTGATTGGCTTGAATTTACTGGACACTCACTCTTATAGAATAATCGATTTGATCTACGTGCTAATTTGGTTCACTCACCAAATAGAGTTTTCTTGGCAAGTTGGTAAACTGTAGAAGTGCAGCCCCACTGTTTGTTAGCTCTGTGGCCTTGGGCAAAGTTCTTAACCTCCCGAAGCCTATTCCACATCTGGAAAGTGTTTTAAATTTTGAGAGTTATTTGAGGGCAGCAGGTGTGGAAACTCCCAGAACAGTGCTTGGCAAACGTTCGAAAGCCCCGGTGGTAACAGTTATTGATATCAACATTATCGTTCATATTAAGATGATGGAAACTGGGAATGAAAACAAATTTAGGTTCTTGGTGTGGACCTAGAAGTTACATTAGAATGTATTTATTATGCAGTGTGGACAAATGCTAGTAAAGGAATATTGTGTTTTAAAGTTTAATTCTGGGAGGCATTTGCTATCTTCAGTAGCAGTTATGAGAAATGTATCAGAATCTTTAATTGGTTGAGAAAAATTTCCTTCCTCTGGAGTCTTTTTTGACTCAGATGTAAAGAAAAGTGAAAGCTGTTGACTTGCTTTCTAAATTTTATTAACTGATTATATAAAGCTTAAACTTGGAATTAAAGCACATCAATAAATACTTAATCATGTGGTAAGCAGAACGTGGAAGATTGCCTCAAAAGTGTATTTCCCAAAAGAGATACACTGTCCCCCAAGACATACAGCCCTAAAATTAAAGTCATGAAACAAAAACAGGATAAGATAGGGGAGTCTTGTGCGAATACATGGGGTACTCGGCATTGAAACATGTGTGCTGGGTGTCTAAATGTGAATTTGCCCATTTTCCTGCCCGTGCTGCTGTCCTTTGAACAGGCTTATTTAAATTAACATCACGAATTTTTCTGGAGTGGCTAGAATGCACTTTCTCGCAGTGGTCTCTGGGCAACACAGGGCCCTGGGGAAGCCGGTGGAGAACTGAAGCAGTTACCGGCGCTGAGAGTACTTTTTCTTCCTCTTCCCCCCGTTTTTCTTTCCTCATCTCCCTCTCTGTTGCTCATGAGTGCTTTGGTGGTGGCCTTTGTGGTGTGATGTTCTCCTGGGATCCCTGAAGGTGGTGTGACTGGCACTTCTTTTACTCTCCATCTCATCTCTTAGTTACCTGGAAATTTCTGTACTTCTGCACTTAAATTGCGCATTATTGCCAATTTATCTTTTTTAACTGTTGTTATCTCTGTGTTTATATAACAAAGGTAAACTAATGTTTAATTTAGAATGATCCTAAAAGGTGAATAGTGTTTTCTCTACCTTTGAAGTAAGTATTTGGTTGGAATTGCTTTTTTGTAATTTCAAACTTGTTCGGGGTGAGCTTATTCTTTATTAAGCTCAAAACGAAATAATTTCCAATAAGTAATCTCAGCCATCTTGGTCAGCTGAGGCGTGTGTGGAGATGCCCGTTTGTTCCCCCGGTCCTCTTTGGAAACTGACCTGGGCTGGTTTCTGCAGGGCGATCTGAAGGCTTACCTGCGCGGCGGCGAGCCCGAGCCGGCGCGGGGGGACGCGCAGACCATGCTGCTGCAGAGGCTGGCGTGCGAGATCGCGGCGGGGCTGGCGGCCATGCACAAGCGGCACTTCCTGCACAGGTGGGTCCCTCTGCTCGCGTGCACCTCCCGCACTGCTGACCCCAAAAGTGTGGGAAGAGGCCCTGCAGGATGCTCAAGGAGGACCGGCTGTAACGTGAACTCTCGATGTATAAACAAGGTGTCCACTCCTGCCCAGTTTCAGAATAAGGGTTGAGCGGGGCTCCATTTAAACCAATTCCCGGGGAACAGAGTGCCTTAATACAGCCTAAGGCCTAGAAATTATTCCCAGAATTTCAAAGAATGCGAAAGAGTGCAGAGGGAACAGTTCCGGTCTTGCATCCTCCTCCTGTCAGCTTCAGGCTCCGGCTCTACCCGCTGGCTTTCACGGCGTGGCCCACCTCCCGTTCCGGAGATGGGAAGAAGGGATCTGAAGGGCTGACATCATCTTCTCATAGAAGGTCACAGCACTGGTCTCCGACCAACGCCACCCAGGCCAGGCTGGGGGTGATCGCGGGTTGTGTGTGAGCAGCACAGTGGTCGGGATAACACGTTTCTGTCCAAGCCTTTCTGTTCCTACTTGAATAGCTGCAGCTCTCTGGAGCGCATCGTATCTTGTTCAGATCGTCAGTGTAATTTCCGTAATTAAAACAACAAAGGGCTTTGAGTGCTGTCTGAGATGATGATTCTGTGAATAGTCTTTTGAGCTCTGATTTATGTTTAAAATTATTTCTCAGGTCTTTGGACAAAACTGGGCAGTGTCTCTTTAGTTGACTTTAAGTCATTTAACTCTTAACAATCCAAAGACCTGAAAAGGAGCACCTGTGTGTACCCACATGGAGGATGTCTATGAAGTATTATATATTTTTTAAAGCAGGTTGCACAGGAATATATTTATGACAACGTTAAAAAAAAAAGCTTCTATTTGTAGAGGTGTGTGTGTGTGTGTTTGTGTGTGTGTGTGTGTGTGTGTGTGTGTGAGAACAGACATGGAAAAATACCTATCAAATTCTCAACATTACTTCAGGGTGGGAAGAAGGAAAATTAACATTTTTCTTACACATCTATCTTGTCTGACTTGCATAGTGAGCAAATCATTCTGATAAAGTGCTTTTTAAGAGACCCAGAAGATCATGAGTTTCTTCAGGCCCAAGGCAGAAACCCTTACACAAAAGTTCAAAATGTAAAGATCTATTTGTTTTATAATGGAGAAGTCTTATATTTTGTTTTTTAACTTCATGACAGGTTAATTCCCAGCATATTTGTATTGTTAATCTTTTGTGAAACACAGATGATTATTACCTAATACTTGGTGTAGGAATTTTTAGATTTTGGAGAATGGAGCATTTAAAAAGAATATCATATCAGAATCAGCAACATAAAGTTATCAAAGACAGCTAGAAATTGTGTTTAAAGCCCAGGTCGGTTTCTACTCTTGTATTTTAAAAATTGGCAAAGATGTCAGAGTAACTGTTATCTTCCTGTGAGTTTCTTTAGGTTAAAGTTTTACTTAATTTAGAATCTTGTGAACTTTAGAACAAATAAAGTTGATAAATTTACTCACGTGGTTTGGATTTAATTCAGGTGCATAAACTCAAGGTAAAGAAAATTCTTGGAACCATTGACAACTGTTTCATTTTATTTTAAAAAGTAGCCATATTTTATGTAAAATTTCCATCTGGGGCAAAATTTTTTGCTTTATTTTTTTGTTGGTAGCACAGCGTAATAGCATCTTTTAAAAATTGAAGTATAATTGATTTACAGCATTGCGTTAGCTTCACATGTACAGCATAGTGACTCAGTTATATATATATATATTTCTTTCAGATTATTTGTCATTATATCAATAGGTTATTATAAGATATTGAATACATAGTGGCATATTTTTAAGTTGGACTTTAGAGTATTTGTTTGCTAACTCAAAGTCGGACTTTCTGTGTTGGTTGAAAATAGAATATCCTACACGTCCAACTGGAAGCTGATCTAGTAAAGCACCCCCAATTAAATTTTATTTTTGCTTATCGTCTAAGAGGAGACGTATGCCTGGGTCTCGGGTAGCCTGTGTTTCTGCAGTCAAACACGTGACATTCGTGAAGGCCGCATAAACAGCAGGAGCTGCCAGTGTGTTACGCTCCACACCATCCTGCCCTGCTGGCCAAGAGCCTGGGACTTCCTGTCCCCAGCCTGTCAGTCTTCCTGAAGGAGCAGCTCCCATGAGAAACCACCAGCTCACTGCAATGAGCTAAGTGCACAGGGCACCCAGCCCGCGGCGTGGGCCTTGTGGTGGCTCACATAGCTGGAGACCTGTGTGACGGTGGCCTTGAGGAGTACCCAGGTGGCAGCTGTGCATGAAAGGACCTCTGTAGGATTTGCCCAGTTTTAAAGTTAAAGTTACTCTCTGCTGAGAAACACCGAGGTGACTAAGTCATCCAGCCCTAAGAGTGTGGGTGTCCAGTGTTACAGGAGCCCAGTGTTCATATAACCCAGCTTACACAGAAGGTACGTGTGAGAGGGTTAGGAAGGACTGCTGTAGACCTGTGGGCTGGCTGTGTTGTGTGTCGGGGAAGAGAAGCATGATGGGGGCTGACTTGATAAGCAGGGGTCCAAACCCTGAGCAGAGTTGCGTCTTTGTGCCATGTCAGAGTCCTCTTGCCTTAATCCTCTACCTGTATCTCTGTGAGCTGCACCCCACCTTCAGGTGGTCAGTGGCAGAGTCTCTTCACAACCCACGTAGGGATTTTTCTTTTTAAACCTTCGTGGCTGCCAACGGCAGGGTGGTGCTGTTAAGTGGCCTCTCCTCAGCTTTACCAGTGTGAGCCACGTTCCTTAATCCTCCTGAGCCTGTTTCTTCTATGAAATGGGGATAATCTTGCCCTGAAGTGTTCTGGTCAAGATTACAGGAGGTAACGTGGGCCAAGCCCTAGAAGAGTATTCTGTAACTTTCGGTTGGTTGTTGCTCTTTTGATCAGGAATTCAGGGTCTCTGGGAGACCCTAAGTGGTAACGTAAGTAGAGGAGAGGATGGTTTGGGAAGTGTCTCCAGCCACACTGGGGCGTTTCCATGAGAGCAGTCCTGGAGATGGGTACACTCTCATTCCAGTGGAAGCAGAGAACAAGTGGTGATGCTTCCTTGTGACTCGGGATGGGAAGCTGTTTAGAACCCCTTTCCTCTGTGAACGCACGCTTCCTGTGTCTGGCGGCTCTGCTCACGCGGCTGGGTCCCACTGACAGCTGAGGCCACCTCGAGCGTGCTGCCAGCCAAGGGGGACGGGGCCAGAGCTTTAGAGCCTTTCAGGGCTGGATCGCTTGGCAGCTTTGCCACTAGACCTGTTTTTCAACTTGAAGGAAGAATATACTGGGTATGTTTGTATTTCCTGACCCAAACCAGCCATTGACGTCAAGAGTTACCTCTGCCATTAAATAGTTACACCTTTGCGTTTTCCTATTCTTTAGCTTGGCGTGTTATTGGCCTTCAGAGAGTGTTTATTTTTACTAATTTTGAATTGAATTATATCATCATTTAGAATCTGGATAACACTTCAGTGTTTTGAAAACATTTCATATTTTAAAAAATTTTATTCTTATAAAAACCGTATGAGTTAACCCTTACAGGTTAGGCCCCCCCTTTTTCTGACAAGGAAAAACGAGGCTCTGATGTGTGAATTGACTTAGCCCGAAGTCACACAGTTCTTAGCGGTGGAGCCAAGACTCGTTCCCAGGTCTCTGACTTTGTCCAGTGCTTTTGCCACTGTACTCTGGTGACGGGATGTTTGGGGTAGAGGGAGGGAGCAGGTTTAGAAGAAATTCTCTCAGTCACACCATTGTTTTCCTCCTCATTACCCCTGGTTTTCAGGTAATGAGAAGCACTTCCTCCTTCTCTGAGAGCAACAGTTGAATTGTGTAAGAGTTTCACAATGTCGTTTATAACGAGAGCCGCAGGTCTTTTGCAGGTATAACTTTTCATCTTTTATCTAAGCTTCTCCTTTCCTGTATCTGAAGACCTGCAGGAAACATGTGTGAGGAGAGAGGCGAGGAGGGAGGCAGCTGGGTGGTCCTGGAGTGGCTCTAGTGGCCTGAGTGGAAGGTGCCAGGGGCTCTGCAGGTGCCCTGCTGGCCTCGCCCTGCTGCCCTGCCACAGATGACACTCATATGCCCCGGCCGGAATGCTGGCACTCAGCTTTTAATTCTGGTCCTAGGACACAGGTGTTGGGGAGGTTGAGAATGATCTGTTGGGGCTTCCCTGGTGGCGCAGTGGTTAAGATCCGCCTGCCAATGCAGGGGACACGGGTTCGAGCCCTGGTCCGGGAGGATCCCACATGCCGCGGAGCCACTAAGCCCGTGTGCCACAACTACTGAGCCTGCGCTCTAGAGCCCGCGAGCCACCCTGCTGAGCCAGTTTGCCATAACTACTGAAGCCCACGCACCTAGAGCCCGTGCCCTGCAACAAGAGAAGCCCCCGCAGTGAGAGGCCCGCGCACGGCAACGAAGAGCAGCCCCGCTCGCCGCAGCTAGAGAAAGCCCGCGCGCAGCGACGCAGCCCCAACGCAGCCAAAGATAAATAAATACATAAATCAATGGAAGGATCTGTTTGCAGGGGCTCCAGAAATTCTGGTTGGAGGTGCTCAGGGCCTCTGCGGCAGGACCCGCAGGGCCGCACAGGTGCAGCTCTTGGTCCAGAGGGTCAGGCTGCCTTAGAGCCTTGTATTCTCCTGCCCACATGTGGCCCCCCTCCATTTCTCCCTTCACTCCAAAAGACAGGGACCACATCTCTCCTTGAGACGGCAAGTTTCTACAGGCACACCTCGTTTTATCACGCTTCGCAGGTGCTGCGGTGTTTTATAAATCAAGGGCCTGTGGCAGCCCTTTGCTGAGCAGGTCTGTCGGCGCATTTTTCCAACAGCGTTTGCTCACTTCCTGTCTCTGTGTCACATTGTGGTAATTCTCGCAATATTTCAGACCTTTTCATTGTTATTATGTTTGTGATGATGATCTGTGATCAGTGATCTTTGATGTTACTTATTATAATTATTTCGGCATTTTTTAAGCAATAAAGTATTTTTTAATTAAGGTTTATACATTGTTTTTTCTTTCTTGGACATAATGCTCTTGCACACTCAGTAGACTACAGTGTAGTGTAAACATCACTTTTCTATGCACTAGGAAAGCAAACAATTCATGTGACTCGTTTTATTGCGAGATATGCTTTATTGCGGTGGTCTGGGACCAAACCCGCAGTATCTCCCACGTGTGCCTGTATACTGTCTATAACAGTAGGGGTGTCCCGAGGTTTTCCCCAGATGCCTCCACAGGCCTGATGTCTTCTGGATGGTGCGCCGTGAAAACACGGCTTGTAAACATAGTGTAAAGAAGAATTGAGCACATCTAACTGGAAATTGAGATCAGCACGTTTATTGAGGAGCAGCTGCACGCACGGCACCGTGCTCTGACTGGTAATAACGGATTGTTGGTGGTGGTTATTGATGGTGAAGGACGGAAATACTGACCCTGGCAGAGTCACTTCAGTTCTCTGTGCCTCAGTTTCCTTTTCTATAAACGGGGAACATAACAGTGCCCACCTCAAAGGCTTGTCGTGAAGATTAAGTGAGTTAATACGTGTCAGGTGCTTAGAGAAACACCTTGTGCAAAGTGCTTGGCTCACATTAGCCATTATTGTACGATTGGATCAGTGTCATTGTACACACCAGGCTGTCACTGAAGTACATCAGCCTTAGCTGTTGCTGTCCTCATTCTCATTATTATTACATTTCAGACATGTGAGCTTTGGAAATGAAAATCATCTAAAATAAGAATTTGATAGTTTTTGGTCTTCTACAGTCATATAAAGACAAACGTTTTAAATTTTGGACTATAGCAATCCAGCTTCTGATTACTTTTATTTGTGATTTAAAACTATAGATTAGGTATCCAATTCTATTTTAATTTAGTGGCTTTTTAATTCATGTGCCAATTGATAATTAAAAAGATTCTAAGGGGTAAAGGTGAAATCCAAAAAATGTAATCTGCTATTTTTATGGGAAGTTCCTTTAGAAAAAATAGTTTTTATTTTGCAAATTAGGTGTTTTTGAAAATGAACTTGTTCTTAAATAAACTATGTAAGTAAGTTGTTTTAAGTGAGTCTCGAAAATACGCTCTTTGCCTCCCTCTTGGGGAGGTGGGTGGAGTTCGGAAGAAAGGAGAGTGACTTGGAAAGGGTCTCCTTATAACGCTTGCACAGCTTTGAAAAAGGAGCTAAAAACCAAACATTTTTAATAATGTAGATTATTTTCGGGTGCTTGAAGTTGTAACTTTATTCTTCTTTACTTACATTAAAGAGACTACTACTAGACTACTACTCAGGTAATGCAAGTTATTTTAAAAACTTCAGACAATTTAGCCAATTTAGAATTCTTTCTTGGTAACTCTAAAAAATACTAGGAAATGAGCCATAAATCTGGTATTAATGCAGAACAAGGTATGGATATGGTCAGTATTTAACCTTAGCAGTCAGAGTGATGTACAAAAAAATCTGATCATCTCCATTCTTTAAGTAATTAGGAATATGGTATTAATCTTTATCTGTGAAAAAGGATTTTAAAACACGAATTATTAAGCAGGGAGCTCAGTACACTAACTGATTACTCAAGAAAGCCTTTAGCCGTAGCAATTTCATGTCACATCATCCTGGGTGTTGATTCTCCTTGTTCTCGTGTTCACTTCACTCTTTCTGTTTTCAGTGATTTAGCCCTGCGGAACTGTTTTCTTACCTCGGACTTAAATGTGAAAGTGGGAGATTATGGAATAGGATTCAGCAGGTACAAGGTAAGCCAAAGGTTTAAGGGTCCTCTCCTTGACCTAATTTAATTTCATGCTCATGAAGTGGTCATATCACGAAATGCCATGCCTTTTTGGAAAGTGGGGTAAATTATTGCTACCTGTATAATAAAATACACGTCATATAAATATTTCTCTGTTACATGTTCAGTAAAATTTCAGCTCAAATTCGGTAAGCTTGGGATTTGGATTTTTAAACTCTGTTATAATTATATCCCCAAAGAAAATAAATGAAGTATTTGAGATTTTTATTCGTGTGTGTTTGTGTAGCCCAGCTGAGTGAGGTGCCATAATGTGGGGCAAAAAAAACATCACGCAAATGTAAGGCAGTTCTTTGTCCACATGGTAGCTCTAGCGTCTTGAGCGCCTGCTGTATACCACCCAGGCACTATGAAGTACTTGCCTGCATGAGCTCATTTAATCCTCACTGTAAAGGGAGGTAGGTGTGTCTTCCTGATCTTAACGGATCAGGAAGACGGCTCAGTATGTTTGTTGCTTGCCCAGAGTCACAGAGCTGGTAAGTGGTTGAACGTGGACTCAGCCGGTCTGTCTGATCGGAAAGCCTGCGCTCTTACTCATTAACCGCCCCACTCCCCTGTTCAGGGATACGGCCCAGCATATTTTACAAGATGTTTTGCTCAGAGTCTGTGTTCTGTGCATCAGACACGGCGTACCTTCCTTTTCCAGGAAGGATGACTGAGCAAACGTTCATGGCTCAGAGACCAGCTCATGAGGCCCAGGAGGCTTCAGGGAAACCCTCACCCACCTTCTGCCCAGAAAGTCGGTCTCGTGCCGCCTTCTTTTTCTGACATGTTTTTTGGGGGTGGAGTTTGTGTTTTCTGAGAATGACCTGGAATTAAATCATTGAGCTCACTAAAAGTGTTATAAAATTCAAAATTCTGTATGCTTCCTAACAAAACAGGAGGATTATATTGAAACAGATGATAAAAAATTTTTCCCTCTGCGATGGACTGCTCCAGAATTAGTAACCAGCTTTCAAGACAGACTACTAACTGCAGATCAAACTAAGTATAGTAATATCTGGTATGTATTGATTTATCATTCTGTTAGGCTTTTGTTGTTAGCAAAGTCCTGACTTCTTTCTTCTCAAGTACTTTCTTAAGGGAAAGTAATTGAATAAGACGGAGGAACACTAGAGTGCCTGATGGTGTGAAAAAAAAAAACAATTTATTGACATCATAGCAATTATCACAGTTGCCATGATGCTGTTAACTTTTCTCTTACCCATTTGACAGTAATAATCTCCGTAAAAGCAGGAACCAAGGCTATTTTCTTTGCCTACCACAAGGCCTGGCTTATAATAGATGTTTAGTAAATATTTGTTGAAGTGAATGAAGAAACAGAAAGGTTTGGACCATTATGTAATACTGAGATGTATGTCAGTTTAATGGAAGTTGAAAAAATGTACCTGAGTCTTTAGCAATTTCTATTACAGCTTCCTTAATTTACGTCTACACTTTTTTGTGTTATTGTCCTGCTTTTTCTACTTTCTTTTTCTCTTCTTGCCTTCTTTTGATTTTTTTTAAACTGTTTTTTCCTCTTAGCTTGGGAGCTGTATACTCTATTCCTATACTTTTATTGGTTACCCTAGAAATTATAACGTGTATACTTCACTTAACTTAGTCTAACAGTAGTTCTCATCTTGGCCCTGTTTCTGAGCCATACAAGGACCCCAGGCTACTTTAACGTACTTTAACTTGGTTTAGTTTTACTCTACACACACACATGCAATTATATGTCATTATTGTTGGGTATGATTTTTTTCTTTTAACCCCACAAGACATTACTATTTTTTTTTAGCATCAGTGTTTGTTTAGGTTTATCCACGTAATCAAATCACTTTGCTGTTTTGTTTGTTTTTTTTTTTTTAAATCTCAGACCTTCCATCTGGGATCAGTCTCCTTTTGTCTGAAGTATGTCCTTCAGAATTTCCTTTAGTGAGGTTCGACTGGTAATAGATTCTCAGGTCTTTCTCCGTAGGTCTGAGTGTACCTTTACTTCGTCCTCGTTCTTGAAGTATATTTTTACTTGATGACAGTTATCTTCTCTCAGCATATTGAAGATCTCACTCCACTGGCTTCTGGCTTCCATTGTTGCTCTTGAGAAGTCAGCTGTAAATCTCCCTAAGCTCTTTGGAGGTGACGTGACGTTTTCCTCTCTGGCTGCTTTTAAGCTCTCCTCTTTGTCTTTTGGTTTTTGTAGCTTCACTATAATGTGTATCGGTGTGGATTTGTTTGTTTTTCTGCTTGGGATTTTTTTGGCTTTTCATATCTTAGGTTGGTGTTCACAGCCCTTATTTACCCTTCAAATACTGCCTTTGCCCCGTTTTTTCTCCTTTTGGAAGTCTGATTAGATATGTGTTAGACCTTCTTGCTCTGTCTTCTGTCTCTTATCCTCTCTTTTATATATTCCATCTCTTTGACTCTCTGTGCCACACTCTAGATAATTTTTCAGACCTGTGCTCTAGCCAGTAATTCTCTCTCTTTTTAAAATTCTCTCTTCAGCTGTGTCTATTCTTCTGTTAAATCTCTCTGTTGAATTCTGTAGTTCAGATATTGGCTTTTTGGTTTTAGGAGGTCTATTTGATTATGATCCACATCAGATAATTCCAGTATCTGAAGTCTTTGTGGATTTGATCTTGCTGGCTCTTGATGGTGGTTTGTTTCCTTGGGGACTTTTTTATGGTGAGGATCTTGGAAACCTAGAATTGAGAAACATTTCTCCAGAGAGGGTCCACATTTGCTTTTGTCAGGTACTTGGGTGTCCCGTCCTGTAAGGGACTGCTCTAATCCAGGGCTTTATGTATCCAGCTCAGGATCTTTTAGAGCACTCAGATGGTGTGAGTTTGGGCTGTAAGTCCAGGTAAGGGCCAGCTCTGTGGTTACAGCTTCTTTGGGACTACACTCCCCGCCAACACACACACACGTTACTCACGCTCCCACACGTCCACTAATTCACAGGACCTCAGTGCCAAGGCAGCTTGCCTTCCAGGCCACTGAGAAGGGCAGGGGGCAGGTTTATTCCCACTGTGAGGAGGTCTCTGTGAGACCCCTTACCTTGTGCAGGCCCAGGGCTTTGGCCTGTCCACCGCCACCATCACCCCCACTTAGCCTGGTACACCACAGATACAGAAGCGCAAGTTCTGTGCTTCAGCAGATGCTGCAGTCAAAGGTGGTTTTAGTGTTCTGCTTAGTTCACTAAGCTCTAGATTTTGTCCAGGTAATTCCCTGCTATCTTATCTGCTGTTTGTTGTGTTTAAGAAGTTGCTTTTCACGCTTCATTCATATTTTTACTATTCTTGCAGGGTGATTGGCCTGAAAACTTCCCAGAGACAGTTTCCCTTGTTTCTGACGGGTTGAGCAGCCTCTGGTGGCAGGGCTGGCAGTGGCGCCAGCTTCCATGAGAGGCAGGGACCAAACTGCCCTGTGCCAGGGGTGAATGAGAGGGTCCTCTCTCAGTGAGTTTGGTGGAAGAGGGGATAAGAGCTACAGGATATTTTTCTTCCCAGAAGAAAGAGGCTTGCTGGTCCTCAGGGAGACACAGGCCAGTGCGAGGCAAAGAGCTGGAGAGAAGGGAATGCTGGCGGTGGCCAATGGCACTTGTCCCCGAGGAGACTGGGCGGGGAAGACTAGGGAATAGAGAGCTGCAGGGCAGGGTGGGCACATGTCTCCTCTTTCTATGTGGCCTGTGCCAGGAGAAAGGGATGCTCAAGGAAGATGCTAGGAGTCGGGGGAGTGGGGAGTTGAGAAGAAAATCCATGCTTCACGGTCTCTGAAGAACTGGGGAGGGGATTGGTTTGGGAACAGGCCTTGCTGGGAGAGAGAAAGGTAGTTACATCGGGGATTTGGAGAAAATAAGGCAGGTAGAGGTCACACCAGGCCCAGGGTCAAACCAGGCTTCATGCTGATAACACTCATTTTGCCCCTAATCATAGGCCACCTTTGTGGTCTTTAGCATTTCATGTAAACTTCTTATTTTCCTCGGTCAAATAAACTGTTAATTCCCTAAAGTCGTTGACAGTGTCTTAAACTTCTTTGTATCCAAAACAGCCCTCTGCCCCTAGCAGTTCTGTGCCAGGGAAACTTCTCCCGTCTTGAATTGGATTGGGAGACTTGGGTCCTTTCCTTTCCTTTGGTTGAAATGCCCTCTCCACTTAGATACTGAATATGTTGATTTTTCTCACTGATTTGTGAGATTAGTGTAAGAGAGTTTAACTCATACGTTATATTGTACTCTACCACGTCAAATAGTCAACTTATTTACTCAAGTACGGCTCATTATTCACACAAGCATTCTGGTGGGTATAGTCACGGAAACCATCAATAGCCAAACCTGGCTGGACGTCAGAACCATGAGGGAGCTTTTAAAGATGCAGCCACACCTGCACCCACCAACGAAGAGTCCTCGGGGTGGGTGGGGCGGGGAGGGTCCTAAGTACCAGCATCCGGTCAGCCAGGTTTGGAAGCCGTTACAGAAAATAGACTGTAATATGCGGCAGAAGTGGAGGTGGTGGGAACGAACGCAGGGATCACACAGAGGAAGTGGAGAGGAAGTGTCCCTCTGGCTTCAGCCACAGAGGCCGTTTCCATGGGGACAGCACTGGGCGCGCGGGCGAGTGGGCCGGGTACTGCGAAGGTTGGCCCTGCCCGTGGTGACGGCTGTGCACCTGGTGGTGGTGAGGGGCTCGGGCATGTGGCCGCTTCTGGCAGAGTAGTGGGGGGCGTCCTTCCGAAGAGCAGAAAGCCCCAGATACTCAGGAATAGCTACAGCAAGAAATACACGGGGCGAACAGGGAAGGGTTGTTCGTGTCAAGATTTCCGACGTTTACTGCTGTCGTGAATGGGATGTTTTTTCCCCACCAAAAATCTCAGAATTCAGTGTATTTACCTTGTATCTAGCTGTGTTGCTGAACTCTTAAAAGTCATCGTGATGATCTTTCTAATTTCTTGAGTTTTAAGGTTGACGGTCATATTCGCTTCTCCGTGTAATCATGCCTCTTAGCTCCATCTCATGTTTTTTTTGCATTGGCCAAAATTCCTAAAGTAATATATTCCGTTAGTAACTCTGAGGAGGTATTCTTGTGGTCCTCATTTTAATGGAAATGCCTGCTTTTAAAATCACGTTAAAGAGCGATCTTCAGTAACCGTGTCAGTAGACACCTTGTGCTTGAAATTACTAGTGACTGTACAAGTAAAAATGTAGGTGTTAAAACTTCGACATCCGAAGAGGGAAAGAAATAACCGTGTTCTTTTTTCTGCAGGTCCCTGGGTGTGACACTTTGGGAGCTTTTTGAGAATGCCACTCAGCCTTATTCCAACCTTTCCAACTTAGAGGTTCTCAACCAGGTCATTCGAGAGAGAGACACAAAACTCCCAAAGCCCCAGCTGGAGCAGCCTTACTCTGACAGATGGTGGGTAACTTCACGTCACGTTCTTTTCAGAAGATAAGGAAATCCTGTCTGCATGGGTCTTAGTTATGTATTCTCTAATTTTGAACAGTAAATGTTATGAAAAGCAATCGTTTGTATATTATTCATGACTGATTTTAGAATTAACATCCATTTTTTTAATGTAATGCTATTTTTAAAAAATGTGTAGAACAAGCAGGAATTAATGTATTACATGCAATAAGAAAAATGTTAAGTCTGAACTAATTAGGAAAGTCAATTCTAAGGGAGTTTCCTGTTGTGGAATTATTTTTAAATGAGGCTGTTTGTTTAAGTGATAACCCGACGTGCGAGAAGAGAGACGGGTGGCATAGACACGATCATATTTAAATTGGCACATGAGGCTCATTTGCATAATGTATGTTGACATTTGCAAAACAAATTTACTTCTTATGATGCTCCAGACCAGTTCTTACTCGGTTTCCAATTAGGATCGGGCTCACCTGTGTCAAGGCCTCTGTCTGCGTCACCCTGTGCCCGGCTGATGTTGCCCCTGGAGCTCGGTGCCCCTCCGTGTGGGCGTTGCTCAGCCCCCCTACTTGCTAGAACTAACTCACCCAGAATAACTGGACATTCACGCTGTTAACTTAATACCATGACATCGTCTTTGTCTTCCCTTCCACTCGCGGCAACAGTTTAAGATGCTGGCCGCATTCAGCCAGCAACTTCGAGGACCAGCTCCTGGTTGCCGCCGTCTCTGGGCTTCTTTCTCTACTCTTTCCCTCCACCCTCAGCTCCTTTCATGACCCGAGGAAACCATGTGCTGCAGGAGATCATGGTGTCACTTTTTACTGGGGGAATAATTAGAGATTAGTCACAACAGCACCTGTCTGTGTGAATTCTTGCAAAATAAAGTGAGTAAATCTCAGAACATTAGGTACATGCATCCTTTACTAAGCAGAATACCTATGGCAGTTGTGTTAAGAGGAGAGCGTTTTAGAACTGGTTCTAAATTCGGTGGCTAAGTCTCTGGAAAACGCCAGAAGAACAGATGACAAAGCAAAAGAATTGCAGTGACACTGTGCAGTGTCCTGAGGACACAGAAATCTGTCTCCATTTTCCCTTTCACGCTGATATCACCGTGAGCTGAACCCCTTCAGGTGGTCGGCAGTGATTAAAGTGTCGAGGCTTCTGGGGTGTTGAGTTGGCCCAGGGGTCCTTGTGAGGTCTTTCCTTATTTTAAAACAATTTATCATCTGTCCGCTAATCACCTGTCTGTGTCGCTCAGGTATGAAGTCTTACAGTTCTGCTGGCTGTCACCAGACAAGAGGCCGGCGGCCGAGGATGTGCACAGACTGCTCACCTACCTGCGGATGCAAAGCCAGAGGGACCCGGAAGTCGACTTTGAGCAGCAGTGGAACGCACTCAAGCCAAACACAAACAGCAGAGATGCTGCAAGTAACGCCGCCTTCCCCATCCTCGACCACTTCGCCAGGGACCGGCTCGGTCGTGAGATGGAGGAGGTCCTCACCGTGACCGAAACCAGCCAGGGCCTGAGCTTCGAGTACGTCTGGGAGGCGGCCAAGCACGACCCCTTCGAGGAGCGCAGCCGGGGCCCCCCGGACGAAGCCGTGTCCTACACCGGCATCTTCTTTGCCACCGAAGCGTTTGAGAGTCCGCTCTCAGATCCCGGGCCCGGGAAGCAAGATGACAGTGGCCAGGACGTCCCTCTGCGGGCCCCCGGAGTAGTGCCCGTCTTTGATGCCCACAACCTTTCCGTCGGAAGCGACTATTACATCCAATTAGAAGAAAAAAGCGGTAGCAACTTGGAGCTGGATTACCCACCTGCACTGCTCACAACGGAAATGGATAATCCAGAAAGGGTCGGTGACACAGCATCCCAGCCTCTGACCCTCAGGAATGTCGAATTAGAGGAGTCCAGTACAGATGAGGATTTCTTCCAGAACACTACAGACCCCAAGGATGCCAGGGTACCCGAGGATGTGCATGTTACCAAGGGCCCCGAGAGCCCTTTCGACAGTATATTTAATGATCTTGACAAATCAGAGGCTTTGCCCAGTCACCAAAAAATATTTGACTTAATGGAACTAAATGGAGTCCAAGCTGACTTTAAGCCGACCACCTTAAGCTCCAGTTTGGATGACCCCAGAGAGTCGGTAATCATGCACCACTTGAAGAAAGAAAAGCCCCGTAAGCTTTTTGACTGCGAGCCTCTTTGCTCATCAGAAAACCTCGTGCACCAAGATGGTTTCGATCAGTTGGATGATGAAGAATTGTCAGAAAACTTTTTATTTCTTCAAGAGAAGAACTTACTGAAAGACTCCTTGTCCAGCAAAGAACATATAAATGATCTTCAAACAGAACTTAGAAATGCTGGTTTTCCTGAAACCATATTAGAAAGTCCGAGTAGAAACTCTCTAGATGCTGAGTTTAAGTTTGCTGAAAATAAACCAGGCTCTTCTTTGCTGCAGGAAAACGTCAGCACGCAGGGCAGAGGCCCGGGCGTGGCGCCCAAGGACGGCACTTGGGACGCGGCCTCGCCACCTTGCCCGAAGGCGCAGGTACCTCCTACCTCGCTCAAAACAGAGGGGCCGCCTCACGATGTCGCTCCAGGTGTGCCCCTGAAGCAGGACGGAGCTAAGCCCACGTGTTTGGATGTCGGTGTCCGTGAAGACGGTGTCTGCCGAGAGGTAAACCCAGACTCCACGCCCGCCCCGGTGGACACACCTCCCACCGGCGACAGGTCCCGAGACCTGACTCCCCAGAGGGAGGGGGCCTTGAGACTGACCCAGAGCGACTCAGGCCTTGTCCACAGCACTTTGGCCAGTAAGGTGAGTATAGGGAACAGCCTTCCAGAACTGAGGCAGAGCTTACAAAGTCAACCACCTTTGGAAGACCACTGCCGTCGAGGCCTGCCCGAGAGGGCCTTAGAGGCCGCGGATGCTCTGAGTCAGCTGGGCTGTAAAGATGCTGCTGCAGAGGAGCGGGGCTTGGTGTCTGCCCTCTCCTTGGACTCTGCCAGTCAGGACAGCCTTCTAGAGGACAGCTTGTCGACACCCATCCCGACTTCGGAGCAGTCCGTGGAGACCCCAGGCTCCCTGGACTCGGTGGATGTCCGTGAGGTTTTACTGGGCTCCTTAGGCCCTCACACGCCACAGAGACTCTTGCCCCCCGATAAGCCTGCGGACAGTGGCTACGAGACGGAGAACCTGGAGTCCCCCGAGTGGACGCTGCACCCGGCCCCCGACGGCGCCATAGCCCCCGACGCAGGCTCGGCGGGCGACGGCGTTCGCGGGGGGCCACCTCCCAACCCCGTCATCGTCGTCTCAGACGCAGCCGATGGCCACAGGGGTGCAGAGGTCACCTTTCAGACTTCTGCCCCTGGCTGCCAGGGCTCGTACCGAGACTCCGCCTACTTCTCAGACAATGACTCTGAGCCCGATAAGAAGTCGGAGGGGGTCCCGGGAGCCTCGGCATCGGCCTTGGGAGCAGACCAGCCCCTGCCTGAGCCAGGCACCCCTGAGCAGAGTCCCAGCCCCCCGGACGGCTGCCTGGAAACCAGCAGCAGCCAGCCTGGCCAAAGGTGTCCCCCTGCTCGGCAGAGCGCCAGTCACCTGGAGTCGAGAGAAGCGGCAGAACCAGCACCCGCTGGCGCTTCCGGGCAGATGCATCCCCCCGATGACGGTGAGGCCGGCAGCCCCTCAAGTCTGCTGAACTCGGAGCTCAGCAGCGGGGATGACCTCGAGGCCCAGGAGGAGCCCCCCTGCATGCTGGCTTCCACCGGAACCAACACCAACGAACTCCTGGCGTTTGCAGATGCCCCCCTCTGCTCTGGCGGCCCAGCAGCCCCGATGGCGGAGAAGGCCTTGCGCGGCCACTCCGAGGGCCCCAAGCTGAAGGAGCCAGACGTCGAAGGGAAGTACCTGGGGAAACTCGGCGTGCCAGGGGTGCTCGACCTCACCGAGGACGGAATCGACGCGGACGAGGAGGACGAGAACAGCGACGACTCGGACGAGGACCTCCGGGCCTTCACCCTGCACAGCCTCAGCTCCGAGTCGGAGGACGAGGCGGAGCACATAGTGCCTGTGGTCCTCAGCCGTGAGGACGGCCGCCACCTGCGGAGCCTGCTGAAGCCCTCAGCCTCCGCGGACCAGCCGCCCGACGACTGGAAGAAAGAGAAGAAGGCGGTGACGTTTTTCGATGACGTCACAGTCTATCTCTTTGACCAGGTATCTGTTGTCTGTCACCTCCAGGTTGTCCTGCTAGAGAATTCCAGAACGTGTTAGGGGAACGAGCGTGCTTATTTTTTCTGATTGCCGTTTCGAGGCCACGGATTGTTTTGTGATACCTCAGGAAAAGGAATTTGGGGTTGGCTACAGTGTCAGTTCCAAGAACACGCAGAAATGGGGTTTGCACAGGGAACTCCTGTTACATTACAGGAAGAAGATCTGCATGCCCTTCCTGGGTGTCCTGGCAGAGTCCTGCTGAAGTCGCTAACCCTTTCCAGACCAGATTTTTATACTCTGACAGTCGGCAGTAATGCCCAGCGTGCAGGTGCTGCTTGAACTGTCCGAGGCTCACGTGTAGCCCTGGAGACACCGACCAGCGGCCCTGCCTGTGGAGTGGGGACGGGGACGGGGCAGCAGGACAGAGTGTGTGGCCCTGCCCTCCTCCCTGCGGTTGCGCAGGCTGCCTGCTGTCGCCACTCGGGGGGCCAGCCTTCGGCCTCTTTAAAAATGAGGCAGCCTACAATTCAAGCTTTTTTTTTTTTTTTTTTTAAATGTTCTTTGTTGACTAGTCTTCGTAGCCCTTGAATTTGCTTCTTGAATCCGCTGGATTGTAAGTGAAGCGCCCGTTCTAGAAGGCGTGGGAGTCCTTGTTGGTTTCTTCTTGGACCTGCTTGCCCTCCCTTTGTGTTTAGTCCTTGGAACCGAGACCTTGGTACCTCAGCCTCTCGTTCAGCATTGGGCCTCTTGGGCCCCACACTTGAGGCTCTGCCCACACCCATGGGGGTCCTGGGTGCCGCCCCGCCTCTTCCCTGGGAGCTGGGTCTGCTTTCAGTTGCTCGTTACTTTACGCGTTGTCGCTTCTGTGTGTTCTCTTTCTACGGTGTCGCTCAAAAAAATTTGACCTGTGGCGTGTGGGGCAGGGAGGGTAGAGGTAGTTAAGTGTTTGGGAAAAGAAAAAGTAGATTCCCGGCCCCAACCTCAGTTCACCAGATCTGTGAGAGGGGCCGGGAGGCTTATACACATCCCAGCTTCAGAACCTGAGGGCTCAGGGAGCCTAGGAAACTGGTTTGCCATTTTTTTTACTGAGAGTGGAAGAGAGGAGGGATCACCTGGCCCCAGATTTTGTGTTTAGTTATCAGTCGTTCGAATTCACGTATCCCTTTCTTCACCTTCTCTGTGAACTTGAATTGTACCGAGACTTCACCACAGAGCAGACGATCTGTAGGTGGGATAGAAAGAGTTACAAAGTGTGTGCCGTGAGCAGTGGTGGGTGAGGGCTGGGGAAGATGTCTGGGGGTCTAGTTGCAGCAGAGGGATGAACTCAGCTCCCGTGGAAGCCCCCGCCTGGGCTACAGAAGGGCTGCACTCGTGTGACGACTTTGGTGGGGGGTGATGTTCTGGTGGCTTCAGAAGACAGGGCAGGATGGCATGAGATCGAGATTCAAGGCATGAGAACGAAGGTACAGAAATCAAGTGTAAGACATGCTTAGTAGACGTGAGATTTGAGAGGCTTAGTGTCGTAGAGAAAGTTGGGAAGTGGGTGAAGTCCTGAAAGTCTTCCTGTCGGTGGTCTCTAGTTAGTTTTCTCGTGCGCTCCACGCAGTGTCCTTGGAGTGGCAGCCCCCCGCTGGCTCAGGCTGAGGGCTGCTGGATTTTCTCCCGCTCTTACTGTGAGGTAGCTTCGGTACCTTAGCTCCAGAGTTTTAACTGCGCGCGCCTGGGCTTCGGCAGTTCTGTGTCTTGCTTACTTCACTGTTGGCTCAGCAGATGCTTGGCGAACACTTACTGCATGTGAAGCAACTTGCTCGTGAAATCACGGCACAGTGAGTGAGCGGTCTGGGTGCCGGCACTTCACGCTCAGGGTCTCCTTAGCCTCCCCACACATCGGTGGTCTCCCATGTGCCTCTCGTGGGCCCTAAGTGAGCCAGGCGGGGTGTTTAACCCTCAGCTCTCACACTGCCCCTTCCGGACGCACAGTGTTCTCAAGGCCAGAACGGTGGACAGTGATGCTTGCTTACAATTAACGGGACGTGTGGCTGCCCTCCAGCCCGTCACAGGGCAGATGAGCTCTGAGCTCAGGCCCATGCGTCGCAGCGCTGGTCATTGTAACGACGGGGCCGGGGCTCGGCAGTGTGGCCTTGGAGCCGTGTAGAGCCACGCTCGGGACACCTGCGTCGTAGTCTTACAGCCAGGAGCCCCCAGAGATGTGAGGTGGACTGCCTGTCCTGGGGCACATGGGGAGCCTGGGGGCCTGTGTGCTGCTTTTCTATATTCACAAAAATATTCTACTGGGATTTTGATGGGAGTTGCATAAAATCCATAGATCAGTTTGGGGGAGAATTGACATTTTTACTATGTTGAGGCTTTCAACTCATGAGCACAGTACGTCTCTCCATTTATTCAGTTCTTCTTAGTGTTTTGTAGTTTTCAGCAGACAGATCCTCTGCGTGTTTTGTTAGATTTATACCTAAGTATTTCATTTCTTGGGGAGCTAATTTGAAAGGTAATTTTAAAATTTTGGTTTCCATTTGCTCCTTGCCAGTATATAGAAACGTGATTGACTTTTTTCTAAATTAATTAATTATTTTTTTATTTTTGGCTGTGTTGGGTCTTCATTGCTGCATGCGGGCTTTCTCTAGTTGCGGTGAGCAGGGGCTACTCTTAGATGCGGTGTGCAGTTTTCTCATTGTGGTGGCTTCTCTTGTTGCAGAGCACGGGTTCTAGGCACACGGGCTTCAGTAGTTGTGGCTTGCGGGCTCTAGAGTGCAGGCTCAGTAGTTGTGGCACACGGGCCTAGTTGTTCCGCGGCATGTGGGATCTTCCCAGACCAGGGCTCGAACCTGTGTCCCCCGCATTGGCAGGCGGATTCTTAACCACTGAGCCACCAGGGAAGTCCCTCAACACATTTTCTGATTTTCCTTGAGACTTTTCCTTTGACCCACAGATTATTTATAAAAAATATTGTTTAATTTCCAAGGGTTGGAGATTTTTTTTTTTACCTTTCTGCTACTGATTTCTAGTGTAATTCCATTTTGGTCAGAGAACATATTTTGTAGGGTTTCAACTCCTTTAAATGTGTTGTTTTGCTGTAGAGCCAGGATATGGTCTATCTTGGTGAATGTTCCATGGGCACCTGAAAGAGTGTGTATTTTGTTTCTGGTGGGTGGATTGCTCTATAAGTGTCAGATGCAGTTGGTTGTTCATTTCTTCTGTATTGTTGCTGATTTTTCTGTCTACTTGTTCTGTCTATTACTGAGAGAGAAGTGTTGAAGTCTCTGGCTATAATTATGGATTTGTCTGTTTCTCTTTTCATTTCTGTCAGTTTTTGCTTTATCTGTTCTGTAGTTCTGTTAGTTTCATACACATTTAAGATTATTATATCTTCTCGGTGAATTGACTTTTTGTCATTATATGATGTCATTCTTTATTCCTTTCTCTGATATTCATAAAGCTACTGTGGCTTTCTTTTGAGTAGTATTTGTATGATGTCTCTTTTTTCATCCTTATACGTACCTGCATCCCTGTACTTGATAGTAGTTTCTTGTGGAAAGCACATAGGTGGTTTTTAAAATCTATTCTGAAACTTTTTGTCTTTTAATTGGTATTTTATGCCACTTACATTTAATAGAATTATTTGTATTTGGATTTAGGTGCACCATTTTATTCAGTGTTTCTGTTTGTTCCTCTGGTTGTTATTTCTTTTCTTCCTCTTTTTGCTTTCTTTTGGGTAATTTGAACAATTTTTAGAATTACCTTTTATCTATGCATTTCTTACTATATGTCTTAGTGTAGTTTTTGGAGTGGTTCTTGGGATTACAATGTACATACTTAACTTTTCACCGCCTCCTTAGAATCAGTGTTTTACCATTTCAAGTGGAATATAAGAACCCCTGTACCCTGTGGGCCCTTCATCCCCCCCTACCCCTTTTCTTCAGGTTGTCTGATGTGTCATATGTTTATTCATCAAAAACCCCATCACACAGTGCTCTATGCTTTACTTCTAGTCATCAAACATGTTTTAAGAAACTGAAGAGGAGAGGTATAGGATTATATTCACTCAGATAGTTACTACTGTTCTTTTTTCATTTCTGATGTTCCAGGTTCCTTTTTATTATCATTTCCCTTCTGTTTGAAGAAGTTTGTGTGGCCTTTTTTTTTTTAAACAAATTCTCTTAGCTTTTCTTCATCTGAGAGGGTCTTTATTTTACACTCATTTCTTAAGGATATTTTCTCTGAACATAGATTTCTGAGGTGATAGTTCTTTTCTTTCAGCATTGTCCCTGGCTGCTTTCAGGAGTTTTTTTTCTTTGTCTTTGGTTTTCAGTAGTATGATTATGGATTTCTGGATTACAGGCATGGATTTCTTTGTATTTATCTCATTTTAAGTTTGCAAAGCTTCCTGAACCTGTAGTTTTATGTCTTTCACCAGATTTGAGAAGTTTTCAGCCATTGTTTCTTCTTTTCTTCTTCACCACACTCTGTCTCTCTGTTTCTGGGACTCCAGCGTTACGCCTTTTGGTAATATCCTAGTATATGGGCCCTGAGGCTCTGTTCTTTTCTTTCCCTCCAGTGTTTGCTTTTGTTCAGATTGGATCATTTCTGTTGATCTGCTTCACGTTAACTTATTCTGTCCTCTCTCATGTCCATCCTGCTATTGAGCCCACCCAGTGAGTTTTAAAATTTTGGTTATTGTATTTTTCTGTTCCAAAATCCGCAATTCATTATTTTTATCTATTCTTTTGCTGAGACTTTTCCATTCATTTCCAGTGTGTTTTCCCATACTTTGTAAGAGCATATTTATAATTGTTCTCAGGTAATTCCAACATCTAAGGACATCTTGGCATTGGCATCTGTTGATTGTCTTTTCTCCTGGGAATTGAGGTTTTCCTTATTCTTTGTTTGCTGAGAAATTTTAGATTGTACCCTTATTATTTTATCCGATTCTGTGCCTTGTTTAGATTCTATGGATAATGTTGATATTTTCTTCTTAGAAGGCGTTGACCCAGTTGGGTTCAGGTCACAAGTTCCAACCAGCCTTCTGGGGATTAGGGTCCCCTTTCAGAGCCTTTGTTGTGCTGTTTGAACCTGTCCTGTGCATGTGTCACCCCCTGGCCAGGCTGGACCTTGGCAGTGGTCTCCCTGAAATTCAGTTCTCAATGCTTTGGTGTGCTGTTTGGGGTCAGATCTACCCTGAGCAGCTGGGGGTAAGCCAGGAGCTCATTAACAACTGATGGGATCCCTTTTTTGAGCTCCCCCCTCCCTGGGCTGTCCAGTGTCTTGGCCACTCTCTTCTTGGTCCTCCGGCCAGAAGGCTGGGCTTTGGGTTACCACAGTACGCTGTGCAGCTGTGCAGCGGGAGGACGGAGAGGGAAAAGGCATGTGGGTTCTCCAGGCAGAGAGGAAGCTCACCGCCCTCAGAATTACAGGTGCCTGCCACCCCTGCTGCTGTCACCCAGGATTGCTTGGGCTGGGAGCAAGAGAACAGGGGGAAAAAAGCAAACCCCTGGAATTTCCTCTCCTCTTTCTAAGCATCAGAAGACCCCCCCTTCCTGCATCTGGAGCCAGGACCCAAGTGGCGGGGGTGGGGTGGAGGGGTGGGGTTGGTTCACTGCTGGCTTGGTGTCTTTTGACTCCAGCGCTCTGCCCCAACCTGCTTGCTGCGTCTCCTCCTCCGAGGTCTCCCGTGGCCACTTTGTATGTCTGCCCAGGATTTAGACCCCGTTCCACGGGAGAGATGGGGCACGGACTCCCGGCCCACCTTCCCCAGGGGTGGGAGGGACAGGTCACAAATGGTCAGCGAGGGCCCCTGCCCCAGGGCTCCTGAAAGCAGGCGCTGGCTAATGGGAACTTATGTTGGGCTTTTCAGGAGACCCCGACCAAAGAGCTGGGCCGCTGCGGAGGAGAGGCGTGCGGGCCGGGGCTGAGCAGCCCCACACCGTCATCAGGCTCCCCCTACCCGAGCAGGTGCATGAATTCCGAAAGTTCCACTGATGAAGAAGGTATCTCATTGGCAGGTTTAAAAAGCAACTAAACTTGAGTGTGATGTGAGCTGTTTCTGAGGATAACTTCACGTGTCGCCCTGCGGGTGTGGGGTGGGCAGCTCTGCCGTCTGCACCCAGGGTGGTCTGTGCCCCTCTGAGCCCACCTGGACGCCTGCACTGCCCTCTCTGTTCCTTAAAACGAAGTCATGAAAGGAGAGTTACTTTTATGTCTTACTTCCAGGTGGAGGCTTTGAATGGGACGATGACTTCTCCCCGGACCCTTTTATGTCAAAGACAACGAGTCACCTCCTCCGCTCCAAACCTTCCCTTCAGACATCCAAGTACTTCTCCCCGCCGCCGCCGCCCCGGAGCACGGAGCCCAGCTGGCCTCACGGGGCGCCCTACTCCCGGTTCTCCATCACACCCGCCAGCATCGCCAGCTTCTCTCTCACGCACCTCACAGACTCGGACATGGAGCAGGGAGGTGAGCAGGGTGCAGAGCCAGGGCAGGGCTGGCTGCCCGGGAACGGGGTGCTCTCCCGCTGCTGGCAGACAGGGCTGTTCGAGTCTTTACGAAGAGCTCACAGCCTTGGCAGTGTGCTCCGGGGCCTCGGCCCCCACTTCCGGGCTCCGTCTCTGCCCTGCTGGGCCCGGTGGCCCTGGGGCTGCTCTGCCACCTTTCTTCTCCTTTTTCCCTTTGTTCTGTTAGCTCCCAACCCCCATCTCTCCTTCTCTCCCCCAGAGAGGAGCAGCTCTTCAGAAAGCTCATGCTCTGAAGAACACTTGGCCCTGACTTCGGGCTTGAACCCAAATGCACTCGGGCCCCTCCCCCGGGAATGTTGATTTTGCCATTAAGTCCTAGTCTTCGTGTGCCACCAGAGGGCCCGGGGGAGGTCATGGGCCGGGCACATTTGAAGTAGTGGTATCTGAACATATGGATCCTTTTTTCCCCACAACTAGATTGAAGATAAATGTTAATAGGTACACTTTTTTGATGTGAAGTTTGCAGATCAAATAATAATAACTGCGGAATATAAAGGCTTTTATTTGTGTTTGTCCTGGGTTTAATTGTGCCGATTAGATAACACCCATGACCTAATGATCTGTTGGGGGCAGATGTGTGGGGCTCAGGGCCAGTTCTCTCCCGCGCCCAAAGCATTGGCATTGAGCAGCGTGTGAGCCGCGCAGATGTGTCTGCGAGAGAGCCTGGCAGGTGCTGCTGTCGCAGGAAGCGGCGAGCGGCCGGGCAGGTGGCTGAGAGCCACACTTCTAGCTTCAGTTCCTCTTTCTGCAGCGAAGCTCAGACGCCGTCCACACTGTTTTTATCTGTGACGATCGTTTTAAAACACAGCTTTGCTTGCTCTCTCCTAATAGGAAGCAGCGAAGACGGGGAGAAAGATTAGGTGATGCTAAGGCACCTCGGGCCCAGGC
The DNA here is from genome assembly GCF_937001465.1 of Orcinus orca. NCBI lineage: Eukaryota > Metazoa > Chordata > Mammalia > Artiodactyla > Delphinidae > Orcinus > Orcinus orca. Next base: position 82,823,073 of record NC_064574.1, on the reverse strand, counting down.
GGCTCCCTGGCGGCGGCGTTTCCGGCTGCCCAGTGGCACCACTCGACAGCTGCTGACACGGGAAGCGGAGGAGGACTCAGGAGGCCGAGGGAACGGCGCCGCGGGACGCCCGGCCAGGCGTGGTCTCCCAGCTCGTCCAGAGCTATTTGCTGCCCTCGCCGCCCCGCCAGCTGGAAGGGCCGGCACTCGTGCCGTCCGCGGGGAGCCTGAGCCTGGCCAGCGTGGGGGGCTGTCGTCTCTGGGCGGTTTCTGGTTCCCATGTGGGGTGTTCTCCGCGTCCGCACCTGTGCATCCCGTCCGTGCACAGGTCCCCGAGGACCACGATGGGAATTGGCACCAGTGAGCCATATTTATTGTTTTTAAAGAAATCACTAATTGCTTTCTGTAATTGCACTGTGGATAAATGTCCTGAGAGTCCCTGATATTGTACAGAATCTTAAATTATTCAAGGAAAATAAGGCAGGTCAAGCTGGTGCTATCCACTAGTTTGATTTTTTTTTCTTCTGTTTTATAGTTTGTTTGCATGGTACTTGTAAAGCTTAAGTATTTTGAGTGTTATGCTGTCTTTAGAAATTGTTGGAATTGTACATATGGTACTCTTTCGTAAATGATAAATGATTCTGAATGTTAGTGTTTTATGTTCTTATAGGAAATATTTTTGATGAGTCCAAGAAGACTGCTCTGTTTCGCTGATTGAATGAAACACATTTCTGTCTCTTCTCTCTAAGGTGGTTTTTTCCTTGTTGCAGTTGAGGCTTCTCTGAGGGGCTGACGGGTCTTGCAGCCCCTCTGTGTGATTCTCCCACCCTCCCCTCCCCCAACTTTTAAAAAACGCTTTTGGTAAAAATCGACAGGTGGTTCCCAGAGCTCAGCTTGGTTGGAACATCCAGGTCCCCCCCGTTGTCCCCAGGGGCCGCGAGGCCTCCTCCCAGCTGGGCCCCAAGTCACTTCCCCTCAGAGCCGGCTCTTCTGCTTGGTTTCTAGAAGCGCAGACAGCGGTGGCTTGAGGGCCCTTGTGTGGTCACTCCTCCCTTCAGGAGCATAGAAGCGGCTCCACGGAGGGCCCTGGGGGCCGAGGACGGTTTGTGTTCATTCTGTCTGTGCGCTTGAGGTGTTGAGCTTCTCACAGCCCCCAGAGCCAGTCCGGATCACGTCCCGTCCACGTGTGGCTGGTCTCTGTAACCGAGGCAATACACTACATCCCGCAGCCGTGAGGACGACGGAGGAGCCTCCACAGCCAGCACGTCCTCCTGGTTGGGCCCTCGGGCAGCCCGAGTGGCCGTCGCCCCCAGACGCCGCCCCGGGCTCATCTGCACTGACCCCCGCCTTCTGCGTTAAGCCCCCAGTTCTCCCCTTGCTCTGAAAGGACCGAGTGTGTCCAGTGCAGCCTCATGATGTTGGCAGGTGTCGGGTGTTGGGAATAAAAAGCTGACCTCATTCTGCGGCCCTCGAGTTCTGCTCTGCCAGCAGCGTGGCAGCCAGTGTATACGGGTGGGGCCTTGGGGCTCGGTCCCCGCACACCGGCCCCTCACCCCAGGGCTTTCCGGTGCTGACGTGCTTTCCCGACTTGAGCGAGAGGCTGGGATGACCCTCCAGGCCCGCCTGGGGCTGCAGGACATCGGTCACGGGAGCTTGGGGACCCGATGCAGGTGTGTGCGCTGGCTAGAGTTGACGTAGTAAATTGTGACCTATGTTATCAATTCTGGCTCGCCCCCTTTTTATACTAGCAATGACTTTCCAGAGCGGCAGGGGCACCCTTCCCCTCCCCCGGTGTGAGCACAGAGCACTGCCAGAGCCGGACCCTGGGACGTGCATGTTGAAAACACAGTTAACAGGGCATTAGGAGGTGATTTTGCCAAAACTGTCATAACTCTCAACTTCTTGCTCTGGAGACTTCCAGAGTTTTCTGAATTTTTACATCTACCAGTCTTGGTTAAAAGAAAAATGAGAGGCAGTTACACTAGTTTTTTTAAATTTACAGGTTTAAGGAGTTCAGATCTAATGACTAAAATCAGGTAGATCCATAGACTAGATAGTCTTCTACAGTCAGCCTGTGGTAAATTATCGATGCTTTGGGGCTGTCCATTTTCCACTATGATTAAGGAGATTTTTAACACCATAATCCCCATTTTAATTTACTTTAAGGTCTGCATCACTCTGATACAATGAATTGCCAAAAACATTTTATACAGGGAGCTAGGGGTGGGGCTGGGTTGGAGTAGCAGGTCTTAGTGTGGTGTTGCATGGTCGGGTAGATTTTATATTTATAATAAACATGGGAATTAACATGTTCTTTTGAAATCTCAAGTAATACACAGGAAATTATGTAGATTAAAATTTTCTGCCCATTTTTGAAATGTCAGCATGTGCTTTGTTGTTTGTTTCAGTTTTCTTTTCACTCGGTTACCAGTAGGTGGGTTTGTAAACCGCTTTTGTTCTAATAAGTTACACAATGAAATAGTATCAGTGGAATTCTCTAGATAATGTGGGTGAGGTGTGTCATACCTGGTTCACAAGGATATTTCCTGGCCTCCTTTGGGATCTGTCTTACTTTGGTGGAGTTTACGTATCTTAAGTCCTACAATAAAAATAATCTAACCTTCATCTCCTTCCTAGCTAGATGTTAATTTGTGTTATCAAAGGACTTGGTCATAAGCCAGTGAGAGCAATGTAGAAAAAGTGCTCCCCCAAAATCCTTCTGAAACTTGGACTGTGCGTCTGGGTAAGAAGCCATTCATCTTAAGGGTGAAGAAGCTCCAGGAAGCTGAATGGAGAACAGAGTATCTGTTCTATTTTTGAGTGTACAGGCGATTGTTTCTATGAAAATGGGTTTATCTAAGAAAGGTGTTGGTATGTCTTGCTGCCCTGAAACCCCTTTCAAAGCCTCCTTCTTTTATTAACACTTTCCACAGGGTGTTCGTGGGGTTAATGACTTTCTGTACGTTTGTCCTGAGGGCCCAGGTGCAAGGGAGGAAGCTCCTGGTTTTACTCTACTCAGCCCGTCATCTGAAAATTCCAGAAGCGAACCAAGTGTGAGGCTGGAGATGCCGGGCTTCAGTTACGAGGGGCTTCAAAATATTAGCCTTAGGAGAAGTAGCCTTAAAATAAGAATGGGTGTACACAGTTACTTCAAGTGTAAGTCTCAAAAACAACGTTCCTAAGTAGTAACAGGGTTGGCCCAAGCTTTGGCTATCAAAAAGTAAAACACTCTTTGGTATGTAAATTAATTCTTAAAAGATGTGTGGACAGTATTGAATCGCCAACAACCTGTTATTTGAATGGCTGGAACATGGTTAAGTTCAAGTTGGCACGGGCGTAGATAGACGGTAACAGCGGCCCGCTGGGAGTACCCACTGCTTCATTCCAGCCGCAAATGAGGACGCATGGGGCCATCCCACCTCCGAGGTTTCCCTGTTGTGCTTTAACACAGTTGTAAGAGGTTCACGGCAATATAATAGTTAATGAACTTTCAGTTTAAATCGTGTACATTTTTAAATTGTAAGATTTTTACTGTATATTGATGCATAGTGTGATTCAATAAACTGCTTGTAATTTAAAAACTATTTAATATTCAAAATAAATATAGTTATATATTTATAGATTCTGTTACCGCATTGATTCTGTGTGTTTTCCACGGTGTAAGGCCTGGGGTGGGCAGTCTGGCACTGCCCCACTGTGGGTGCTTGGCGCCTGCAGCCCTGGGTCACTCACTGCCCTCGTCTCTAGAGATGGGATGCCCTTTTCTGGGACAGACCTAAACCCCACGCACCCGAGAACACGAAGATTTGCATAATCACCGGAAAACTAGCATGGACTGTTTGTGCTGCCATAAAGTGTACCTGTAATTCAAACATGGATGAATTTCAGAAGCATTTTTTGGTTTTTTTTTTTAGTATTTATTTACTTATTTGGCTGCACCGAGTCTTAGTTGTGGCACGCGGGATCTTCGTTGCCGTGTACGGGATCTTCACTGCGGCACACGGGCTTCGTAGTTGCGGCACGCGTGTGGGATCTAGTTCCCCGACCAGGGATTGAGTTCCGGCCCCCTGCATTGGGAGCGCGGAAGTCTTAGCCACTGGACTGCCAGGGAAGTCCCAGAAGCGTTTTAATTTCTGAGATCCAGCCTCTAAGGAGCGCTAAGCCCAGAGGCTAATCAGCTCAAAACCAGCCTTTCTGCTCCCCGAGTGTCCCCTCCTTGCTGTCCTGGTCCCAGCTGTCACAAGCAGGGAAATGGGCCTCCTTGTACCAAAATAGGGGCCTGGCCCCAGCTCAGGTTACACCAGCTGCAGAGTGACCCTCGGGGAGTAGATGGAGGAGACCTGTGCACTCCCATTCCCAGAGCCCAAGACAGGCAGCGAGTGGCAGTGTCCGGGGGAAGTGCGGGGGCCAGCGCAGACCCTGGGCCTGCAGGACCGGAGCCGGTGGGAGCCCAGGACCGTGTGCCGCCGCGGGTCCTGCTGCACTCCGGCGACTCCCATCAGCCCCCAAGACCCCTGTGCAGTTGCTGCTTTTAACGCCTTATAGTGCTCCGGTCAAAGGTGAGGAAACTGAGGCAGGGGACGATGAAGTAAAGCAGGTGGGTGGCAGCCGGTTTTGAGCTCGAGCTGCCTCTAGCCCCTGGAGACCTAAAACCGATGACCAGTTATTTCTCGGTGAGCTGCCCACAGGCGGCCGGGCAGGTGCTCCCCGGGCAGGGCTCCGCCGGCTCGCACCTGGCCCGGCGCCGCGGGCGTGGCGGGGTCGGGTCCTCAAGCCCCCGGTGCTGCAGGATCCTCCCGAAACGCGGGGTGAGGGCGCGGGGTGCCTGGGCTATTGCTCTTCGGGGCTGTGGCCGCCGCCCGTTTGAGAAACTCGTATTACCGCAAAACGGCTTTTCCACGAATCTGACTTTGGCTCCGTGTGCTGAGCCTTAACCCCAAGGCCAGGTGCGGCGGCCAGGTGCTTCCCCTCCGCGCCGGCCGGCTCGCAGCGAGGCCGGCGGAACTGGCTCCGGGGGCCTGCGCGGGGCGGGGAGGCGGCCCGGGAACCCTTCGCGGGCGGGCGGGGAGGGGCCCCAGGTCCCCAGCCGGCAGGTGCGCCCCGCCCCCGCCGCGGGGCGGGGACACGCGGACTCCGGCCACGCCCCGCGCCCGCCCCACGGGCTCATTTACATGCGGCCGCCGCCCCGCCCGCGGCGCCTAAAGCGACGTGTCCTTGTCCCCCGTGGACAGCCCCAGCGCGTGCGGCCACGGACCCCCAGGTAACGGGGTTGGGGTGCAGGTGGGGCGGCGGGGAGAGGACCCTGGGGCAGGGCCGGGTGGCGTCTGGAGGGAAACCTGGGTGGAGGGTCCGGGTCTCGAGCTCTGGCCGCCGCCATCCACGTGTTGGGCTTGGGGACTGCGGCGGGCTCTGGTCACCGTCCGCCTCTGACCTCCGACGGCCTCCTCACGTCCACAGCCATTCTGGCACCAGTGTTGTCCCTGCATGTGTGACGTCCAGTGGGGCAGGACCGTGAGTGTAGTGGCCGGAGTTGGTGCCTGTACGTCCAGGCGACCAGGAGGTAGTGCAGCCTCGGGCAGAGGGCCTGCCCTGGGCTAGGATGGGGCCGCGCCTGTGGGCGGTCTCAGGCAAGTGTCAACGGCCACCTAAGCCCAGGAGGCACTCAGGAGGCAGTGAGGGGCATGGGGCCGGAGAAAGGTCCAGGGGTCAGTACGTGTCACCCAGGGGGAGAGGGGGCCACCAGACCAGGGAAAGGTCTGAGGGGTCAGTGTAAGGTCAAACAGGGGCATGGGGGGTGGGGTGGGGTCTGGGAAAGACCCTGGGGTCACTGTGCACCAGCTGGGCAGCCGCCACTGGGGACCGCTGCCCTGAGCGCCCACTGGCCTGCGGAGTAACCGCGGGGTGGCCTGTGTTCTGGATTTCAGCTCCAAAGGCCCCCCCCCCTCAGAGCCACCCCCACCCCCCCCCAGGACAACCAGTTTGGAGCCATGAAGACCAAGAGCCGGCCTCCCCGGCGCCGGGTGCCCCCGCAAGACCCAGAAGCCACCCCAGGGGAGCGGACGCCCGACAGGCCACCGCCGGGCTCGGGGCCAGACGCAGCCAAGGCTCTGCGGAGCCGGAGGGCGCGCGCGCAGGGGGCGCGGGCAGAGGGTGGGCGCCGGCGGCCGGGGCCAGGGAGCCGGCGGGAGAGCAGCGTCCAGCGGCGGCTGGAGAGCAACGAGCGCGAGCGGCAGCGCATGCACAAGCTCAACAACGCCTTCCAGGCGCTGCGCGAGGTCATCCCGCACGTGCGCGCCGACAAGAAGCTCTCCAAGATCGAGACGCTCACGCTGGCCAAGAACTACATCAAGTCGCTGACCGCCACCATCCTGACGATGTCCAGCGGCCGCCTCCCGGGCCTGGACGGGCCAGTCCCCAAGCTCTACCAGCACTACCAGCAGCCGCAGCAGGCGGCCCGGGGCGCGCTCGGGGCCTCCGAGGCCCCGCCCGAGGGCCACCTGCAGAAGTTCTCCACGCAGATCCACAGCTTCCGCGAGGGCTCCTAGCGCGCCGCCCCGCCCGGGTCAGCGGCCCGGCCCGCCCCTCCCAGCCCTGGGCCCTCCGCGCCCCACGGCTCCGTTTCCCTGCACTCTTGGCGCAGCCCTGGGCACATCCCAGGGCCCAGGGACAAGACCGGTGAGTGGCCTGGTGGAGGCCACGGCTCTGGGCAGCATGAGGCCCATACCTCCACAAGGTCCCAGGGCTGCCTCGTCATCGTCTAGGCAGGAGCTGGCCGGCCCTTGTCACTAACTCCTCTTCACTCCCACTCCCTCCCGAAGTGAGGGGAGATTCCACGCAAAGGTTTGCTTAGGTAAGTTCCCCAGTTACTGCTCAGGCCCAGGCCCAGGCCCAGGGCGGAGCCTCCCCCAACCTGCACCATAGCCTCCTCGTTCGGGGTAAACTGAGGCACGGAGCAAACAAAGCCCACAGCCTCGAGGGGAGTGGGGCTGAGCAGAGGTGCTTGAGTGTCTAGTTCAGCATCTGTCAGGGAGAAGCCCCCGTCAGGTCCCCTCCCATTAATTCTGAAGGGACCTTGTCGGGGAGAGGGGCTGGGGTCTTGGCTCCTCTGGGTGGGGCTCCTGACCGTGGAGGGTCTGCGGCCCGGCACCGAGGGTACAGGAGATGGGGCTGGGGGGTCGGGCAGACAGGCTGCTAGGCCGTGGTTCCCCTGAGCGGTCAGGAGTCTCCTGCAGGGAGAGGGTCTGTCCCCAGGCCTCCCTCAGGGTCCCACCGAGGTTTGCCACTCATTGTCGTGTTTGTGGTCGTGTAAGTGGCAGAAGGTGGTCTGACAGACTTCAGGATGTTCTTGGGTCCTGGTTGCACTTGGGGGCCCTGCGGGGAGGAGCCTGGGGTGGCAGGGGCTCCCCTCCCCCAGCGGGTGCTGCTCCTTAAAGACAGGACTGAAGCTTGGCAGGTCCCCACCGCCTCGGGCCACGCTTCCTTCTGTGGCGTTCCCGCCCCGCTGGTTCTGACAGGCTTGGCGACTTTGCTCCCAACCCCGCTGGCAACTCCTCTCCCTTGTCCGGCTGCCCACAGCCAACATGGGGAGGGGACAGGGCCCTCTGCGTCTCGGGTAGGAAGCCCAGCCACAGGGCTGCGGAGAGGCCGGAGTTGGCCTGGCACGTGGGGCCGAGTTCCCCGTGCCCAGATCTGCCGCAGAGCCGTCGAGGGCCAGGCGCCTCTGCACGCTCTGCGTGGGGCTGAGCCAGGCCGGGAGCGGGGCTGCCGCAGCTGAGGACCCAGCCTCCGTGTACGGCCTCACCCTCCCGCCCCGGCAGTCCCGGCCCCGGCCACTTAACGCCCCGCCCGGCTTGGCGTCAGCCCTGGCCTCGTCAAGGACAGCAGGTGGCAGCCCTGGAAAGAGCCATGAGGGGCTTCAGTCCCAACTTTCCAGGTCAGACACCAGCCGACACCCCCGCCCCCCCACCCACCCACAACACCCCAGTCGCTAGGCCCCAGTGCCTGGTGGCCCCGGAGGCCTGGTCTGGTCCTGGCCCCATCGCCCCAGCCGACCTTCAGCATGGGTCGGGGGGGGACCCCAGGTGTCCTGGCCTGCCCCCCAGCGGTGGCCACGCGGGAAGGTCAGTGGTCAGGGGCCCACCAATGGGAGCCGAGATTGCGGGCAACTCTGAGCTCGGGACAGATGGGGCCCACATGGCCCGTGTTAGGAGAGGGAGGCCTGCAAGCCTGGCACCTCTCGTTCTGGCTGAGGTGAGGCCAGAGCAGGGCTCAGCGCGTCCCTGGACTTGCCGAATGAGCCGACAAACTGAGACTGAAAGCCTGGGGTGGGGTGCGCCCAGCAGAGGCTCCGTCCAGCAGCCCGTGCCTGGTGACCGGGGGCCTGTGGATCACCACCTTGCAGGACAACAGCCTTTGTGACTCTGTCCCTCTGTCCCAGACCGGCATCTGCCCCCACGCTGCTTCCCAGAGGGTTGCCTGGGCCCAGATGTGCAGCCTTTTCCACCCGAGGCTGGAGGGCACTTGCCTGCCCTGTGGCCACATCACGAAGGAGCCTTAAAGGCCCCAGTCCAGGTTTGGGGTGTTGAATATGGGGAAAGGGGTGGTGAAGGGACAGGTCTGGTGAGCCTGCTGCCAGGTCCGCTCCGTCGACCCTCGTCTTGGACTCCAAGCCCAGGCTGGACGCTTCTGTCCTGCAAGAAGGCCCTGCCCTACCCTTCCAGGCTGTGCATTTCCTAAAGTCAGAGACTCACGCACTCTGAGCCCGGGCCGCCCGGCCGGCACCGGGGGCCACGGACCCACCTGCAGACCAGACCTGCATGAGCTCGGGGGTGACAGAGAAACAAGAACTGCGACTTTCCTATAGAGAAAACCTACCTGGAACTGAACGGCCAGTGCCCCTGCTATAATTATGGTGAAAATGTTTCTTAGATGATCCCAATTTGCTTTTATTTTTCCTAACAACCTCCTCAAAGTACTAATGAAACCAAAATAAAAGGTTTCACGGCAACTGCTACTTTTGCCCCAAGCTCGAATGGGTGGGGAACTGTGCATTTTAATCGTAGTGCAGCAATAAAAATAGCACGTCCTTGACAGTCTGGCCTAAGTTTTTATTGAATAAAGCATCCGAGGACTCGAGATGGTTCGGTGATGCTGAGCAGGTCAGCAGTCGGCGCTCCGCAAGGAGGGGACACGGTCGCCCTGGAGAGAGGGCAGGGAGAAACCAGCGAGTCACAGTAGATCGACAGGGCGCTGCCACAGAAGAAACAGTAATGCCCGCGCGGAGAAACCTGACAACCACGAGTGTAAACAGACAGGAGGGCGCCGCCCACCCGGCCCGTCACTTGCTTTGCCTGGGCACTGCCCCCAGACTCACGCCTCCCGGTCCCACCTCCAGGAGATGAGGCAGAGGCCTGTGGCCCCTCCAGTGCCCCTCAGGAGGGGGCCCAAGGGAGACCTCCTTAGAGTCAGCTTCTGGGCGGCAAACACTGCACCACAAAACAGCGCACTGCCGAGCCCTCCTGACGGGAACGCCGGGGAAGCTGGCAGTCAGTGAGCAGAGACGGGACACGCGCTCTGATGACCCCCGGCAACGCGTCTGGCTGTGGGAAGCAAACTTGAGACTTAACCAAATGGGGCCTTTTTCTGATTAAAAAAAAAAAAAAGCAGCTGAGAAGCTGCCCGCTGGGAGTGGGGCTGCTTGGGGGGTGCCTCCCTAGGGCTCTGCTCCAGGCTGAGGCCTCCAGGCCCCTCTCGGCTGGTCTCCACCCTCCCCACCCCCTGCGACATGATCCGATGTAAAAGGAGCCCCCAGTCCCCAGCCCCGTCAGAGGAAGGGCTGGCTGAGGACCGACGACGGTGACTCTGTACTTGGACAGCTTCTCGCAGCCACGGGCGGCCCCTCCGTCCTCCGACCACCCCAGGAGGGCCCGGCCCACCCGGGGAAGAAGACGCCCCTCCCCAGCACTTATTTCCAAACTTCCAACTCCTTCCTTAACTTTTGAAAGGAAACCCCATTCGCGAATCCTGCTCAGAGAACTGATCAGGTCCAGGTGAAGCCACACTGAGCCCCACAGCCAGTTTTCTTTAGGGGGCAGGGCTGACGCCGTCTGGGGATGCCCGGGGCTCAGGGGTCCTTCGTGGGCTCTCTTCCCCAGGGGCAGTGCTCCTGGAAGCCTCCAGGCTCCCGTCCTGGAAAGGGAGGAGGCAGAGAGGGAAGGGACGCGCAGGAGAGGCTGGGGCGAAGGGGTCTGCACCTCACACCCCACGTTCTCCTCGCAGCCGGGGACACACAGCGTCCACAGAGCTTCACATTTCTGGGTTGTTTCAGTGCCTCCAAGGTGGCCATGATCTCAGGCCAGGTTCCCTCCCCAGTCTCGAGTCTGGGCCTGGAGATACCACTCCTGGGATCCACGTTTCAGCACGTTCAGCACGAGAACAGCTCCCGACAGGAAGGCTTGCATCAACCTTGGTCCTTCAAACCCAGCATCACACCTGCTCCAGGTGAGGGGAAGCGGCCTCAGCAGCAGACGGGATTGGGGGTCTCCTGTGGGGCACCGGCCACCTCCGAGGGCCCACTGGGGAGGCCCTGCTCCCTTCTCCACTTGCCGGCTGTCTCCTGGGACGAGCTCCTGGGGGCCCTGGTGGCACTGGCCCGGACGGACAGGTGATCCCAGCCCCCCTGAAAGGAGAGAGCGGAGTGACCCGGGGCTGCCAGGGGTCAAGGGGCAGAGACCATCCTTCTAGATGGTTGGACTCTTGGGCGGCTCTGCCCGGGGCCTCCCAGCCGAGAGCCCTCGGGGCTCGGAGCCCCAGGCCAGCACAGCCGCCCCGTGCCCAGCCCTGCTTACCCCGATGCCATAGTCCCAGCCCTGCCCCTTGGGCTCCAGGGGCTGCACACCCGTGCGGCGACACACAGTTCCCCGGCTCAGGCTGTGGCTGCCCTGGACTTTGTTGGCGATGACCCAGACCTGGAATGCAGACCCACTGAAGGCCTGGCCCCACCGCTGCAGGGGGACCATGGAGACAGCAGCGGGGAGACCAGAGCAGAAACCCGGATCCCCCCAAGTCCCCGACCCCAGGGCAAGCACCCACCCCCCACCCCTGTCGCCCCAGACCTGGTCCAGGGGCCCCACGGACACGTGGCGCACGTTGTTGGACACGTGTTCCCAGCTGGTGCCCTGCGGGTAGCTGGGTGTGACCCCCTGGCGGTACCACAGGTTCCCTAGGAGAGAAGCACCGATACCGTGAGGCCCCGAGCGTCGGGATCCACTTCGGGGTCTGCAAGGCCGGGAGGTCTGACCACGAGACAGGCGGGGTCTCCCTCTGCATCCCCCCCCACTGCCCGGGGCTCCTGCTGACCCACAGCCGGAGAGACCCCGGCCGTAGCCAGCCCTGCCCTTCCCACGTTTGCCTCCCCCTCACTTCATAACTGCCCCGCTGTGCTGGGCTGGCATCCTCGTCTGCTTTCTATGCATGAGAAACCGAGGACAAGGAATTCTTTAAACAATAAAGAGACCTGGTGTGGAATAAAATCCCTGGGTTCCAGTCCCGATTCCGCCCTTTCCTCGCCTTGCTCAGCTAGGACAACAACTACAGACCATTAAAGGGCACGGGCGGAGCTGGCTGGAGGTGGCACGGGGGTGGGGCAGGGATGGCCTGGGCGGGGCAGGTGACCTCTGCCAGCCGCAGCTGCCCTGGGGCTCCTGAGTCGCGGGCCTGGGTGGCACTGTCTAGAAGATGCTCCCAGGCCTTGGCACCGGGTCCTCCTCCCGAGGTGCAGGCAGGCCAGAGCACCTGGGGGGGCTGGGGGCCCCCGACCCTGCCTGACTCGGGGGAGACTGCTTGGAGGCTGACCTCAGGCTGGCGGCCTCTCATGGGGCTTACGAAGGTCTCATGTTGGGGCCTGGGGTGGGCGAGGGTCTGGTCTCATCCCATCAGGGCACTCAGGGAACCCCAAACCTCCCCTGGTGACCGCTGGGGATCAGAAACCACTTGCCGTTTTCGTCCAAGGCGAACACCGCTGTGTGCCCCACAGACACCTGTTTCAATCTCTGTTTGGGAGGAGATGGGATGAGGTACCAGCAGTCGCCTGCGATGGGAGATTGGATTTGGGATGCAGCACCGAAACTGTCACCCCGGTGCTCCTGGAGCACGTGGCCTCCTCTGCAGCTCACGGGGTCGAGCAGGTGCGGCCGGCCTCTGTCCCCAGACTGGCCGGACCACAAGTGTGAGAGGGCCCAGCGCGAGCTGACCTGTGTCCTGCTGTCCCTTCGATGCCCCGGCCTGCCCAGTGCCCTCCCCAGGGCCCGCCCGAGGCTGTGGCAGCTTCCAGACGGTGGGGTCCGATGGGCCGCTGTCCCGAACAGGGACAGGAAGGTGCCCGGCCCAGCATGCGGTGGAGACTCAGCCTCAGGGCCACTGTGCGAACCCACTGCCCCTCGTGGAGGGTGGCGATGCGCCAGCCACCACCCACCCACCCACCCGTCGGTCCATCCATCCCTGTGCCGGACACTGCCCAGAAGTCCAGAAAAGAACAAGCCTACACGGCCTGCACTCCCGGAGGGCAGCCAGGGTGGACACTGTGGACGGGCTGTGCGGGTGCCCAGGGCCGTCCCCGAGGGGCAGGAGGCCAAGGGCGCTGAAGGGCAGCCCCACTGCCAGGTGACCACCCCTGGGTCAGTCCCAGCGGAGGGGGGCGGCCTCTGGGGGGAGCCCAGCGCGGCCCCTGCGCCTGGTCCACAGGTGTGTTCGGTAAATGCTTGTTGAACTACACGGAGACCCGTCAACCGGCTTCCCCGGAAGCGGAAGCAGCTCCAGCCGCCCCCGGCGCCCGTCACAACATGGCAGCGGTGGCGGCAGGAGGAGATCCTCCCGAGGGGTGGCACTCACCAGCCGGCTTGGACGGGGACACGGAGCCACGGTAGAAGGCGGAACCGTCCCTGGCCACGGCCCACACCTGGTAGCAGCCCCCGACGGAGACGGAGGCGAAGGGCTGGTCGGTGCCCACATGCAGCCAGGAGGAGCCCTGCAGGCGGGGAGGAGGGACACTCAGGGCGGCCAGGCCCCGCCTCTGTCACCACCCGGGTTCCGGGAGCTGGCGGCTCCTCACGCCAACCTCGTCCTCAGCTCCAACAGCCCGCAGGGCTTGGCGACCGCTCGGGCCACGAACGGTGTCCACCGGTCCCAGGGAACGTCCTGGGCAGAGGCCTGGGGAGGCCCGATCCCTGCCCGACTCCACCAAAGAGCCCTATCTCGGTAAGAATCCGCCAGGGGGCTGGCAGGTGGGCAGGCCCTGGGTCCCACAAGGTGCTCACCGCGGGGTTGAGCTCGGACACGCCCAGACGGCACAACACGTCCCCCTTGTCACTGACGGCCCAGAGCGCGATGCCGGGCCCGCTCCCGTGGGCACCCGGGCTCTCCGGAATGATGGACACGTCCCCCAGGGCGATGGGGGCCACCTCCAGCCAGGGCCCGCTGGTCACTAGCTTGCACTTTCTGTGCGGCAGAAAGAGAGCAAAGCCCCGGGCACCCTGATGCCGCCGTGAGCCTCAGGGCCGTCTGCTCTGGACAGAAGGGAGCAGCCAGGCCCCTGGCCCTGGGAAGGGCTGGGACCACAACCTCCGGCCCCCCAGAGGAGCCGGTGGGCACCACCCTTCATGCCGTCCGCCCCTGCCTGGCCTCCAACCCCATCTGGGCCTTCCTCCCACCCTGAGGGTCCTGTAGAGCCTGCCAACATTTGTCTTGTTTGTTCTTGAAAACAAACGCTTCAGAAACAGCACTGGGAGCCCGAGGGCACTTCCTGGGCTGACATTTACTTTGATCCTCTTTTCTCCTCCCGCCTCTAACCTCCCCTTTGCTTCCACAGGGACTGAGGCCGAGGCAGGGAGGGGCATGGCGGCACCCCCCAGTTACCTCCCTCCTTACCTGGTCCAGCACCTTCTCCTGACGAAATCCTTCATGGTTTTGTGCCCGTGGTACAAGCTGCAGAGGAAGAAGCTGACATCGAGACCATGCCGTGGAAGTTTCTGGAAGGTGACGCTGCACGCACATCCTTTCCCCAGGAGTTACAGAGCCCAGCCCTCAGTGCGAGCCGAAGGTGGGGCTCGGGGGCAGCAGGTAAGGGAGGACACCGTCCTCCTGCTTCAGATGCCTCTGGCCCCGCCTGGGCCCCCCTGCGGGGTCTCCCTGGGGCTGGCAGCTGCCCAGCTGGGGGGTGGGCTCTAGCTAAGGGGCCTCTGAGCCCTCCCCACCCCCAGGCGCCATCGGAACGCTTCTGGGGAGCAGTCAAGCTCAGGGCCCAAGGCCAAAGCGGGGGGATCAGTCCAGGATAAACCAGCCTGGGGCTCAGAAGCCAGGCTCAGGCCCTGGCTCAGTCTTGCCCGGCTCCATCCTCCATCTGGACATGAACTGTGTACCGTGAAGGGTCTGCACTGTGGGGCAGGGGGCAGGGACTCTGCCTGGCTGACCGGGCCTGACACTCAGGGTCGCAGCCCCCTGAGGCCCCCTCCCCACGCAGAGAGAGACATGCTTACGCAGGGAAGTCGCTGGCGTACTGCCACCCCTCCTGGTCCGTGCCCCCAGGGACGCTGAAATCCACGAACCAGTCAGAAACCTGGGGGACGGGCGGGTCAGTGCGGGCGGACACCCCCCACTGCAGCCCCCGCCCCAGCCCCAGCCCGGAGCTTACCCAGGCCCACTGCAGGGACGGGGGCTTTGTGCTGGCCTTGGTGCACTCCTGCAGGCCTGTGGCGTCACTCCACATGTACCGGTCGGTGGGCAGACCCCTGCGCAGGACAACAGGGCTGAGGTGACGCCAGAGAGAGGGGAGAACAGGGCCCCCCTGCCCAGGCCCCTGGGATGGCTGCATCTCTGGAGGGGCGAGAGGGCGGAAACAGGATGGCCCCAGGGCGGGGACAGCAACAGGGGGACCCTACATCACACGGGGGCCAGGCGCCAACCAACCACAGCCAGGCCATCCACCCGAGGGACCCCACACCTCGTTCTCTCATGATGTGGGTCATCGTGTCCCGAAAAGACGTTGAAGCCCTAACTCCCGTGCCTATGCGTGGGACCTCATTTGGAAATAGAGTCTTTGCAGAGAATCAAGTTGAGATGAGACCGTTATTTAGTGGGCCCCAGTCCACTAGGACAGCGTCCTTACCAAACGGGGACATCTGGACCCAAGTTTCCCAAATTGGGAAGATGACGTGAAGACAGGGAGAAGGCCATGTGACAACTGAGTCACCAGACAAGGAATACTGGAAGCCCCCAGAAGCCAGGAGAGAGGCCGGAACAGATCCTCCCCAGGGCCCTCAGGAGGAAGCAAGCCTGCTGACACCTGATCTCAGACTCCGCGGCCTCCAGAACGGAGAGAATAAACGTCTGCTGTTTAAGCTGCTCAGCCCGTGGTGTTTTGTTACAGCAGCCCCGGCTGACTGATACACTCCCAGCAACACACAGCGCACAGTGGTCTCCGCGGGCGGCTGTGGCCCTGGCTTTGCACTCTCTACACGGGCTGGGGAGCCCGGCACTGCTTTTCTTCTCCTGAGGACCAAGCAGGGAGTGAGGAGGAAGGGGACAGGCAAGCAGGTCAGCATCCCGTGTGGACCCTACGCACAGCCGGGGCGGAGGCTTCCAGAACACATGCGGGCAACGTCTATCAGCTCCCTTAGAAGGGCTCAAACCCTAAGTTACCGGGGTGAACGGAGAGACTCGCAAATATTTACACACGAGGAAATCCTTCAAACTGTCCAGATGACAGCAAAAGGTCACAAACAGTCTACATGTCCAAGACCGAGGAGGGGTGAGATAAGCCAGGTCCACCCTCGGGGATCAAATTGGGAGGCTGTCACAGGCCATCTGTACATGTCTGACTGTCCCCCTGCCTCCAGCAAATGCGGGCACACTGGGGACGGGCAGGGGGAAACACACCAAAATGCGGAGAGTGGCTACTATTTTTGGTTGGTGGGATTAGAATTTATTCTTCGTGTTATTTGAAATTTCTTCCTTTCATCAATTTTGAAAACACAAAGGAAATTTAAAAGTTTGTGCCATTTATCATAGACTCAAAAATATGAAATACCATTTACAAAAGATGTCAAGACCCCGTTATAGAAAATCACAGAACCCTATTAATACGAAATGAAAGATCTACATAAATGGAGGTATAAACTGCGTCCAGATTTTGGAGATTTGGGAATGTGAGATAACGTTTCTACCCAAACTGACCTACAGGTCCAAGGCCATCCTGACCAAGACCCCAAGAGCCTTTGAGGACTGCTTCTAAAGTTCACCTAGAACTGTCCAGGAAGAGCCAATGCTGGATGAAGAAGATGAGGCTTTGACAACTTCCCATAAAGGGACGGCAGCTGGAACCATGTAGGGTTAGCACGAGGATGCCCAAAGCCGCACGGAAGAGAAGGGCTTGGGAACAGCCACTGCCCCCATGGACACTGGAGTTAAGGCAAAGGTGGCCGCTGTGATGCAAGGGGGAAGGACAGTCTTTTCAATAAATGGTGTGGGTCACTGGAGAGTAAAAAACCAAAAACACTTTACCCCTACCTCACCTTATATACCAAGTAGTTCAGGCCAGGGGGTTCTAGACCTAAATGGACAAGACAGAGGAATAAAGCTTCCAGAACAGGGTGGACAAAAACACGCCTCACAGGCCCAATCAGGACTGTTTCAGCACAGCCTACAAAGTAAGGGTCGTTTTTACATTTTTAAATGGTTGAAAAAAATTCAAAGAAGGATAATGCTTTGGGACACGTGAAAATTCTACGCAATTCAAATTTGTGTCCAGGTGTAACGTCTTATTGGGACACAGCAATGCTCATTCGTTTACGTGGGTGCTTTCAAGCGGCAGCTGCAGAGTGAGTCACTGTGACAGAGACCCTAAGGCCCACCACACCTGAACTATTTCCTATCTGGTCCTTTATAGAAAAAGTTTGCTGACTGCTGTTCCAGAGATAGAAGGATGTATTAATCCCCTTGGGGTTAATGAGATTTCTTAAGAGGTTTTTTTAAAGGCCCCATCTTTATGTAAAGAAAAGGATGATCAACAGGACTACATTTAATAATGAAGTCACCACTAACAGGGTGAAAAGCAAGCTGCAGAACAGGAGAAATAACAGAGAAAGGGCCCACACCTTCATATGTAAAGAGCACTGGCAAATCAAGAAAAAGAGATCATCCGACCAAAACATGGGACAAGGACTCGAAGGGGCATTTCACAAAGGAGGGTATCCAAGTGCCAGTACATGTTTGAAAGGTGCTGTGTCCCATTAGCCCCCAGGAAACAGAAACTGGAAACAGGAGATATTACTACACGCTCATCAGTGTGTCTAAAACATAAGAAACCAGCAAAGATGTGGGGCGTGCCCTGCCTGTGAGAGCGTGGACAGGTCCACCCACTGCAGAGAACTGGCTATTCCAACACCAACTGGGTGGACTGCAACACCACTCAGTCCCCACAAGGTAAAGGCACGGTCCCCAGCAAGACTGCCCCCACTTCAGATACCAGCCATACTGCACTTCTGACCAACTGGCTACAAATGGGGGGCAGTTCTCATTACCTCCTCGGGTTTGATAATTTGCTACAACGACTCAGGGAACTCAGGAAATCTCTCTACTTAGGATCGTAGTTTTAGTATACAGGATATGAAATGGGACCAGTCGAAAGAAGAGACCCACAGGGCTAAGTCTGGGAGGGGCCCCAGCGCAGAGCTTGGATGAGGCTCAAGCTTGAGGACCGCTGTTCTGGCCGGCCAAAACCCCTGCAGTGGCTTTAGGAGGTAAGAAACACCACAACTCGCTTGCTTTCTGAAACAAACGAACCAAATACCCCAGGACAGGGTATGAGAAATACGCTTCTGTGCTGAGTGGGCAGGAAATAAATAGCTGCATACAATCTAGATTTTCTAGAGTGTCCCGCTTCTGCACCAAACACCACGTATTGACTGTCTTGTCCCAAAGCCTCACATTTGGAGAATTAAAATAATTTCGGTGGAGGCTGTGATGTTCTCAGCAGCTTCAATTAAGCAAAACTTTGTAAGAAAGTTAAGTAACCACCCCACTCAAAAAAGCACCCGAGGGGATGGGGAGGGAGGTGGCGATGTTCTATTTCGTGACCCGGGTAGTGATTACGCTGGTGTTTGATCTGTGAGAATTCGATGATATATATGGACATATCAACATATTTAGATACATGTCACCGTATGTACGCATATGTGTATGTTTCACGCACTTTATGTATGTCACGCTCTCAGTAAGCGAGTTTTTAAAATACGCATTATACTTTGAGGGAGAAAATCCTGCTAAGCAGTAAGATCCAGTCAGTTCCACATCTGGGGCCAGACGCCAGCTCTCCCGCTACAGCAGATGCGCCCGTTCAGCTCGGTCCTGTTTCCGCGGGCACGCGACTGGCTCACCTGCTGGTGTAGCCCGTGACGGGGTTCCAGCGCTGGTTCTCGTAGATGTAGACACACTTTACGTCCGACTGCGTGTAGATGTTGCTGGTACTGCTGGCCAGGCCTGGGGGCGGAGAGGAGGGTGCTGGACCCAGGCCACACCTGCCCGCCCGACCAGGTGAGAGCAGGCGGGAAGAGAGGGCCGAGAGGATTCACAGGCCGGCTGAGCTCCTCGGGTTACCCGGGGTTGTACGTCCTGGTGGCAAGAATCTGACACTCCTCCACCTCACGCCCTATTCTCACCTGCTCCTCTTCCCCCACCTTCCAGCCCACTCACCTGGCACTGGGCAGGTGTGAGGCCCCCCCAGCTCATTCCTTACTAACAAAGGTGCCTTGGACCCCTCATGTAAGCCCATGAGCCCCACTTTCCTCACCTGTAGGACGGGGACAAGAGTAATTCCTGCCTCACAAACAGGGAAGCTGTTAAACCTGCACGATGTGCCTTCCTGGGGTCTCGGTGGACCACAGTTATACAGGATTAGCTGCCTCCACTGTGGGGCGTGTGGGCTGGGGCATGGAATGTCCCACTTCGGTGTTTGTTTCTGCCTCTTGTTTACCAGTAGGAGACAGAGGGACCCTACCTCCACAACTCGGGGAGCCCCCAGGGGTTCAGCAAGTTCAGCAAGCCCTAAGGCGCAACCCATCTAAAGGGGAGCTGGAATCTGGGCCTGGGAATCAGGAGACTGGCCCTGGCGGCTGTCTTTCTAGAACCTTCACGGCCTCCAGCTCAGCAGTGGGTGCCCAGGAAGGCCCACTGGGGGCGAGACCCGGTCTCTGGGCTCTCACGCTTTGTGCGCTGGCCCCGGGATTTGGAGGTTGGCAGTGGTGAAGGTCACCTGTCAGCCAGCCGTCAGCTGAGCGTCGATACTGGCGCAGCGGCTCCGGCGTGGGGCGGGGAAGCCAGCCAGGGATTAGAGGGGGGACCGGCCCGTGCGGGAGGCTGGGGGCAGGGCTGGGGGAGCCGGTCCTGCCACCCTCACCTTGGAAGCAGCCTCCGCCGTAGCCACCCGTGTACACCCAGGCCGTGTGGTCGTAGCCGATGCCCCACACCACGCCCCGGCTGTTGGCCTCCACCACCCGCAGGTGGCCTCCCATTTGCCGCCAGAACCTGGAGATGAGGAGGGAGGGAGGGGAGGGGAGAAACTGTCCCGCAGGGCTTTCCAGCGGCTACCCCTCTGCTCCGTGGCCTCCCGGACGTCCTGCTTCACTCACCTTCGGCCTCCAATGACAGACTCTATTGAGCACAAGGGAACCCGCCTGGCTTCCCACTGGGAATTAACCAGCTACGGCGAACCCTGAGCTGGTGCAGGAGCCGGTCAGGCCCCCAGCGAGCGGGGGCTTCAAGAGCCCCCGATCCCTGGAGTTATGCAGACGGGAGCGAGGTCAGCAGCCTGAGTCCCCCCTGCACCCTGGGGTCTGGGACGGGCGCGTCACGCCAGACCAGGAGGGGCCACCACTCGGGCCAGCACGGCCTCCTGGAGTGCAGGGTGCAGCTGCCACCTGGGGCGCGCTCCTGCGGGCGGAGGCCCTGCCACTGACCAGAGGCAACTCGTCCGACTGGGCGCCGGGCACACAGGGCCACCAAGAGCGGACGAGCGAAGGGCAGACAGACATCCCCTCTCCCTCCCGTGCAGGGCCTCCCAGCCTCACCCACGTCCCCCTGGTCCTCACGGGCTCTGGGTGACCTTCTGGGCCAGGTCCCCAGCTCCGTCAGGTGCAGCCAACTCACATCTGGTCACAGGGCAGCCAGCCCTCGGGGGCCTCGAGGTCTGGGCTGGGCTCGCTCACGAAGATGTCCCCCTTGCAGGTGACAGACCAGATGGCCTGCGGGGAGGGGCGGCCGTGCACCCTGCGGCTCTCGCAGCAGGACAGGTCGAGCAGGGCGAGCTGTGGCGGGGGGACGGCCGGTCAGCGAGGCTGGGCGCCCAAGACCGAGGCTCCCTCGCGCCCGCCCGCGGGACCCCCGCCCGCTCACCCAGTCGCTCATGTCCTGCTCGGTGGCAGCGGCCAGGCGCACAGGCCACCTCTGCCGTGTCCTCTCGGGGGTGTACACGGCGAAGGAGTGCTTGGCCTCACTGAGCACGGGGACCAGCGCCGTCACCTCGTTGAGGAACACGTGGATGTACTGTTGGCAGAGGACAGGCAGCAGGGCCGTCACCGGGGAACCCGCGGGCCTGGGGCTGCCTCGGGCCCCTGGGTGGAGCCCCCGTGTGGTGTGGCGACGGGGACGGCTGGGTCACCCCGATTCGAGAGCCGACCCCTGGGGGGTCGTGGGGTTTAGTGGTGGGTGGCAGGTTCTGATGGGGAGGCCTTGCTCGTGAGCAAGGGCCTTAGTGATGTTTTCGATGTGGACGAGGGCATTTAGAGCCAGACTGACTGTGTTCAAACCCCAGCCCCGGAGGGGGCGGCTCTGTCTCCAGAGCCTGGCTCCTCATCTGGAACACGAGGGCCCCTCAGCAGCTGCTGGGGGTGAGGCCGGCACACACCTGCCGGCCACTGCCCGGCTGCTGCCACCGCGGACGGGTGCTTTGCAGATGCCACACGCTGTCCTGGGCCAAGCACCTCGGGGCCCGTGTCCCGTGCCCACTCCTGCACCCCGGCTTTGCAACCCCTCCCCTGGGACACCCCACCCCCCTGCACCTCCCCCCTCCCCTACACACCCCACCCCTGCACCTCCCTCCTCCCCTACACCTCCCCGCACCTCCCCCCTGGCGCCCCCACCCACCTTCTTCTCCTCATGGACCACGTAGTAGATGAAAAGGATGCTGTCCCGAACCCCATCGTGGCCCGTGAACTGTTCCAGGGCCACACGGACATCCACCCACTTGTGGGGTTTCCAGTCGCACCACCACTGCAGGGCCCCCGTCTTCACCCACACCGACTGCAGCACAGCGGGACGGTGGGACAGGTCACAGGCCGGCCCTGGGGCGCCACACTCCGGCCCAGTCCCCGGCACCCCGGGGCCACTCTGCTCCCTTCACTGCCACACTGGGGGCTCCTGCCCGGCCCTCCTGGCTACCCCCCTTCACCCTAAGGACAGAAGTGACGTCACCAGACACCGCCAGGCCCCGAGCCAGCGAATTCTATGATTCTCAAACAGTCTGTGGGATCGGCACCGTTACCCCATGCTCTGGATAGGGAAACTGAGGCCCGGGAGGTTCTGTGCCTGGCCCGATGTCAGAGAGAGTCAGCGGCAAAGCCGGGGCCCACGCCACCCGAGACGCAGCCAGGTCCTCTGTGCCTACAATGCAGTGGGGCCCGCACGGGGTTCTTGAGGGCAAGTGAATCAACAAACGGACTCATCGCTTCATCGTTGATTCTACACGGGCCTGGAGGGGACAGCTTCACGTCCGAGATGGACAGACAGAAGGATGGCTGCATCCATCTGTGTCCCTCCCACCCACCTCAGGGCTGGCATGCAGCAGGTGCTCAATGAATGTGTGCTGGAAAAAGTGCACCCGGGCACTGCCCACCTGCTCCACGGCCTGCTCGTAGTGTCGGAAGTTCTCCAGCTCCCGCTTGGTCCTTTCTGTGAGCTGCTGGAAGATCTGCTTCCGCCAGGCGGCAGTCTGGGCCGGCGTGATGGACAGCGAGAGCATCTGCATGGAGGCGGACAGGCCTGCGGGCCGGTCGGAGCCTCAGGGCTGGGCAGCCGGCCAGGCCTCTCTGCTCTGTTTTTCACCAGCCCTTGCTTTCTAGAAAGCTACCATCTCTGTAACATGTCCCGTGAGCCCTCCCTCCCATCATTCACCCTGAGGGGAAAGTTGATGTCCCCCAGGTCAGCCTAGACTGGCCACCACTGCTGGGACAGGGGGAGGGAAGGGGCTCCAGGCCCACGCCCTTCCTCCTGACAGCCTGGGCTGGTCTTGGAAGGCCCCAGAAAGATGGGCTGAGCACGGTGGGGGCATCAGGCCTGCCCCACCTCCCCTGGGGCACCCTCTGGGGCGCTGGGCCGCTGCCCTTACCCGAGTGGACGGTGAACCATTTGAGTGTGGTGTGGGCCTCCACGGCACAGCCTCCTCCGGACACCCAGGCCCACAGCGCGTGGCAGTTGGCACTGTCGGGGTCCTCCAGGCCCAGCGGGAGAAGTGGCAGTGAGGAGAGGTTGGTGGCCTCGGGAAAGTCGGCGGCCGCGTGGCTGGGCCCTTTCTTGGGCTCCTTCAGGTCGATGTTGGTCCAGGGCAGCTCGGCCGGGGCGGAGGCAGGGCCGGCGACCTCCACGTCATGCTCAGGGTCAGGCCCCGGTCTCTTGGCTTCCGAGTCGCTTGGCACACGGGACTCACCACCACCCCTCACCTCGTCGCCAAAGAAGCAGCCGGCGCTGGAAGGAGAGGGGCAGACCCATGATTCCCTCGGGGAAGGACCATGCGCTGTGTGACCCCTGGCCAAGTCATGGCCTCTCTGTGCCACACACACCAGTACCTGCTCCCCAGGGAGCTGGAACCCCTGGGAACTTTTTTTTTTTTTTTTTAATTTTTGGCTGCGTTGGGTCTTCGTTGCTGCGTGTGGGCTTTCTCTAGTTGCGGTGAGCGGGGGCTACCCTTCGTTGCGGCATGTGGGCTTCTCATCGCGGTGGCTTCTCTTGTTGTGGAGCATGGGCTCTAGGTGCGTGGGCTTCAGTAGCTGTGGCATGAGGGCTCAGCAGTTGTGGCTCGCAGGCTCTAGAGCATGGCTCAGTAGTTGTGGCGCACGGTCTTAGTTGCTCCGCGGCATGTGGGATCTTCCTGGACAAGGGCTCAAACCCGTGTCCCCTGCGTTGGCAGGTGGATTCTTAACCACTGCGCCACCAGGGAAGTCCCACCCTCAGGAACTCTGAAAGGTCCCCAGGCCACACCCAGACCAACCAAATCAATGTTAGGTGGAGATCTGGCAGTATTATTAGTTTTTACCGTAAAATACATGTGATGTAAAATGTACCGTTTAAAATTGTACAATGCGGTGGCGTTAAGTACATTCACAATGTTGTGCAACCACTACCAATTTCCAGAACCTTCTCATCTCATCATAGAAAGCCTGTACCCATTAAGGAGTCACTCTCTAGCCTCCTCTTTTCCCCCAACCTCCTGGCAGCCACGAATTCGTTTTCTGTCTCCATGCATTCGCCTGTTCTGGACACTTCATATAAACGGCATCGTACCGCATGTGACCTTTTGTGACTCGCTGCTGTCAATTAGTGTAAGAGGTCAAGAGTCATCCGTGCTGTAGCATGTGTCAACACTTCATTCCCTTGTATTGCTAAATAATATTCCGTTGCATGGATCACACTATGTTTTATTCATCCATTGATGGACATTTGAATTGTTTCCACGTTTCAGCTATCGTGAATAGTGCTTCTTTTAATATTCATGTACAGATTTTTGTTTGAACATGTTTTCGGTTCTTCTGCGTATCTATCTAGGAGTGAATTTGCTGGGTCCTATGGTGACTCTATCTTTAACTTCTTGAGGAGCTGCCAGACTGTTTTCCAAAGTGGCTGCCCCACTTTACACCCCACCAGCAGTGCAGGGGAGTTCTAATTTCTCCACATCTTGTCAACACTTGTTACTGTCTCCCTTTTTGATTACAGCTATTCTGGTGGGTGTGAAGTGGTATCTCATGTGGATTTTTTTTTTTTTTAATGTGGTTTTGTTTGCATTTCCCTCATGTCCCACGACGTTGGACATCTTTTCCTGTGCTTGTTGGCCACTCGTATATCTACTTTGGAGAAATGTCTATTCAAGTCCTTTGCTCTTCTGAGTTGAGTTGTTTTTGATTGTAAGAGCCCTTTATGTATTCTAGATAACAGACCTTGTTAAATATCTGATTTGCCACTATTTTCTCCCATTCTGTGGATTGTCTTCTCATTTTCTTGATAGTGTCCGTTGATGCACAAAATTTTTAAACTTTGATGCAGTCTGATTTATCTATGTTTTCTTTAGTTTCTTGCGCTTTGGGTGTCATATTTAAGAAGCCACTGCCAGTATATGTATAGCTGATTCACTTTGTTATAAAGCAGAAACTAACACACCATTGTAAAGCGATTATACTCCAATAAAGATGTTAAAATATATATATATATATATATATATATATATATTTATATATAAAAAGAAGCTACTGCCAAGCCCAAGGTCATGAAGATCTGGCGTCAGTGGTTCTGGAAATTCTCAGCTGATCCCAATGTGCTGCTCCCTTTGAGAATGACCAGCTGAAGAGCCTAAACCCTCAGGTGAATGTGAGCAAACCCTGCCTGGCCAGCCTCCGGGCATCTCTAGGCTGACGGTGCAGCTGAGCGCTGACCACCAAGCTGGGGGAGCAGAGGGTGTGGACCAGCGTCTGAGGGGGGCCCAAGCTGCAGTCGGACGGCAGCCGGCTGCAGAGTGCTGTGCCGAGGGCCCTGGGCCCCATGACCGGGCAGGTGAGCGCTGGTGGCGCCCCCAGCTGAGACGCTAAGTCACCTGCCTGCGTTCTAAGGGCCAGTGGGCAGGGCTGGGATGGGTCCACACGCTCTAACCCCAGGGATCTCAAGGCGTGGTCCCCAGAACTGCAGCAGGAGCACACCTGGGACCTTGCAAGACATGCAAAATCTCAAAAAAGTAGCTCTGGGGGCAGGGCGTGGAGATCCTCGGGAACGAGTTCTCCAGGTGATTCTGGGGCACGTCTTAATTCAGGGCCTCTTCTCCAGGCTAGAAACCCTCCATCTTCTTCTCTGCCTTCCTTTAACACAGGGGCCTGAGCATCCTCCCGCAAAGAAGGCTTTTGTCTCCCAGACCTTGAGGCTTCAGGACCAACAGGCCAGCCCTGCTCTGGGACAGCCCCCAGCCCCTACATGGGAGGACATCCTGGCCTCGCCCAGCTGCCCTCTCCCGCCTCCCGCGTGCTGCCCCCGACCTCGGGCCGAGCAGGACCCCAGGCACAGGAAGGGAGAAGGCCACACAGCCGCCGCTCTCGTGGGTCGGGACCTGCTTTTCTCCCGCCTGGGGTGAGGCCGGGCAGCAGCCTCCTCCGACACGGCCCCCCACCCCGGACCAACCCCACGGAGCCCCACCGCCTGATCACCTGAGGAGGCTGGACAAGCTGCCCGAGTGTGAGCCGTCACACTCCCGGCCGGCGACGATGGCCTTCCACGTCTTCCCGCTGAGCTCGCTCTGGGTGACGCCATGACGGAAGTACAAGGCCCGGTCTGCCCAGCCGATGCCCCAGACCTGGAACAGAGAGAGGTGCTGCTGCGGGGGGTGGGGGGTGGACCTGGAACAGAGAGAGGTGCCGCTGCGGGGGCGGGGAGGGGCGGGTGCCCGGTCCACCCAGCCAGATGCCCCAGACCTGGAACAGAGTGCTGCTGCGGGGGGTGGGGGTGGACCTGGAACAGAGAGAGGTGCTGCTGCGGGGGGGGGTGTGGACCTGGAACAGAGAGAGGTGCTGCTGCGGGTGCAGACTGGGGCTCCCTTCCCCTGGGGGTGTGGGGGGAGCCCCCCAGGTCTGGAGGACACGCCTGCAAATGCAGGCGGGGGTGGGGGGGTGCGCCTGTGTGGGTGGGCTGCGAAGGGGCTGGGGTGGCTGAGAGCTGAGTCCAGGACTCAGATGCAGGAAGCGGAGCCCCGAGGGGGCTGGGGGAGGGTGCGGCTCCAAGGTCAGGAGGAGCAGGGACCCAGCCTGGCTCCCCGACCTCAGGCAGACTTGGGCCTTTGGGGCAACAGCGTCCAGAGGAGGTGCTGGTGCCGGTAGGCACTGTGCGGGGACAGGAAGTCCACCCATGTCCCCAGCTTCCCTGCGGCCTTGGTGGGAAGGGAGCTGTTCCCCAAGTGAACCCAGAGGATGGTCCTGGTCCTTTTAAAGATGCAAAATAACCTCCTTGATTCTGACCTCAGTTTTATGGGAAAGGTGGCCGGGCGGGCGCTGAGGAAGGAAAGTGTGCTGGGCAGCTGAGGGGCCCAGGGGAGGGGCCTGGGAGCAGCCCCTTGGGAGCTCTGGCCTTGGGGGTGCCTGAAGGCAGAGCCGTGGCCCCAGGTGGCCTTGCTGTGGGGGGGGGCTACGGCATCTCTGTCACTTGGTTATCGCACGTGGCCTCCGTGCTCAGGCCCATGGGCACCAGCTGGCACCCCTTGCCCCTGCCCTTGCGTGCCCAGCTCACCTGGGCAGGTGAGGAGTGTGTGCGGACACAGGAAAGGCCAGCCCCCCCGCCCCCAGGAAGGCTTTCAGAGCATCGGGAAAGGCGTCACCTTCACACCCTAAGTCTTAAAACTAGCCAAACCACAATATCCACCAGAAAGAGGCTACGATAGGAACCATGCAGGTGATGTTTAAAAGATGCTGCTCTTATAAGGTTGGAAGATGTTTTGTCCTGTACTCAGTGATCTGATTTCGCCCTGAAATTTCTCAACAAAACTTTCCAGTCTCCAGGATGAATGTCCCTCCCCAGATCCGTGCTCGCTACCACTGCTCTGAGGGTCCTCGGGGGTGTGACCCAGGACAGTGGGGGCTCCAGGACTTGGGGGAAAGCAGCCCCCTCGGGTGCCCTCGCGGGCCTGGAGTGGGCAGAGGTTCTGGGATGCCCTCCGGTACCAGCCTCATGAGCATGCCCAGTGGAAAGGGATGGCGGGACGCATGGGGGGCCCCATTCTGATTCCTCTGCCGCCCCCCACCCCCACCCCTGGGGACCAAGGCTCCGGACCACACACACCTGGTCGTTTAGCCCCACATTCACCATCATCATTTCTCCAACCATCTCGATCCAGCTCGTGCCGCAGGGGTTGTGAGAGTTGACGCCTCTTCGGAACCAAACCTGGGAAAGTCAGAAATAAACACACCTCCCTGGAGGGCCACTGAAATAGAAGGGTTTTTTTTTCAAGGCCTGGGAAAACAAATGAATAATTTGGTCCTTTGGTTCAGGCCGCAGATGAGCACAGCACATTGTTCAGAAAGGATGCCCCTGACGTGGGGTTAGAAAGAGATCACGGAAGCAATGCGAAATCAGCTTACTTCACTGGACTTGCCTCTGATAAAGTCAAAATGACAAGCTCTGGATAGAGAAGAGGGGAGGCATTCATTTAGCTGAGGGCTTCAGAAAATTAGCTTCTGATTATTTGAAATGTTACAGCCTGTTGCACAGTAAACCCAGTCATTCTGCACTTTGTACAGGGGTGCAGGCAACGTTTGGGGGGTCACCAAACATCTTGGAGATCACCAGTGACGTCAACAACAGAATACGCACGGTGCCTGGCCGACACTGGATTTGTTCCAAAGGGTGTGGACCACTCTCACGAGAACAAAAAACCACACAACCCTCAATGTTAAACAGAGCCATTGGACCCAGCCCCCAGGGACCCCGTCCTACCTTACGGTCCTTGGTGACGGCCCAGACGACACCGACTCCTGCGGAGACGTGCAGGATCCCGTTTTCAGACGTGGGAGGCTCCACCACAGACCACGAACTTCCTACCCGACCCCAGAAGACAGTGCAGGTGGCCCCCATCACTGGGAGCTCCGAGGAGAAGGTGGGCGGCCCCGCCCTCCTCTCCTCCGCAAGGTGCAGGGCTGCCCACCTTTGGGATTGTTCCTGTTGATTCCTTCCCGGACCAAGGCCTGTCCCTCCCAGAGCGACACCCACAGCAGGTCGTGGGGCCCACAGCTGATCTGAACCGCCTCCCCCGGGGTGTCCACCAGGGACCACGACGAGCCTTCGGGGTTGGCGTGGCTGACGTCCTCTCTGTACCACACCTGGGTGGAGAGAGAAACCCATGGGGAGAGTCAGGCAGGGTCAGGCCGGGGCTCTGTGGCCGGGTTGGCTGCCCGAGCTTGGCTGCACTTGCATCAGCCCATGCACAGCCCAAGCATGGGGTCTCCAGGGGACCGGGGGTCTCCAGGGGACTGGGGACCAGGGTGCTGGGACTGTCCAGATCTCGCTCACCCTGCCCCCACTGCCATCGGGATTCTCGACCAGATTAGATGACTCCCCCACCCCTGCTAAAAAATGCGACACTGACACCTGGATTTTGGCGGTCCTAGGGGACAGACCTCCTGTCGTCTGCTTGACTTGTGAGAACTCCAGCCCCAGCCCGGGTGTCCTGCGCCCCCTAGTGGCACAATGCCCTCAGGACACCTGTCTCTAGGGGAAGCCAGGGGCCCCAGCGGCTGGATGAGGAAACCCCCAAGCTCCCTTCATAGGAATGTCTAAAACGTCCACTTCTTTTTCTCCTTAACCTGAAGACAGGGAGCATAATCAAATATTTAAGACTGAGCCACCCGCTCCTATTGCCCAAACTGGCTGATTTCATCTAGAGGGGGCAGCACATTGCTGCGTGGTCCATGAGGCCTCCCAACCCTGTCACCTTGCCCTTTTTTTCTTTTTAAAATTCTTTATTAGTTAGTGGGATTTATTACTCATACTAATTTTATTTGTAAACTTTAAATTCTATGCTATCTGAACAGACTGCCTTAACACTTGTGAATTATGTGACATGATCTCACTTATAATAATGAATAAAACATTTTCAATGATTTAGCATAGACAGAATTTTCCAAGGACAAAAGAGACAATAGACTGGTTATAAGCCTCCGCCATGATTACCATCACTCACAAATGCGTGTGCTATGGGCCCTGTTTGTACGTGATGGTTTACTGGGTGCTTCTTCGAACACCTTATCCAGTGAATAAATCAGCAGCTGGATCAACTGCCTTCCTGCACTGCAGAACCCGGTCTTGGCAGCCCCGCTTCTGCTGCCTGCTGGTTTGGGCCCAACTGTCTGCCCGGCTCCTCCGGGAGCCCGGGGTCCTGGTTTCACCTTTTACAGACCACAGGAGTGATGTCGGGCAGCGCTGGCTCACACCTGGCGCTGCTCTCAAACCTGTTCTCCCCTCTCTTTGCATCCAGGTGGCGTGGCCCCTCGATGGGGGCTCTGTCCCCGGCCAGCTCCCCACCACCCTTCAGTGTGGCTCGGAGAAAACTACTACGGGTTGACCTAAGCCCAGACCAAGCAGGACCTGAAGGTAAGCCTGATAAAAGCCTGCTGTGGCTGCTCCAAAGCCAACCAGAGAACTTTGGTCCGTTTGTGTTAAGGGTACTGAACGGTCACGAAGTACGGGCTACAGCCACAGCCGAAGTGTTGGGTCACCTGCACCCAGGCCCATCCGTGTCACTGTCACTGTTGCTGTCAGCAGTGGGTTTTATTCCTTTGCTTAGTTCACAAGCTCCCCGAGAAAAGAATCTCCTCTCCTCCCACCCACACAGCTACCTCCACCCACCCATCCCAACAGCCAGCCATCCATCCACCCACCTATCCACGCATCAATATGCTTATCCACCAAGCCACTTGCTCATCCGTCCAACCAACCATCCATCCATCTATCCATCCCCCTGTGCATTCATCCACATGACCGTCCATCCATTTATCCATCCACACACACACCCACACACACACGCACACATCTATACCCCTATCCATCCATCTACTTATTCATCCATCCTCCTGCCCACCCACCCATCCACAATACTACTGGAGACCAGCATGTGGGAGGCAGCACAAGGCAGTGGGTAGGGAGCTGAGATTCTATCTGAGGAGCCAGTATTGATGCCCTCTGAGCCCAGGGTGGACACTCATCAGTGCTCCAGGGGCTCAGAGGAGGGACAGGCCAGGAGCAGCCATGCGGTGGGAGGTCAGAGGCTTCTGGGAGGAACAGGACCCCGTGGGTCCCCAGGACAGCAGGATTCACAGGAGGGGGACTCTGTGGGGAGCCCGGTAACAGGCTGACCACTCAGGGCAGCCCCAGCTGCGGGGACAGGAGGCGAGGAGAGGGTCCCGGGGAGAGCCCTCCTCCCTCCTCCACCTCTGGGAGGACAGTGGACGACAGCTTCTCTCCTGCCTGCTCCCTGCGGCCGGCCTCCTTCAGCCGCCTCCCATGCCAGGCCGGGGGGGCGGGGGCACAGGCCTCACCTTCCCCTGCAGAGACACGGCCCACACGGACAGGCGGCCCACGGGCTCGTCTGTGATCTCCCAACCCCCCACAGAGATGTCGCTGAAGGGGTCAGGCAACCGCTGGGGGTCATCCTCCGACGGGATCTGAAATGAGGAGGTGTGAGGCAGTAGCAGTCAGTGCCTGTGGGCACCTGGGCCAGGAGGTGGCCCTGCTCCCCGCCTGGTGGACACCTGGACGTGCACACTCCCACCCCCGGCTTCCCCTCCGGCCCTCAGCACGCTGCCTTCCGTCCTCCACCTAGGCCCCAGCGGACTTCGCAGGGCCGGCAGCATCAGGACGGAGGGTTCCCAGCCCTGGGCCCCCTCTGCCCTGTCCTCCCCCTGTTGGCCGCCAGGCCTGGGCTGCTGTCCCCAAGGAGTCACTCCTGCCCCTGCTCTGCAGTGGCCTGACCGCTGTGGCTCCCTCCCCCCATCACAGAACACGGCCCTGCAGTGAAGGCCTCCCGTGACACTGGCCGTCACCTTGCTCCCAGGCTGCTCCCAGCCCCAGGGCCAGGCAGGCTGGGCTGGCAGCCCCACCTCGTGGCGTGGACCCTGCAGAGGGGTCAGGCGAGGGCCTGTGGCCTTCCTCTCATTTGAGGCCACGTAGGACCCCAATACAGGCCTTGCGTCCCTAAGCTGGTTTTTGTGGGTCACTGGAAAAATACAAGAGCCAGAGCGGCTGCCACGCGGGGTGGGGGGCAGGGGAGGAAGACGTGTACAGACTGAGCCTGAGTCTGGGACAGGGCAGCCTGGAGACCAGGTCAAGACAATTCTGTGCCGTCCGGGGCCACGGTCTGGCCCGGCTCCCCGACCAGCCATCTCCCAAACGAGGGCCGCCCAGGGCCACAGCCTTCCGAACAGGAGAGCAGGAAAGGCCAGGCCCCGGGGCGGGCATGGCGTCCCCAGAGCAGGGCAGGGAGGGTGGGGCTGAGGGCCACGTGACCCTCCCCACTACAGGGCTGCGCTCTGGGCCCCGCCCCCTGCCCCCCCCACCCCCCCCTCCCTCCCCGGCCACACGCAGGACCCCGGACCTTGGCCCAGGTGTCCCGGGACTTGTATCTCCTGTACCGGGTCCACCGCCGGCGCCGCACACAGGAGTTCCACTTCTTGTCCCTCGTGTACGTGGCGGGGAAGTCAATGGCATATGTCCACCCCTGCAATACCAAGATGGGGGGAGGGGCCGTAAAGCTCTCGAGGAAGGACGTGAAAGAGCTGGGGAAGGGGGAGCAGGATGGAGGAGGGGTGGAGAAGCAGCAGCGCGGCCCGAAGCATCGTCCCCATGGATCCCGTCCGGCAAGCGGGGAGCACGGGGGGCCCAGGCTGAGGTCTGATGCCACGGGGTGCTGGGGATAGCACTGGGGGGACGGGCCGAGCCCAAGGCGCTCCCTCCCCGCAGGGGAGCCCCGGCGGGACCCGAGTGCACCTACCCCTTTCTCTGTGGGTTCCCCTCCAAAATTCTCATCCACGTACCAGTCCGACTCCCACTCCCAATGCGGCGAGGGCAGCGCCACCCCATCCAGCGGCCGGTGCTGGAGCCCACTCACGTCACTCCACGGCCAGCGGTCACTCGGCAGGAGCGTCTCACAGAAGCCGCCCACGGGGTTCCAGCGCTGGGGGCCGGAGGCAGAGACCAGCCTTAGGCCTGGTGGCCAGGGCCTCTCCGAGGCCAGTGGGGACCTCCTCTCGTCTCCAGGGCGGGAAGGGAGCAGAGGGCCTGGCTCTGCATCGTGAGCCTGCAGCCCAGTCCGGTCCCAAAGGGCAGAGGACCTGCCGCGCCGAACAGTGGGGGACACGACCGTCCTGGGCTCCTGGAATCCGGCCGGAGCCCCGTGCCTGTGCGGACCCGGCCAGCTGCCTGGATAGGGACCCACAGGGGCTCTGGCCTCAATGACTCGGATGCTGCAGCACTCGGATCTCAGCAGAATGAAGGCGGTGAAGGCGGGAACACGCCGGGAACCTGGGGTGCGGGGGCCCTTACCTCCCGGCAGAGCGACCAGCCCAGCAAGCCCGCCGCTCGGGACCCCACCTGATTCTCATAGGCCTCCTCCCGGCAGCGGATGGGGACGTCGCTGGCGCCCACGTGCACGTACACCTGGTTGTCGCAGGCGATGCCCCAGCAGCACGGCGCGGCCGCACTGACCCGCTTGAACTCCAGCTGGGCGTCCCTGCACAGCTCCCAGTGCCGCCCGGCCGTGGACAGCGTGAACACCCTCCCGAAGAGATCCACCGCCCACAGCTCCGAGCTGGGCATGGCCGCGGCGCTGCGGGAAAACAGCGGCGGGAGGGCGAGGGTCAGCACCCACAGCCGCTCCCGGCCCGGGGCCAGCCGGGCCAGGCAGGAAGCCCGGGCCGTGACCATCTCCTGCCGTAGGGGGCTGAGCGGCCCCCCGCAAAGCAGGGGCAGAGCCCAGCTGCAGTCCAGGGCCCTTTTCTCTTCTCTGCCTTTCGCCCTTCTTGTGATGGGGATTTTTTTCCAAACACACAAAAAAGTCCAGAGGACAAAACGTGTAACATCCAAATACCCACTGCCCCCAATTTAATGAATGTTGTTATTATCTGGTCAGAGTTCGTTCAGATCTTTCTTGTCTAAAGAGTAAGTGAAAAGTTGTAGATTTAATGAATCCCAAACCTACACGCGTCCTGCTGCCTCCCAGGGAGGCCTCTGCCCCACAGTGGAGAGGGACCCCCTCGTGCTGGTCCCCCTGTGACCTTCCTCTGTGCATTCGTGGGGCGTCCCCACAGGCCCGGCACCGCCCCCCCCATCCCCCGAGCGCCCTGCATGGTCGCGCAGGAGCTCTGTGGCTGTGTGCGTGGCAGGGATGGGAGGGGCCTGTCTCTACCCTCCTTGTGCGACCACCTTCCTCTCTTCCCCGACCCCTCTCCTGCCATTCTCCACTCCGGTTCCTTCTTCTCTCCTCTTCCTTTCTTATTTGCGGGGGGTGGGCAGAGTCACGGCTATGCTCTACCGCTGACCCTCCCAACCCCAGGGCTGACAGTGCTGCTGGGACGTAACTCCTAGAGGCGTGGCAGGGCCAGGTGGCCAGGCCCACGGCAGCAAAACAGAGCAGCTGGACGAGGGCAGTGCAGGGAATCCCAGTGCGCAGCTCTGCCGGACAGGGCGGCTCCCACATCCAAGACCCATCACTGCCCCAGGGCGAGACACGGCTTGTCTGGTTCGGAAACCAGAGCTACGGGGAGACAGAGCCTGGGCGCCTCGAGGCCGGGGCCAGGCTATTCTGCTCCCGAGACCTGCCAGGGGCACCAGGGCGCTGCAGAAAGCGTGACGACTGGAATGACAACGTGGACGATGGAACGCGTCTGGAAACAGGAGCATCTGCTGCGAGCAATGAGGCTCTTTCGGAAAAAAGTGTGTCTTACAAACACCGGAGAAGAAAGAGCGCGGGCGGGGAAGGAAGTGACTGAAGGATACAGAACAGGAAGCAGGGAAGTGGAGCAGGCACCAGCTTTGGGAAACACCCAGAACAGGAAGTGGAGGAAGACGATGGGGGTGTGGGGGGGAGCCTGACTGGCAGAGTGGAGGAGCTTGATCCCTCCACCCGGGGCCCCAACGCCCAGGTCAAACACACGGGAAGTCAGGACGCTAGCCTTCTGAAGCCATTTGAAAACTGGCATCTGTATCCGGGTGCCTGAGATGGGACCCCTGGAAGAGCTGTGGCACCCCCAGATGCCCCTCCACTCCTCCCTGGGCAGGCCTGAGGGTCCACTCTCCCCCCTGCGGCATCTACGCCGTGACTAAGAGTGCCCAGAACCACGCCGGACCCACACCATCCCAGCCCCACCACTTTCTAGCATGAACAAAAGCCCACTACTAACCTCTCTGTGCCTCGATTTCCTAATCTGTAAAAAGACGAAAGGAAGACTAACCCAGTTATGTGGCTGTTGTGAGAACTGAATGAGATAACACAGGCACAGAGTTACAATAAAGTGCCCAGTACCCAGCAAGAACTCAATGAGTGTTACTGAAATCATTTTATTACTTGCCATTTGCTCTCACAAGCTGCCACTTATCTTCTATCTCTTAAAAACAAAAAACTCAAAGCCCTTTCTGGTCAGCCTGAGTCTTCGGCCTCTTCATTTCCTCTGCATCTCCCAGTGCTCTGCACAAAGTGGGTGTTTGTTCAAAGTTATGGAAAATCACCACCACCTACATTCACCACACCACCCCTCCCTGAGCTAAGAGACGGAAATATGGCTCCAGGGAAGCTGAATGTCACCAGTTACTTAAGGTTAAGAGTAAGGTACTAGGAGGTGGATAGATATGTGATAAAGCAAGAATGGCAAACTGTCAATAGTGGAATCTAGGTGGTGGGTGTGTGGGTGTTTACTGTATAATTCTTTCAACTTGGCTGTATGTTTGACAATCCTTATCATAAATTGTTGGGGAAAAAAAGTAAGATTTTTACATGGGGGGAGGGGTGATGGCGCTTCCCATGGTGACATTTTAATATAAATACAGTCTTCAAAGATATTTCTTGGCTCACAGGTCACTGTACAAGTAGCCAGTTAAGTCAGGCTCAGTCTGCATGTTGAGCTCAATGAATGGTGATGTTGAACTTGGATACACTTTCCTCCAGAGAAATGACTAAGCAGATAGACGTACTTTCAGCCTTCTGGGCAACTACCAGAAGACTCTACTGCAGAGAAAAGATGGGGGGGTTATGTTTGCAAATTCCCTTTGGTGTGGAAATACCGGTACCCGTCACTTCCCACCTAAAGATAACACAAGGTGGACATCCTTGGTCAGCCTCACCTCCTTTCCATGCCAGCCAGGATGTAGTCCCAAGATCTCCCAGGCCACTTCCTGGCTGTGAGGTGATGGGGTAACCTGTCCAGGGACATGGGGTCACTGGATCAGAGGACTCTTGAGTGGGAGGTTGGAGCACTAAGCTGCACGATTCTGGGATCCTGGGATCTCTCTGTTTTCTAGGGGTGGAGTGAGGGAGGCAACATCTTCCGAGAAAGCAACCTCCGATTCACCCAGAACTTCTGCACAATGAATTCCAGGTGGACCTTCAGTCATTCTTCTCAGTAGGCCTGCTCACCACCCGCAGAGTCATCTACCTTTCTGCTGGGGTTAATTAACAGATCCCTTCAGAGATGTAAAGGTACCCAAGGGAAGGTGGGGGTTGAGGGAGTAGCGTAGGGTGCGGTACAGGGAGGGACACGGTCCCAAGGGAGTGCCTAAAGCATTTACTTCCCAGGCCATCTTAGGACTGCTTCCTGCCCAAGATTTCCTGCGGTTTTTTATTATTATTATTACACCCTGTCACACCCACCCCATGAACAAACAGAGGAAACCCTGGCTACTAAAGCAGCTCACTGCCCACCAGTTGTGGGAGCTGCTGGAAGGCGACATCAGGGTCTAAAGAGGTGGGAGAAAACTGCGGGACATGCACGCTAGTTGACTCCTTCCATTCCCACAGGGAAGGAGGTGCCCTGAGCCGGCTGCTCTGAAAATGAACCCCCGGCTCCCATCATCTGGGCGGTCGGCCTGGTTTCGTTCAGGTTCCGTGCCCTTGGGCGACAGGTGGGTCCCCTGCCCGGCCACCAGTAGCATCTCAGCGCCGGGCCCTTACCATCTGCCTGAGCTAATCCCACGCCAAGCAGCTTTGCTCTCACCACTGCCCAGAGGAGGGACAGACGGGCTCCTCGCAGCTCGATCCTCTACACCCGCCAATCACTTCCCAAGTCACTCCAGCGCAAAGGCTGGTGGGGGTGTCACGTTCAGGGGTCGGGGTGGGGGTCCGGGGACGGCGCCCCGCCGGGTGTGCAGGAAAGAGCACTGGCACAGCCCCTTCCCACCTCGCCGCGCGTGGGGCAAACGCTGCTGCTGCCTCCGCCGCCCCAACCTGTCCGGAGGGACGGGGGCGCCCGTCCCACCTCACGGTCGCCGCTGCACTCACCTGGGCCGGCGCCCGGAGGGCGGGGTCGCGGCGATTGCGCCTCTGAGGCCGGCAGAGCGAGCAGGCTCTCCCCCGGGGCCGGCGAGCCTGTGGGCAGGAAGCGGCAGCCAGGCCCGCGCCCATTGGCCGGCCTCGCAATAACGCAAACGCAGGAGGCGCGCGATTGGCTGCGGCATGCTGCGTCACCAGCCGGCTTTGGGGTCTCGGCTGGGTCGCACGCCCGCCCACTTCCGGGATCTCGAAGAAGTTGAGCGTCGGGGTTGCGGTGGTGGGGCGAGCTGCCCGCGCTCCCGGGACCGAGGCGGGCCTGCAGACCGCCCGCCGCCCCCCAGGACCCGGCTGGTCGCCCCCTAAGACCGCCCGCCACCCCCAGGTCCACCTGCCGGAGCAGGCGGTGTGTTCTCTGGGCCGCAGGCGAGGAGAGGGGCCAGGTAGGGAGGTGCCTGGGTGCGCGGCTCTGCAGGGACTGGAGGAGGGGGGAGGGGAGCCGGCTTCTGGGCGCTTGGTCTCGGGCATCGAAACAGGTGTCTAGGTGGTTTCCATCTAACTGAGATGTCTGAGTACACATAAAGTTTTAACCTTCTTGGGAGAAATTGTGACTACGGCATGGTGTGGTAGCAATA
Organism: Orcinus orca; assembly: GCF_937001465.1. NCBI lineage: Eukaryota > Metazoa > Chordata > Mammalia > Artiodactyla > Delphinidae > Orcinus > Orcinus orca. Next base: position 82,786,146 of record NC_064574.1, on the reverse strand, counting down.
ACAGGTCACCGTTCTGTTCAGGCTCTTGTGTTGCCAATGACAGAAAACCTAATTCGAGGTAGCTTGTATAGTGATACTGCCATGTGAGCGCTGGCTAGGTGCCAGGCTCTGGTGTAAGTGCTGTACGTGGACCTTGGGATGGAGAAAGAAAAATTAAAAAAAAGGAGTTGTGACTGATGAAAGGCCAGGCACAGCCAGACAGAAAGGCTGAAGCAGTGTCAGTTGGACCTAGTCTCCCTCCCTTCCTCTCTGGTTCTTGCTCTTCTGAGGACGCACTGGGGAAGCCCTCCATGGGTTGACTCCAGAGGGAGAAAAGGCAGAAGCCTCTGATTCACCCTGGATGGCATTATGGAGTCTTGTGTGTAATGAGGGAATGGCATTTGTGGACTGGCTTAGTCTGGAGATGTGGGTTGTTATGGATGATATGTTCGTGTCCCCCCCCAGAATTCATACCTTGAAACCCTAATTGCCAGTGGGATGGTATTTGGAGACAGGGCCTTTGGGAGGTAATTAGGTCATGAGGGCGGAGCCCTGATGAAGAGACTAGTGCCTTCATAAGAAGAGACACAAAAGACCTCACGCCTCTTCCCCTTGTGAGGATACAGTAAGAGGGTGGCTGTCTTCAAGCCAGGAATCAGGCTGTCCCCAGATGCCATCTCTACTGGTGCCTTGATCTTGGACTTTCAGCTTCCAGAATTGTGAGCAGTATTTGTTGTTTAAGCCCCCAGTCTGTGCTATTTTTGTTGTAGCAGCCTGAGCTAAGACCCTTAGCATGAGGACTCAGCCAGACAGAGGGCGTGGTTCCTCAGAGGAAAATTAGGGTACTGTTAGCAGGAGCATGAGTGGCCACTAGTCTGCAGAAACATTAGTCTCAAAGTCGAGACCACTGGACTCTGTTCTGTGTGTGACACTTTGTAGCCATTTCTTTTCTCTGGCCTTGGTTTCTGCTTTAGAAGAAGCGTGAATTCGGAGCTCTCCAAGGTTCTTGCAGTGCTCATGGGCTGTGACAGAGTTCAGTGCCAGTTTTCTTGGATTCAGGGTCTGACCCAGTGGACTCTCTGGGGACCCATGTTCCTCCCCATCGGCCACCCCCACCCCCAGTCCTTCCAGCCTTCGCAGAGCTGACTCTTCAGTTATTGTCAGGAGGTCTGCATTTTTCTGCCCTCACCGCAACGGATTATCCTCATTCCTATTTCTGCTTTTTAATCTTAGCTTTCATTTCCTGTTTCTTTTTTTAAAAAAGTTATTTATTTTTGGCTGCATTGGGTCTTCGTTGCTGTGCGCGGGCTTTCTCTAGTTGTGGCGAGCGGGGGCTACTCTTCGTTGCGGTGCGTGGGCTTCTCGTTGCGGTGGCTTCTCTTGTTGTGGAGCATGAGCTCTAGGTGCACGGGCTTCAGTAGTTGTGGCTTGCAGGCTTTAGAGCACAGGCTCAGTAGTTGTGGCACGCGGGCTCAGTAGTTGTGGCTCACAGGCTCTAGAGCGCAGGCTCAGTAGTTGTGGCACACGGGCTGAGTTGCTCCGCGGCATGTAGGATCTTCCCAGACCAGGGCTTGAACCCGTGTCCCCTGCATTGGCAGGCGGATTCTTAACCACTGCGCCACCAGGGCAGTCCCCGTTTCCTGTTTCTTCTCCATCCTAACGCTGCCACTTCTCTCCTGGGCCAGACACAGTGGGTTCAGGTTCCAGGTCCACCACTTACTATGTGAGCCACTCACCCTCTGAGCCTGTGTCCTCCTCATCAGCAAAATGGGAATAACACCACCACCTGCCTCTCTGGGTTGGAGGGAGGATGAAGTGAGAAAGTGCGTGTGGAGCGTTTCCAGCAGTGCTTGGCGCCCGCAGAGCACTCACGCGTTCCTGGTATTATTCTTATCATCTCTGTGTAGCTGGGTTGGTGCACTTGCCATTTGCATCACTGCTTAGTGGAAGTTCCAGAAACACTTTAGAAACAACCCTGGATCCAGCACCCTCCCAAATGATTGATGGAGAGATGCTTTCAAGGTGACGGACGTTCCCGTGTATATTCTGGTATTTGGGACAGGGAGGGATGGCTGGACTGATGCCAGGATGGGCTGGCTAGACTTTCCCAGTGGTTGCCCGTCAGCCACAGGCAAGAGCTCAGGCTCTTCCCAGCAGCCTCCCCGCCGGCTCCACGTTTTGTGGTGCCTCGTCCCCCGTGAACCTATAAGCTTGAGCCTTGGCAGAGGTCCCTGTGCGGGCCCTCCCCACTCTGGCAGACCCCTAGGCTTCCCCCACGCAGCTCCCACTGTGCCAACGTCCCACCCACCTTCCTTCTTCCACTGTCCATTCTCATTCAGCCTCAAGTCTCAGATCAAAGGTCAAGTCTTACTGAACCCAAGGGAAAGCAGATCTGCATTATTGCACCCTCATACTTTGTACTTTCTCCATTCTAGCCCATCACATGTTGTATCGTAATCGTAATCCCATCTGTCTCCCTGACCACACTGTGAGATCTCCAAGGGAGTGCCTTTCTTCCTGACATTGGAGTTTCCACGGCTTTATCATTGCCTAACACACAATAGGTACTCAAGTTTTATTAAAGGAATGAATATCCCTCCCTCAGTCCCCCAGATAATGGGTAAGTCATGCACTGAAAAATGTTGGAAAAGCCCAAAAAAAGGGGTATAGATTAGCAGAACCGACCTTCACACATCTCACACACCCTGCGTCTCACCCCCACCTCCACCAGCACTGTGCGTGGCTGTCTTCACCCTCCATGATGCAGGAGGCTCTCCGCCATGTGCCAGATGGAGGTGGCCAGGTTGCTCCTAAACTCTCTGATGGCATATCTCTTTGTTAATCACTGTTTGAAGTTTCCTTTCTCTGTGGAAACTATTATTCACTCGGAGTAAACTCTTACTCACAAGTGGTACACAGTGTTTTCACTTTAATTCTGCTTAGTCATTCCTCCCTTGTAAAGCCAATCAGTCAGATGTCTGCCGTGAGCCAGGTTCCCCTAGGGTGGGACCCTGGGCAGACTGCCTTCTCCAGGTCCCTTCTCACCACTCAGTCAGTGGTGCCCAGCTCCCGGGGTGGCCCACACCGCACAGGTCCTTCCTTTACACTCTGCTAACGAAATTAATTTCAACACTTTCGTTTTTCCTTTGATACTTACGGTGCTAGATGAAGCAGCTAAAAATGTGCTGTTTCCCCGTCTCTGGCAAAGGGAAACTTGCAGAAACGGTCTGTAGAAAAATGCAACTCAGAGTTCATGTGCACGTCCAGATACACACATCCAAGTACAGGCGACGACGCCTTGAAGTGAAGAGATGATGTTTTTGTGTCTAAGAGAAAACCTACAAAACCTCTAAAAGCAAACAAAGAGTGAGCGAAACCTGGAAGCCAGTGATAGGCACTGTCCCAGCTGCCTGACCCTCACCCAGTTATGCAAAGTCATGTAAACACAGCCAAGTCAAGCGTTCATTTGACAGACATTTTAGGAGTGCTTACTATGTGGTAGGCTCCGTGCAGGCACTGTTGGGAGTTCAGATTGGTCAAGAGTGCTTTTCACCTGGAGCTGAAAAGGTCCAAGAGAGGAGAGAAATACCTTAGAAGGTAGGAAAGACTGTAACCCGTAAGGTTTTTTTTGAGTTGTGTGTATAAAGGCAATTAATTAGGGGTTAAGGAGGAGAAACTGATAAGGTCGGGGGTAAAGTACAAGGGTCAGGAGTAGACCAAAAGAAGACCCAGGGTAATGGGCTTAGCATAAGCTGTGCTCCAGGAAGCAAAATAAAACTTGTACTCATACATTCAATCCCAAGTGTTTATATACCTGTAGGTCTCTGTATTTATCTGTTATCTGCCAGAAGCGTCTTAGGATCCACCTTCCGCTCGCTTTATGTGTTACCCTGCGCTACGCCACATGACGGCTACTGGTCGACAGCAGTTTGAGGAGCTTCTAATGGCACTAAACTCGCACCGAACGTTCAAAACCAGACCACCAGGGGCTTCCCTGGTGGTGCAGTGGATAAGAATCCGCCTGCCAATGCAGGTGACACGGGTTCGAGCCCTGGTCCGCGAAGATCCCACATGCCGCGGAACAGCTGAGCCCATGTGCCACAACTACTGAGCCTGTGCTCTAGAGCCCGTGAGCCACAACTACTGAGCCCATGTGCCACAACTACTGAAGCCCACGCACCTAGAGCCCATGCTCTGCAACAAGACAAGCCTGCGCACTGCAATGAAGAGTAGCCCCTGCTCGTCGCAGCTGGAGAAAGCCCGCATGCAGCAACAAAGACCCAACACAGCCAAAAATAAATAAATAAATTTATATTAAAAAAAAAACAGTCGTCCTGTAGACCCATTCAGTGGCAGGGCTGAGACTGATGCCCAGGGCTATGTACATGAATTTTACTGTCCCTTCCATCTTGCTTTGGACCCGGGGGATGGGACAGGTGGTGAACACTGGTCACCAGTGGCAGCATTCTCACCCCCTTGCATGGTTGCTGGTCTCAGATCCCACATGAACAGAGAGCTCACCCTGCCTGGACTGGAGACCCCTTGCAGGAAGCTCCTGAGGTCCCCTCACAAGAATAAGTCCCAGCAGCAGCTCTTCAGTTACTTTCAAGCCAATAAATGTGCAGGTGCAGAGAGGAAAAACTCCAGGCTCCTGCTCTAAAGAGCTTGCTGCCTACCCGCCTAAAACACCAGCTGGATCTTACTGCTACCGTGAATGCCTTTCATGTAAATTCCCGAACTCCTCTTTCTGGTCCCCCATTGTATTTCCAAGTGTATGTTTTAGGGGTCCAGTACTCTGTGTGAAACCTCTTTTCCAATTTATGTTTTACAGGTATGGTCACGCCTCTTTCTCCCCAAGTGATAAAGCTCATCTATTAAAGGAAGCTTTAGGAATGCGAGTTTCGGGATTGTTTGACAAGCTACTTCACTGCCTGGTGTAGTTCTTTGGGCATCATGGTAAGTACTTGACAAATACTAGTGAACGGCGAGAGGTGGGGCACCAGGTCGTGGAGAGAGGGGATGAATCTGATTTAGGTATCGAGAGGCTTCCATTAGGTTACCTAAGATAAATGTCTCCTGATCCGAAGGAAGTCAAATTAAGGGAAACTTCATAAAGGAAATTCCTCCAGAAAGTGGAAAGGACCAGCAAGGGGTCAGGAGCAGCATGGGATCCCCAACCAGGGCCTCTGACCACCAGGAAGGCAGGCGAGCTTGCCCTGAACCCACACAAGGAGCCACTTTCATCCCAGGTAGAAAGGAGTCAGTTGGATAACTGTGTATGTGGGCCAGGGGTCTATGAGAGCCCAGACCCCCGTCCGCACTTGACCAAGGACGACCCTCGGGCTCAGGGTGGGAGGTCACATGGTGGGTCCAGAGGCAGCTGGGGTTCACCCTTCAGAGCCTGGCTCCTGACCCCTACACTGCTGCCTCTCTGAGCGGTTTTCTGATTTCTCTGATGGGGCGAAAGTTTGGCAGAGGCTGGAATACAGTAAAGGAACAAGGATGTGGCTCCCTCAGGGGAGAGGGAAGTGGACAGAGGGAACGTCAAGCGCAAAGGCCCGGGACCAGCAGGAAGGCCAGGTGGCGGGAGACCCGGCACAGGACACCTTGAGGGAGACGGCCTCTGGGTCTGCGGCAAAGCCACAAGCTCATAGTGAAACTCCAAAGGGAACCGTTACTATGATGTGTGCACAAAGGTAGTTGTAACTGCAGAAGATGGGGGAGAGCGGCCCCCGAGATCTCGGCCCCCCATATAGCCCCCTCCCTTGAATGGGGGCGGACCCGTGACATCCTTCTAGCTGGCAGAACACTGCAAAGAGAAAGGGATTTTGCAGGTGTAATTAAGGTGCCCAATTAGTTGTTTCTGAGTTAATCGAAATGAAGATTATCCTGGTCGAGCTTGGCTTAATTAGGGAAAAGCCCTTTGAAGAGAGACTTGGCTCTTTGAGGCTAGGAAATTTCTCTCCTGCTGGCCTTACAGAAGCAAACAGCCAGGCTGTGAACAGCCTCCGGGGACCGGGGGCAGCCTCTAGATCCCAGGGCAGCCAACAAGAAGCCAGGACCCTCAGTCGTCAGCTGCGAGGAAATGAATCCTGTAAACACCTTGCATGGGCCTGGCAGCGGATTCTCCTCACTGAGACCTCCAGGTAAGAATGCAGCCCGGTCGACCCCTTCATAGCAGCCTTGTGAGACCCTGAGCAGAAGACCAGCTAAGCTGAGCCCAGACTCCTGGCCCACGGAGACTGTGAGATAATTAACGGGCATTGTTTTCAGCTGCTAAACCTGTGGTCCTCTCTTGTGTAGCACAGAAAACTAATACATTGGGCGGCTGCTAATGTATAGGTATGCTGTCCACCCCCCGCCCTGCCCCGATTATAAAGTGATGCTGTGCATTTGTTTCTGTCTGTGTAAGTAGAAACCGGTAAATGCATGGACCAAGGGACAAAGCTAGTGGCTCCCAAAAAGCAGGAAGTGTCCACACTGGTGGTCGCTCATGAGAGCCAGGAGGGGTCTGCCCCAGCACTCACACACGGAAGCCAGGTAACGGGCAGGCTCAGCAGGGTGTTCCCAGATCCTGCACTCCCCAGGTGTCCTGAAGAGAAAACTTAACCACGAAGATTCAACCCTTCATTTCTGGGCGATGGAATTTCTAGATGGCCCTGCTAATTTTAATGCAATACTAATAAGACACACATAACTCTTTAATAATGCTAACAGATAAGTCACCAATTCATAATGACAGGACCAGGTTAGTTGATCAGAAAAACCCAAAGATGGATTACATAATCCTGTATTACCAAGCAAGACTCTACAAATGCATCGTTTTAGGGGAAACACGGGGCGGCAAGGAATTAAAACCTATGCGAAGGGTTTGAGCTTTCAAATCTGATCGATGTAGCAAATGGCATTTACTTATAAACAGCAACTTTCAACTGATGGCCTTGGGAAGAACCATCTAGATCCAGCCCTATCCAGGAATTACTCCATCTATAACCAAAATGCCTTAACGCGGCTGATTAGAGATGATATTCTTCTTCCCTGGGGCCGTCAATCCTGGAAGAATATCAAAGTAAAGATAGCTGTAACCCGAAAAAGGTATTTGAAAAAAAAATAAAGGAAATAACGAAGATGTTAGTTAAACCCATGATGTTGATATTTGGAGTAAGAAATTGGTTTTGTAGTCATCACATTAATATAAGCTTTATTTGCTGTCTGAGGTGTTTGCAATATTCGAAAGAATCAACCATGCCATACTTATAACTGCAGGTTACATTGTTTAAGAGAATTACTTTAATGTATCTGTAATCGTTGTTTAGATGTGCAAAACAAAAGAAGATGTGTAAAATTTGGTTCATTGGACATGAGAGTTACATTGAGCATTAAACAAAGTGCAGGGATGCTCCTGGGACAATTGGGAACCCCAGCAGCAAGTGAAAGGGGTCTGGGTATGGAATCCCAACTGGGGGACCTGGCCTTCCGACAAGAGGGACATATATCGATCAGACAGAGGACAGAGATCATGGGTATCTCAGAGGAGGAGCAAAGATCCCCAAGTGGAAAAAACAAATTACAGAACAAGACAGAACATGTCCCCACGTGGGGAAAAGGCAACCCTAGTCTATTACATATGCATGTACCTGACAGGAAAGATGACAAGATCCACCCCACACCATCCACCAGGATTGCTGGGTGGGGGGCAGCAGGGGGACGGTCAGGTCCCACCGAATGTCAGTGCCTGATGTGCCACCGCCCTGTGCAGGGGCCCCAGGCAGCAACCGGTGCTCAGAGGCAGTAACCACACTTGGCTGATGGCCGCTCACTTGGTGCCGCGTGCCGTGTCCTGGACCTCTCACAAAGGTCGGGTGAGTACGTGCTATTAATGCCTCATTTTACAGCAGAGGAAACTGAGTCACGAGTGGGCTCCTCCTTAGCAGGCTAAGGAGACAGAGTAGCGGACCCCAGACGGCCCGGCCTCCTGGCTCTCAGGCATGGTGTGAGGGGCGCCTGGAGAGATGGGAGGCCTGCAGGTGACAGAGGCCAGGACCCGCAGCCCTGAGATGGAAAAGCAGGCTGTGTCACCTTTAAAAGAAAGACCACACGATTACACCTCCAACAGGCTACAGGTAGGAAGACAGGAAGAGACCTGTTTTCACTAAAGGCCACTCCTCCTAAATGAAAGGGATAAGGGTTATGTAGTGGGTAGCGCCAAAGACCAAAACTTACGCTACAGCACCCAGCTCTGCTTGCTGTAAGGATGTGAACTGCAGGTAACAGCTCGGTTTGCCAACGGGTTCCTTGGGCAAGGCGGTTCGTGGTAAGCATCTGGGAACCCTCCCACACAGCACACCTGTTACCGCTTTCCACTTGCAGCAGCTGAAAGTACGGGCAGCCCAGGGAGCACAGGACATGCCCTGAACAGAGTGCACGCCTCCGGGGTCCTCCCACCAGCTCCCCGCACAGACCCCGGGTACCCGCTCCTCCTGGCGGAGGTGCACGACACCACTCCCCTTTCCTTGGGTCTTTGTCAAAACTGCAGAAGGAACTTGTCCACAGAAAGTAAAGGGAGGAACCCGTGAAAGCAGACGAATGAACAGTGGCCCCATCTGAGGGGGGCCTGGCTCCTGGAATTTCAGGGGTTATTCGTGTCAACATTCCCCACCCCTCCAGTCCCTGCTGACACTTTCTAGGGACACAGGAAAAACCCTGACGCTGGGCCTTTGTCTTTGGTGCCGGTCACATTTCGTCACCTGAGTGGCTCTCCTGCCCCTACAGACCATAAGTCATGGTTTTCATCAAGGATCCCCTGGGCAGTGCTCTTAAACGGGCTTCTCACCGAACCCTCCCAGCTCCCAGAGGTGAAATCTGGTTGGTGGCACCTCGAGCCTCTTCCTAGTGGCGGGACTCCAGGCTCAGAACCTGAGAATCTTGGATTGTGAGCCAGCATTCTGTCCCCCCAGAGACCCGGCCCTTCCTGCGATGGCCCCACCCCCGTGGCCTTCTCCATCACCCATTCATGACGGCCCCTGCCCACCTTCTGCTGGCGCGTAAGTGGACTCTTCCTGGCTCCCGCCCTCAGGCTCCCGCCCACCGGCCAGGGGCATCTCACTGAAGCCAGCCATGTCCACCGTGCAGGGAGCAGGTAGGAGCCACCGAACAGGGCTGGAGAGGGGACCCAGGGTGGGCCTGGCCAGAGGAGGGTACGGGGCAGAGGGGCCCTCACGGCAGAGGCGGCCTCTCCTTCCTGAGGACCCCTGCCCTCTGCAGTCTTCCGGGCCGCTTGTTTTACAAAGCCAGGGCCCCATGACGACATGGTTTCTTCTGCTTCCCTTTGCCGCCTACAGGAAAACTGAGGTATGTGGCAGGATAGACTAATGACCGAGAGAGCAGGAGACCAAGACTCTCCCAGGCCCCGCAGGGCCCCTTAAAAATGACTGACGAGGGGAGGCGGATGGGTGACCCACAGAGGTCCTGCCCTGACCTAAGGAAGTGATCTCTCCCCTCAGCTTGGGAGTGGTCATTTGCTTGCCCCCAACCAAAGAAGATGCCTGCTGTCACCAACTTCAGTGCTCTGGTAAATGGTAACGAGTCCACTTGGCGGCAGATTTCAAAGGGAAGTACTTGCTGTAAAGCTGAGTAACTTTCACTGATGCCCGGCGGGGGGTAGAAAATTTGAGCGGTCCATCATTTCCCCTGAATGATACTCTGTAATCACAAAACACCGAGTGAGTCCCAAAGAGCCGTCATCGTCTTAACGAATGTCTTTCCTACTACCTGGGCACTCTTGATTTTATAAAACCAGGAATGGCCTTCTGGAATGGTCCAGACCTATTTCTAGCCTGAAGCGGGGGTGGGGGTGGGGTGGGGGACACACCTCACAGTCTCTGGGCTGGAGCTCAGTCTGGAGGCAGAAGGACCTAGGTTTGAACCCTCACCTGGGCAAGTGACCCTGAGTTCCTCCATTAGACATTCATTGAGCACCTACTACGTTCCAGGCACTGGGGATGCAGAGATAAGTTACAAGGGGTTCAGTGGACCCAGCTCAGTGGGGAGGTGGCCTCTTTCCTCCAAGTTGGGGGTGATACCTGAGTATCACGGCCTTGATACGAAGTATGAGTCCCTACAGCGTCCAATGCATAGCAGGAGCGGGATACACGTTGGTTTCTCTCTTGAAGTTCCATTTAGAATTGGCGATTCTGTCATTCTGGAAGGTGATGGGGTAAAACTGCCCCCCACAGAAGAGACGTTGTTGTATTTCTGAAAGGATGGTGGGTATCTTCGTGTAAGGAAGCCTGGCTCCCAGAGGTGAAGTGACTTGTCCAAGTCACACAGGGAGTTTGTAGAACCGTCAGGATGGGGACCACATGCCGCCTCAGCATCCAAATGTGGCTGCAGTTTTCTTGGACCCCCCCCTGCCCTCAGTCAAGAAGTCCTGGAGAAGCACCCTGTTCTGTTACTCTGAATGTGGCAGATGAAAAAGGCGTTCAGTTCATCTTGCGCGTGGTTGCCATAAATGTGTGGACTTTTGTGTTTTAGCTCATCGTTAGTCCAGATACATCACTGACATCTATTGATACTGCAGTGTGTTCAGAGGTTTTGAGTACAGCTGCTTGGTAACTTATTTAGCTAGAAACTTTCTATTCAGAACTTACTCTCTGTTCTTGTGAGAATTGCTAGAAAATGTTGACTTAAGGAGATGCTTCTGTGTTTCATTGCACAAGTAAGTGTGTTCTACTGGGCAGGATTATGCAGTGAGGACCACCTCTTAGAGACTGAAGGGCGTAGTATGGATTTAAATATAGTAAAACATCCAGGCAGACCTCGGAGGTATTTTGGGTTTGGTTCCAGACCACCGCAATAAAGCGGGTCACACAATTTTTTCCTTTTCCCAGTGCATAGAAAAGTTATGTTTACAGCACACTGTAGTCTGTTAAGTGTGCAAGAGCATTAGGTCTAAAAAAAAAGTGCATACCTTAATTAAAAAATAATTTATTGATAATACTAATCCTCATCTTAGCCTTCAGTGAGTCGTAGTAGTAACATTACAGATCGCTGGTCATAGATCACCATCACAAAGATAATAATGAAAAAGCTTGAAACATTGGGACAGTTACCAAAATGTACCACGGAGACATGAAGTGAGCAAATGCTGTTGGAAAAGTGGCGCCGACAGACTTCCCGCGGGCCTTCAACTTGTAAAAAATGCAGGTCTGCAAAGTGCAGTAAAGCAAGGTGCACTAAAACGAGGTCTGCCCGTGTATTGTACTTGCGATAAGACAGACCTTGTGATTTGCATGAAATTGTCGTTTGTGTTGTGTAAAAACATCTGTGCTTAATTTCTAAAATATTTAGAAAGATTTTCCTGGTAGAACTGTAAGGCTTGCCATCAAATGGAAAACTCGGTGTTCATCTAAGATAAACATTTAGCAAATATTTGGCAAGGGCTTTCTCCAAGCCAGGCACTTGTAATCAGTTACAGCCTTGAATTTGGAAATGATATTTGCTTCCTTTTTAAAAATTTTACCTTATTTTTGCCACAATCCCAACCCCGTGAGGTGCTAGCTTCTCAGATGCACAAGCAGCCCATGTGACGGGTTATCAGCACTTCTCAAAGCCTGCCAGAAAGGGCGCAGTCCCGGTTTTGGTTTCCTTTGGCTATACCTGAGGACAGTCCTTGGTGACAGTCAAGGTCTGGAGGACAGTGGCACTTTCCCTGGCCCCCTGGCCAGGGGCCAGCACGTCCCCTACCCGACAAGGTCCCCTGCTGAGTGCTCCCAGCAAAAACATGTACGGATAGCAGTTAAAATCATATTCTCATTTCTGTGGAACTGGCAATGCTAAAAAAATTCTTCTGTTAATGTATGCATGATATAAAAGTGGATTGGGAGGAGGATTTCAGAGACCTGAAAAATACGCACAGAGTAAGGTATGTTTCCAAGCCTTCTTCAAGAAGGAAGTGTTTCTGTTAAAATCAGCACACAGCGGCTGGCTTTCCTCTCATGCATTTGCCATGGAGGCCACGTGCCGGGATCGTTAGGGTCACCTGTGCTGGATCAGGGATCCAGAGATCCACCTTCTGTGGCCGGGAGACGGCGGAAAAGTCACGGAACCTCTGTGTGCCTGGGTTTCCTCTTCAAGCGATTGGGGGCTGTTGGTGACTACTTCTCAGGATGGCCCCAAGGATGAACTGAGATAGGAAATAGCTTGGAGGTGAGGTTACTCCCGGAGGCTGGACTTGCTTCCCGTTTCATATAGAAAACAGAAGCAATCGGAGCCAGCGTCCCCTCCCTCCTCCTGCCCACCTGCCCGAGTGCCCACATGCTCCACCTTCTCCCGCTTCTGTGAGTGGCTCGTCTGGGACTCTGCCAGGGACCCCACATCCTTTTTCCTCCTACCCCCCTCTTTCTCCCACACCCCCCTCGTCTGCATCCAATTGTTCCCACCAACTTACAAACTGTGCTGTTACTTCCCCTTTCCCTTAAAACACCAGCAAACTGGCAAACACGCAAAAGCTGGTCCTTCCGGCCTCCTCACGGCTGGCTCTCCGACCTCCTTCCAGACTCTGCCCACCTACTGGACCAGCCTCTCTGAACAGCAAAGTAAAATCACACACCACTCACTGCACCGCCTTGCCTGCCTCACTCCCTATGCCCTTGACCTGCTCATTCTGCACCCCCCCCACCCCCCCGCCGACTTTGCAGCACCGGCCCCACCCCATTGGAGTGTCAGCTCCACAAGGCGGATGTCGCCAGTTTTGTTGCCTCCTGGGGCAGAGTGTCTGCTCCAAAATACTTGTGGGTGAACTGCCAGTGAGACGGCGCAGGTCTTTATCCGAAGGCTAGTGCTTCGCGGATGCATACGCTTTCCTTTGGTTAAGTGTTGCTTCAGGATGTGCGCGTTCTGGGTCCACCCGGGCCGCTCAGCCTCCCCACCCGCCCCGTCCCCTCCTGTTGGCTCCTCCCGATCCGGATCCAGGTCCTGGCACCACTGTCACCTGAGCCCGAGACCCTAGCGTCCTGAGTCTCCCATATCCAGCCAGGCGGTCGCCAGGCCTTAGCGGGCTCTCCACCTCACGCACCTGGCCTCTCCTCCCTGTCCCTGCAGCTGTCCCTCCTCGTTGATCCCCCTGCGCCTCTCACCCTTCACGCTGCTGCCGAAGTCATTTTTCTAATAGGAGATCTGATGCTCCTACTTCTGTTTCAACTCCCAGCGGTTCAGCCCCCTCGCAGGGCTCCGGCCGCACCAGGTGACCTAGAGTCTCGGCAGGTAGTGGGCTGCTGCTCTCTGGGACCGCAGTTCACTCTGCCTGGAATGCTCGTCCCCTGGTCCCTCGGGACCAGTCACTGCTGGCCATACTTTCAGGTGGGGGCACTCCCGGGGCACCCAGCGTTCAGAGGCACCTCCAACTCTCCCCCCTCAAGCCTCGATTGCTGCACTGCTGTAGTGAGGCTTCCTACTGGACCGCTCCTTTTCCGTGGCCAGTTATCTTTGTTCCCCTCAGGCCTTGCTTGGGGGAAGCTTGGCGAGCCGGTCACCCTCGGCTCAATGAAGGAATGACAGGGAGGGGCCTGCTTTGTTGGGAAGTCCCACATCCTGTCATTCACTGAGACATTTCCAAGCGGGGGCGGGGGGGGGTAACTGCTGGGGGCGAAAATCTATTATTGGACGAGAAGGGAGCCTGAGGCTATGGGTTCTTCGGAGTTTGATCTGTAAACACAGACACGTGAGGAAGGGAAAATTAACCATGAAATTGAAGACATCTGCCAACTTAACTTGAGTCAGATAGGAAAGGCTGAGGGGTAGGCGGGGAAGGATGGGGGTCCCGCAGGAGTGTCCACAGCTGACGAATCTTAGGAGGCCTGCCCCGAGCCCACTTTTCCTCGCTCCTTGGTGAGGCTTGGGGTCGTGCCCCAGTTTTCCCTAGGGCGGGGGGGGGGGGCGCGGTCTTGATTTTGGCTGCTCTCACCCTGTGGTTGGTCAGAGCTCACAGCTGCCCCTTGGAGTGCAGGGCCTCCCCACCGTAGACAGGACCTCTGCTGGCCGGAAGTCCTTGGCCACTCGGGGCCAGCCTCCATGCTGGACCTGGCTCTCCCCCACCAGTGCCAGCGAGGCCCTTACCCGGTCGCCCCTCCTCCCTTCCCACCGGATTGTTGGGCTACACTTGCGATAAAGAATCTCGATGGTCTCTTAAGAGAAATTAAAAATGAGGCGGGGTCTGAGAGTTGTCCCCGAGCTAGATCAAAGTGCGGGTCACGTGAGAAAGGCTGGGAAACCCCAAACGCTGCAGAAGGCCCGGGAGGGGTGCAGGGGAGCTACAGGGTGTCAGGGCCTGAAGCTCACACATGTGTTTGTTTAAAGTTTTATTACAAAACCATTAAGCTCTTAGCATGTGACATAGTGCTTCCGTGAGGGCGTGGGACTGAGCGGCCTTGGTGGTACAGTCTAGGTCACTCCCCTCTTCGGAGCCGTCTCCGGACTGTGGACCAGGGGTCAGTACTTCCTTGGGTTGCCGTGAAGATTACCGAACCGAGGAGCAACAGTGGGACAGAACCTGCCACACAGCGGTGCCCGATATTTAGGGTTTGTTCCCAACAGGGGAGTTAATTTGTAATCAGTGGCCACAACCCCTATAAATTACCGAATTTAGTTTGTCAAAAAGAAAACCGAGGAATTGAACGCCAACTGAGCACGAGCAGGCACGATTCACAGGGTCGCTCAGAATGCGGAGGCCCCGGCCCCTCTGTCCGGGGCGGTGACAACCAGGGGGCGGCCTGGGGACTTGTCCGGCCAAGCACCTCCTCCGGGCCGCCCCTGCCCCCCAGGCCTCAGCCCTCCTCAGTGGTGGGTGGGCTCGGGCCCCCGAGGCCCAGCGGGCCAGGAGCGCCGGGAGGGACAGGTCTACAGGCCATAAGGTCACGCCCCTAGTGCGGCGTCTCTGGGTCGGCGTGGGGGCGGGGGCTCTCCTCGCTGTGTGAGGTCTGGGGTCGCGGATGCCGGATGGGGACGCCCGGACTGGAGGCCCGCGGGGCGGCTGAGAGCGGGCGCGGCTCCTTTAAGACGCCGCCGGCCCCGCCCCGCCCCACCCCCCCGCGGGAGCCGCGCCACGTGACCCGGGTCTTGTGACCGGCGGGGGGAGGCGCGGGGGGAAGCCCGCGGCACCCGCCTCCAGGGGGCCCAGCCCCACCGCCGCCACCGCCGCCGCCGCCGCCCGCGAGGAGCGGGGCCCGCCGCCGGGCGTCCCCGCGAGTCCGAGTCGGAGCGGAGTCAGAGCGCGAGCGGGAGCCGGGCCGGGCGCGGTGGGCGCCGCCCGCCATGGACCACAAGCCCCTGCTGCAGGAGCGGCCGCCCGCCTACAACCTGGAGGCCGGCCAGGGCGACTTCGCGTGCGGCCCGCACGGCTACGGCGCCATCCCCGCCGCCGCCCCGCCGCCGCCCTACCCCTACCTCGTCACAGGTGGGCCCGGGGCCCGGGGAGCGGGGTGGGGGTCGTCCCGGGACTGGAGCTGGCCGAGCGGGCGGGGCCCGGGGCCCCGGGAGCAAACTTTGGGCGGAGTTCTGTGGCGACCTTTAACCCCGAAACCAACTTTTCTCCGGACGCGGCAGGGGCGCGGCCGAGGGGAGACCCGGTGGTGGGCAGTCTCCGCTCGGCGAACCTGATGTCGGGACCCCGAGTCTGGGTGTCGCCCGAGGGCCCTCAGCCCACCTGCGCGGTCGCGCGCGCCCGGCTCGCCCTTCCCGGGAAGCATTATTATCTCTCTGCAAATTAACTTTATTAACGAGATGCTGTCTGCAAGTTAACACCTGATAAAGCCCGTAGTAGGCACTTAGTGGACGCTGTTGTCTTGATTTTGAAAAGGATGCGAGTTTTTGGTGGGGAGTGGGGAAGGGCAGGAGAAGTAGATCTCTGACTCCCCGCGTTTTCCTGCCTGTTCCCTTCTGATGTGCTTTCCTGCCCACAGGGTTACCCACGCACCACCCCAGGGTCTACAGCATCCACAGCCGAAATGTCACCCGGTACCCTGCCAATTCCATCGTTGTCGTTGGAGGCTGCCCTGTCTGCAGGTATGTCACGGGCCTGGGGGCCCCAAAAACCTCTAAGAACACACTTACTGAAACTCATAAAACCAGGATCGTTTGGAGACACGGTCAGTCTTGGGACAGGCTGCTCACTGGGGTATGGGAGAGAATGGGTTCAGTGGTCCTTGGGTCCACGCACCTTTCATGGGGCAGAGGGAGCTGGGTTCTCTTTCCTGGGGGAGTTATGTGCTTTGGTGGCCATTGAATCCCGAGTGGGTGGGATGAAGAAATGGTAGCAGTTGGACTGGCAGCCTCTTATCTCCGATTCTGGGAGCTGCAAGTTTGCTCTGCGGTTGGTTCTTGAAGGTGGCAGAAGGTTCTCTTCTCCTGGGAGGGTCAGTTTGAAGTGCGTGGGCAGGAGAGCCCTGACTCAGGTGGCCCGTGTTGGAGGAGCTGGAAGGCCAGGGGGCCAGGGGAGCGGCCGCTGTCAGGGCTGCTTCATGCCATCAGGGCCCTTACCTGCATAAGGGCAGCAACGCCGAGGTTCTTTGGGGTGGGAGCGATATTTCAGATTCTCAACCTTGAGCCTCCAGAATTTTCTGTTTTTGTAGGGCCTGAGAAGCAGCTATTATGTGCTTGTTCTGTGTGGGTCTTGAGGATTCAAATTCAGATAAGATTTGGTTCTTGCCCTTGGTGAATTCGACTGCATGGATAATTTAGAAAGTCAGGGCAGACTTGGCAAGGACTGGGCTTTCAGCCTGGGTGGGGAGGTGGGTGGCGGAGGAAGTTGGAGTTCGTGAGATGGAACTGAGAAGCCGTGGCTTACACTTAGGCTTAATTTCAAAAGCGTATCAGGGATGCCCAGAGTGGAGTCGAAGGGAAGTTAACAGTTTGAGTCACAAGGGTCAATTGTGTGGGGAGACAAGGGCCTGGGAAGAGGGGGAACGTCCGGAAGTGGGGGCAGGAGGCTGGACCCGCGAAACCAACTGTGAGTTTACTAAAGGGGTTGTGGGCAGGGGAGAGCCCTCTGGGTTGCATGCTGGCCAGGTGGACCTTGATATGCAAACCCTAAGCAGGTGTCTTTTCGGACACATCTGGTGATACTCTAGCCTTTGGAGAATGTGAAGGGGGAGGGGAGACAACTGGCTGCCTCCGGAGAGGAGCTCTCTGCACCCTGCACTGGGCACCTGTGGGCGGCAGAGTTCTTGGGGTTGGGGGCATGTGGGTGGGCTTGGAGATGGGGGGCACGGTCTGGGAGGCTGGTCCCTTGCAGAGAGAGCCATTGGGAATCCTTTTGGAAAGTTGCACAGAGAGGTGGGCTACGGGAAACCCGCTGTGCTTGGCTTTGAGGCTGGTTCAGGGTGCCCAGAGCCTTGCTGTGTGCACGGCCCTTCTGTCCCCAAGGAGCCTAGCTGGGCGATTCCAAGGGCCTGTTTCTGGGCGGGAGGGGTTCCGAGCAATATCCTAAGTGTAAGGAGGGGTTTCAGGCTGGCAGCTGAGGAGGCGCCGCACCTGGAGCAGAGCCCTCTGGCTGGGGTTTCAGCGTCTCCCCGCAGGGCCCAGCCTGCCAGACGAGCTGGGCTCAGATCCTGGCCTTGCCAGCTGCCAGCTGGGCCCGTTTCCCCATCTGGGAGATGGGGTGTCTGATGGGATGGTCCAAGGCTCTTGCTGGCCCAAGGCCCTGAGCGTGGGGGAGGGGAGACCAGCAGTGGAGTTTACGGGCACGGATCCCCCAGGGTTGTGAGCTTCCAGGCTGCTGCAGGACGGGGAGCATTTCCCCTGATCCCTCCCTTTCCCTGGGGTGGGAGCGGTCACAGTGGAGGCCCCGGCTTCTGCCCTCAGCCCCCAAAGTGCAGAATGTGGGTCACCATCTCTCTGCTCTTCTGAGGAGGGGCTTGGGCTCAGGGCTGCTCTAAGGCTGAGGGAGGGCGCCTGCACCGGAACAAGTTTCTTCCCTTCTGTCGGGATCGCTGGCCTCCCGGCCTCTGGGTGGTGGGCACAGCAGTGGGGAGCAGGTGCTCTGAGAACAAGTTTGGGGGCCCGGGTTGGGAGCACACACTCTGACGCCCTCCAAGGCGTGTCCTCCATGGGCCCTTCTGTCAGCTTGAGGACAGATGCCGGCGGTTAGGGCCCTCCCGGCGCTTGGGCTCTTACACAGGGGTGTCCCGGTCCCCTGCCTGCAGTGCCCTCTGCTGCCGGAGTGGGCCGGGGGCCCGGGGAGGTGGGCAGCAGGAAGCAGGGGAAGGCCGGGTGCTTCCAAGGAAGCTCCGCGGTGGTTTGGGGAGAGGGTGCCTAGTCCCTGGGGACAGCCGGTGTGGCCCCTGTCCAGTGTCATAGGGTTGGGAGACAGGCGGCTTCTCATGTGACCACACTTCCTTCCTTCCCAGCCAGCCTGCCAGGCTCCGTCCCTCCCTGGGAGCTTGGCAGGAGTTTGCCGAAGTCACACGTCTGTGATTCCCTCTGAGTGAGGCCTGGCGTCAGAGGCCTGTGCCACTTGTCACTTTGCCACCGTCTGAGCTTTCCCTTAAGCAGCCTGACCCCATCTTCTCTGTTTAGGCGCTATGAGAGCATTTCTTTCTACCCTTGCAGACAGCATGAGCCTCACCCCACCCCTGCCCACCCGCGGCCCCTGTGGACTGAGCACCGCCTTGGCTGGTGGGGCTTTGGCCAGGCCTCGGGCCTCTCTGAAACTGTCCTCCTCTGGGGCGTGGGCTGTCCCTGGATGAGGCCACCTCGAGTCTGGGGGCCCGGGGCTGCAGTGGGAGGGCCTGTGCAGAGGGCGCTGGGCAGCGCGGGTCGGAGGCTGGAAGGCACGTCGAGGCGTGGGGCCTGGCTGCACCCAGCTCCCAGCTGGGCGTCCGGTCTTGGGGGTGACCAAAGAGGTAGGAGGGAATCCAGGAACGGCTGGGGTTTTGGAAGCCAAGACGGGCTCAAGGAACAGCTGTGGAGGTCAGGTGTTGCCCAGAGGTCAGGACAGTGATGAGGCTGGGGCTCCGGCCTCGCCCCTGGGAGCGGGCTCTCCCCGGCCCAAGCACTGATGAGCCGGCCCCGGCTCCCGGGCTGCCGCGGGCAGGGCGTGCCGACCGTGGGGGCCTGGGAGTGCTCGGGGCCTCTCTGTCCAGCTGTGCCTGGACTGAGCCTGGGGTCCGGGGAGCCCCGGGAGCCCCAGGCAGGCCTTGCCACCTTGCAGGCCCTCCCTCAGCATTTGTTCTGCTTGGGGAGGCTCTGGGCTACCCAGCCGCAGGCTTGCTCAGAAGCGCCCCTGGAGTGGCCGGCGGCTCCCTGCCCCCATGGGACCCTGGGACAGCTGGGGGCGAGGTATGACCTGGTCTCTGGAGGGGGCTGGCCAGGTGCTGTGGGGCATCATGCCCCACCCCTGCCTGTCCGCAGGCTCGTGGCCACCTGCACGAAGCCCTCTGCTCCCCTCTCCCGGCTTGTCTGGGGTGGTTCTGCGGCAGATCCTGACCTGAGGCCTTGTGCTGGGAGCAGTGGTGGCACTAACCGGGGGGGCTCAGAGGGTAGGGAGGCCCTGGGCTGGGGTCTGGATTGTTCCCAGCCAGGCCACTCGCTGCCTGAACAAGGCTCCGGGCTCCAGCTTCGTGTAAGGGGGACGCGATGGGACGGGGAGGACGCTGTGAGGAAACGGGGGGTGGTGAGGATGGGATGGGACGTGTGTGTTGCAGGGTCTCCGCCGCGCTCGTCCTGGGGCCCCACCCAGCCCAGCTCCCTGAGCAGATGGGTGTCAGTGGAATCGAGTGATCACTCTCCCCGTAAGGTCAGAGTCCCTTAAGGAAGTGTTTTCAGAATCAGTTCCCAGGTTTCTCCAGTTTCCGCATCCTCCCCACCCCCGTTTCTCAGGAATGGGGGAGGGGCCTTTTAACCCGCCGCTGAGGCCGCTTGCTCAGTTTGGATTCTGAGCCAGTGGATGAAGAGATGAAGCTCAGTCTGAAACGGTGAGGGCTTTTGAGGGGCTTGGAGAGAAAGAGAGGCCACGCCACTTAGGAGAGGCTGGCAGGACGGGCAGGGGGTCCCCTCCCTCCTACGTGGCCCCAGAGGGACAGGTTTGCTCTGCAGCCTGCTGTTGCTGCGTCAGGACTGGCCTAGAGACCAGGTTGTGTTCTCAGTTCAGAAGATTTTGGATTTTTAAAAACAGTAAATCATGCACTGCTTTTGAGGTTTGGGCAGCACCCATGGTCAAATATTAACATTTCTGCAGCAAGACACAAATATTCCCATTAAGGGGACACATTAAGACTATAAATGGCCACACATCAGTTCAGGTCACATGTGGCTGCCAGCTGGGTTTGTTACAAACTTATAAAAAAGTTCTGCGTTCAGAGCTTTCGGCATTTGGAATTGTGGGTAAGAGGTGTGGACTGCGATGCGGGTAGCAGGTCCCTTGGGCTGGGAAGCCACGTTGGCGGGTCGGGCCGTGGTTCTTCATGGAAGGTCTGAGTGTGGAGCAGACCTGCTAGCAGGGCCCGGATTCTGCCCACCTCCCTGGCCGCTGAAGGGAGACGGCCTGGCTCTGCCGACTTCTTGGGGTGGGCTGGAGGTGAACGGGGGAGAGGGCGTGGGGTCTCATCCCATCAAACCCGGACTCCTGACTGAGGGTGTTGGAAAGGGGAGGCCCAAGCTGCCTGCTTTGCTCTGGCTTGAGTGAGTGATGGATCTGGACAGAAAGCACTGCAGGTTTGTGGAATGAGGGAGCGTGTTCCTCCTGCCTGGGGTGCCGGGCCTCCCCCGGCTGGTGTGACTGCTGCTGGGAAGCTGTGCTTACGCGGGGCCAGTCCACTGGCCTCATGGTGGGGAGGGCCCGGATGAGGGTGACCAGCCCTCCTGGGCTTCCTCTAGCTTTAGACAGTGTTGACCAGGGTCTGGGGTCTGGGTGGAGAATTAGGGAAGAGGCAGATGGGGGGCTGTTGCTGTTTGACCCCTGACCCCAGAGGACAGGAACAAGTCGCAGACGGGCCAGTTCACGTGGGCGCGGGCACCAGGCAGCCCAGGGCAAGCCCCCGCCCCTCCACTGTGGGGAGATGGCTGCCACTCGGAGGGCTTCTCCAGCCAGGGGGCGCTGGGTGCCCTCGCAGCAGGGCAGGACCCCGCCTGGCCCTAGCCTCCTCCTGGGATCTCCTGGAGCCTTTGAGTGGACACCCTGGGTTCTAAGCTCTGCCTCTGAACAGCCTTGATCCTTAAGTGAGAGAGTACGGAGCGTCTGGTAGTCACTCTTCTCAGGCCTCAGTGGCCCCTGGAGGGGACACGAGGCACCCTGGTGGCTCAGAAGGTTCTCAGCTGGTGCAGGTGACACAGCTGTGAGGCCTAGTTCAACTCTGTCCTGTGCTTCTCCTCCCTTGGACATTCTAACCGAATGTGCAAACCGGTGTGAGTCTGGGGATTTCAGCTGTAGGTGGAACCTGGTTCGGTGCCTGGAGGAAGCAGGGAGTTGGGGCCATGGCTCCCTGAGTGGTCCCAGGCTGTCTGGCCGCCTCCAGTTATTCTCGGGTGGCCTGATTAGTACCAGTAGGTGTAGGAGCTGTCAGCAGCGACTGCATAGAGCAGGCGTGTTCTGGGCCCGGGGCAGCCTGTCACGGCCTCCTTTGTGTGGAGCCACAGGTGGTGGTTCAGGGCCTTTTGGAAGCCCCCGCTCCCTACTTCGGCCGCGTGGCCTCGGGTGCTCTCTCAGCACGTTCTTCTGCCACCCGGTCTGAGAGGGCCTCAAAGCTGGGGCAGGTGGGGTCTGGGCGGGCACGGGGCACAGCGTGGTGACCCGACAGCCTGTGTTGTACTGTCTGTGCCGGAAATGGCGGCCCTGCTGACAGATGCTGGCCAGCTGATGCGCTTTCCCTTGGGGCGGGCCTGGCCTGTGGGCGGCGTCCGTGAGCCTGGGCTCAGCAGGTGTCTCCGCTGCAGGGCTGCTCAGAGCCTTTCCTCAACTAGGGGCGTGAGGCAGGTCCCCAAGACCCCCCCCCCCCCCCCGCCCTTGGTCTCTCTGCAGTGCTCCCAGGGCTTCCAGTGGCCAGGCCCGCTGGGAGGTGCTGCGGGAGTGGAGTGTCCACTGCGTGCTTTTCTCTGGGGCAGGGCTTGGAGTCGGTGTCCTGGCTGAGCTGCCCCTCGCTGGGCCCCCACAGCCCTGTTTGCCCGCCCCGCCCCCCCTCCCGCCGCTGCCCACGCTTGTTGGTTGGGCTGAACCTTCCTCTCCACACAGGCGGCCAGAGGAGGGTCGTGGGCATAAAGGATCCTTACCGTATTTGAGGACAATAAGGTGGCTTCAGGAAGCCCAAGGACCTTGGTGTGTGCGTCGGGGGACAGGCTGGGGTCCCGAGGACGGGGCACTGGTTCTGCGCTGCAGCTGGCGCGGGGCTGGGCCTGCGGGGCCCGAGAGACACGCTTCTGGGGGGTGGGCATCATGGGCGTCACCCGAGGAGCTGAGCACATGGCTCCTACTTCCCCCCTTCGGGGCCTTTGAAAAGGACCCGACCCGGGGTGGAGCCCTCGTGGGCACACAGTGCGGGGATGACCCCTAGCGGTCCCAGGGATTATGTACTGTGCACGTTGAAGGTTATCACGACTTCTTCCAAAGAGGAAGCTTTGAGATTAAATTTCTCAAGATAAGTGACATGGTGTGAACATGGTGTGAACATGGTGTGAACATGGTGTGAACATGGCTGATTGTAGTCTTTCACTAAAGTCTGCTCCCCCCACCGAAACCAATAAAAATCACACAAAATCCAAACTCTGTCACTATTTTCGGAATTTCCCTGTAGGGAATGGGAAAATAAGTCTCAAACTTTTCAACGTTGGGAAAAAAATATCCTAAAGGGATTTGGGTTTCTTGGTTTTGTTCTCAGAGACATAAGAATTTTTATAGAAACCAGCATTTGTCTCTTGTTCCTCATTTTGTAAGAGAAAACATGTGGCAGGTTATATGGCAGCCGGATGTTCTTGCCTTTATCAGTAGGTGCTGGTGCCTCCCAAGCGGCTCTTCTCTCCTCTTCACGTTTTCTGTGCAGCCACCGGTGGCAGCTGGCCGTCCCCTCCACGACCAGCGCCCCAGCTCTGGAGGCGCCTAGGCTTGCGGACGTGGGTGGAGGGTGCCTTGGGGACAGGGGTCCGCTGGGCTGGCAGGCCTTGGGTCTGCGAGGGCCCTAACCCGCGTGCCCCCTCTCTCTCCGCAGGGTCGGGGTTCTGGAGGACTCCTTCACCTTCCTGGGCATCTTCTTGGCCATCGTCTTGTTCCCCTTTGGGTTCATCTGCTGTTTTGCCTTGAGGAAGCGAAGATGCCCCAACTGTGGAGCAAACTTTACTTAAAGGGAACAGCACACCTGGCTTCCCCACACCCAGCTCTCTTTTTCTAATGTAAATGTCGTGTACAATAGCTTCATGGGATTCAGCTTCAGGACTGTTTTGTAAAGGGAGGTGGGTGGACTGGGCGCGGGAGCCACAGGGAGTGTGGCCGCGCACGGCTCCCAGGTCAACAACAGCTCAGTAAGGCACTGCTTTTATTTTTTGCAGTCTTCAGTTTGGGAAAGGTGAGACATACTGCTTTAAATAAATGAGATCCATACCGTTGTTCACCTGGTTTCGCTTATTCAGTGCACACTGCCACTTACAGAAACCTGCCACTTACAGAAATCAAGTTTTGTTACGAAAACTTCAAACATATACAAAATAGAGAAGAGCGTTACCTCTCCTAAGTCAGCTTCAACATTATCCAGTTCACACCGACCTTCTGTTATTCCTCATTAGGCATTTACAGCTCAAAAACTGTGCTTGTTTTCAAGTTTGTATTATTATAATGAAACCTAATACCTTGACATTTACAGAGCACGCACCCCAGTGCCCAGGACCTAAGGCAAGGCCTCCCGTGCTGTGTGACGCAGGTAAGTGACGGCTGTCGTCCCTTCTGTGGAGGTGTAGAGGGTCTGGGTGAGCCAGGTGCGCCTGCAAGTGGCATCTGATAATCCCAGGACCTGTGCCATCCCTGTAACCAGAAGACCCCCCAGCAGCAGAGCTCTGGGGGCCGGGGCCACGGTGTGACACCCCCTCCCCTTTTTCCCTTAATTAACAAGCCTCTACACCTCACTCCCTCCACACTGTTGAAAATAAAGGGCTTCTGAACCCTACTCTTATTAAACGGTGAGAGCAGCAATGGGCCATGTGACTAATTTGATTGTGTTTTCTTGGCTGGTGGAAGGGTCTGCTCTCAAAAGACAAGTGTGCTGCTTGACAGAGGCCCTTAGCCTGCGGGTCCTGGGAGCCCTCACACAGTCCCAGACCCCCACCACCAAGCGGTCATAGCCGACCAGCCAGGAGGAAGACAGGACCAAGAACCCAAAGCGTCACACGCTTACACTGGTTTACCTGCATTTGACCTTGACCAATTTCAAGCTTATAGAAAAACAATATTCATGGCAAAGCCAAAAGCTGTGGTCAGCAACAAGCCCCCCTCCCCTGCTCCCATACAGTGGATGGCCTGTGTGTGAGTTTTCCTCCTCCAAATTGGGCGTAGTCCCTGACAGCCAGGGATAAACCCTGCCACTGGCTCTGCCTTGCCGCGCCGCTGCAGAAGCCCAGGTTCCGGGTATGCTGGCGTGGGGCTCAGCCGAGGTGCAGCCTCCCGCTACCCTCCCCCGGCTCCCAGAGGTCCTCCTGGCTTCAGCAGTGCTGTTTGCAGTTTCAGCACCTGACTGAAAAGTGGAGAAACTTGCACCCCAACAGGTTTCAGAGTAAATCAGTGATGGAGGCAGCTTTGGTCAACTAGCTTAGTGAGAGGAGCCTGGGTTTCTACGTGTGGAGTCCCCAGATGCATGTGTTATTACCCTGTGAGCCAGGCCCGCATGTGGCATGGCCTGGCATGTTTTCATTGGTATCCCAGTTGGTAACTCAGAACGCCGAATTCAGTACCTCTTAGAAAGTATTCAAGTGCTAATATCATGGCTGTGATAGGAGAATTCTCAGTGCTCTTAGCGCTGTGTCTAAATCACGAGAACTTGCGGGATGCTTCATCTTGGGTAGGGCTGCATTTGACTTAAGCAAACATTTAGAAGTTTTTAAGTTAAAAAGTTAAATTTTATACAATATTCTCATAATTTATATTGCTTAAGGTTATTTGCATGCTGGGATGCAAATCTACACAGTGATTTCTTTAAACATCGTAATGCTATTTAAGAGCACATGCTTTATAAAATAAAACTGTGATCTTATCTGCGTTCAGGTGCAGAAAGCCAGTCACAGAAGCGTCAACTATCCCTTATTCTGGCTATTAAAAAAAAATCATAGAATATTAAAAGAAAATGATACAATAGGATTGGAACCAAATTTACAGTACTTGAAAATTTACAGTTCTTGAACAGAATAGGAAGAAAATACTTTAAATGATTGAGTTGTATCTAAACTATGATGTAGTTACCTTAAAGACAGAAATATGTAAACCCAGCTATGTTAAATTAGAAAATGCACTGATTTGCTCGAGTGGAATACATGTAAAATCAGGCACCCTCCGGTGAAGCTTTACAACAGGACAGCACTTATCACAAACGTATACCTATCATTTCCCAAGCGAGAACCGAACGGGGAACCAGAAGAATCTGGGGCCACCTTTTCATCGAATGACTGGTGCTGAGCGATCATTTGTCACTGTTGGTCGGAGTTTCACAGTAGCAAAGGGATTTTCTCTGCTGGGGAGGCGGGGGGAGAAAAAAATTGTAAGACAGGGATTTGGTTCAGAAAAAGAGCTAATAACTCTTGCTCTTGTTCTGTAAAATTATATAGCTTATATAAATCCCAGACATTTTCTGAACATGAAAGTTTTGTTCTGTGACAGTTCTCTCCATGCGCCCATTATAAGCTGCTAATTGTTTCGTTTTGGCTACAGTGAGAAAGGCCTCAGGCCTGGGGGTCCTCTGGGAGCGGGGCCTGGAGGGCCTGCCCAGCATCTGCCCTGATCCAGAAGGGAGTTCCCCTGGCCTCGTGTTGCGTTTGGCACTTAATAATGCAGCCGCTGTCCTAGAAGGCTCTCCCACCACCACCTTCCCGCCCCACACAGGACTGCAGAGAGGTACGCTGCCCTCTGTCTGAAATGTTTAAAGCTCTGGACAGTTCTGTAATGGGCGGTGGGCTTCCCTGGCGGTCCAGTGGTTAGCACTCCACGCTTTCATTGCTGAGGGCCTCGGTTCTGTCCCTGGTCGGGGAACTGGGATCCTGCAAGCCCAGTTCTCCTAGGCTGACCAAGGGGGAGGGCCCTGGTGGAGGAAAGTAACATACCTGAGAAAAGGAGGCTTTGCAAACCCATTTGCATCATTCTGTGGGAAAGAAAAAGAAGTTTATGGAAGGCTCATGAAATTGGGACATTTTTAATAAGAACTGAAGGTAAAGACATCTAAAGCATAAGGGACTGCTTAAAGCTATGCATGTTTCAAAGTGCCCTGGAGTCTCAATTCATTTGTCTCATTTATCTAAATTCACTCGGAAACGTAAGGGCAAGAACAGAAGACATTCTGAAACACAGTGAGGGACCCTTACAAATGCTGGAACATCTTAGAGGGAAACACAAGGTCTGCTGCTCCCTGCCTGTGGCCTGAATTCACGTGCAAAACTGTAGTGATTAAGGTTGGCTTTTTGGGAGCCCGATCCTGAACGATGCCATGAGAAACAGTAAAAAGAAAACCTTGTTGGGTTTCGCTGCCGTAGACTGGTGCCAACTGCCAAGCAGAGATCTGATCTTGCAGAAGTTCCGTAATTGCGGGAGAGAGAGGACAGAACAGTGCAGGCACTGTCTTTGCCTTCAGGAATTGCCAGAGCCCTCTCGGAGCCCCGGCCTCCAGCTCCCAGGGGCTCGGGGTCTCCCAGTGTGGCCGGGGACCAGGTGATTGTGTGTCCTCTCCTTCATTCCACAAAGAATCTGCTTTAAATCTGCTCTGGCTGTTGTAAGAAATCACTGGCCCAAGCTGGAGGGCTTATTTAGATGGCTGCCCAGGAGAGGGCAGTGCCATGCCATCTGACCAGGGCCACCAGGCCAGCTCCCAGGATGCCCCATGGTCTCAGGGCTTGCAGGCCTCTGAGCTCCTCTCACTTCCCGTTGCCAGTAGCCAGCCTGGGGCTGAAGGCCACGCCTGGAGTAAAAGCCAGGCCAGGGCTCCCTTGGGATGGCCTCTCCTGGGTGCTGGATGTACAGACTCAAGGCAGAAGGGGGCTGGGGGCACCAGGGCTACTTCGCAGACCTGCGCCTGCTGTCTCCGGGCCTCTGGGGACCTCACACCTTGACCTTGAACCTGGGGCCAGTAAGGTCATCCCGAGGGGGAGCCCCAGCACCAGGGGCAGCCAGCCCGATGTCCGGATTCAATGTCTCCCTCTCAGGATTGAAGCACAAAGCAGCTGCCCTGCTCGTTAGCACATCCTAAAAGGGCCTGTCCCCACAGGGCTGCCGGGCTTGCTCAGCAGGCCTCGGGGTGAGCAGTTTCTGATGTAACATTCATGTTACAAGATGAGTAAGGGCTAACTTATGATTTATTTTAAAAATACCCCAGAATGCCTGTTGTGCAGTCCCACACATGCTCAGGGTGCTGGCATTAACCTGCTGCCCAGAGCAGGTGCCCCCAGGCTGGGGAGGCTGAGTCCAGGCTGTGACTGTGGCTCAGGGGGAGGCCGGCTGCGTCCTCCCGGCCTGGAAGGCCCACGTCCTGCCAAGCTGGACTCCCCGGATGCGGCCTCCGCAGGGCATGTAACAGAAACCACCTTCCTGCCTGTCCTTGGGGCAGGACACTGTCCCCCTCCCCTGTGTGTCCTCAACTTGAGGAGTGCCCCCGCTGCCCTCAAGGCAGAAACCTTGGAGCCTGACTGAACTCTGAAACGAGCTTAGCCATGGTTTCACAGGCTGTGTTATCTGGGTGACACGACATGGTGAGAGAAACAAACACTGGAGGAGATGCGCTGAAGTCCAGCCCTGGCGGTAAAGTGGCAAGAAGTAACAACTTGTGCTATGAGGAAAGAGAGCAAAATGACTCCTAAGACGGCAGCCCGAAGCTACCGGGCCCTGGCACATGCCCCAGCGAGCCCACTCCTGGTTGGTACAAGCAGCATGCGTGCACATTAGTACTGAGACACCCGCTAGGATGCACGGGGCAGCCCTATCCCAACAACAGGAGAGATGTCAGGCAAAACGTTCTCTGACATAAATTGTAGCAATGTTTTCTTAGGTCAGTTTCCCAAGGGAATAGAAATAAAAGCAAACATAAACAAATGGGACCTAATCAAACTTACAAGCTTTTGCACAGCAAAGGAAACCATAAACAAAACGAAAAGACAACCTACAGACTGGGAGAAAATCTTGGCAAACTATGTGACCGACAAAGGCTTAGTTTCCAAAATATACGAATAGCTCATAACAGCTCAATAACAAAAAAACATTCCAATCCAAAAATGGACAGAAGGCTTAGACATTTCTCCAAAGAAGACATACAGATGGCCAACAGGCACATAAAAAGATGCTCAACATTGCTAATTATTAGAAAAATGTAAATCAAAACAACAGTGAGTTTCCACCCTCACACTGGTTAGAATGGCCATTATTAAAAAGTCCACAAATAACAAATGCTGGAGAGGGTGTGGAGAAAAGGGAACCCTCCTACACTGTTGGTGGGAATGTAAATTGGTGCAGCCACTATGGAGAACAGCATGGAGGTTCCTTAAAAAACTAAAAATAGAATTGCCATATGAATCAGCAATTCCACTCCTGGGCAGATATCTGGACAAAGCTCTAATTCAAAAAGATAAATGCACCCCAACGTTCATAGCAGCACTATTTACAATAACCAATACACAGAAACAACCTAAAGTGTCCATCAACAGATGAATGGATAAAGAAGATGGGGTACATATATACAATGGAATATTACTCAGCCATAAAAGAGTGAAATACTGTCATTTGCAGCAACATGGATGGACCTATGAATTATTGTACTAAGTGAAGGAAGTCAAAAAGAGAAAGACAAAACCAATATGATATCACTTATATGTGGAATCTAAAATATGACATAGGGACTTTCCTGGTGGTCCAGTGGGTAAGATGCCACGCTCCCAATGCAGGGGGCCCGGGTTCGATCCCTGGTTGGGGAACTAGATCCCACATGCATGCAGCAACTAAGATCCCACGTGCCACAACTAAACATGCCACAAAGATCCCACATACTGCAACTAAGATCCGGTGCAGCCAAAATAAATAAATATTTTAAAGAAATAGAATATGACACAAATAACTTATTTACGAAACAAACAGATTCACAGACAGAAAACAAACATGGTTACCAAAGGGGAACACAGGGAGGGATAAATTAGAAGTTTGGGATTAACAGATACACACTACTATACATAAAATAGGTAAACAAGGTTCTACTGTATAGCACAGGGAACTATATTCAGTATCATGTAATGTACTGTAATGAAAAAGAATAGGTTTAAAAAAGAATGCATACATATGTATAACTGAATCACTGTGCTGTACACCTGAAACTAATGCAACGTTGTAAATCAGTTATTCTAACCGGAGGGATGACAGCCTCTGTTGAGACACCAGTGGAACCACAGGAGGACACAGTTCTGTCTACGCAGGGCCAGACCAGACAGGCACCCAGCGTCCAGAAGAGGGCAGTCTGGACTGTGAGATGGGACAGTTGGGGGGACTCCCGGAGGGCCGATAATGCTCCAGTTCCTGATTGGGTGTTGGTTATATGGAGTCACTTTGTGAAAAGTGACTTTTCTTGCACTTTTCTGTATATGGTATTCAATATTTACCAAAAAAAAAATAAGGACCTTTTCAGAAAGGTGTCCTCTTTAACACACCTGCCAGCGAGCTTATTGCCACGGCCGCCCTCCTCCCAGCTCCCTTCTCCTCCGCGAAGGCACCTCCTTTGCCCAGCGAGGAGCCCAGGATCCGCTGGCCTCAGACCTGCCCGCACGGCCCACCCCCCGCCGGCTGAGCCGGGAGCCGCCTGTCCCTCTACTGCCTCCCCGAGCCTGCGGTGAGGGGTTCGGGGTCTCCCCCCACACCCCATCTTGCCCTCCTCTGTCGCCTGGCACACGTTGCCCTGTCCAGGAGCACCGAGGGCTCTGGAGGCCCTTCTTGGTCGTTCTGTGACCCATCTCGGCACAGCTCCTGGCGTGCCCGGGGCACCTCCTCTGTCGCAGTGTGGGCCACACAGCATGCGCTCGGAAGAGCCCCGCCCCGCCCGCCGTCGGGGAGACACCGGTCCTCACTCACCTCTCGGGTTCTGCTCGAGTTCGCAGCACGCGTCCCACCCCCACTTCGCTCAGGCTTCACAGAGCACGACTCCCAGGTGCTGGTCCCTCTGCTGGGCTGCACCCGTGGCCACGGCCTGTCGCGTGTTCTGTGTCCCCTCTTGGCAGCCGGCATGCTTCCCTCCCCACGAGTGGCCAGGCTGCCAGGGGACAGCGGGGCCGGGGAGGCCTGGGGACTGGATGGCGAGACAGCCCACAGGTGGGAACAGGCATGGGACATGCCTGGTGACTTTTCCCGAAAAACCCTAAACCCCAGTCCACCTGGAGGTGGCCCTTGCTGGCTGTCACGGTGTCCGCATCACGCCCCCTCCCCGCCACCCCGGAGTTCTGCCTGGGTGTCTACTGCGTGCCCGTGTGCCTTGAAGATGACGCGGTCCCAGCCTACAGGTCAGCTCAGACCCGCAGCCACAGGCAGACGCACAGAGGTGATGGGACCCGCGGCCCGGCCAAGGCTCTGTTGAGAAGCCTCGCGGGGAGTCCTCCACGCCCCTGGGGACCAAGCCATCCTGCCGACAGCAGGGCCTGAGGGACGGGCCCTAGGGCTTCCTTGGTGCCTGCCCTCCTGCACGGCTGCTTCCTCGGACAGAACGTCCCTTCCTCTCCACCGCCAGCTGGAGAGCAGCTTCGCGTGGCCCACGGTGTGAGCAGCCCTGAGTGACACTGCTTTACGTGTTGTTAACTAACTCAGTCCTCAGCTGCAGGCTGGACTCTCCCAGTTCACAACCTCTGACCCAGTTCAACCCCTTTATTATTTTTTTTAATTTATTTTTGGCTGCATTGGGTCTTAATTGCTGCACACAGGCTTTCTCTAGTGGAGAGCGGAGGCTACTCTTTGTTGCGGTGTGCGGGCTTCTCATTGCAGTGGCTTCTCTTGTTGTGGACCACGGGCTCTTAGGTGCGCGGGCTTCAGCAGTGGCGGCACGCGGGCTCTAGAGTGCAGGCTCAGTAGTTGTGGCACACGGGCTTAGTTGCTCCGCGGCATGTGGGATCTTCCCAGACCAGGGCTCGAACCCGTGTCCCCTGCATTGGCAAGTGGATTCTTAACCACTGCACCATCAGGGAAGCCCAACCCGTTTATTCTTAAATGGGGAACTGAAGCCCAGACGGGGAAAGCCAACTGCTCTGGTCATGGAGCTCTTTCCTGAAACCAACGTGCCCACTCGGTGAGGCGGGGGGTAGGGGTGGGGGGTGGAGGCAGCACCCACTCAGCGCAGCTCCTACAGGTCGCCAGA
The DNA here is from genome assembly GCF_937001465.1 of Orcinus orca. Taxonomy (NCBI): domain Eukaryota; kingdom Metazoa; phylum Chordata; class Mammalia; order Artiodactyla; family Delphinidae; genus Orcinus; species Orcinus orca. The sequence continues at coordinate 82,754,629 of NC_064574.1, read as the reverse complement.
CGCGCTTTGAAATCAAAGTGTGTGGGTTTGAGGGCTTGGTTTCTCAATAGCTATTTAAAGCCCAGTTATCGGATTACTTAAAAGCTACTGCCACTAAGGCAGAGAGCACGTGACCGACCCCCAGCCCCTCGGTACTGAAAAGACGGCATCTCATCTCTTGAGATGGGAAGTCCCAGGGCAGCTGGGTCCACCTCACTGGGTTCAGGAACATTCTCTGGTGGGTGGCTCCCAGGTATACCCTAGGTATCCTGGTGTTTAAACAAAACTCGACGTGTAACTGACAGTATTCTGATGGTTGTGTGTGTGTAAAAACTACATATAAAAGTGTTAGGGGGGGGCCTCCCTGGTGGCGCAGTGATTGAGAGTCCGCCTGCCAATGCAGGGGACACGGGTTCGTGCCCTGGTCCGGGAAGATCCCATGTGCCGCGGAGCGTCTAGGCCCGTGAGCCATGGCCGCTGAGCCTGCGCGTCTGGAGCCTGTGCTCCGCAAGGGAGAGGCCACAACAGTGAGAGGCCCGCGTACCACAACAACAATAAAAAAAAGTGTTAGGCTGCTTTACCAGCTCCCACGGACCCCAAAGTCTGGCTGAGACAGAACATACTTTTCTCCAGTGTTATCAGCTGGTGTAAACAGTTTAGGAAAGATAAATGACCAGCCCAGTTGGGCATAAGAACCTCTGAGATACGAAATTCCAGGGCTGTGTCTCCAGCCCTCAGGGAGGTCCTGGAAGGGCCTCATCGTGGTACCTGCTTCTCGACCATCACCCTCTGGATCAGGTTTCTAAATGAAATCTCGTTCTCTCTTGTGTGATCTGTACCTGGCCGATTGATACAGCAGCCGCTCACTGTATGACTAGATGAAAATACAAATTTAAAATTAAAAACTCAGCTCCTTACAGTTGCACTCTCCACTTTTCAAGTGCTCAGCAGCCCGTGTCCAGTGGCCACTCTGCTGGGCCGCCCAGTTCCGGAACATTTCTGCCTGATCCATAATCTCTCCGGGTTTGTTTACCGACGCACAGATGATTGGATCCTGTGTCTGCTGCCTTTGCAAGAGGCCACGACGACTAGGTGGCCTATTAAAAACAGGCCTTTTCACCTGCTCCCCAGGGGCTCTCTTTGGGGCAGAGCTGGTCCTTCTGTCCGCTCTGCTGTGCTCTTGGACTCCCACTCTGACTTGGTAGCGATGAAACGCGGTAGCTTGTCTAACGGACAGGTTGTAGGCAGCGGAGGCATCTGAGGGTGTACACCGCTGACAGTTGCAGCTTTTTCTTTGGCACTTTGCAGAGGATACTGAAATATTACTTCAAAAGATGAAGCGATAGAAATGGAATACGAATCAGTCATTATACCTCATGATGCGTCTGTGAACGCCCTGTACTTACTTTTGGGTTATTACCGTCTTCAGCCCAAGGTTAGATGCACGTTTACAGACATGGAAAACTGAAAATCGAGAAGAGTCAGGGTGACTGGGTGAGAGGCTCTGAAATGACGGATGGCAGCGCCTCGTTCAGGAAGTGCACGAACCTTGTGGCCTTTGATGATTTTTAAAAGCCAATTAATATTTTCTTGTGGCCTTTATTAATTAGCATTTTCCATTATTCTCCAGATCAGAACATAGTAACCTATTGGTACGTCTTAAACAGCACACAGGTGACGGTGGTACTTGTCTCATCAACGGAGTTCTGATGGAGGGACACCTACATGCTGCTGATCCGTGAGGATGAGAGGGGCGCAGAGGTGCTATTCATGGGCTCACACAGTTCCTGCCACAGGCCTGCAGCTCATCACAGCCCAGGCAGCAGTGCTGGGGCTCGTTAGAAGCATAAATGCTTCTAAGGTGATATGAGAAAATGCTATGATCCCACCATGAGGTTGGGTGCTGGGGAGGGAGGGGAAAATATCTATATATCTAAATATATCAATATTTATCTATATCTCAAAGGAAATATAATGAAATGTTAACAGGAGTTATCCTAGAAGTGAGATTATAAATAGAATTTTCTTTTTAATACTGTTGTATGTTTTCCAAATTTTCTACCCAAACAAAAATTCTCTGGATTATTTTTATGAACAGTGTTATTTTTAGAAGTAGTATTTAAAATGAGATGTAATGATTAGATGTTTTAATTTTTACAAGGAGACCCTGACCAAACTTGGACTTTGCTGTTTAGCCAAAACCTGTAGCTTCGACTGCCCGCCGGATTTAAAAGGAAACCTAATTTCAGCATATGTTTAATGTACCCAGCAAATGGCAACATTTGAGGTGAAAAAATATTAAAACATACTTTTGTTTACTTAAAGCATGGGATGGATAAATATTAATTTAAGAGTTCATCCTTATTTCTGTCTCAAGAGTGGGATAATTTATCAGTTTATTTGCAAAGTAGAATTTTAGATAAAAATTTTACCATAAAGCCATTCCTTAATATAGTAGTCAAATCATAAAATATATAAATACCTCCATGAAAGGCAACTTTTATCTGTTTTTTAATCAAAAGTGGGAAGGGGGTGGTTTCTCAAATTGTAGGTACTTTAACAAACCATAAGTAACTTCGTCTTTAATTAATACAATCATACTTATGGGATGCTGATTATTTTTAATTATTCAGAACCTCCAAAATAAATATTTATATTTTTCTAGTAGTTAAATGTGTAAGAATGTTTTTTCATTCTAATGCTGGCATGTTAAAGATCTAATGTATGTGCTCGTTATATAAATTATCCAAAAAAAAAAAGGCTCCAAATATGTAAACATGAGTAAACCAGACCTGCTCCCAGAGCTGAGACAGAACAGCACTCTCTCCCGTGTAGGTACCAGCAGTTAGTCACTAGCTCTATCAGTTCTTCCCCTTAAGTACTGACAGATCCTGTCGCCCCATCCCCAGCAGTGGACGGGACTCCTACCGTCCCCTCCCTGGATGAACGAATGCTGCCCGGAAGGATGGGAAAGGACGCGGTACAGCTCAGGCGGCCCGGCTCGGGGAGCGTCACCCCTGGCCTGCCCATCCCGCCGCTTCTCCGCCGTTGCCCCAACCGCGCCCAGCCACGCAGACCCCACGACACCGTCTGAAGGCTTTGGGTTTCATCAGAGCTCTTCCTTCAGGACTCGGCTCAAATGCTTGCCTCCAAGAAGCCACTTCTGATGCTTCCCAGGAGCCTGAGCCAGGGCCTTCCCCGCCTCCTGTCACCCTGCACCTTTTCCACAGCCCCAATAAACAGCGCTCACTGGACTCAGTTCCGGGGTTGATTCCTATTTGTTACCCTAGAGCCTAGCCCAGGGCCTGGACTGTAATAAGCTCATCAATAAATGTTCCATGGACGAGTTCCAGTGCGACCCGCAGATGCCCTCTACAAAGTGTACCTTCACGTGCCATGTGATTGGGTTTAAAAAAGTTTCGTTGGTCACAGTAGTCTGATACCATAGAAATGTTTGTTGCCAACGTTATAAATGTGACCTCACTGTAACTATCGACTCTATACCTGTTCCCTTTTACTGCAAGGTTTCACTTACTATTAAGAAAAGTGTTCGTCAACATTCATTATTCTGACATTTGCAAAATCAACGCCAACTAATCGCCATTGGAATCACAGAAGGAGGGCGTTTTCATTACATATTTAGAGTTTTTTTTTTTTTTTTTTTTGTGGTACGCGGGCCTCTCACTGTTGTGGCCTCTCCCGTTGCGGAGCACAGGCTCCGGACGCGCAGGCTCAGCGGCCATGGCTCACGGGCCCAGCCTCTCCACGGCATATGGGATCTTCCCGGACCGGGGCACGAACCCTTGTCCCCTGCATCGGCAGGCGGACTCTCAACCACTGCGCCACCAGGGAAGCCCTGTTTGTAGATTTTTTGACGATAGGCCCCCTATTTCTGTCTTGCAGGCTGGAAGGCCTTTTTCAGTCTTTCATTTTAGTGGCCTTTATTTTTTTATTTCATATAAGAATATTTAAAAGCTCTAGGGCTCCCCTGGTGGTGCAGTGGTTGAGAGTCTGCCTGCTGATGCAGGGGACACGGGTTCGTGCCCCGGTCCGGGAAGATCCCACATGCCACAGAGCGGCTGGGCCCGTGGGCCATGGCCGCTGAGCCTGCGTGTACGCTGTGCTCCGCAACAGGAGAGGCCACAACAGTGACAGGCCTGCGTACCAAAAAAAAAAAAAAAATCTACAAACAATAAATGCTGGAGAGGGTGTGGAGAAAAGGGAACCCTCTTGCACTGTTGGTGGGAATGTAAATTGATACAGCCACTATGGAGAACAGTACGGCGGTTCCTTAAAAAACTAAAAATAGAACTACCACACAACCCAGCAATCCCACTACTGGGCCTATACCCTGAGAAAACCATAATTCAAAAAGAGTCATGTACCACAATGTTCATTGCAGCTCTATTTACAATATCCAGGACATGGAAGCAACCTAACTGTCCATCGACAGATGAATGCTTAAAGAAGGTGTGGCACATATATACAATGGAATATTACTCAGCCATAAAAAGAAACGAAATTGAGTTATTTGTAGTGAGGTGGATGGACCTAGAGTCTGTCATACAGAGTGAAGTAAGTCAGAAAGAGAAAGACAAATACCGTATGCTAACACATATATATGGAATCTAAAAAAAAAAAAGGTTCTGAAGAACCTAGTGGCAGGACAGGAATAAAGACTCAGACACAGAGAATGCACTTGAGGACACGGGGAGGGGGAAGGGTAAGCTGGGATGAAGTGAGAGAGTCGCATGGACATATATACACTACCAAATGTAAAACAGATAGCTAGTGGGAAGCAGCCGCATAGCACAGGGAGATCAGCTCGGTGCTTTGTGACCACCTAGAAGGGTGGGATAGGGAGGGCGGGAGGGAGACGCAAGAGGGAGGGGATATGGGGATATATGTGTACGTATAGCTGATTCATTTTGTATACAGCAGCAGCTAACACAACATTGTAAAGCAATTATACTCCAATAAAGATGTTAAAAAAAAAGAAATAGGGGGCCTGACCGGAGTGTCAGAGCAATGCTGGCCTCACAGAATGAGTTAGGAATTCTCTCCTCTCCACTTTTAAGGAAAGTCTGAGTAGGATTGGTATTCTTTAGACGTTTGATAGAATTCACCAGTGAAGCCATCGGGTTTTGGGCTTTGTCAGGAGACCTTAAGTTACCGGTTCGGTGGGGAGGGGCTTCGGGCGTGGAGCTCTGCCTGGAGGCAGCCCTGGGACCTCGCAGACCAGGATCCCCAGGGTGTGAGCTGAGGACCCCTGCACCTGATCCGGGGGGCAGGGCAGCAGCTTCCACGAGGGCCTGCCACAGAGGAGGCGGCCCCAGGGCAGCCAGGCCACCCTGGGCCTCGGGAGAAACCAGTGTGCTTGAAGCTCTGCTGCCCAGCAAGTGGGAAGGGATAAAAAGGTGGGCACTGCGTGCGGTGCTGCTGCCTAGCTGGTCTCCATGCTTTTCAAGACAGCCTCCCGATACTGACAGTCTATTATGATCCAGCCAACAGAGAGGTTTAAAAATAAAGTTAGAGCTCATTTAAACTGCCAAATGCTTAATAATGAATATCATTACTGACTATATTGATATCTAAAACGAGGATTTTTCAATCTATCCATCCAGTGTGGTAAGAAGTACACCAATGCTTTCTTCATTGAGCTTTATCCACGTGGTAAAAATACTGAAAATTAAAACATGTTATTTTCTAAAATCGGTGCTGTTAGCTAAAATGTGTTTTCATTTGTAATTCCAGTGCTAGCTATGATTTGGGGGCAAGATTCTTCTACCCTAAAAGGCACTATACAGGCAGACCTCATTTTATTGCATTTCACTTGACTGTGCTTCACAGATGCTGCTCTTTTTTTTTCCTTACAAATTGAAGGTCGTGGCAAGGCTATAGGCATCATTTTTCCAATGGCATTTGCTCACTTCATGTCTGCACCACATTTTGGTAATTCTTGCAATATTTCAAGCTTTTCATTATTATTATAGTCACAGTTATCTGTGATCAGTGGTCTTTGGTGTCACTACTACGACTCACTGAAGGCTCCGATGATGGTTAGCATTTTTTATCAATAAAGTATTTTTAAATTGAGGCTTTTTGAGACATAATGCTATTACACACTCAACAGACTACAGTATAGTGTAAACATAACTTTTATATGCACTGGGAAACGGAAAAGTTCCTGTGACTTGCGTTGTCGAGATGGTCTGGAACCAAACCTGCAACATCTCTGAGGCCTGCCTGTACAACCTACATCCATGGAGCCGGGCGGTCATTATCAATGGCTGCTGACATCACGGAAGGAAACAAGCAGACGCCTATACCCACCACCACCGCTGATGAAATGCTCTACGAAACAAAACAGGCAAACTAACAAAACAACAACAGACTCTGATCAAGGCGGGAAATACAGAACAAAGGGGAACTCAGTAAAGGACACCATGTGCATGCAACCAGCAAAAATCCAGACTGGGGACACCCTCCAGGACCAGTAACCTGGGTTTTCTACAGAGAGATTACAAGGAAAAAGAGACAGGGGAGACCTCTAGATATGGAAAGACTCATCACGAGACTGAACCACCAATTACAATGTAGGGAGCTAGCCTGGGTCCAGATTCGAACAACTGTACTGTCAAGAAATTTTTAATGAGACAATCAGAAATTTGAAGTGACCAGGTGATGATATTCAGGAATTATTGTCAATTTTAAAAGATATGATAATTGGCATTGTGGTCATGTGAGAGAAAAAAAGAGGATCTTTAATATATTTACAGATGAAATGATATGTTGTCGGTCGTTAGCTTCAAATTGATCTCGGAGTGGGTGGGGGAGAGATGAAACAAGATTTATAAATGAATTGTTGAAGCTAACCTGGGGGACCAGGTCATTAGATTATTCTGTCCATTTTTATGTTCGAATTTTTCCATAAGAAAAAGTTGCAAATCAAAGCCAGGAGAAGGCACTACAGAGGGACAGGTCCCACCGGAACAACGGGCCTCATGTGCCTGGATTCTGAGCTTTGTGACGTGCAAATTGCAAAGTTTCTTTTTCCCCAGCAAAAGGAATTGTTATGCTTTCAGAAATGCCTTAAGATCATTTCCAAAGAGTTTGAATACTGTTTTAAAATATACTGGGACCTTTAATAAAATAGCATTTCACATGTGCCCTTCCCAAGCAGTTTGTCCAGTTTTGACATCTACTGCTAACAAAATGGAAAAGCTCCATTTTCTTCTGAAAATAATTTTTGGAGTTAGTTGGGGTGATCTGCAAACAATCATGCAGCATGCTTATTTAAGAGGAGAAGCCAAAGGCATTTTTGAATGAGATTTCAGAACAGTGCATTTCCTGGACCAAAACATGTGCTTCGGCCTGTGAGGGGGCCGGCACGGTCCCCGACACCTGCGCTCGCACTGTAGCCACGATGGGCCCATCGTTGGGAGCACTCCCATCTCCTGTAAGCGACCCCGCCCCCGCCCCGCTCAGAGCTGAACAGAGGCCCCCACTAGGGGTGACAACACACCCCATGGGAGGCATGGCTTCTGCACGCACCACAGGAAGGAGCACACGATAACGAAGGGTAACGGAAAACAAGCAGAAACATCGGCCCAGGCTTACTGCACCGACGGCTCGTATCCCACTCCTCTCCGGAGCACGCTCACTTTCTCACTCTGCAAAACACCTCTGGCACCAATTCTCTTCTTTTGAACTTGTTCAGCACCTCCCTGCCTGCCCCGTCCGCTGGTGATCCGTCCTTCGGCACTGACAGACGTCCCCCAACACAGCCCTTGAGTCTGTCCTCCCAGCTGCACCCGGGCCCCGGCCCTCGGCCTTCCCGTCGGCACAGTGGACCCGCATCCCTGCCCCGGCCAGCCGGCTCCTCCCCGTGTGCTCTTCTTCCTTCTCAGTCAGCCCCTTTCCTCCATCCTTTCCCCCTTTCTCTACTGTATAATCTACACTGAAAATAAAATTTAAAAAAAGATGAGAACCCCTCTGGAGGCTCCGCCACCCTGGAATCCTCACCTCCCTCCTCTGCTCCCTGAGGGTGCCGAGTCCACCACCCTCAGGACTTTTAAACTTTCTGCTCCTTCTATCTGGGAAGCTCCTCCCCTTGACCCCTGGGTCTCAGATGTCACCCCCCAGAGAAATGCTTCGTTGCAGGCTCTGTCATGTGCTGCCCAGATCCCCTTCAGGACTGGGACTGATTCTGGCTGTGGGGAGATGGCCCTCGGCTGGCAGCGCTCCTCGGAAATCGCTCTGGCTAAGACCCCGGCCCCCAGATGCTGCCCCAAATCCAGGCAGCTCCAAGGGCCGTCCCAGCCCAGAGGTCTCGGCGGGGACAGTGGAGGCTCCGGGCCAGCCTCTCCCTTCCATACGGGGCCCGGGCGGCTCTCATCAGCACCCGCACTCGCTCTCAGAGTCAGCTTCCCAGAACACCCAAACCCTGACCTCCATCCAAGAGGTCACCCGATCCCTCATCACCTCACCTTGCTACATTCCTCCATGTAGCTTCTAGCATTGATATTTGTGTTAACTTCTCATCGTCTGCTTCTTATCACTAGAACCTAAGTTCCAGCAGAGCCAGGGGCTGGTCTTGTTTATCTTTGCGTCTCCAGAGCCCACACCGGGGCCTGGCCCAGAAGACAGAGTTGTCAGAGGAACAGACGAAGTGACTCACAGCCTCTGTGCCTCTTACCCGCTTGTTTAGGATTACAGATAACGTACACACAGGGTTTACACAGCACCCTTTCTGAAGGTGTAATGATCAGATCACTATGTTCAACCTTAAGTCTTCCTTCAGAAAACAAGATGAAAACTGAAGAAAATGCAGAAAAAGGTCACTACAGGTCTAAAGGACTGCAGCCATGAACAAAAGCAAGGAGAGCTTAAAACCTGATACAGTCTGGCAAACGATGGGCCTACTGTGTGTAAACTGTCATTTACAGATAAACTAAAAACAAAAGGGGGACTGAAGGTAAGGAAGCTGAAAGGCTGTGTGGCAGGGGAATCTGCAGGCCCTGGGAGGGAGTCTCCACCCCGCCTGGGGGTCAGCACCTTCCTGTGTGGAGGGAAAAGCACCCCGCGTCACCAGAGCCTGCTGTTCAGGATCGCGGTACACTGGGCCTTACTCACAGGAGAGGTGGTTTCTGGTTTGGACACTGGTGCTTTAAAGGTAGAAGCGTTTTGGAAAACCGCTCCTTTCTTTTCTGCAGCTGCCCCCATGGACGAACATTCTAAGTAATCCGGTGGGGGGATGACGACGCTGCTTTTCTCAGATAAGTTCATCGTGCTCACGCTCCGTACTGATACCGAGCTAGCGAACAAGAACCAGAGGATACAAGTTAGATGAGACCTGGCCCCTGCACCCCAAACATCCCCAATCTCCTATGGCCAGAACTGCGGTGGATTAATCATCTAATACGGTGAGGGAGGAGGAGATTACCCCCCCAACACACACACACTGTATATGACACTGCAGTGTTTCTGCTGACTTATAAATGTACACTCAAAAGAAATCCTTTAAAAGACATGACAAAAGAAAAGGAGAGGAAAACTGGCTCAATTAGGGGCTAGCTCTTAATTCAAGGAGTTCAATAAGAAAATACAGCAAATGCCTTAAGCAAAAGCATCGAGCACTTCGGACTAAAAAGTCTCAGAATTTCAACATCCTAAAGATATTTAGGGGCTTCCCTGGTGGCGCAGTGGTTGGGAGTCCGCCTGCCGATGCGGGGGACATGGGTTCATGTCCCGGGCCGGGAAGATCCCACATGCCACAGAGCAGCTGGGCCCGTGAGCCATGGCCGCTGAGTCTGCGTGTCTGGAGCCTGTGCTCCGCAACAGGAGAGGCCACAACGGTGAGAGGCCCGTGTACCGCCAAAAAAAAAAAACAAAAACAAAAACATATATATATATATATATATATATTTAGTTTCATTCCTTGGTCACTGGCAGCTGAGCTATTCTGCAAGGGACAGAAACACACAGATGGCTCGGAGCAAGTATAATGGAAGGACTTGGGGGGGGCATCAGGTGCGGCATCCGCGGTCTGCTGGGGACAGCGGGATGGGTCAGGACGGTTGCTCTGACATGGGAAACACTGTGGCCAAGGTGGTTTGTGGTCAAGACGATGCCACGTTCAGTTTGGACATGTTTCTGAGGACCCACACCACATACAAACATTCACGTCTTGGCTGGGAGAGACCTGCCTGAGTTAGTCTAGTCTTGGGTCCACCACTTCCAGCTTCCTGAGCAAGTTATTACACCTTTCCGTGCCCCCATCTTCTCAATTTTCAAGCAGGGACCTATCTCACAAGGTTGTATGACGATTCAATGACCTGGTCAGTGTAAGGCACTTTGGACAGTTCCTAAGTGATGGTGATAATGATCATTATCTGGATGGGATACAGACGTGAGGGGGTGGTGGTGGCACAGAGGTGCTGAGTGAAGCCCGTTGATGTAATTCAAGCTTAGGGGGCAGACACGGTGGCCCAGGAAGCACCGAAAAGGAAAAAGGGACTGAGGGCAGATCCCGAGGACACCTATGTCTAAGCACAAGGCAGAGGAGAGATCTGAAAGGGTACTGAAGATGGATGGGTGGTGAGGTGGAGGGAAAATAGAGTGCAAGGTCAAGAGAACATTCCAGATAAAGTGTTCATCAGTGTTAAAGGCTGCCGAGTAAGACCAAGACAGAGCACAAGGGCCTTGGATTCAGCTGCAGTAGGAGGTGGGAAGAGTGCTTCTGAGGCTAAAGGGGGGTTCTGGGGCGCGTCTCTTTCCAGCAGATGGTCAGTGAAGCGCGTGGGCAACAGAAGTCAGGAAGGAAGCAATCACGGAGCAGCAATCCCCCGCAACCCCCCACTACTCCACACCATCTGCGGCTTCCCCGTGGGCTCTGCTACACATCCAGATTAATTCCGACACGCCTGAGAACACGAGGTCAAGGTGCGTTTTCTGCCCCTGGGCCATCTGAGCCACAGGCAGGTCCTACCTTGGTCCGGGCACGCTCACGGTCTCCTTCTCGTTTTCCTCCAGCAACTTTGTGTATGACGACGGGAACCAACCCCTCCTGCAGGTGAAGAGTGGGGAGAAAAAGACCTTGCTGGGATGCTCCCAGCAGACAAGCAAAGCATAAACACACCCAGGAACGCTCGGTCACAGCGCAGGGGCTGGAACGGCTCGGTCACGGCGCAGGGGCCGGCCGGGCCACTCTCATCGCAGTCTCTCATATACAGAATTACTCTTATTTGGATTCCCTTTTTGTCTTTGGTTTCCATATTGGTTTTACTTAATACCTGAATAATCCACACAGAAACTTGATTTAACTTACTTCCTGTAAAGCTTATGCACGTCCAGTTGAAATGATGACACTGGCATTTAAACTATTCACATGCTAAATCTTAACAAAGTATATCTTGAGAAATCTGAAGTCACGTGAAAAAAACATTTAAAACTACTTTCAGAAGTGACTCCTATTTACTTACGCATCAAATTCATCTATATACGCACACACACACAGAGAACAGTTGGGGAATGACTGGGAATAGAACAACTGCAGTTAACTGTAACTGTCACTAAACTATGAACCTAACTGTGGTGAAAATGCTAATCTGCCCACAAGGAAGACCTGCTACGAGGAGAGACAGCAGCCCTCTCGGCGTGGGACCACTGGACCCCGTGCGGAGGCCCCTCCCGAGACCTACACTTTGGTGTCCTCATGCTCTCCATACAGCCAGCCATCCTTCTCCTCGGAGATGAGCAGCGTGATGACATCTCCCTGCGCGAAGCTAAGTAAGGTCTGGTTCGTGCCGGCCGTGTGCGGAAAGATGGTTTTCACTTTCTGCTTTTTTACCCTGTTCAGTCCAGTGGCAACAGAAACCGATCGCTGTAAACTGGGGTCATCTGAAGAACCTGTCAAAAATGAACCGAGCAGTGATGGCTTTTCAAGGAAGGATGATCAGGCAAGTTCAAAGGAGCCAAGCCCAGGAAACCACCCGCCCCCATCTCTCCAGCACACTCATTCCACTGAGACACCAATCGGATTATATTTCCACACCTCCACCCATGTCTGGATGGACAGGGACAGCAAGGGACAGCAGCAGAGCCATGGCCCGAGGCCTCTCAGAGGAGGATCCCTGTGGCTAAAGGCTCTTTTCCAGACCGAGAGGATAAAGTAGTGTAGCCAAGCTTCATCTGCACTGATTCAATCAGGACGGCTCTTAAAGAGGCAAAGTTCTCCACCACCAAGTGGCCCACTGCTTTCCTCGCCGCACTCCCCCAGAACAAATCACAAGGCCTGTGCCACAAAAAAGAGAAACTGGAAATGTAGACGTTCTTGCTGCCATGGCTGCTCACCTGCGAGCGTGGCAGGGATGTAGTGAGGGTGAGTCACGTGTATTGACCCCTCCCCCTAGGTGCCCGTGGCAGAAGCAGGAACCAGATGGAACCAGATGGAACCAGATGGAACCAGATGCGGGCAGCCCGGCTCCACGGCCTAACGCTGCACTCCGTCATGTCTCAGCTCAACGCAGGCTGATATCTACCGGCACTACCCGCCGCCACCCCAAAATTGGAATGGAAAAATTTTTTTCCATATTTTTTTTCACTCAAATTTTGCTAACCCACTATTTACTATAAAATAATGCAAAATCTCTTTCTGCATCATTCTCACAAATTCTTAATAAGTACAATGTAAACTTTGCTATCTCTTCAACATGCCGCATAGTCTAATTACCTCGGCTGTATTGAATTCAATGATTTTCATTTAGCTTTTACCAATAAGAACCAAAGAATCATTTGAATGATTGGGCGGCACACAGCACTGTATATTTTAACTTTATATTATATATAACTTATAGTTCTTCAAAGGCAAATGGCTACAGAGTATCATCTTTCCAGCTGACATTCTGAAAATCCCATCTCTTCCCCAAGAGCTGCACGCGCTAGACAGCCCGTGGGCTCTCGCGAGCAACACACTGTGTGACTGCCACGACTTCACACCCAAGGGGCCCGTGAGTCCCCCCCAAAAGAGGCGGGTCTGGCGCCACGACAGTCTCGAGGTCCTGGGTGCCAAAGACTCTGTGTAGGCAGAGTGGAGCCTAACCAAAGCCACCTGAAATGCCTGCAAACAATAACTGGTCCCAGTCTACTGAAATAGAGTCAACCGGGTTAAGAAATGTAAGCAGTTAGAACCTAAGCCCCCAGAAACCATGAAGTGCTCTGTTAGAGACGATGAAAACACTGATTATAATTTAAACGAAGCTTACTGGTAAGACTGATAACCATTAATTTTGTCATGTGAACTTCTACAGTTTGTTTCATTGAAAAAAAAAGAAATTTTAGTCCAATTGCCACAAATACGTAACACAGCGTGAGGCTCTGTAAGTTATATCCCATTTCTTTTAAAATATAACACCTTTCAATAGGAATGTTCACTGTATGTAAACATCAATCTGTATATAGAATTGGCATGTGTCAAAGCAACGTGTCTTATGGTTTCAGAATAAACCTAGACCCCATCACAAGGTGTGAGTTCCTCCAAGCCAGTGTGGAGGGGGTGCTACCATACATGTGTATTTACCTCTATCTCAAGGCACACTTATCCTAAATATTTAAAAACTTTTAAAGGTACTTTAAAAGAAATCCAACTAAGTATCTTACCTGTTGAATTATTTTTTCTTTCTGAATTCTGTGCGACTGTGGCTGGGTTATTAAACATATCAATCAAAGGGCTGGTTAACGCTCTGGCTGAAGGAGCCGAGGGGATCTTTGGTGAATATTTAGAAAGGGTGTCATAATCTCGCCCAACCTGTGAAAAATTCGTTAGTAGTTTAACATTAGTGTGACACAGCAATGGCATTAGACAGATCCCCGGACTGTTTTGCATTACATGCTTTAAATTCCATTTTTCCCCCAAATTTTTTGTAGGGCAATGCCCCTTTTTGAATTATTTCAAGAACACCATGTCCTTTTTCCCATTTTTGTCTTTTTTTTTTTTAAAGCAGTTACTCCCCATTTTCCCCACCCCTTGAAAAGCACTCATCTCCTTCCTGTCTATATGGATTTTTAGGCTCCCTTTTAAGTGCTGCTTGGCTAAAGTCATCTACTTTTAAAATTATTTTTCCACAGAATTTTGAGTGCATTACTCCATTACTTTCTAACATCTTGTTTTCCAGTATCAGTGGGATTCTCTTTTCTTTGTGAGTAATCTATTTTTGCCCTCCCTGAAAGTTTTCAGAATCCTCTCTTTATCGCTAGCATTCTGCCGTCTGTTGAGGTTCTGGTCTTTTCCATTCAGCCAGGATCACCCTGCCTGCTGTGTTAAAGCCCAGGCTACCGCGGTCATCTCTGCCGGACCTCCGTTAGAGCAGGGTGGGGGTAGAAGTGGTGGGAAACAACAGTGTGTACCCACGGGCTAGCCGTGGCCTAAGAGAGGGAGAGGGTCGATGTCCGGTGTCCGCGCTGCTGGAAGGATGGAGTCGCCATTTACTGGACGGGAAAGACTGAGGAGAAGCGGGGTTAGAGTGAGAGAGCCGCAGGTATGTGGTTTTGGACACGCTGAGCGGGAAGATCCCCACTAGACATGCGGGCAGTGAGGCCCCAGGCGGCAGCTGGACGTACCTCCCACGTTTCAACCCAGCTAACATTGATAACCTCTTTGATTTTTTTTTTTTTTAAATCCTGTTTTTGCACTGTATTTTGGGAGAGTTCTTTGGCTTAATTTCCCAAGCTGATTCATTCTGCTAAGGAGCCCAGCTCTTGTTTTGGGGTGTTTTTGGAGGGGACGAGGGGGAAATGAAAAACTTTAATTTTAGAAAAATTTGGAACAGGTACAAAAGTAGAGAAAACAGCACAATAAATCTCCATGTACCCAACACCTAGCTTCGACAATTACCAATCCACGGACATTCTCGTTTCCTGTATGCCCCATCCATCTTCCTCCACAACTGGATTATTTTGAAGCGAATCTCAGACATACCATTTTAACTAGAAATAATAATCCTTTTAAATTTCCAAGACAGCTGACTCTTCTCTGTGGTTGTAATAGCCTTTCACCTCTTTTCTCCTCTGCCCTGTTGGCTCTGTTGCCCCCTTTACTCGTCATTCCAGTTTTTACTTTGGTGCGTCTTTTTATGACACTGGTTTCCCCCACCTGTTCAGTGACCGCTGGTTGTCTGTCCATCTTTGTACCCCATTCTTTTTACTGTACACGACAGTCTGTGTTTTCCCTGTGCTCCTGATCGCATGCGACGTGGGGAAGAGGCAAGACACACCCCCAGGAGTGGGCCCCACCCTTCGGTCTACACATGCTGTTTCAGTTCACAGACGAAAGCCCGGGCTGCCTGTGATTTAGCACAGGTGGGACAAGCGGAGGGACCAAGCAGCCTGGACAGTCTGAACCAGCTCCCCAGCCGACAACACTCAGGACAACCCAGCTTCTGCCCCGCTTCTTGGATCCACTGGCTCTGAACTGACGGCTCCACCCTCTGCAGGAACCTTGCCCTGCACATCTCCCCTGGGGCTGACATGTCCTTCTATTTTAATAGAAAATATTTCTATTTTCTCCACACGCTGACCTTGCCTTTCTCGCTCTGGAGACTCCTTCAGTGTTTCTGGTCCATTGACAGCACCTGCTCTTTATTTTCCCATGCGGTTATGGATCTATTAGGCAGGTTGATGGCTGGTCATTAATATCTTTGCTGTCATTTCAGAGGGCTTTATATGGACAGGGAGGGTGGACTGACACATGTGTTCAAACTACCTGCTGGATTTGAATCTCCTCACGTGTTTGTGAAAAAATAATAAAGCCCATATTCAAAGAACAGTGAACTACGATGCTTGACTTCATTACCTGGAATACTGGGGTGATTATTTTTTTCCTCAGGTGCCTTATGTAGTGATGAATGGCACCAGAGTTTTGCTAATCTGTGTTCTAAGACACTTTACGCTTCCTTCAATGGTAATAAACTTATAAAGTTGGAATCATTACAATTAAAAACAGAATCAGTAAAAAAATCTCCAAAACAAAGATTACAGTGCTAACACAGTGTGAAACATTTTCACATCTAGTTTCAAATCTGAAGGTAAGGGGATAAAAGGAAAGGCAGGCCCTAGAAGTAGTACAGGAGAACCTGTGATTTCCACTAACAAAGAAGGCCTTGGTCTGTCGTGCAAATATGGCTGAAATCTTATTTAGCAAACACACAACCAAAATCTTGAGGAGACAACCAGCTCTTACCATGCTTCTTCTCTCGATCATGGGTGAAGGCAGAGGCGTTCCAGACATTGGGGTGGAGATTGGGGTCTTAATTTCTTCGATCATATTCATGATTTTCTCTGGTACTTTGGTGGCATCACCACATGTTTCTTGCCACTTAGGCAGTTTGGAATTGATCAATTCTGCAGACTATAAATTCAAAAGAAACAAAACCAAAGAGAAACGTGTACTGTTGGAAGGACTGACACAAATTACAACTACTACTAATGTATTCCTGGCTTACCACTGGAAGTGTGGGAGCTATGAGTTCAATTCAGTGAGGAGCTTAAGCACCTATGGGGATCTGCTGTGTCTTATTTGCTGAGGATGTAGGCTCCTGTTCTAAAGGAATTTACATCTCCCTCAGGGTGAATACAGAGTTCAAGACTAATACAAGGATTGTACATGATTCAGAAGAAGTTCAAAAACTAAAAGGGAAGGCGGATCAATCCGTCTTAATCCCCATGTTTCCCCACGGTCCCAGAACTGCCAATCCCCACTGTCTTCCTCCCACAAGAAGCACCTCTGACCGAGCGACAGGACCAAGAGTGGACTCTGTTTGTGTGTGTACGTTCGTGTGCACTAAACACTTTCCTAAGTACTTCATCCTTGTTAATTCACTGCATCTGCCCCACAATCCTAAAGTAGGTACCATTCTCATCCCCATTTCACAGATGAGGAAACTGAGAACTTTGAGAGGCTAAGTAACTGGTTAACACAGCCTTCCGTGGTAGATCCAGGACCCTGAGGTTTCAACTACTGGGACCTCAGGGAAACCGGACTGGCGTGTTAGAGGAGTGAATCAGACCTGCCCTGAGAAGTTCCTCTACGGGGACAGAGGGACTAGAAGCAGAGCGCGGTGGGTCTCCAGAGTCGGGGGCAGTGTTGAGGGGAAGCCCCGCCCACAGGCCGGCTGGGGCTCTGGGGCAGGCAGACCATGGGCTTTGCAGAAAAGCTGGATTGCAGAACAGAGAGATGCAGAAGTACAGCGACGAGACCCCTTAGCCCCAGAGGCAGAGGCATCTGTCCTGGTTCCCACAGCCTGGCTCTTCCTCCAACTGGACTCCCAGACTCCCCGGAGCCTTTCCGAGAACCCCTTTTTCCAGGGCGGCAATCTAGTTGGAAAAGGGAAGCAGGGGATCTTTTTTGAAACTATTTTCATAACAACCACACTGTTTTTCATCTAGGCTCTGTGTCCATCAGAAGTGGGCTGGGGGAGTTGGTGTAAATCCTAAGCCCCGCCCCTCACACCACCCTGTCCCCTGCCTGTGACGCAGACACACCGTGGACCAACTACTAAGCCTGCTTCATCCAGGACTGGGATCAGGGAAGGCACAAAAACGGTTTCAGAGACTTGAAGAGACTTCTGCTAGGGAAAGGAGGAGATCTGGCTTGCGTCACACTAAAAAACGTAATAGAGACTCAAGGTTAAGTGTAAGAAAGACTGTCAACAACTAGAGCTCTCTGGAAATAGGCCATGTTGCCTCACGACACAGCAAGGACCCCATTGCTGGGGGGTGGTGTCACCACAGAGAGCTTCAAGGTTGCTTCTGTGCCCCTCCGGCCCACGACCCTGCCCCAATAGGACAGTGTCACCATGGAAACATTAGTACGTATGCACTGGTGACAAAAGCGATCATCTAATGCAGCATATTTTTCTTTCCTGTAACAACCTGAGACCTTAGGTATTTAGATTTGGTAGCTGAATATTCCTTAAAGTTGCAAAAACTTTATGGAATATGTAACCTGTGATATATGCATACATACAAGTCCAAGTTTTCTTTCCCCCTGAAAAGAGGAAGTTGCACTATATTCAAGCTCTTACAAAGCTTCTCATATCACGGAGTGCTCTCTAAATTACTTTATTATGAATAACAATGAATATTTGACTTCAGTCAATGCTAGTTCTGGATGCTTACATAAGCCCAATAGAATTCATAATTTAAAAAACAAAAAAAGAGAGGAAAGGAAATTTAACACACGGTTTGTAATGATTCCTGGAAATATAACCTCACAACTGCATGCGATGAGGGAGAGGGATAAATCCAGTCACGCAGCTGATGCGACCTTGAACAGACACACAACCTGAGGAGGAGTGAAAAAGGGAGCCCCGACCAGCTGTCCTGAGGCTGTGAATGGGGTCTGTGGCCTGGGATAGAATTTCTAGCAACACCATCTACATGGACCTCCAAGGTGAGCATCTCACGCCACCCAGGTGGGCTGGACCTGGGGCCTGCTGGGACTCACCCCGTGGTTCTGGGGAAGACACTAATGTTGAAGATGCATCAGAAAGAGTCTGAGAAAAGCTGACTCATGGGTGAGAGAAGGAAAAAAGTGCCATTTCTCAGTTATTCAATAAGTATGAATGTGTTACTAAATTAAACATTATAAACAAGCATTTGACCATTTCATCTACATTTCTAAAAGTTTACACATTCAAGTTGGTCAAAAATTATTTCCTTGGGGAACTTCCCTGGTGGTCCAGTGATTAGGAATCCACCTTCCAATGCAGGGGACGTGGGTTCAATCTCTGGTCAGGGAACTAAAATCCCACATACCATGGGACAACTAAACCCACGCGTTCTAGAGCCCGCGCACTGCGATGAAAGATCCCGCATGCCACAGCTAAGATATCCCGTGTGCCGCAACTAAGACTCAATGCAGCCAGATAAATAAATAAATAACTATTATAAAAAATCTATTTCCTTGTAATCTTCTCCCTGGCAAAATAAGCCTTTCGCTTTATATTTGGGCACTTATGGAAGGTGAAGCATTTCAAGGGCATTTAAATATGAATAAAATTAGTCCTCACAACGCAATTTGCCACCACACCCACCTGTAAGTGATACTGATGAATGTGATTTGCGAAGCTGCAGTGTTTGTCAACTAGGAAGCAGAAGCGCCTTTTCTCTTCAAGTAGAGCTTCTTTGCAACCATCTGCAATAAATTTCTGGATTTCATTCTGGCGAGAAGTGATGGTTTCTACATACTAGGAAAATAAATAGTAATTATACAAGTATGACATGAGGAATCAAATAGCTGCACAGCCTGACACTTATCTTCTCCCATCTTTATGCTTGGTTTATTTTGATAATGGAGTAAGTGCTAAATGCAGATAAACATTAGACAAAACGACGTACTTGTAACCTGATCTGAGCAGATGGCAAATTCTCATTAAGATCCCTGACTCATGCTTGGAGAGAAGTTGCCAAAGGCTTTACATTCCACTGGGTAATTTGCACAAAATATTACTCTGTAATCCAGGGATATGATTATGTTTTACTGGAAAATCGTGGGACCAAAAAGTTCAGAACCAGAAAGTTCAAGTTCAAATCCCAGTTCCAAGTGCCAACCATGTGACTTAACCTAACCCTCACTTTCCCCATCTGTAAAATGGAGATAGTAATGCTTATACTGGGGAGTCCCTGACCCTCCCTGAGTTGGGAGAAAATGCCAATGCTCTTGACTAATTATTAACTTAACTCCGGGCAACTCTGCGGCCTTCAGCTCCTACCAAGTCGAAATGCTTATTTTTAACTTTCAACAGCAGAACAGTGACGGATGAAGTATAGACTGACTGAGGTGAGCACGCTTCCCCGTTAACTGTACAAATCATCAACCCCAAAATAAAGTAAAATAGTGCTGAAAAGTTCACCTCCATCTCCTTGTGTTCATATTTCAGTGCATTTCGTCCTCCTTGACTTTTCCTTCTGATCTTCTTCAATTCAGCTTGAGATTTCTCCAAAGAATCTAATTTATTCCTGTGTTCTGCTTGGTATCTTTTGAGAGTCGCCTGTAAGTTAAACGTTGCACTTATTTTTACTGCAGCACCAGGCAGTGTCAGGCGGTTACTCTTGCTGCGTTTCCACTGGGCGTGGTGGCAAAAGGCCCACGCTTCGCGCTGCCCTGCCTGGCTGCAGGTATCCCCACTTCACACCACCCCACTCCGCTCCTTCGACTTCAATGTCCTGTCCTAACGTTCCCCGTTTATATGATGAGCCCCTGACCAGAAGGGCAGCTTCTCGGAGGAAAACAATGTCGTTTCTTTCTTTTATTCCTTTTTTCTCCAAGGTCTTTGGACACTGGGTGGCCTGTAAGTGCTTTGGTGAATAAATGAACAATATCAACTCACACACTCCTGACTGTTTTATGACTTAACGATTTCAAGAAACAGAATGAACAAGAGCCATCACTTCCGGTGATTCTGAGGGCTGTGAAACAGAGTGTTCTGGAGCCTCACAGACCTGGGTTAGAATTCTGGCTTCATCCCTCATTTCCTGTGTGATCTCAGCAATTACTTAATTTTTCTGAAACCCCTGCTTACCCTCTAATCTGTACAGTGGGGATATAGTAAGAGTACCTATGTTACAGAGTTTCTGTGGGGATAAAAATCAGACAATGCACGTAAAGGGCTTGGTATTACATCCTCCGGGCCACAGAGCACGTGCACGCAGGGCAGCAGGACGACTTCAGGGTGACCCCCACCGCTTACTGCCATGCGGGGCTTGTGAAGAAGGGGAGCTTCGGGCGGCCAAGGAAGCAGCTACTGTGCAGCAGAAAGGCGAGGCGGAAGGAGCAAACTGCTGGAATCGACACTGCCGTAGGGCAACAGGGGAGAGACACCACGATGGGACCGGGGCCCCAGGGAGCTCCAGACGGCGTCCTGCCACACGGCTCACGTCCACAAGTGTCGGTTTGTGAAAGCAACAGCTGCACTAATGCAGATGCAGGTGTCATCCACATATGCATGTTCCTTGAAAACAATGTTTTCCAGAAGTGTATGATTCCCTGCAGGATTTCCTGCTATGCTTTTTAGTAAAGATCCCAAGTGTTAACACTTGGCCCACTCAGCCCAAAGGGACCTTGTCGGTGTTATGCGGCTGTGTACACACTCGACAGCCAGCTCCATCATACCTGCTGCTGCCGAGTCAGCAGTGGGGGAAGTTGTCCTCGAGCTCAGC
This sequence comes from Orcinus orca, assembly GCF_937001465.1. Lineage (NCBI taxonomy): Eukaryota > Metazoa > Chordata > Mammalia > Artiodactyla > Delphinidae > Orcinus > Orcinus orca. The sequence continues at coordinate 82,733,434 of NC_064574.1, read as the reverse complement.
CATCAGGCAAGTGCAGCCTTCGCGAGAGCTGGGCCCCCGGCCCCGGGCCACCTCCACCTACGGGAGGTGGAGCAGAACTAGGTACTCACGTTCATATATTTTACATCAAGCTCTGTCTTCTTCTCCAGCTCATGGATAATCTCCTTATGGAATTTTCTGAACTGTTAACACAAGGAAATGAAAAATTCAGACCAGGTTTGAGACTTGAAGTGAAATAAAATTTAAAAATAAGTATATTTGGTAAATATAAAAACAGTTCACATACATTTTCATCAAGCCTCTCGTTGAGTTTCTTGTGGATACTCGAAATCTCTATGAGAACGTGGCCTGTGGACAAAACCAGGTACGTAAGGGCAAAAAGCCACTGCGTGGTTTTTGTAAAGATATGAAGGGAAGTAAAGTGGTGGATGAAGCCCAGTCCCTGGCTGCTCCCAGAGCAGGTGCGCACCAGCCCCGTGGCACTGGGAACACCGGCTGCGTCCTGACAGCGGGGGTGGGTCAGATGGACACAGCTGACAGCAAACTTACTCCACAACATCGTTCATCAAAAGCTCGCCAACTTTGTCTTTAAACTCACGTTGTTCTCTGGCCATTTACTCATTCCCTAAGCTGAATCCTATTTATCTGGTTTAATTGTTAAACTCTCTTACAAGAGATTATTTTGGTCATTATAGTACTAACTATAGGAACAAATGACTTATTTTCATCTAATCCTGGGTAATCTGATTATCTGTCAGGCATAAAAGACAGAGGTTATTTTCTCTTCCTCACATTAGTTCTCGTATCATTCTGGAAAATCTCAACACCACGGGAAACTGCAGCAGGGACAGTGTTCTGCCTCGCGTCTCCTGGGGCTACACCGTTCTCTGAAATGACTGCACAGAAGAGAATGTTCTGGGACAAAGGAGTGTTGCTCCAAAAAAGCAGCGAGATGACCACTTGATTTGCAAAGCACATGTCCTGCGGCTCGCGTCAGGGCGCTGCCTCCCGCTTCTAAAGGTGAACAAGAGCCCCCCGCCAACTTCTCTACAGGAACCAAATGGGTCTGATACCCAAAAACTGGGAGCGAAAGAGTTATTTGGAACCACCACCAAATCATCCCAAACCACAAAACATGCCGAGCGGACCATCCTACGGTTCGGTGGGCAGATAAAAAGGAGTTCTTTGGGCAAACTGAAAGGCTGTGGATGAGGGAGAATGAAAAGGACGAATATGGTAGACACGGGGGAAGAGGAAAAGATTACTGATTAGACTCTGGCTTCAGCGAGCACCTCTATGCAAATGACTTTAGTAGGCCCAGTTCTGGAAACACCTGAAGACATCTGACTCTAAGGGGGCAGCCCAGGCTCTCCCCCATCTTCTAACTCAGAAATTCTGCCCGTCCTGAACATGTCCACCTGGATGTCCCACTAGTCGCCCCGTATTCAGCAGGCCTACGAGTGAATCCCACCCCACCCTCATTGTCTCTAATACCAGCTCTTGGCTGCCAGCCAGCCAGTCATGAGGGGTCGACACCCCGCCTACGCCCAATGACAGACTCATTCCCTCGTGCCATCACTTGGGCACCTCCGGCATGGAACCATGCCTCTTACTCATCCTGCTTCCTTGGGCAACAAATGTGCCAGCCCTCCCCTACCCAGGAGAGAAGGCACGTGGGGATGACGTGAAGTCAATGTTCACTCGATGACCTGTTCTAGGAGAGGTGGGCAGGGGTCTCCCCAGGCCCTCTGCCCCACATGTTTACACCTGCCAGTTGGACCTCTTAGGAGGCGCCCTCCTCCTTCAAGCTCTTATTTCTCATGACTCCCAGCTTGTTCTCTTCTGGATCTCCTCCCTCACAGGTGCCAGGGATCTTTCCAAATCTACATGTAAAATGTCACTCCCTCCCATGGGGTCCCAGATAAAACAACTCCTCGGCCTGAAGCCCACCATGAGCAGTGTTGCTTAAAATAACCATCGTGGGTGGTGGGGACAGAGAATCTCCTGGAAGGATATAACCATGTTAATAGGTTATAGGTACATGTAAGTCCCTAAGCACCATGTGATTCTAGGAACATCTGCTGGATAAGCATGAGAGCGAGGGCAGACACGTCCCCAGCACTGATGGTCCACGTGCCAGGGTATCAAGGTACCCACTCTACACCCTCAGTGACACTGACTCCATTTATCCCATAATTCAGTTCTCCTAAAGCTCAACATGAAACAAACCAGAGTTCTTCACAAAGGAAGCCTTTATATGACCAAGAATATAATTACATTAATATATCATTTCATATATTGAAATAATCTGAGTTACCTTCACATCTATTTTAAACCCATAACTCTGAGTTGGAGATGAAAAATAAACAACAACAACAAAAACCACTTCAATTAATTGAAAATCAAGCACTCTATCCTGGGCAAATCAGATCTACTTAAAAAAGAAAAAGGTCTAAAAATAATTTTGCTTAAATCATTCAGAGTGATTCAGGCTAGTAGCAAAGTGTTCACATTTTTTTTTTCATGTTGTCATGAACTTAATTTTTACAACCTTATATAACATGGACCTCTGAGAAGCGTGTCAAAAGTATGTGCTTGTGCAGTGCCCTCGGGAACGCCAGCGCTGCTAAAGCCGGCGCTCTGGCCTGAGGGCCCCGGCCACCCGAGCCCCCTCCTCACTCTCCCCCTCCCGTCCACAGTCTCTCCCCGCCCCGCAGGCGCCCAGTGAAAAGGCCCAGTGAAACAGCCCATTCACTCTGCGGGCAGAGACGGAACACCTGACCTTCCCCCCTGTTATTCCTGTCCCTCACAGTTCGTGGAATTTAAATGCCAACCTCATAGCAGCAGCCACTGAGTCCTCAGTCATAGAAAGGATTAAAAAACATCTTTACTGTGATTTTGCAAGCTGCCAAAAGAGTATCTTGAAACAGAAAATGAAAACAGCCTTTATGTTCAATCTACAGAAGTTTATTCTTAACATAGCAAGTGTTACTTTATGTCTGAAATGTGGTATCGCACGTTTTACTCTTAGCCCTGTAACCTACTTTTTCATAAATTACATTTGGGAAGAAAAAAAATTTTTGAAACGAGAGGGTGCAGTCGAGAAAGCACGGCCCAGATTCTAATGGAGCAGAACTAAGTAAACGTCTAAACAGGAATCAGAGTGTTGATCCCAGAAATTACAGCACTGTATGTACTGGATCAACCATTTCCTTTTTTCCCTTTTAGGTCCCGAGTCAATATTTTGGGAAGAAACTCATAGTAAGTACAGTAATGTAATTCGGTCTGAATAAATTATATTCTTAAATAACAATATTAAGGGAATTTAAAAATATACAAATTTTTCAAAATCATGAACTTGATACAACTAAAAGTCAATGTCTACCATCAATTTTTCTCTAAAATTCATACAAATAATAGCTCCTCATGGTATCACTCTAATTTTAGGAACTATGAACAAATATGTCCAACATTTTGGACAATACTGTATGAAGATACACATTTAGCCAATAGGCAGTATGGACTTTAAAAGTTAAACAAAAATTAAAAAATATTACTAGTATGAACACAAAGAAAGTTTTCATCTGAAATATAGGTTAGTCATTGGACTATTAATATATTTTCAACTAGATAATTCTTCATCAATTCACAGTATAAATTTAGAGGAACCAGATGGACACTACTAACAGACGTGAGTAGCACAGAACGTGTAGGCATAAATATTCTTTTTCATTTATATTTGATTGTGGATAATCAGAACATTTATTATTTCCAGATAGCACACAGCAGTGACAGGCGCACACTACTTCCTCCGTGTGACTTTGAGTGGAACCAGACAATAAAACGACAAGATGGAAGCCAACCCACTACTGGCCTAAAGTTACACTGTATGGATGAAAGGAAAACTGATAGAAAAAAATGTCACTGGAAAAAGGATATACTTTTTCTGAGAGTTTTTCAAATACCCAGTGTGATGCAGAGAAAATATAATGAAAGTAAAAGCAAATTACACATAGATGGGATACGTTAAAAAACACAAGTATGTACTCAGGGTCACCAACACTGTTAGCAGAGTCGGAGTAGTACCCACCAACATGTGACCCAGCTTGGAAGGCTTTGCCGGCATCTAAGAATAGCTCCCAATGGCTGTTCCCAAGTCCCTGGATGCAGGTGGAGGTGCTCTTCTCTCATCAGTATTGAAATTGTGCAAATAAACAATGTGCACATAGGCACAATGCCAAGTCAGTGATAGGGTGAGCATTTCATCCAACGTTCCTCCAAAGTCTAGCTTTTGACTTACCCAATCATAGTTCTACAGTTCTAATTAACACCTTGCATGGAGACTATAATTATTCTACCATTGATCATGATTTATCCCATCTGATGAAAACAAGTGAGACTAACTGAAGTTATACAACAGAATTATATAGTGTTCCAAAGTTCTTTCATTGTCAGAAATGAAAGTAAAGTGCCAAGTAACAACTGACTTTGATAAGAAAAGATGCATGGTGAAATCTCCAGGGTAGCCACTAAAAGAATAAAGTTCATATAACTATCAAGCTAACAGAGAGGAGAAAAAATAGTCAAAAAGAGGACTAGAGAAGAAATTAACATAGGACAGAGAGTAGAAAGCAAAAGTAATTACACTGGAGGTAAATGGAGTATATAGTTTAATTAAAAGACAAAGATTGTTAGGATTAAAAAAACAACACCCGGGGCTTCCCTGGTGGCCCAGTGGTTTAGAGTCCACCTGCCGATGCAGGGGACACGGGTTCGTGCCCCAGTCCGGGAAGATCCCACATGCCGTGGAGCGGCTGGGCCTGTGAGCCATGGCCGCTGAGCCTGCGCGTCTGGAGCCTGTGCTCCGCAACAGGCGAGGCCACGACAGTGCGAGGCCCGCGTACCGCAAAAAAAAAAAAAAACCAACACCCCACTATATTCTGCTTACAAGAAACACACTTAAATACAGAAAGGTTGAGAGTAAAAGGATGGAATCAGATACATGGCAAACACTAACCGAAAGAAAGCTGATGCCGGTACATTAAGACCAAACAAAGAAGACAAAATAGTCAAAGAAGGCAAGAAGCATTATTAGAGATAAAGCAGTCATTTCATAATGGCAAAAGGTTCAATTCATCCGGAAGATAGAAAAATTTTGTATTTGTGTGCATCTCAATGTAGTCTCAATGTTTCTAAACCAAAACTGAATTATAAAAAAGAAACAGATAAATCAATAGCCATCATAGGAGATTGTAATATATCTCTCTTAGTAAACTGATAGAACAAGCAGACAAAAAAATCAGTACAGATATAGATGACTGAATAATGCAATAAAGAAACTTGATCTAGTGAACATATTAATACTATATAATACATATAAAGAATACATTATCTAAAGCAGAAACTAACACACCATTGTAAAGCAATTATACTCCAATAAAGATGTAAAAAAAAAAAAGAATACATTACCTATATATACCCTACATGTAAAGCTTATCCAATAACTTCATTTTAAAGCAAACACAAAATACTAAAAAGGGGGCTTCCCTGGTGGCGCAGTGGTTGAAAGTCTGCCTGCCGATGCAGGGGACACGGGTTCGTGCCCCGGTCCGGGAAGATCCCACATGCCGCAGAGCGGCTGGGCCCGTGAGCCATGGTCACTGAGCCTGCGCGTCTGGAGCCTGTGCTCCGCAACGGGAGAGGCCACAACAGTGAAAGGCCCGTGTACCAAAAAAAAAAAAAAAAATACTAAAAAGGAACCACAAGAAAGCCTCCTGGTATTTCAGAAAAACTGAAATTATACTTAGAATATTCTTTAAATGCACCACAATTAAGCTAGAAATCATTAACAAAAAGGTAACTAAAAAATGTCCATATATTGGAAATGAAACAGACTTCTAAATAACCTGTAAGTCAAAGAAGAGAGCACAATGGAAGTTAAAATGATTTTGAAATGAAATGATAAAAGAAAATACAGCATATAATACACGTAAGATGCAACTAAAGCTGTGGTTACAGGTAATTTTATAGCCTCAAAATGCATATATTAGAAAAAAATGAGTGAAAAATCAATGCTCTAAGCACCCATTTCAAGAATTTAATGAAATAATACCCAATAATAAAAAGAAATGAACTAGACATAAAAATATGGATGAATTTCAAACACATTATGCTCAATGAAAGCTACATACTGTATGATTCCATTTATAAAACATTCCAGAAAAGGCAAAACTGACAGTTATCTGATAAACAAATCTGCTTACCCTATTACCCAGCAATTCTACTCCTAGATATTTTTCCCAAATGAGTGCATTTGTTCACCAAGACATGTACAAGAATGTTCACAACAGTTTTATTCATCATATCTCCAAGTTAAAAACAACCCAAATATCCATCAACATAAGAATGGATAAATCGTGGAATACTCACTCACACAATGGAGGAGCAGGGAGACCTCAAACTGTATGTAAATTCCCCTCAAATCCTTGACTAACACTTAAATTGCACATGCTCAGGGTGAGACTAGGAAATGCAGCAAAAGCAACAGTTGGAAGGTTGGAAAGCTTAGCGGATGTTCTCAGGATACACAGTGTTGGGAATATAGAGTTTGAAATTCAAGGTCTGGTAAACACCACAGGCTTCCCACTGAAACTGAGAAGGGCTATACCTTAGGAATGAGGACTGAGTCACAGGACTACGGGCAAAACCAAAATAGATCCACCAGAAAAAAGTCCAAAATTAAGCCTCCACAAAGTCAGGTGATTCATCAGTAATTTAACTGTCTGCTAGAATAAAACTCCACACTCTTAAGAGGAGGGTAACAGAATCCAAAGTCTCTACAATATTTTACCACAATATACAGAATAGGAAAAAAAAAAAAAAATCAGTAGACAGGGTGAATGGTAAAACTACAAACAAACTCTGAACTCTTTTCCCCAAGAGTTAGTATGGTCATTTTTTGGTATTTAAAATATATTTCATAACTCTAATAATAGTTAAGTTTATTTATAACTTATAACAAATATATTAACATATAAATTTATAATATAAAATTATAAATTTATGAAATTTCTAATAATTCCAAAGCTATTTTAGATGTATTATAGGATTGAGAAAGTGTGTAAATATGTTGATGTTACCGGGAGCCAGGGTTCTCAAACATTTCCAAAATACGTAAGTGTAAGTGCATTTGCTCATTTATTTGTGTATGAATATATGTGTGTATACATATATACACATCTATTTTTGTGTATATACACAGTATAAGCTATACACATGTATATATTTCCTAGCTCTGTTGGCTGAAAGGACCCAGATGACATCTCAATAGCAATGAGCACACCTAGTACCCAAATCTTGGTTTCTAAAATCACTCCCCACTAAGGGGAAGCAACACTCCTCAGAAAAATGGCTGTGGATTCCGCAGCTGAGGCGTAAAAGGACAAGATGAGCCCAGAACACACTGTTACGCAAAAGAGTAAGGAAGTGCACAGGAATGAATGAATGAATGAATGAGTAAAAGAGTCAGCTCAGAAGAGCTCCTACAGGCCAAACATGGGACAGTTTGAGCACCAAAATAAGGACAGTAATATATTATAAATCATTGAAAAATTCATAGAATCCATGAGACCATAGCAATAATAAATAGATAAATTTAAAAAGAAAGAAATGAGGGAGAAGGGAGGGCTCCTGCTAAAAATGGAATGCCAAGTGCCAACTGGTCAGTATGAAGGGAATGTTAGAGCTGGAAAATCATCACAGTAGAGTTTGCAACCATCACAGTAAAGACTGGTTCGGGCAAAAATCATTAATAGGTGTTAAATTTAGGATACAAATGTTGGTGAGGAATAAGATATTTACATAGTCTGAAAGTAGCAACAGAAAAAAAAAGCAACTGTACATTGGAGAAATCAGACAACACCTTCACTGGACAGTCAAAAATAATGCCACAAATGAGAGGCAGGTAACACTGTGTGTCCAAATTGATACTCTGGGCACAAATTGCCTTAGATAGCATTAATATAACTTGAATCTAATCATGAAGACCTGGCATTTGAGAGTTATTATCTTGCGTTCCTGACTATTCATCCCCTTTTAGGGTTTCTGATACATGGCTATCTCATGCTAGTTCTTTATTGCCAACATTAAATTTATTTGCTTATTGTTGGAGAAGAATAAAATGATTTCATCCTTCTCTGATGGTACATCCAGTACTAGCTGATAAAGGTAAGGAAGAGATGAAGAGGTCTGTTGACAGGAGAAATAACATCAATGTTCTACTTATTTAATAGTAAGACCTCTGAAAACCTCGATTTTAGAAAATAGTAGAAATGGCCAAAGATCTGAAAGTGACAAGTCCTCTGAGCCAAACAAAAGCTGTAACCACAAACCTAAACACCACCCCTGCCCCCGACCCCACCAGAGTGGAGTCCCTTTTAGATACAGAACGAACAGAACTTACTTTTATATAAAAGTCTACAAGAGATTGCCTAAAGGATGTTGGTTTTTCATAATAAGAGGCCAGCAGCTACTGCTGATCTCTTAGTGATAGAGCACAAGATCTATAGGAAGAAGAGCTCATGAAGAAGATGAAAGGCTGGTAAAGGAGTCTGGAAAGGGCCGGGGGTACTGTGAAAGCTAAAAGATTGAAGCATCTTCAGAAAGTGGGGTCCTCTGGGCTGTCATCACCCACAGAGAACTCAAGGGACACGAAGACTGGGCAAAGGTCAGAGTCTGCCAGAAGTTACAATGGTGCCAGACAAGCCTCTTAGCTGTGCACACCTGGGAAGTTACTTAACCTCTCTCCAGGTAATCTCACCTGTATGGTGGTAACTAGAATACTTACTTCACAGGCTTGGGGGAGTGTGATACTTTCTTGTGAGTTGAAGAGAAATACTGGCTGATAAGGTGTGTGCGTCCAGACAGAAGTAGCAAATTAGTTCAATAATGCATGATATATGCCAACAGCATGGGGCCCACACTCCTCAACACGCCATTTTCTGGGTGAGTACTTGTTTTCTAGAAATAAAATCCACATACTAGGTTGCCAACTTGTAACTAGTCACCGTGTTTCATTATTTTTTGTTCCTTATACATATACATGTATATATTCTTTAGTATGCTTTATTGTACTATGTTTAAAATGCTTCGGAATAACTCTTAAAACTTACAGAATGAGAGAAACAGACACTGACCTCTCCTAAACTCATCGCCTCCCTCCCCACCCCCGATTCCCAGGGTCCCCAAAGGAAAAACTGTTACTCTCCTATTATCAAACAGAACACAGTTAGAGAATACACTCTGCTTTCCTCCACCTCACAGCCTTTACAGTACTGTAGTTAAACAGTATCTATCAGGATTGATCCATGATGAGAAGAGATACATCTGACCACTGCGGGTTAGAACAAATTGCAAGGGCACTTCTGGTTTTGCTCCGACGTGTAAAAAGCCTGGAAGTCGTCACTCCCTTACTTACAACAAGAAACAAGCTAAACAAACTGAAAAACAACTCTTAGATTCATCAGAGAATTAAGTTCACAGGCGGAGGTGGAAAATCAGAGTTTACCAGGAGCAGAGACTGATGCTGGAGCCATGGCTGCCAGGAACCCAAACGGTAACTGAGGATTTGCCGGAGGCTCAGTGTGGACCAGCTTGAGAGTTAAAAACAACAGGCTGCTCACATTTTCATGAGTTTTATCTGTAGGAGGCATCCTTGCCACCAGGTTTTTATTGTTAGGAATGGGGAAAATTCCTCTGGGGCTTCTGGCAGGGGGAGGGAGAAAACGACCGTTTTGAAAAATCTGCCCAGAGTTGTTCTGTTCTTGTTCTGTTCTGTGTAAGGAAGGCTAGCCCTCCAGGGAAACACTTTTCCTCAGCTTTATCTGATCTGGGGAAGGACAACTAGGTACCTGCAGCCCCTCTAGCCTTCCTGTCTCAATTAAGGGGAGGGGAAAAAAGGCTAAGAAACTCTTCCGAAGGTCACATTCCAGATACTGTGGTCCACTGTAAAAACCAAAAATACCCAACAAAACAAAACAAAACAATGGAGATTTAAACGTGAGATTATAGAATGGTCCCCCTCTCCAATATTTTACCACCACATCACCCATCAACAGGACTCCGGGATAATAACAGTGGATTACAACTGACACTCCATTTAGAAGGATTTTCAAAAGAAACCCAAAGACAACAGGGGAGACAAAGACAATGGAGAAAGCATAGTCCTTTCAACAAAGGATGCTAAACAACTAGACACCCACTTGCAATGAATCTAGACACTGACCTTATACTTTTCACAAAAAGCAACTCAAAATGGAGCATACACCTAAATGTAAAATGCAAAACTATAAAACTTTTAGAAGATAACACCAGAGAAAATACACGACTTTGGTTTAGCAATGAGTTTTTAGATATAATGCCAAAAGCATGATCCATGAAATAAAAAAACTGGTTAAGTTGGACTTCGTTAAAATTACAAACTTATGCTCTACAAAAAACACTGTTAATAGAATGAAAAGAAAAGCCACAGATTGGGAGAAAATATTTGCAACACACATATCTGATAAAGGAAGGACTTGTATCCAAAATACATGTAAAAAATATATAAAGACTGCTTAAAGCTCAACCATAAGAAAACAAACTCAGTTAAAATGTAAGATATACAGATGGCCAATAAGCATATGAAAAGATGATCCATATCATATGATTAGGAAACTGCAAATTAAAACAACAAGATACCACCATACACCTATCAGAATGGCTATAATCCAGAAATCTGACACCACCAAATGCTGAAGTGGAGCAAGAGGAACGGGTGGGAATGCAAAATGGTACAGTCACTTCTCAAGATAGTCTGGCAATTTCTTACAAAGGTAAACAGTCTTATTTGATCTAGCAATTGTGCTCCTAGGTGTTTACCCAAATGACTAGAAATATTATACCTATGGAAAAACCTGTACAGTATATGAATGCCTATAGCAGCTTTATTTATATTGCCAAACCCTGGAAACAACCCAGATGAGTGGATAAACAAACTGGTACATCTGTACAACTGAATATTATTCAGGGATTAAACAGAAACCAGCTATTAAACCATAAAAAGACATGAAGGGAGTTTAAATGTATGTCGTTTAGTGAAAGAAGTCAGTCTGAAAAGGCTGCATAGTACACAATTCCAACTAAATGACATTCTGGAGAAGGCAAAACCACAAAAACAGTAAAAAGATCGGTGACTGCCAAGGACTGGTGGGGGGGTGGCTGTTCATACATTTGTCAACCTCATAGAACCCCAATATAACCTATGATCTTTAGTTAATAGTAATGTACCAATACTGGTTCATCATTTGTAACAAATGCACCACAACAATGCAAGATGTTAAAAACAGGGGAAATAGTGAGTGGGGGAGAGAGTGTATGTGAGAACTGCGTGAGATCTATTCAATTTTGTATAAACCTAAAACTGCTCTAAAAACTAAAGTCTATTAATTAAAAATAAATTCACAGCAGTCATCTGGAACCTGCAGTGATTAGGAACCAGCACCCTGCTTGGAGGAACACACACGTAGTGTCTGAATGTTTCTGGCAGTTACACACGGAAGAGAACTTGATCTTCTGATTCCGTTACCTTTGTGCCCCCAAGTGCCTGCCTGGAACACACCGGCCTTAAAAGTCTGGTTGTTAATGAATATACTGAACAAACAAATGAAAGGGTGACTGCAGTGAAGCATGGAAGTTCAGTGATAGCAGGAGAAGAAAACCAGCAAAAGCTGGACCTATCAGAAAGTGGCATCTGTAGTGTTTGATTTTATTGGTATAAATATATTGATTACAGAAATGCCTACAGGAAAAGTGACTTTTGCGGAACCCAAATGCCTGGTTCCTAACGTGTGAGCGCTGGGCATCCATCTGCAGCCACAGCAGAGCCGGCTGGCTCCAGGTGGGGCTGTTTCCATCCTCAGGGCTCCAGGAGCACGTTCCTGTCATCTTTTGTTTCCTATCACCAAGATTTAGTAACACTGAGGTCCAGTCTCAGAGGCTTCTGAGTCACAAACAAGATAATTTAAAAAAAAAAACAAAAAACAAGAGACATATTTGTTTATAAAATTTTCATTTTGCCAAGCAAGAAGCTACAATCCCAGACTCTGTGGGTTCAGTGCTGGACACCTGGCAACCCGAGTTGTGAGGATTAAGTGCCTAACAAGCGGAATGTGCTAAGAGCAAGACACACACTAGACACTCAGTGTTTGATTCCTTCCAGCTTCCTGATAAAAAGTGGGAGAGGAAGGGAGAGACGAGGGAGAAGGGAGGAAGCTGGTATAAACTACTTATTTTGGAAGTTTGGCAATAGAAGAAAAGTGAATTTAGAAGGTAGCTAGAAAAAGAAACATTAAAACATTTTTTTCTTTTTAAGAAACATTTTCTTTTTCTAAATAAGGTCTGCAGAAAGAAAAAATGGAAACTAATAAACCCCATATGACTGACACACTGAATTAAATTTAAGCTTATGTAAGAATGCTTTTTAAAATAAAATATTACTATTATCCTAACAACAGGACTTAAATCTCAATGGGAATTATCACTAGAAAACCTTCTGGATATTTTAAAATCAAGTCTTTTCAGTTAGGTATAAAGCAAATGCAATCCCACAATATCAGAGATCTAGTCTTCTCAATACCTAAGGTAATACCTAGTAGAGATGTCCCCTCAGAAAATTATAACCAAGTATTATGTCAAGGAGGGTGGAGATTCAGGGCTTAGGTGATAATTCTGTCATTAGATTGATTCAGGAAGCAAACTGAATGTTTATTATCCACTTCATTTTTGATTAGCAATTAAACTAATTTAGCCTACCTGCTACACATAAGTGCTGTCAAGTTAAACAAAGTACAGGATTTGCAATGAAAATATTTCCCAAGTTGGATTTTAATGTACTACTCTTCTTTTACCTAAAAGAACAATGTGAATTTGTTCAAGTGTATCAATTATATCACACAAATAATTTATCAATTTTGCATCCATATACAGATTATAAGCAGTTGTCTTCTTTACATTGAATGTAAAATACAGCATTAGAAGTTTTCCATAAGTTATTACACCAAGTGAGGTAAATTAACATTAATTATTTATTCTTTTTCATCGATTAGTAGATTAAGGTTAAAATACAACCATTTTGATGCCAACAAAAATGAGAGCAGGTGTGCATTATCAATAATGAATGAAGCTGACAACCAGTTAGTCTTAGGAACCACTAATTGACTGCAGGCATTTTCATTGAAGCTTGAAAAATGCTACATCTGAAAAAATTTTAGGTTCTTTAAAATTATTAAAACAGGACCCCCAAAAACAAAGATGAGGACAATACACAGGTAGAGGAGGCACCAAGAGACAGTTTCCATCCAGTATTACTGAGTAAAACCATCTTAAATTTTTAAGTGAAGAAATTTTTCAAAAGACTATGGTTTTTTATTGTTTTCTTTTAAGGCAACCAGTTCTAATTAGGCAAGTTTAAAAACACAAAATAAAACTGGGCTACTGCTCCCAACTTTTGGATGGAAAGACATTAATCTAAAACCATACTCCCCACGTGGATGTTGGTCAGTCCTATTATGACGTGAATTTAAGGGAGATTCCACAAAATCCAGAATCTATTTTATTATATCTCTTACTCCAAAGGGACAACTGAGCAAACAGGATAACTTGGTGCTTTCACAGTTCAAAAGTATTCCTCACCTTCTTCTACTTCAGACGGCAAGATGACAACTGTATGATCCTCATGGACAGCTTACAGGTGTCAAGTCCTTCCCTTGTGCCAAGCACGGTGCTAGCTGCCTTACAGAAATGGCCGCATTTAGTCCTCACAGCCCAAGAAGAAGTAGCTCTATTACCTCACGGTACAGAAAGGGAAGCTGAGACTTTGAGAGGTTAGATGATTTTCCCCCAAATTACAAAAGTACTAAAGGTGGTGGGCCTGGAATTTGAACTCATGTCCGACCCTGAGCCTGTGCTCTCAACTACTTTGCATCCTCACTCAAATATGCAAAAGGAATTAGATTTTCCCTACCGGGTACCCTAGGACAGAATGATGCCCAGTATGTGTGAATTACAGGGACAGGCATGTGTACCCAACATCCACCAGAACACTTTAATTATTAGGGCTGTTTTAAAATGGAACAGGCTACCTCTGGGGGGGCAGTATCACAGAGGCACGGCCGCACTGGGTGAGGGCCGGCCTGGTTGCTTGAAGCCATTTCAGCTCAATGTTTGGTTTGTGCAGGAAGTAAAACCAAAGTAGAGGACTGAATTCCCAAGGCAGCCCATGACAATCAGCCTCCCCACACCTGTCACAGCCCAAACACACCACACACACAGGCCCTAACTCCAAGTCAAACAGAGCGGTCGATGGCCACCTTGCCTGATGCACCTAAACTTTTGAAACAAACTAAAAACATGCTTTAGGAAAGGAACTAGGGAGGCATAAAAAGATGATGATCCACTGCAAACGGCAGGGAACCCCACAGCCTGCAGTACAGCTACACTGGGGAAGAACGCTCAGAAAAGGGCTGGGCTGCCAGCCCGACTGGCACGTTACTGTGGCTGTGAGGCTTTATGTGGGGTGGGGAGGGCTGGTCCCTGCATCCCTGGTTCATCTGTATGATGGACATGTAAACAAACAGCCCCCGATACGACCTGGCAAGAATCAAATGAGAACACAGAGGTAAAGCATCTGACTCGCTGTGATGCTTATAACTGTTGGTTTCCTTGCGACTGAGGGAAGCCACAGGGCACATTGCGAGAGCGAAAGAGGGCCCGTCTTGCCCACAGGGATAAAAAGCTACTCGTTCAATGAACTCCAGACCTACGTTTCCAGCTGCTGCCTCAACATTTCCACTTGGTCTAACAGGCATCCCAAACCTAAGACATCTATGAACAAACCCTGACCCCTCATCCACCACACCCTCTCACAGGTGGCGGCCAGTGCACAGCAAGCCCACTGCCTCTCCCTTCAATCCCAGGCCGACCCAGCGTTCTGGCTCACCTGCACTGGGACAACAGCCTCCCAGCCCGTGTCCCTGCTCCCACCCTTCTACAGCCTATTCTTTGAGCAGAGCCAGGAAGAATCTTGCCACTCCGGAGTCCAAAGCCTTCAGAGGCCCCTCACCCTCACCTCAGGTCAAAAGGCAACGTTCTTACCATGACCCACAAGGCCTCACAGGGCCTGGTCCCACCCGCGCAGCCCACCTCAAGCCCTCATCCCCTCCCTCCCCCCATCCTGAACTGCACCTCAACTGACCGGCTTCCCAACTGGGACCCAAGCTCACCAGGCCTCAGGAACGCTGCACTTGCCGGCCTCCACGGAACCGTCTCCTGGGACCGCTCTCCCTCCTGACTGCATGTCCCTGACGCCCCACCCAAACCAGCTGCGCTCACCCCTTTCCTCCATCAGTGGCCCTTCGCCTCATTACTGCCCGGCAAATTAGACCTGTTTACCACCCACTAGAACGCAAGTTCCCAAGAGCAGGGACTTGTACGTATTGATTTTTATCCCTAAGTGATGAGAACAACGCCTAGCAGAGATGCTCACTGAATTGAGCATACTGTTATTTAAATGAGGAAAGAAAAACTACTGTAGTCCCTTGATTACTGAATATTTGGTTTTATGTGCTTTTCAGAAAACCATAGAAGGACTTTTCTGTTTAGTTAAAGGACAATTTTTCACAAGAGCAAAGAAGAACAAACCCTGTAGTCATCCCACTACCACAATGCTCACCCTCCTCCCCAGCACTGGGACTCCACCTCCGTGCCAACAGAGGAAACTTTAAAGAAGTGAAATGTAGGCAGACATCAAAGTGATGAGTAAATGGATTACTTATGAATTCAAAGAAATATGTGTGGAACGTTAAGTTAAAAAAGCAGTGCCCCCTCAATGTTCATAGCAGCACTCTCTACAATAGCCAAGACATGGAAACAACCTAAGTGTCCATTGACAGATGAATGGATAAAGAAGATGTGGTATATATCAATATATACAACGGAATATTACTCCACCATAAAAAAAAAGGAATGAAACAATGCCATTTGCAGCAACACGGATGAACCTAGAGATTATCATACTAAGTGAAGTAAGTCAGACAAAGACAAATATCATACGATATCACTTATACGTAGAATCTAAAAAAATGATAAAAATGAATTTATTTAAAAAACAGAAATAAGACTACAGACACAGAAAACAAATTTATGGTTACCAAAGGGGAAAGCAGGGAGAGGGATAAACTAGTAGTCTAGGATTAGCAGATACAAACTACTATATATAAAATATAGGTACTACTGTATATAGCACACCGAACTACATTCAGTATCTTGTAATAAACTATAATGGAAAAGAATCTGAAAAAGAATATATATATATATATGACTGAATCACTTTGCTGTACACCACAAAGTCATGCAACATTATAAATCAACTATACTTTGATTAAAAAAAAAGCAGTGCCCAAGATAGTTTATATAGCCACGGGTTTTAATTATTTTAAAACAGACATTTTAAAATAATAAGGAAAGAAACTGTTTCTTAGGTTCATTTTTCAGTAAAAGCATTAATTTTTTAAAAGCTTGAAGTGTATTTTAATACTCATTATAAAACAAGTTCTAAACTTCCTAGAGGATTCATAAGTTGTTTTAAAATATTAATATGATGTGGAAAGTTGGGCAGGATTGAGTAGAGAATAAAAGTGAGATATTAAAACATTTAATCATATATATATGAAGAGAAAAAAGAAACCTTAGTATGTCACAAGTTTCTACTGTTATAAAAATGGAAGCTGCTATCAGCTATGGCTTTGAGTTATAAATACCCGAGACATATACACATATTAGCTTCACTGCACTCAAGAGTTACAGGAATAGACTTATTCTGGACACTAAGAGTCCAGTTTTTAGTTGTAAAGAGCATGCCATTTAATTTGCCTTTTTAGTCATCTCATAATTTTTATCTTTGAACTCATGCTCCTAAAATATTAGTCAGCTTTTAATAATGCAAAACCTTTTAGTCCTAATAATATTCTTACTTCAATTTGAAATGAGACATACAAACACAGAATCTGTAGCCTATCACTCAAAGTAATAAGGCTCCAATTCTAACCTAGACTCACAATCCTCTCCATGAACCCTGAATCCCAGGCAAACTGAAATATCCCCCGTCCCCTCCACCTGCTCCCTCCACCAGAAACCAACCCCTTCCTACTCAGGATTACAGCATCCCCTGACTCAGTCTGTCTCTACCTCCTCCACCTGCATGTGGGTGTGATTGCCTCCTCCCATGAAGTCCGGTAGCCTTTGTACCTTTTACTCTTGCACTGGGTCCTGTATTAAAGCTATGTATGTATATATTTTCATAATCTCTCTTACTAAGCTGTAGATACCCTGAAGGTGGGGACCAAGCTTATTAATGCTGTAAATGACAGTCATGGTTTCAAGAAAGCCCAGAAAAACCTGATTCATAGAGTTAGAATGCAAAGAGCCCAACACCCTTATCTGATACACTCATTTAGTCCATCAACAAACATTTCTAAGCTCATCCTAGAGCTTACTTCTCACTGAAAGTTTCACTGAGCAGGGCAGTGGTGGCACATTTGTTGTAACTGCTGCCATCTCCCCCTCTGGAACCTCCCTAGAGCAGACACTGCTAAAGGACCATCAGGATACCTCCCCCAGCCTCAGAATCCTTCTCGAGACATTGCTGCAAGCATAGCAGTTCATAGCTCCTTTGCAGGTTTTACAGGAGGACTTGTCCCAAGGTCATTTTCTATACTGAACCAAATGCCGGCTTCCTGTCACTTCCTCTCACTGGATTTCAGGAACAATACACGAGTGACTACACCCTTCTGTTGCACACCCTGTCTTCCAGATTTTAAAGACTACTTTTGTAATTTGTTCCCTGTGTAGAAATCCAACTTTTGTGGAGTCCTCTTTAAGGAGTACAAAATCACAAATTCAAAATTAAGTACAAGGTTTTAAAAGATGTTGTGAAACTGAGAGGCCTTAAAGCTTAAACTCGGAGTCTGTGGGAAACCCTGCACTCACCATGGAATCAATCAACTGGAATTTAACCCCCAGCTTCACTCCTAACTACTTGTGTGAAGTTAGGCAAGTTATTCAACCTAAGTTTTCGTTTCCTTGTTTATAAAATGGGAATGACATCTCCTTCCTCAGAGGACTGCTGTGAGAATTACATGAGGCTCTTGAATTTCCATTAACGCCAACAAAATTCATTAAAGTTTTTTTATATTGAAGTATAATTAACATATCATATTGTATTAGTTTCAGGTGTACAAAATGATACAATGTTTGTATACACTGCAAAACAATCACCACAAGAAGTCATTACCACCTGTTACTATACGTTACCAAAACATTTTGTGTGTGTGTGATGAGAATTTTTAAGTTATACTCTCTTGGCAACTTTCATATATGCACTACAATATTATCGACTATAGTCATCATGCTGTACATTACATCCCAATGACTTATTTTATAACTGGAAGTGTGCACCTCAAAATTCATTTACTGTGTAATTCATTCACTGTGTAATTCATTCTGAGCCGGGCGGGGCCAACTAAAACCCTTCACAGGGGCTGGGAAATGTGTACCACTAGCCTCTTGAATCATTACAGTGTCTATTATATTGTTTTTAGTATGAATTAATTAGGATATCCCATATATTGGGGACTTCTCAGAGTGGCATACTTATTTTTGGGGGGTTTTTGGTGGTAGAATACACATAACCTAAATTGACCAATAGTGACATTTAGGACATTCACAATGTTGTACAACCATCCACACTATCCAGTTCACTTCACTACCTGAAAAGGAAACCCTGTACCCATCAAGTAGTTATTCCCCATTCTCCCCTCTCCCCAGCCCCCGGCAATCACCAATCTGCTTTTTGCCTCTTACGAATTTGCTCTAGAACTTTTGTATGAATGGAATCTTACAATACGTGGCCTTTTAATCTGGCTTCTGTCACTTGGCATGTTTTCAAGGTTCATCCATGTTGTAGCATGTGTCAGTACTTCATTCTTTATGACTGAATAACACCCTACGGTATGAATATATGATATTTTGTTTATCAATTCATCAGCTGCTGGACATTTGGGTTGTCTCCACCTTGTGCCTGCTGGGAATAATGCTAAGATTTTGTATGAGCGTATGTTTCATTTCTCTTGAGGAGACATCGGAGGAATGGAATCGCCGGGTCATAAGGTAAACTCTGTATTTTGAGGAACTGACAGACTCTTTTCCAATGCAGCTGCCCCATTTTACATTCCCACCAGCAATGCACAAGGGTTCCCATTTCTCTACATCTCTGCCAACACATACTATTGTCTCTTTGATTACAGCTGCTGTGGGGTGTGAAGTGGTATCTCATGTGGTTATGATGTGCAAATCCCTAATGGCTAATGGTGTTGACCATCTTTTCATGTGCTCCTTTGTCATCCTTACTTTTTTTTTTCCTTCAATTGAGGGATAGCTGATTTACACTGGCATCCTTACTTTTAATAATTTTAAGGCATCCAGACCAGGAAAGAGTACCTAAGGAAGTGCATTTACTTCCAAGTGGCTGAAGACCAAAAACATTCAGAACCCCACGTGCGCTAACAAGGAATCTACCACGTCCCCCCTGCCAAGGCTGTCACTCTCCTCCGCAGCATGCCCATGTGCTTAGGAACATGTGGCCGGCAGGGTCAAGGCAGGCCTCACCTGCACCACGATTCTAACTACACCTGTCTCCACCGTGTCCCTCTCCCTTTAACTTCGTTGTCCTCCCCCCTCAACCTACTGCAGGGGCCATACCCTTTGCTGTGTCTGGTGCTTCTGACCAGAGCCACTCTTTCTTGCTGTGAAGTCCCTTCCCCTATTTGTGTGTTAGAACTTTGTGTTTTTGTTTGACTCCTGATTTCAAGCCCAGCATAGTGCCATGAATAGAGTAAGACACCCGTGGGCATTTGTGAGAGGATGCGGTGGCTCTCGTGACTGATGTGAATGACGAAAGAAGCGGTCACGAGGCAGAGCCCTCAGGCCCCTGCCTCGTGGAGACCTGGACAGTTGCTGCGGCCCCCTGACCGCTGTTCTTTGGCCACAGCTGAGAGCCTGAGAATAAGGAGTCCTAACCTCTCCCCATCCGGAGTTGACAGGACACATGATATCCTTTGAGGAGAAAAAGACCAATTTAAATAATTGTGAAAACTGGGTTTAAACAAGATAATTTTCCCTTCACACACTTTAAAATTCAAAGATTTAAGAGAACGGGCAAGTATCATAAAGTGCATTGAAAAATAGGTAATGACATTCAGACTGACATTCAGGATGTGCCCATCATGCCGTCAGGAAGCATTAAATGTTAAAATGACTCATCTTGATTTGACATCTTAGCTTTTATACCTGTAGTTTTTACTAATTATAATACATCATCTGCACATATGGTTACTTCAAAGCTGGAAGAAGGAATGCTTTTCTTATAATAACTTCTGTAGGGAGGTACAATTTACAACACAGAACATCCTCTCAGTTTTAGAAATTTATATATACTTATACCAATATGCCTAGATGATATATGGACTTATATGGTATGTGCTTATATAGATGTTATAAATTATACATTTATAAATTATAAGCCTATCTTTCTCTACAGTTAGATCTTTTTTTGCTCCCAACGAGGTGCCACCTGAAAACTGAAATGGCAAGTCATTTGCAAAGTTGGAATAAATGGTCATGTAATAAATGCTCCTAATACAAAATACAAACTCTTGATTATATCTGATAAAAGCACAAAATACAGAATCATACTCACATGATGAATCAGTTTCAGACTATATGATGGTTCACTATTTAACACAACCTTTTATCTGCTGAACTATAATGGACAGGACAATCTGACTGCCATAAAATAAATCACATCAGAAAAAGCCCATCTTTTCGACATGTAGAAAATTAAATCAGCGTAACAGGCCACACAGCTGGCAGACTACCTGAGCTCAAATTAACCAGCCGTTAACCAGCTGGGTGACTTTGGCAAGTTATTTAACTCTCTTTGAACCCCAGTTTCCTCATCTGTAAAATGAAAATAATAATAATAATAGTACCCACACTTCAGAGAGCTATCACGATGAGTACAGGAGTTAATATGCATACGTCAGGTACAATGCTAACCAAATAAAATAAATTCCCTACTAACTGTTTCCTATATTTGCGGAAAGGATTTTAATCTCTTTAAAGTGAGCCTCGGGCTTCCCTGGTGGCGCAGTGGTTGAGAGTCCGCCTGCCGATGCAGGGGACACGGGTTTGTGCCCCGGTCCGGGAAGATCCCACATGCCGCGGAGCGGCTGGGCCCGTCAGCCATGGCCGCTGAGCCTGCGCGTCCGGAGCCTGTGCTCCGCAACAGCAGAGGCCACAACAGTGAGAGGCCTGCGTACCGCAAAAAAAAAAAAAAAAAAAAAAAAAAAGTGAGCCTCACCTGCAACTAAAAGATAAATGGTTTTGGTCAACAACAATTGCTTTGACTCAACTTAGCTCTCTCATTGACTCTGGCATGAATTCTTTTATTTTATCTAGACCTTAGGAATCTATTTATGATATTTCTCTGAATGAATAACATTTAAAAAAATTTTCACGTATTGTTTTCTGCTCTTTTTTTTTTTTTGCGGTACGCAGGCGTCTCTCTGTTGCGGCCTCTCCTGTTGCGGAGCACAGGCTCCGGACGCGCAGGCTCAGCAGCCACGGCTCACGGGCCCAGCCGCTCCGCGGCATGCGGGATCCTCCCGGACCGGGGCACAAACCCGTGTCCCCTGCATCGGCAGGTGGACTCTCAACCACTGCGCCACCAGGGAAGTCCCTTCTGCTCTTATTTTTAAGACCCAAGACTGTCAGGTTGGATTTTGAGTGTCAACAAGACAAAACTGTAATAAATATATATTGTTTAATTGCATGACCAATGAACACTGTATCAATAACAAAAGAAAACCTATGATTTTCTAGGTTCCCTGATGGTGAGGAGATAAAATCTTCTGTTTTGTGATCAATTTAAGAAACTGGCCCAAACAATTTAACAGATGATTCAAAATAATGTGGGCTTCCCTGGTGGTGCAGTGGTTAAGAATCCACCTGCCAATGCAGGGGGCACGGGTTCAAGCCCTGGTCCGAGAAGATCCTACATGCCACGGAGCAGTTAAGCCTGTGTGTCACAATTACTGAGCCTGTGCTCTAGAGCCTGCATGCAATAACTACTGAGCCCATGTGCGGCAACTACTGAAGCCCGCGCACCTAGAGCCCGTGCTCTGCAACAGGAGAAGCCACCACAATGAGAAGCCGACGCACCACAAGGAAGAGTAGCCCCCGCTCAATGCAACTAAAGAAAGCCTGGGCACCACAACGAAGACCCAATGCAGCCATACATACATGCATACATACATACATACATAAATAATGTAATAGCTGGCTGAATTGGAACATAATAACACAGTCTAAATTTATGTAATGCTGAGGTCCTTATACCTCACAGGAAATTTGTCAACTCCCTGAAGAAAGTCCCCTGTTATTCCTTGAGAAATAAGTGAGAACAAGCTTTATTTTTCTATGGTTTAAAGATGAAAAAACTGGTTCAAAGTTTCTTTTGAATATTTTGCCAAAATATTTTCCCCTGACCATTTCTGTTTTCCCTTTCCACCATTTCCATATTTCCTAAGTCTTAAAAAATAAACGTCATTTGATTTAGGGACAAAACTGGAAGCTTTAGACAAATTTCAGTTTCCTCTTTTAAATGAGCACTGTTCCTTGAGTTGAACTGTGTATCTGTGATAAGGATTTATGTGCACAGCTACAGGTACACACCCTGACGACCTGAGTCACATGAATTATTTTTCATATGACTTACTATTTAACAAACACAGTGGATTAAAATATTTTACCTGCCAAATCCTGACTACAGAGCTCTGGTCTTTGGCTTTGCATTTGTCTGTTCGTTTGTTTCTCCCAACAGGGCAAGGCGGTGTCGCCCCAGAGCTGCTTACATGCTGTGGTTATTGGGATCATGCTGTTAATGTGTGTTAAACCCAAGCACTTAGTAACAGACTACAGGAATGATCCTGGAAAGTATAGTCTTAATTAAACCCAAGCACTTAGATCGCAGATGGTAAGGAGCTGCTTTTTCTTTGGAGAAAAGGATATCAAATCCCTCACACGATGGCTCTGTCCTGAGTGGCTTAAGCAACTGGATGACCCTAAAGGCCTTCTGCTGTCAAGTAAGGGCCTGCAAGGGGCCGGGTTGTAAACAGTTCAGGTCTCCTCTGTTGCAACCGCTTAGCTCTGCCAGTGTAGCTGCAGACAACACATGAACAAGTGGGCACGGCCGTGGCCCAATAAAATTTTAGTTTCAAATCGGTGCTGGCCAGCCCCTTGGCTCTTGTTTGCTCAGTTAAGGTACAACTGATAAAAGGTGATGCTTTAACAGAGCGAATTTGAAGGCTACTTCAAAATATACGCTAATTCTTACTGTAATCTTCTAGTGGTTCAGCGCATTTAGCATAAAAATGACTAAAATTTGGCAATTCTCTTGAATCATTAGAATTTTCCTATTACTTTCAATTATAGTTGAGAAAAAGCAATGACACATTTCCTCAATAGTCTCTATAATAGGAGAACAGACTCTATTCATGAAGGACCTTTTGTTTTCAAGAGCAAACCATTAGGAATGACTCCTGGGAGAAGGATGTGTATCTAGCCTATTTATAGAAAATTAAAACCTGCCATTATTTAAGTTTTAGATAATTAGAAGAGCTTACAAATTTTAGACATTTAAAGATATTTTCCATAAAGTCTGAGTCACTTTCCCTGCAAAACTGGCAGAATACCTTTGTTAGTATGGATATGACAGAAAATAAAGGAGCATTTCATTTGCACATTCTAAATATTTTACAAGAATTTTATCAAATGGTAAGTCATATTCCATCAACTATTTTTATTTTCTAAGAATTAAACATATTTAAATGAGAGAAGCTCCACCATTGCTTGGCATTTCTACTTTTCATTTCTTGGTGACTTTCAATGGCAAAACTTTTACACCTCCATAGGTGACCCCAACATGGAAGAGAACAATGAGATGACAATAAAACCCATACAGAAATATTTCCACATGAATGAGAATCAAGAGGCACAATAAAGCATCAGCAGAATTAGACTGTCAAGAACTTCAAACTGGGACTTCCCTGGTGGCGCGTTGGTTAAGAATGCCTGCCAATGCAGGGGATACGGGTTCGAGCCCTGGACCTGGAAGATCCCACATGCCATGGAGCAACTAAGCCCACGTGCCACAACTACTGAGCCTGTGCTCTAGAGCCCGTGAGCCACAACTACTGAGCCCGCATGCCACTACTACTGCAGCCTGCGTGCCTAGAGCCCATCCTCTGCAACAAAGAGAAGCCACTGCAATGAGAAGCCTGCATACCACAACAAAGAGTAGCCCCCACTTGCCGCAACTAGAGAAAGCCCAGGCACAGCAATGAAGACCCAACGCAGCCAATAAAGAAAGAAAGAAAGAACTGCATTGATAATAAGAATCAAAAGAGAAAAACAAAACTTTATTAAAAGTTGATTGGCAAACTCAATAATAAAAAGACAAATAACCCAAGTAAAAATGGGCAAAGGATCTGAATAGACATTTCTCCAAAGATGATATGCAATGACCAGTAAGAACATGAAAAGATACTCGACATTAACCACTAGGGAAATGTAAATCAAAACTCAAATGAGGTAGTACCTCACACTCACTAGGATGGCTATAATCAAAAAGACAGACAATAACAAGTGTTAGCAAGGACTTAAAGAAGTTGGAACCCTCATACACTGCTGGTGGGAATGTAAAATGGTGCATTCACTTTGAAAAATACTCTGGCAGTTCCTCAAAGGGTTAAATTTAGAGTTAACATATGAGCCAGCAATTCTACTCCTAAATATATACCCAAGAGACAGAAAAACGTATGTACACACAAAATTTGTACATGAATGTTCATAGCAGCAGTATGTTTTAATAGCTAAAAGGTAGAAGCAACCTAAATATCTATCAACTGATAAAACAGATAAACAAAATGTGGTATATCTATACAATAGGATATTATCCATCCATAAAAAGAAAGGAAGTACTGCTACATGTTACAATGTGAATGACCCTTGAAATCATTGTGCTAAGTGAAAGAAACCAGTGACAAAAGATCACATATTGTATGATTCCATTTATGTGAAAAGTCCAGCAAAACCAACTCTATAGGAGACAAAATATATTAATGGTTAAATATGACTGGAGTTGGGGGTGAATGGGAGGTGACTGCTAATGGGTATGTGATTTCTTTCTGGAGTGAGGAAAATGTTCTAAAGTTGACTGTGGTGATAATTTAAAACTTTGTGAATATACTAAAAACCACTGAACTATACGCTTTAAATGGGGCAATTGTACTATATGTTAATCAGATCTCAATAAAGCTATTAAAATGATAAAAATTAATTCACAGATTTCAAAAGAACTAAATAGAACTTTCAACAGACAAAAAAAGTAGAAAATAAAAAAATTTAAAATGCCATTTACAATAGGACAAAAATGTCATAAGTATCTAAAAATGCATGTATAAAAATGTGCAAGACTTCTACAATGAAAATTACAAAATGGTGCTAACAGAAATTAAATAAGTCTCAAGTAATTAAAAGGATATACCATCTTCATGGATTAGAAGATTGAGTCAGTTCTCTCTAAATTCATCTATAGATTCAATCTATAGTCAAAAATCCGAGATTTTTTTTTAGTGAGACTTGACAAGCTGATTCTAAAGAACGTGTACATGCAGAAGTCCTATAATAGCTAAGACAATCTCGAATAAGATCTACTTACTTTACTTGATATCTCCTACTAGATATCAAGATTTATCATAAAGTTACAGTAATTAAGACAGTGTGGTGTTGCTGCAAGGACTGCAGATAGAGCACACAGACAGCAAAGTGTGTAGGTGTGTTGCCTCCCTGTTTCCCAGTAACAAACCCATGTGATGTGTTACAAATATGAATAACTGAAAGAGGAAGTACAGCAAAGACATTAAAAGTGGTAACAATGACTGTAAATGGAGTTACAGAAGAAATACCTGCCTGTGGGAACGTCAACACTGCTACTGTTTGAGAAACCCTGGATGTACAGCCACAAGAATGGAGTGAAGCCCAGAATCATCAACATAATTGAGGAAAGCGGTTGTGGTGAAAAGGATGAAGGTGTTTCCGAGAAAGTGATACCAGCCCAAAAAACTTCACATTAAAGGAACTCTCAAGGCTATCTCACAACATTGAAATCACCGAGGATAAAATGCTAGAAGCTGATCCAAGCTTAAAAGGAGCATGACAATTTGCGAAAGCATATTGTATCTTAAGTTATACAAGAAGGCGACAAGAGTTGTTGAAACGACTCGAGTTTTTTACAAATAAATAAAAATGCTTTAACTATCAGTGTTTCTAATGCTTTAAAGTACTGTGTACTAAATAAGTATCAGTTTTATTTTTTCCATTTCCTTACACATTTATAACTGAAAGTGAGAGAGTTTTTAATGTTTCTGGCAAACATTTTTAAAGGTCACAGGACAATCATAATTTTCCCCATTGATTATTAAGATGGCTTTGCATGGTTTTAACTTGTATGGTCATCTTTGTGGTCCTACCTGTATTTAAAATTAATGAGTTAAATGTATCATTTCAGAAATTAGAAAAAGAACAGCAGAATAATCCCAAAGATAGTACAAGGAGGAAAACAAGGGTAAGAGTAGACATTAATGAAATAGAAAATGAAGATACAATGGAGAGAACTGAAATAATTTGTTCTTGAATAATCAAGCAAAAATGTATATTCTTACAAACGTATCACCTACTTTATGGAAGAGAATAATGTCAATGAAAAAAAATTGGTACTGATTTTTGAATTCTCAAATACTTGCGAACATATGAAGCGGCAACAGAGAGGCATCTTTCTGGTCTGTGAAACTTTAGAAAACACAAGGCACATTATCTCATTTCATCTTCAAACAACCCAGAACGTGTTGCTGTCCTCTCCCTTAGTCCCGCCAACCACTCATAAGGTGACGTGTTGCCCAGGGTGGTGTAAGTTGACAGCGGCACTGTAACAACACAAGCTTTACTGAGCATCTCTCAGGTGTTGGGCAGTCTCAGGGGAAAATAAGACCTGGCCTGGCCTCCCTGTTCTGGGTCACAGGATCGTTCCCAAGCAGCACCAATGCCGCCTACCATCCTCTCGTAGAGGTCACGACCTCCACAGCCCTTGCTCTGCCTTGCTTGGCTGCAGAGCACATGGCTAAGGACACAGGACCCAATGTGGTTGCCCATGGAGGTTATCTCACCACCATGCAGAAGGCTGTGACTGCCAAGTTTACCCTATGGTCTACCAGCCTCCCCAGGGAAACGCGGGGTGAGCATCCACCCTGCAGATCTCAGAGGAAACATCTATCCACGAGGCTCCTGAGGATGAGATGAGGCAACACACGAAGGACCCGGCACACAGCACGCACTTAGTGAGACCTGAGTTTCTATGTGAAGCACAGCTGTACAAAAGTCAAGCAATACGTGTAAGAAGGCATACATATGTAAGTAAAACTTCTGTTAGTTCCATCTTCCTCAACCCTGTAACACCTGGTGTTTATGGTCAGGACCCTAGTGAAGCCACCATTTCTGAGGGGGCCAGTGAGCTCCAATCACCACACCTGCCAGCCCCTCCCCAGTCTTCGGCTGCTCTGACACCAACGATTCCCTCTCATCTCCTTCTTGAAAAGGTCCCCATCGTGGGCTTCCTGTTTTCTTCCTCTTCAGCAACCCGTGATTGGCTGCCTCTTTCCTTTCCCTTCGCCTCAGTGAAGTGCAGTAAGTGCAGAGGTGAAGAGCTCAGATCCTCAAGTCGGACCACCTGCTAACCGTGTGACCCAGGCACACACTTCACCTCTGGGTCTTACGTGGAAAACAGAGACGGTGGAAGCGCCTGCACCCAGATCTGTGCAGGACGGCTCTGAGGACTAAATGAGACGCTGAACTAAAGGCCCTGTCAGGCACTGGGTCCTGCGCCCGAGGAGAGCAAGCACTCAATGTTGGCTCTTAGGCACAAACTCACCGGAAGAAAAGCCTGGAAAGAAATATGGCAGTGATGAAAGAGGCTGTGAGACCATGCAGGTACGTCAGCAGAGAGGAAGATGAGAGGAGGAAAGAAAGGAGAGAGAAGCGGAGGCAGGGAAGATGCCCCAAGAGTTTGTGATGAAAAGATACCCAAAAGCTTGAGAAGAAAAGCAAAAGGACAGAAAAACAAAAACTACCCCACATCCCTAATTCATCTTCTGTGCTTGGGAGTCCCACTTCCCAAATAGGAATAGACTGGGAAGGATGGCTGTGGTCTACTGGAGAAACAACAATCATAAATAGAGTGTGAAGTACACACACGATAGTAAAACCACACAACCCATGTGGGAGAAAAACACTATCCCAATCAGAGACACAAGCAAAACGCAGCAGCACTTTGCAGCTCACAGCACAGCTAAAGCAGTAACGCGTGTTAAGTCCTTTCCTTTCACTGAAAGCCATTGAAACAAGACCTCTGATAACCAGAGCTGGCTGACTGGTGGCGCCATCGGGTGTCCTCCTAACAGCTGTGCCCTCTCCCCCTCGATGTACCCCTTGGCCAACCATGCCTGGGAATAGTGCTGCTGGGTCATGGGCGTGTGATCCAAATCAGGCCAGAGAGAACAAGAGGGTGTGTGCTGGGGCTCCTGGGAAAAGGTTTCCTCCTCTGTAAAGCGTGCTCCTTCCTGCTTCTGGACATAGTGGGAAGAGGGAGGGTGTGATGCCTGAGACTAGCAATGGCAGGGCAGCCACCCTGGTACCATGAGGAGCTGGGCTTTAGGACGAGAAGAAAGAGAGAAAGAACCAGAGTCCTTAGTAATGATTAACCAAGAACCCCCTGTTCCTGGCCTTCTTATGTGGGATAATAAACATCCTTATTGCTTACACCACTGTTAGTTGGGTATTTTGTTACTCGTGGGCAAGAGCATCTTAAATGATTCACACAGCACTGGGTGAGCTGATGCCGAAAGAGGGATATCAAAATGAAAACACCCATAGCTAGAAGTCAGAAATAGTACTGCTGCAGCCCTGTGCTACTAACAGAGGCCGACCCAGAAGACAAAAAGTAAAAGGCTAATCAACACCCACACACACACACCTTTTCTTTCCTCTAAAGTGAGAAGAGACTGAAATGCTTAGCTTTGCCACCCTGATTTACATTAATAATGTATTTGGCCAAGTTTTCCAAGTTGAATCCTCACTACAAATTTCTATGAATTAAGTAAATATTTTTAGCCAGAGGGTATATTCCTCCCAAAGCAAAAATTTTAAACGGAAAATTGTATAACTATAGGATTTTTTTTTGCGGGGGAGGGGCGTGGGAAAAGAAAGGCTTTTCAGAGATAATACTCTTCAGGAATGAAAATTTTGAAATGATTCATAATCTTCACGTATGTAATACCCCTTCAGTTTTTAACAAATGGAATTTGTAACATAAGTTTCATAATAAAGTATGAAGGCCAATACCAAAATGTCAGTAACTAGATCAGAAAATCTTCTTGAAAAACAAGAAAGGTACAATCAACTTTAGGTCTCTCTTTTTTCTATGAATTGTCCAGTGCTCTTCCATACAGGTATTTAAACAGATATAGGGTAGTATTTTAGTCTAAACTTTAACAACAAAATAAAAAACTAAGCAAATCAAAAGAAGTAAATGTTAGGCCTCCAAAAGCAACTCCTACTAGGATTGCACTTTATCATGGAATGGCTGCAAATGAGTAGGACATTAACTACATGATAGAGTGAATATAAGCAAAAGGACAACTTGGAACAAAAATGGCAGCAAGTAATTTCCATTCCCTCTGAATGAAATACAAACACATGAAAGAAACTGCACCATAGCAACATATTTTCCTTATTGAAACCGAAATTTTAAGCTCCTGTTTATAACAACACGGTTGCTGTGGAAACAGCTGATTCAACATTATGAACTCACAGCTGAATCAAATAAGGTGTGGAACAGAAGTCTTATTTAAACAGTGGCAAGAATCATAAAACATTAAAAAGGCAAACTGAACGACGGTGAGTCAAAGCGCCGTATGTTTTAACATAAGGGTCATACTTTTTTTTCCCCTGATGCCTGACACAAATAGGCTGTTTCTTTTTAATTTAGTTCTATTTTTGGAACCCTATAATCACCCCAATCATCCCTCAAATGTCCTAAATTTTACTGTCTGCTTCTGTCTACATAACACAGTGTATATTTTATTAAACTGATCCACTTTGGACAGAGTTACTATAGTTCAGACCTTGCCAGAACAACAGAATACAAGTCAGCGCTTTGAAAATTTTCTACTCGTAACTGATTCTATTCAGTATCGCAGTACTGACTTATTCATCACCCAGCATCACTTCAGGCTTAGCTTTTGCCTACAGGTTTCAAGACTATGAACTCTTCCGGTACAAAAGCTGTCAGAGAATGTTAACGAGCGCCCAGATCCACTGCAGACGCAGCAGCCCAGCCCCCAACCCCAGAACCATCATCACACCTTGAATTTGTTCCTTGGCTTTTATGGGTCAGTTAGGAGTTTTCCAAGCAATCCTGAAAACCCTCAAGACACTTAACATACGAATGGTGTGAATTATTTGAACCTTAAACATATGCGCCTTTGCCCCTCTGCTTCCCTTTCCACGTTTTAATTGGAGAGGAACACACATTTCTTTAAAACACACACTTTACCAATCCTTTCCTCTGGTTTTCTGAACCTTTCAAATTCTGACAAACATTTTAAACTCTGAAATGTTACCCTCTGTCAAGTAAAACATATTTAACAAGTTATTAAAATGATGGTTATGTGTGGGACTATTAAAAAAAAAAATCCACCTTTCCCCGCTTCGGAGATGGTACAGTGAACCGGCTCTGTAAATAGAAGCCTTGGTGCTGCTGAGGGTGCGGCTGCCCTCGCCCTCCGCGTGTGCACAGGGGATCGATTCATACCAGCAAAACCGGAAAAATCACAAACGAGAGCAACTGTGGAAGCAGCGACAGCCAAGAGCAGAACGTAAAGGGGCTGGACTCTCTGCAAGGTGAGTCACAGGAAGCGCTCTGCCAGAGGCCGGAGGCTGCGTGCACATCCCCTTCAGTTAAAAATGTGGCTCAAGGCTCCCCCGGCTTCACGCTTCAGGGATCAGCAGGGAACTAGGGCCCAAACCTCAGAGGCAGAAGCCCAGTTCCTAGTGGCCTGCGCTTAACTAAGCCTCCACTTTGGACAGACCACGGAGGAGTCAATCACCGCAGAGGTGAACAAACCCGAGTGCTGGGCTAGCCCTCTTTTCCATTCTGGATCCGGGCCACTTTGTATGTTCTCATCAGGGCTCGCACGACAAAGGCTCCGGAACCGCGCTCAAGTTGGGTGTATATGTAACGGACGGTCAGCTCACCCAGCTCTGTCGACACAGGGGACCCGCTGGCACTCTCACCGATCTTGGCCACTCCATCGTAGTAGGCTTTTCCCGCCAGAATCATAGCTAGACAGGGAAGGTGACACACACACAATCATCACTTACACATGGAAAGGAGGAAACGACACAGAGGTTTTCTTCCAAACACCCCGGAGTCCCTCGCGGCTGAGGCAAGCGTGGCTCTCAGGGGGCAGGGCTTGAGCTTGCGAGCTGTGCCAGGGGCAGAGGTCCCTCCACTGCACTCCTGCAGGCCCCCCACCCACCGGAAAGCCCTCACGGGATCCTCGCCTCCGACCAGCCCTGGCGAACCTTCAGCAGCGGCAGAGGCTGGGGGTCCGGAGAAGGTTCTGCCTGCTCCTCAGGCCAGCTCCAGAGGGGATATGTTCCTAACACGGAATTGGGGCTGGAACACATCCACTGCAGCAAGCTGGTCATTCTACAGCAATACAGGTCTGCAATACTGTTAGCTAGAGGGGCTGGTGTGGGCTTGTCTAGGCGCCTGGGCCTTCTACGGCATTTTTACTTTTTCTATTGAAAAAGATATTCTGAGACACAAGCAACTACCATACTTGTTGCCAGGAGAGAAATCTATGAAATCTGAAATACATTATCATTTCAAAAAAAAATGAAATTACCTGAAAAATAACTGAATGCTCTGCTTTTCTTTCTGCTCTTTTTTGGCAGAGACAGGAAAACTCTTACTGCTATACAAGCTGGATTCTAATTATCTTAAAAATCACATTTCTCCTTTCAAACTGATTCTGAAAACTACATTATAAGGTACAGAAATATGCTTCTGATTTGTTTTTCTTTTCCTTTTTTTTCCCCTTTCCTTTTTCTTTTTTGGAGGGTACAGGGAGGTTGTAGGTGGGAGTCGGGAGCAAGACAAATCTGGGTTTGAATTCTACTGTTACTTCCAACAACATGACCTTCTTGGACAAGTTAGTTATCCTTTTTGAAACAAAGGATTTGAATCTATAAAATGCCCTAACAGTGTGAGTATCGGACAAACTAATGGAAGCTGCTAATACCCACTCCTTCCGTCACTTTACACAGGCTGGGTTTCAGGAGACTGAAGGTGTACAACAAGCAAGCTTCTCAGTAAGAGCTAGCCTACTTGGTGTGACTTTGGAGAAAATATTTTATCTTGCTCAAAGGCCAGCTTCATACACAGACATCACTTTGCCCGGTAGCTTTGGAGACCACAGGATTTGGGAGATAAAAGAGCCCTAAGCAACCCCTCTCAGGCTCCTTTCCTCTCACTGAGAAGAAAACCTGAGGCCACACCAGTTGATAATGGGTATTGTTTTTATTTTTTTTTTTTTATTTTTATTTTTTCTGTACGTGGACCTCTCACTGTTATGGCCTCTCCCGCTGCGGAGCACAAGCTCCGGACGCGCAGGCTCAGCGGCCACGGCTCACGGGCCCAGCCGCTCCGCGGCATGTGGGATCTTCCCGGACCAGGGCACGAACCTGCGTCCCCTGCATCGGCAGGCGGACTCCCAACCACTGCACCACCAGGGAAGCCCATGGGTATTGTTTTTAAAAGATGAATTTTAAAAGGTATTTCAAGTTTTAAAAAGGTGGGGGAGGAGGTCACAGAATGAATTAATGCCCAAGTCCCGCTGAAGATACTGCAGGCCAAAAAAAGTAGTATTTTCAAGGCAAATTAATCTATTTTTGCATGTCTTGTAGAATTAAAAAAATTATGAAACTTACAGTTTTTACTACATATATATACAAGTTCATGAAATCTAATGCTCTACTATACTATTGTTTCATAAGACTAAGGATAACTGTAAAGCGTAATTATAAAAAAGAGCAGTAACAAATAGCATTTATGTAAACTTTCCAAATCATTACTTAAATTAATTAATCTACCACACTACATTAAGACATAGGGTGATGATGTTATCACCCCGTTTCACGAAGTGGAGCACAGAAGAGATATTCTGGGACATGCCCAAGGTCAATGGCGAAGCAGAGGCAGTGCACACAACCCCGGCAGTTCTAAATCATGGTGCTTTTTGACTCTTTGGTCTCAGCTAGCACTGAAAAAGAGATGACTCCACCGAAAAACAAGGTTTATAGCCAGTAAACTGTCAAGTTAATATATGTAGTATTTTAGTGGGAAGATTTAAAATTGCAAGGTGCTGATAAGCTGAAAAGCAAATTAACGGGGGAGAATGGTAATACAGGATTACACAACACTTAAATAAAATTTTTGGTTTGCATCCACACATTGCAATTTTTCCATTAACTGCTGACTTATGTTTAAAACTATTTAACCTTCTTAGTCTAGTAAAATATCCTGCTTTTATGATAAAGCTGCATTAACTTAAAAATTATAATTTATCCAGAAAAATAAACTAATATTTTCATAATTCTGTCCCCTTTTGTGGATATATTAGAGATTTTCTACCACTTACTGTTTTAAGGAATGAAGCTTTATTAATTTTTAGTGGTTGATCAACTACTTCATCAATCTAAACTACACATTTCTACCAGAAAAACTTTCCTAAAACTTTCCTATCTTCAATAGGTTACAGTTCTGCTCAAAAGCCTTCAATGGCCTCCCACTGGCCACAGGGTAAGCCTGTCACATTCCACAGAGTTCATCGTAGATTTTTAGTCATAGCCTTCAATGAATCACACCTCCCGGAATTCCCAGGTGGTATAATTGTCTAGGATGCTGACAGGCTGTTTGGTCATGTGACTTGCTTTGGCCAATGGGGTACGAGCAGGCATAACTCCCACGGGGCTTGTACTCTTGGGACAGCCAGCTATGCCTGAGAGAGGAAGTGAGCTCAGCCCCAGTCCACTGCAACTGCAGAGTCCCAGGGGTACAGACAACTGCACTGCCTTT
This sequence comes from Orcinus orca, assembly GCF_937001465.1. Taxonomy (NCBI): domain Eukaryota; kingdom Metazoa; phylum Chordata; class Mammalia; order Artiodactyla; family Delphinidae; genus Orcinus; species Orcinus orca. The sequence continues at coordinate 82,698,990 of NC_064574.1, read as the reverse complement.
ACAGGACGACTGAAAATAATGAACTATTGTTGTCTTAAGCCACCAAGCTTAGAGGCAGTTTGTTATGCGGCAATAGGTAACAGATGCTGCATCCAAATGCATTCATAGTAGGACCTTACTCCACCTTATGTTTTACTGTTCCCCACAGCTTCTCACCCATGCTAGCGTGGACCCCTGGTCTCGGCTTGGATGCTGTCTTTTCTGCCTGAAGCACTAGTAAGCAGCGTCTGCCTACTGAAACCTAACGTCTGTCAGCTGGCTCAGCTCCTACACGGCCTCTGCCTGCTCCATACTCCACCGGCCTCCTCTCAAACTCCTGTGCCGCTGCTCGGCCTATGCTCTTCATCAGCTGTGCTGCTGCGCTGGGCTATAATCTAACTGTTGAATGCACATCTGGCATCCTCGACTATACTACAGATTCTTACCAACGACTTTACACATATTATTGAAGTTTCTCAATGGCTTCAGCCAAAAACAGATGGCCTGCAGAAATCCTGGAACACATTATGAAACGCAGAATAGGCCCCAGGAGGTGTTAAAAGTGGTAGAGGCTGCTGGGGAGAAGCCCTGTTAGCAGGAGGCTAAGCTGTGGGCTCTCCACTGCGTCACCTTGTAAAACTCTGCCTCAGAGAGGCAGCTCGTGCTAGAAAGAAAAGAATCACTGCAGGTCAGAGTGATTTCCTTCCCGGGGATGGATAAAGCGATGACTTTGTGGTCTTGTGACTAGGTAATCATCAGGAGAGAGTCAGCTTCCAAAACAAGGCTCCAGTTCTTTGAAGGAGGGAGGGGGCACCCATAGAAGTCACTGGTACGGCTAGAGGGAGAGGGAGGGAAATCTCAGGCCTGCTGCATTTCCTGACACTGAACACGTCTGGCCAAGAGCACAGAGATCCAGAAGGAAGTCAATAAGCAGTTTACTTTTGCAGTGACTGAAACGATAGTTCGTCCGTAATCCAAAGTCCTGAGTCTTGCCAGCACCTCCCCTTTCCTGGAGCAGGCTTACTGAGGGTGTGAGGGCGCAGGTTTATTTTCAAAACATCATCAGGGAGCAGCCAAAGGTGGGGTATCGTGAAAGAGAGAAAGAAGAGGGGAAAAAAAAGACACAAAGCTTGGTCTGACGCTTTCTTCAAATCTCAAACCGCTGGAAACTAAATTTTCTACTTATATTACGTGCTGGTCTTAGTGAACCAGGGTAGATGGTGAAACTGGGGTCTGAATATTTTGGGGGTGACACTTGCTACATATGGAGAATTGTTCTGACCATGTTAGAATTTGGTGATTGTTAGCATCTTGAGTTTTCAAGGTGATCACTGATAAGGGACTTCCCTGACGGTCCAGTGGTTAAGACTTCACCTTCCAATGCAGGGGGTGTGGGTTCGATCCCTGGTTGGGGAGCTAAGATCCCACATGCCTCGGGGCCAGAAAACCAAAACATAAAACAGATGCAATACAGTAACAAATTCAATAAAGACTTTAAAAAAATGGTCCACATCAAGGTGATCACTGATAACGTTCCCCTTTTGCGAGGGGAATGCATGTGTAGATGCACATTGGCTTCCTCAGATGAAATCTGTTCAAACCAGCAAACAACTCTGGTTCACAGAGAGACAAAAGCCAATGCCTGAGTTCATTTTAAATTAAGCACTCATTTTGAAATGAGAATCTAAGTTCAACCTTTAAGTTAGATGTCTTTCCATTCAGGCTAAACATTTTATTTCTCATATTACTATCAAAAGTGATACACCCAAAGACAAGAAATTCTTCTACATAAATAAAAAGGAGAATAATTCCTATGCTTCAGGATCTTAAAATTTTAAGTACACTTTTTATATGTTATTAGTTTACAAAGTATTTGGTGTAAAAAGTAGAAAACATGTTTATGTCAATGATATAAAAGATTAAGCAGTGTCAAAAAGCAAAATCTGATATTTAAGATATGTCACTTTTGGTAGCCTATTATTCAACTTACTCATTTCAAGTATACTAATATCCTATCATTGCAAAGTTCTACAGATTAATTATAAATGGTTTCTATCAATTTAAAGATATTTTAAAAATTCAGTAGCATTTAAAAATAATTAAGTAAAATATTTAATGAATGGCTTTCATATGCACTCTATATTTATAAATTTAGAAAACAGACTTACCATTAACAGCTTTTTCGTAATTTTTCCCTAGGTTTATTAAATTTCGTAGCCCAGGATTGAACTGTTCCATAACATTCTGACAAACAAACAAAAAAAACAAATTAATAAAATAAGCGAACAGCAGACCAAGCAATCTTTAGATGGTGTCACTGCATAGCCTAGGATCCGCACGTGTGCCTGATGGTACCGTCCACAAAGTCATGATTTGAAAGTAGTGAAGAGCACTTCCATCCTAACTGATGGAGTAGTGAGGTGCATGTGACCCTGGCAGTTCCCTGCCTGCCCAGGAGCTGCCTAGAATTTACTGTAAATGAAGCAGGTAGCAGACATTCCATCTCTACAAAGTACACCCTGTGGGGGCCATGAGTCCAAAAGCTGATGCTCCCTTTTGGGTTTAGGTAAGTTAATGGCTGTCATGATAGTGCTAAGAAACAGGGGCGCATGATAGGAACTTAATTATATAGGCAGTGTTTTGGCTATCAGTAGAACAGGAATTTCCAAGAGATGTTGTTTTTGCTCTGCCTAATTACTGGGGAAGGGATGGGGGTGGGTGTTGCTGACGGCCCTAAGACATAGGCCAGCCTAGAACTTTCTTTCTAGGTGGTCACTGGCATTTTTTTCCCCAGCCATCAGTTCATTCATTATTCATGGAGTGTGCAGTAGGTCCTGTGCTCACAGCAGTGGAGGGGGAGATGTGGTTTCCCATTATGGACTTCATGATGCTCTATCTCTGCAGATGTCATGGTTTTCATTTTTAAAAGTGTCATTTCTATATCACTAGAAGGTCATAAACATAGAGAGAAGTGCTGTGACAAGTATAAAACAGGCAACTATTTAGAACATTGGCCTAAATTTAAAATGCTACCCTAAATCTGAAGTACAGACAAGAAATCATTCCTATGGGTCTCTGGCTTCGTGACCCAGAACACACGATGACAGTACATCTGTCACACCTACAAACCATAAGGTTCACAATATGAATCATTCCAGATAGACCAGCCAGATCCCTTTACCCCCCTCCCAAAATGTGTACCTTGTTTGTAGAGGACCAAGCAACAAAAAGAATAAAAAACCATACAACATCCAAAGCGGCAGATACTTGACACATTACTCTTTGGGATAAAAAGGTCCTCCATTACGAGTTAGTAGAAAAAGACTATAATAACTTTATTAGACAGTATAAAGGCTTATCGTGAAAAAGAACCCCTGCCCCAACCCTTCCCCACCCCTGGCCTTACACCCACATAACAGCTTGCTTGCAAGTGTTCTTTTGTATTTGCTGCCATAGTTTTGATGAATATTCTTGGCTTCTCAATTTTGGACAATAAGTACTGGATTTCTGCTACGGTAGACAACCCTACTTTCCCTTTCCCAGTCTCTCCTATATAATTAAATAACAGTTTCCTGGTAAATCAACAGTCAAGGTTTATTATGACTTTGTAAATACTGGTCACTACAATGCAAGGAATGTAAAAGAATTATGCTTCCTTTCTTGATATACTCTTTTTGTTTCTCCTGGGATTAATAATTGTCTCATTCCCACCCCCGCCTTAGATTTTTCTATGTATCTACCTTAAATGTTTCCACACGCTCCGACGGATCTCATAGGAGCCTATCACTGTTTTTCAAGTGTACAAAGCTGTCAGCTAATCTTCCATTCCATTTTTTCCCCCAGAACTTCCTCCAAGGACTCTCCGTCCTCTTACTCAGTCTGGCCTGACCGTTCCTGCCACACTGTTGCCCTTGCATGTCCCTTTCTGGTCCCCTGTGTGACAGTCTCATTAGCTGGATTCCACATCTTCCTCCTTCTTCATTTATTTTTTTTATTTTTATTTTTTTTTGCGGTACGTGGGCCTCTCACTGTTGTGGCCTCTCCCGTTGCGGAGCACAGGCTCCAGACGCGCAGGCTCAGCAGCCATGGCTCACGGGCCCAGCCGCTCCGCAGCACGTGGGATCCTCCCGGACCGGGGCACGAATCCGTGTCCCCTGCATCGGCAGGCCGACTCTCAACCACTGCGCCACCTGGGAAGCCCCCTCCTTCTTCATTTATTGCTATCTCCTGGAGATCATTCTCCAAGAGTAACCTAAGAAATGACGCAGGAGGTAAATTTGAGTCCCCACATGTCTGAAATTATCTTTACTTTGACATTTAACTGGTATTTCGCTGGGCTGTGTATTACAGGTTGAAAGTGATTTTCCCTTAGGATTTTAAAGATATTGCTCCAGTCTTCAATATCCAGTTTTGCTATTGAGAAGTCGGCTGTCATTTGTATATGACTTTTCTTTTTTGGTGGGGGGCAGGTGGTGGGAGGGGGCTTGTTTATTTCTGGAACCCTCCTCTTTATCCCTGTGCTCTGAAACTACCCAGTGGTCTGTCTCAGTGTGGGTACTTTTTTCATTTATTTTACTGGGCACTCAACAGACCCTACCCATAGAGAAAATTATGTCCTTCATGTCTGAAAAGTGTTCCTGTTTTGATTCTTGCCTCTTCATTCTCTGGAACTCTGAGGAGGATTTTATATGACCTGGATTTATTCTCTAATCATCTTACCCTTTTTCTCTGATTTTCCACTTTTTGTTCTATCTCTGACAGATATCCTCAACTGTACATTCTAACTCCTCTGATGCTTTTCAAACTTTTGATATATTTTTAATTTGGGCTCTTTCAGGTTTTTTTGGTTATTCCTTTTTAAAAGCATCCTGTTGTTTTACGGATGCAGTATCATCTCTTATCTGAATAAACTGTAATTTGGGGGATATTTTCTGCCAGTTCCCCATACTGTCTGGTTATTTCTTCTCATTGTTTGGTATCCAACTGTCTTTTGTGTTGGAGGCTTTCCCCAAATGTCTGGTGATCCTTGACTGTCAGTTTGTATTTAGGAGTAAAGCCCTAAAATGTTGGCTGGAAGTGTGTGTGCACGTGCATACAGGGTGGCTACTGACCGCTTCATTCAGAGTGACTGGACAGCAAGTCAGCTGTAAAGAAACTGGCCAAGTGACGGTAACCAGGGGCCACTGGGTCTCTCCAGAGAAGTTTCCAATTTCCTATCACTGGGCGGGGGAAGGGGCAATCACCAGGTGGTCAGCTTTCCCAGGTCTGGAAGGGGGTTGGGAATCCCACAGGTTTCCTGTGCTGATTTTTCCTGAATTCCAGTACCTCAGCTGGTGTCTCCAAGTCAAGAGTGCCTCTGATTCAACACATCCTGAGACTGAATCTCCAGGCTGCCACGCCCAGGGAGCAGCTGTAATAGTGGTGGCTGGGGCAGGAAAGGGGACCTGGCAGTTTAACCACCTGTGTAACTCCTATTCTAGCCCTGCGTGTCCCCTCCATCTCTACCTTCTGTGGGGCCTGTTCCCCAGCCTTGGGGGTTCTCTGGGGTGAAGGGCTCAGCTCTCACTGGTACTCATCTCTGCAGTTTCTTTCAGTTCTCTTAAGGCAGTTTACCACACCTCCGTCCATTTCTAACAACACAAATTTCTTTAGGCCTTTTGTCAACTGATATTTCCTTTTTCAGGTCTCTACACTATGGATTTACAGGCGTTTTCTTTAAGTTCCTCTGCCATCATTTTAATGTATTCTCAAAAGGAAGAGAAGAAAAAGACTTGAGGTCAATAGGCCATGCTTAACTGGAAGTCCACTCAGCTTGTTTTCCTGGAGCCAGTCAGCTGTTTGAGCCTCATTCACAACCAGCAGCCATGAAGCTCCAGAGCCAAGGCTGACCCCTCACCAGTCCCTCTGCAAGATGGTCAGCCTCAGTCCCGATCACGGGGACCTGTCGCCACAGCTGCTATTTCTATTATCTTTCCTCAAGTTCTTTGTTTTGTTTTTGAGCTTTTAATTTTGAAATAGTTTAAGAGTCACAAGAAGTTATAAAAACTGTACAAAGAGTTCCCATGTATGCTTCCTCCAATGGTAACTTATATGGCCATAGTACATCGTCAAAACCAGGAAACCAACATTGGTACAACACTATTAAACTACAGACCTTATTTGGATTTACCAGTTTTCATGTCTCTAATCTGCATGGTGTGTGCTTTGTTTCTATGACACCTTATCACACGTATAGATTTGTGTAACAGTCACCATCACCACAGTTATTATACAGAACTGTTCCATTAGCACAAAGATCTCCCTGATGCCACCCCTTTACAGCCACACCCTCCCCACCAATCCTAAGCCCTGGCAACCGCTGATCTCAGTCACAACAGTTTTGTCATTGTGAGGATGTAATATAAGTGGGTCACCGTCTGTGACCTTTTAAGATTTACTTTTTCACTCAGCACAATGCCCTTAAGAACCATCCCAGTTGCTGGGCGTATCCAGTTTGTTCCCTTTCTTTGCTATCAGTGGTCCAGAGAATGAATGTATCACAGTTTATCCATTTAACTGTTGACCATTTGGGTTGTTTCCAGTTTTTGGCAATTACAAATAAACCTGATATGGACAATCATGTACAGGTTTTTGTGTGAACATGAGTGTTCATATCTCTAGAATAAACACCTGGGAGTTCAACTGCTGCGTCACATGGTAGGTGTACATTTAACTTCATAAGAAACTGTCACACTCTTTTCCAGAGTTGGCTGTACTATTTTACATTCTCATCGGCAATGTACCAGATTTCAGTAATTTTTAAAGTTTAATAACTTCATTAGAAAATGGTTGCTTTCTAATAAAGAAAACTATTTTTCAAATACCTCATCTACAATCCTTAAAATAATCTTACAACACCGAGTCTGGATGGTAAGAATATAAGTTCTAATAAAAAGATAAAACTATTTTTAAAACACCATTTAAAATTCTTAAAATAATCTCACGTGGCTGAGTCTAGATGGTAATACGTATAAGGAAATCAACAGAGCAAGCTCCGTCCTCTAGCAGATAAGCAGTTACAAAGAGAAGCTAAGATCTGTGTTTTTTCTTAAGATTATTCTTTGTTCAGCGTATTCAAATAATGGGAAAGTACAATTTGATTTCTTGATATAATTCTTGAAATGTTTACATATAACTCCCATCTTAAAATTTCAAAAACAATGAAATAATGAGAACTTCCAAAGTTAACACCAAGCATAAACCACTATCCAAATGATTCAGCAGGAAAAAAGTTCAACTAAGACATGAGACTACAATCAGCTTCAGAGAAAATATAAGAATTTTTAAGCTTGTAAGTTCAACATACACTTCAATTCTTTATTTTAGGTTTAGCTACAGAAATGTTTCCCCTGGAAATTCTGGCCTCTCTGAACAGTGGAAAATCCATTTCGACACTGGCTGTTGGCCATTAATTTAGTTATTTTAGCTGAAGTACATGTTATTTTTAAACCCAGGAACAAAAAAGCAGTGCGCTGTCATATTCCACAATCCATAAAATTTTTACAGTGCATGTCCTTGTGAATTGGATGGGCCCTACATTTTGGAGGGAGGGCAGCAGCTGGGTCAAAGGTCATGCTGTGTCAAGGCCTGGCAAGACCTGAATTGTTTATAGAGCCTCAAATGTAGAGAGAATCACCAGCAGTAATGAACAAATCCATTTTAAGTTTGGCGCTAGGAATAAAAGGTTTAAGATGCCAAGTACAGAAACAAAATAAATTATAAAAGGCATTATCGGGCCAAGAAGCACTATTTTGTTACCATCTATAACAAAAGCTTAGTATGTATCCCAACAGTTACTGCTTGGCAAGGAGGATAATGTGGCAAACCACTCTGAACCAGAATGAGTTTCATCTTCATTCAGGGAAGAATATGGACCATCTAGGCTAAAATAAGATGACTGGCAACATCACTGTTGTACCTGTGCTGTGTCTCATAATGAAGAGGGTTGGTCCTATCACAAGAGCTCCGCAGCACTGGAGAATCAGTGCTCAGCTATTTCCAAAACTGCTGAGGAACAGGCCACTCGGACCCTACAGGCACTTTCCACCAGATTTCTAGTTGGTCCATTTATCTCATACATTTCCTCTGCCTCCTGTACCGTTACAGATCATAATTTTAAAACGAATTATACAATTTTACGATGGTTTTTAACTTTCTCACCATTTAGATTTTTCTTTCATTATTGAAAAATTATTACCTTTACCAGTATGAAACTATAGACTATGAAGCATAAATACAATTATGACTAGCTAGCTAGTTAAACTGAGCTGATTTTAAATTCCTAAGAATTAGTTTCTCTTTCCATTTCTTTTTCCAGTTCTCTACAAGACCAAGGACAACTTATTTGATATTTCAGTGCTTAATTTTCTCAGTTGAAAAGTGTGGGTTATATTTACACTGGAATAAACTTTAGAAGTGATTTAAGAATCTCTAATACAGAGTTTTTTTATAACTTGATTCAGGTACTGTATGTCTCTGAAAATTTCGATATTTTATTCTAAATAATCTCATACAAATTAATCTAGCAATGTCACAAATGCTTAAACTAATCAAGGCACATTTTAATTTCATGTGACAAGAATACCTGTTCATAAGGGCTAACTGAGAATACTTCTAGATAGAAGTCATTTGTAAAAAATCTCACTTCCTCTTGCATGTGTTGTCAGAAGCTGCTGTTCCTAGACTAACATCATCAGTATGTAATTATGTCCCCTGCCTTTAGGGAAAGTACTGACGAGTAAATTTGGTAAAAAGGCAGATGCCTGTGGGCTAACTGATGGTCAGAAGAGCCATGTTTTTCATACCCATCTTGAATGGGGAGCAGAAGCCAAGTAAAGGAAAGTTAGACAACTAAGATGTTTTTTGTTTGAAATATTGAGCTAGAGCAAAAATACTCATATTCGAAGATACAAATACACAAAAATGCTTCCCGTCAGTCAAACGTGAACAATGTTTTGGCCCCCTAGTCTGTATGATCTATCTAGGCTACCAGCTAGCAACCTGTATTATGTATCAATTTGTATCATTTATAATTTGTAACATGCCACCCTAGTAGCAATGAACCTGAGGGGTGGGGGAATATTGCATAAAAAATACTTTGGCCTTGAGTCGTCAGGCAAATCGCATCCCTCCATGCTGAGCCTCAGTCTCCTCCTCTATATGGGGAAACCTCTAATTTCCACCTCATGAGGGGTATGAGAATTCACTGAAATAATAACTAATATTTATGGAGCACCTATTGTGTGTTCTTCAAGGCACCTGACAGTGCACTGAATCAACTGTAGTAATTAACGTTGCAAGACAGAAGATAGAAAATATTAGTCAACTCTTCAGATGGATGAGCATTCCTATTTACACAGAAGTCTCCAGGCACTACCGCTTCCTTTCTGTGACATGAAAACAAACGATCCGGGCTCTCCTGCCTCAAAGCGTCACGTCAGGATGAGAGAGACCGTGAACGCAAAAACCTCCAGAAGTCTGCAGTACAAAGGAAACTGGAGGTGCAATTATTATCTGCTTTATTCAGTTCAAAACTCTTTATTCTTTTTTTCCTTTTGAGATACATTTTGACACTCTGCAGCCTACATTTCAGGCTCTGTGCCTAGCACTTCACACGGGTTTGCTCATTAGATCCTAACAAGGCGATGGTTATCCTCCCCATTTTACAGATGAGACGTGAAGCTCTAAGATGTTAAATGTAAAAACCTCGCCGAAGGGCTTCCCTGGTGGCGCAGTGGTCGGGAGTCCGCCTGCCGATGCAGGGGACATGGGTTCGTGCCCCGGTCCGGGAGGATCCCACATGCCGCGGAGCGGCTAGGCCCATAAGCCATGGCCGCTGAGCCTGCGCGTCTGGAGCCTGTGCTCCGTAACGGGAGAGGCCACAACAGTGAGAGGCCCGCGAACCGCAAAAAAACAAAACAAAACAAAAACCTCGCCGAAGATCCCACAGGCAGTGAGAGGCAGAGTCAGGCCTGGGCACTAACCTTTGCGCGTACCACTCAGGCCTCCAGACAAGTTCCTTGAGAATTGTGCAATAAAGTGGGATGAAAACGCTTTTATGACAGAGAGCACTATTTTAGGGTGAGAAATTATGGGAGTCTCTACAATATTTTTTCTTTTTGGATGGCTTCTTGTAATCTTACTCCTGATTTTAGATGAATATAATTAATCTTCCAATAGCATCACAATATGGACCAATTCTACATGGGCAAGTATTTCTGATCTTCTCCTTTTCTTTCCCTTAAAAAAAGGAGGGAGTGGGGGAGAAAAAGAAGATTCTCCAACTATCTGCAGTCCTCCCAAGAATTCATAATGGTTAACACTGTCATATTAATTTCCTTTGCTGAAAAGAAATCAAAACGTTACAGAACGACACTGCAAAAGCACAAGGTGTTTCGGCCACCTTATCCAAGTCTCATATCCCTTTTTCTTCTCCCCAGAGAACCACTAGTTAAGACTGTAAACTTTCTAACTCATATTTATACACACAGTCAGGATTGATAAATAATTTTGCTTTGTACATTTAATAAAATAAACAGTATCATGTAATACATTTTACATCCTTTTTTAAATTCAGTGTTATGCTTCTGAGACCTGTCTACCTTGATATGTATTAACTGGGTTTATTCCGATTTAACTTCTGTATGGTACCCCTTTGTGATGGCTAATTTTATGTGTCTGCTACAGTACCTAGTCAATTGAATACTAATTTCGGTGCGGCCGGGTAGGAATTGTCGATGTGGCTAACTACCAGTAGACTTTAAGAGATTACCCTCAGAAATCTGAGTGGGCTTCCTTCAGTCGGCTGAAAGGCTCTAAGAATGAAACTGGGGTTCCCTGAGGAAAAAGACCTTCCACTCGTAGACTCCAGGCTGCCGGGCTGCCCCACAATTTCACAACTTCCAGGCCGCACAGCAGCGTGAGCTGGTTTCTGGACTTCCTCTACCGAGAGACATTTAGGCGGCTTCCAGGTTTTTGCTAACACCAACTGTGTGGCAAGAAGCTGTCGATGTCTCCTTGTGCACGTGGGTGAGAATTCTCCTAGAAACACAACTGCTGGGGCATGGGGTACGAAAAGATTTTTCGGGTTTGTTAGCTACTGCCGAATACTTTCTCCGAAGTGGCTGCTGCAATCTGTGCTCCTACAACCGCTGTGCTATTTTACCACAATCACCAACACTTGGTGTCATACTTTTTTTTGCCCAATGGGTGAAAAACAGTACTTTTTTTTTTTTTTAAGTACAGTAAACCGTTTCCCTTGTCAGCATTAAAAAAAGGACACAGGACTGGAACTATCTAAGCAGGGGAAGAGAAACAATGAAAGGTGGTTTTTATCCTCAGCTCTCAAGTCTATCATGGAATAAAGTCATTAGTGACTTCTGTCCTTTTCAACCACAGGGTAAGAAGAGGCACCAAAAGCATGGATCATGCCTGCAATCAAGCCAGTCTGGGCTGTGGCCTCCCCTCCCTACCCCCATCTCTGTGCTCCAGGCCAATGGCCTCTGGGCTGTGCTCGGAACAGGCCAAACCAACTCCACCGCAGGGATCCTGCACCTGCTCTCCTTCTGCCTGGAGGCCCTTCTCCTGGATACCCACCCACCTGGGTCTCAGAGACAGCTTCCTCCACCCTCCTCCTCCCGTCCTCTCTCCAGCTGTTTCTTGCTTCTCTTTCATCAAAAGGTTTGTCACTACCTTACAGGATATTACCTGTTTACTCTGTCTCCTTAGTAGAAACTAAGGAAATTAAGTAAATTAAGGCCAAGGACCACTGCACCTCCAGCACCAAGAACAGTACCTGGACTATCTAATGCCCAAGGTATACTCGCAGCAGCAGTTTTTGAATTCTTTTAAAATTATATGAGATGTATGTGCTCGTGGACGAATCAGCTGCATCATGTGCCTTCAGCTCATCAGAACACACAGACACAATAACCAGGGGGGCTGATTAGCCACAGCAAGGATTGGTGGAGTGAGGTAATGCACTGCTCGCAGATTCATTAGCTCAACGTAACAGCTCCAACAGAGGCTCATAGAAGCTGCAAGATTCTGCCCTCTACCTACTAAGTCATAACAGGCTTACAAAATCTCCAAGTGCCACATCTTTCCTTGTGAACTTTGCTCCCCAACCCTATGTTTTTCCAAGTTGACATTTAAATTACTTTTTAAGTATTAGGCAATAACACAGTCCTTAAAAAAATACGTTGCTGGAAACAACCCAAATGTCCAATAACTGGTGAATAGATAAAAAAACTATAATTTTATAGTTTATAAGTTACACCTCAATAAAGCTATTAAAAAAAACCAGCAACAACAACAATCCAGCAACAACAAAAATCCTGCTCTTCTCGACATCCCAGGCTGCTAAGGGTTCAGGCTCTAAATCCTATGCTGAGAAATGCCACAAAGCTGTGGTTTCTAACTAGCCTGCCCACACAAGACCCAGATGTGCTGAGATGCAGGTCATCTACTGTCCTCTGTGAACACTGGTCCAGGACCAGAGAGAACAATGCTCCTGGTCTGCAGAGCATGTATGCCCATGTAGCTGTTAGCAGCAACTTCCGCTGCTCAATCAGTTAGATCCATTAGTAGAAAAAGATAACCCAGCTATTTTGAGACCAATCTCCTGCTTGGCAGTTATCTTTCCAGCTATGATTGGGGAAGGAGTTTGGCAAAAATGTTTCTCCATTTTCTTTTTCTCTGGCAAAAAATCATTACCGTGTCCCTCTAGAAGGACAGTTTCATAGGAAATCTTCAGCCCACAGAGGGAACCCCACTCCATGAAACTTTCACTATGACTTAAACACTGTTTTGCCTTCCTTCTTCCTTTCCTTTCTTTATTCATAACCAGGCTTTGGTTTGTAGATAATTATTTCTGCAAAAGTGGTCCTTCATTCAGAGGGCAAAGGGCATGCCAGAAATGAAGCCACGAGGTGCCAAGGGTTCCATGGCTCCCCCCCAGCAACATGACCTCTGCACCAGAAGCCACTGGGCTAGTGGCCAGTAAAGAACAGGGCCACCTCTTTGGGCTTTGCCTTTCCTAGAACATTCTGAGAGAGTTCTGAGAGCATCTGGTAGATCCCAAGCTCCTTTAAGAAACAACCAAGTGATGAGAACCAGTGTGATCAGAACCAGAAAGGTACGTCTTGCTGCTTCTTAAGATCCGTTACTAGAAGCAATTACATCTCCGGGACCTTTTATTTCATTGGTTAAAGAAACAGATTTCTGTGACAAAACTCCACCTTCCCTACTCATTTAGGCAGCAAGAACTGCTCTGAAGCCAAAGCACAATTAAGCAAAACAAAAAGGTCCCAACATACCGGTGTGAGAAAGAAGTGTGTTCTATAACTGTTCAAACGTTGTGGAAGAAATTATCAAACATGTCAAGAAAATGAGGTCCCAGAGCTATCCCACCCAGTAAACTAGTGTACTAGTTTTCAATTGTTATTTTTAAAGAAAATTGTGGAGGGAGAACCATGTTATAGGTAATCAGTGTTCATGACCATCTGATAACATAACTTGGGGGAAAAAAATGGCCTGAACCCTATTCAACACTTTCAGTGAAAGAAAGTTTCATTTTAAACACTAGACAAAAGTTTCACATATGTCTATGAGGGGAATCATTTGAAACGACGTTTCCTTGTAGTTTTTTTTTTTTAATTTATTTTTGGCTCCATTAGGTCTTCGTTGCTGCGCGCGGGCTTTCTCTAGTTGTGGCAAGTGGGGGTTACTCTTCGCTGTGGTGCGCGGGCTTCTCATTGCGGTGGCTTCTCTTGTTGAGGAGCACGAGCTCTAGGCGCATGGGCTTCAGTAGTTGTGCCACACGGGCTCAGTAGTTGTGGCTCGTGGGCTCTAGAGCACAGGCTCAGTAGTTGTGGCACACGGGCTCAGTAGTTGTGGCATGAGGGCTCTAGAGTGCAGGCTCAGTAGTTGAGGCACACAGGCTTAGCTGCTCTGCAGCATGTGGGATCTTCCCAGACCGGGGCTCAAACCCGTGTTCCCTGCATTGGCTGGTGGATTCTTAACCACTGCGCCAGCAGGGAAGCCCTTCCTTGTAATTTTAAGTATAGATGATTACACTGGGTCCAAGGTCCAGCAGGTGCTATAACTCCATATAGCTGCACGTATTTCCTGGCAGCACTAAAAATCCTTTCCAGGCTGAAAGTAGGCAATCCTAGCTTACTAACTGCCAATGCTATCAGACATGGTAGCAATGTCTGGCCCACACTGGCCTCCATCAGCAAGAGGATTTGGGGACCCTACCCCAGATTTCAAGCAACTTTTGGACCTTGAACTTCAGAGGAAGTAGTACCTGTGAGACTAAAGTAAAAAAATCACTTCTTGGGCTTCCCTGGTGGCGCAGTGGTTGAGAGTCCGCCTGCCGATGCAGGGAACACGGGTTCGTGCCCCGGTCCGGGAAGATCCCACATACCGCGGAGCGGCTGGGCCCATGAGCCATGGCCGCTGAGCCTGCACGTCCGGAGCCTGTGCTCCGCAACAGGAGAGGCCACAACAGTGAGAGGCCCGCGTACGCTTAAAAAAAAAAAAAAAAAAAAAAAAATCACTTCTTGAAACTCCAGCTATGATAATATTAGCATTCATTTTTGCTTGGTTCCTACAGGTCCATGTTCTTATTTGAAAGAATGGAAATAATCCTTCCTATAAGCCACAGTGCTAGGACAACTCTTACATAACTTTCGATCAGAATCTGGAAATTTGCTTCTTTCCTGGTATTTTCGCGCACGCGTGTGTGTGTGTGTGTGTGTGTGTGTGTGTGTGTGTGAGAGAGAGAGGGAGAGAGGGAGAGAGGGAGAGAGGGAGAGAGGGAGAGAGGGAGAGAGGGAGGGAGGGAGGGAGGGAGGGAGGGAGGGAGGGAGGGAGGGAGGGAGGGAGGGAGATCATGGCAAGTATTAGAGAACAGGTACTTATGTATCACTCCACTAACTTGTAAAGTCCTCACGTTTGGGCCTTTGAAACAACTATACACTTGTTCACTCTTTATTACACACATACAGTGAGCCTAACCTTATGCTGGATGTACAGAACCCAAAGATGAATGAGGTAAGAGTTCCAGCCCTTGAAAATGCATGGTCGGGACTTCCCTGGCAGTCCAGTGGTTAAGACTTCGCCTTCCAGTGCAGGGGATGCAGGTTTGATCCCTGATGGGGGAGCTAAGATCACACATGCCTCACAGCCAAAAAGCCAAAACATAAAACAGAAGCAATATTGTAACAAATTCAATAAAGACTTTAAAAATGGTACACATAAAAAAAAAATCTTTTAAAAAAAAAAAGAAAAGAAAATGCATGGTCTAAGGGACACAGGTATGAAAAAATAGCCAGGCAATCTAGATTGACATGGTGAAAATAAGAAATGCAAAACACCTTTAATATAACTTGAAAATCATTTAGAAATATATAACTTTACCACAGATAGATGGCATGTATTAAGGAAACAGTAACTGATTAGTTACTGGGTTTAAAATAGCTGTTGACAGACATACACTTTGAAGGCTACAGGGCGTGCTAGACCATTTGGTTAAGTGTTCTTGCCTGCCTGGTTATTATTAATTTTAAAAGGTGTGTCATGGAATAAAAAGCAAGCAATGAATTTACAGGAAAGAATGTCTCATGTGCTCAGTTGCATTTGTTTAGAAAGTCCCCAAGTACTTAACGAGCAACAGGAACTTTACCAGATCAAAGTATAGTTGACTCTTGAACAATATGAGGCGTACGGGTGCCCATGCTCCCCAGTTGAAAATCTGAGTATAGATGGCCCTCCATATCCACAGATTCAATCAATGCAATGGTGCAATACTGTAGTATTTACTATTGAGAAAAATCCAAGTATAAGCAAACCTGTACAAATTCAAACCCGTGTTGTTCAAGTGTCAGCAGTAAACTGCTGATTTTATATCGCAAGCGACATTCCTTTTTTTAGTTCACTAGTTCTTTCCAAACACCACTCTTACATAATATCTGGAATAATTCTAATGAACTGCCCTCAATAAGATCCTGTGAGACAGGTCGTTCTGCTTTGCATTAAAATCCCAGCCCTTGGGACTTCCCTGGTGGTGCAGCGGACAAGACTCCATGCTCCCAACGCAGGGGGCCCAGGTTTGATCCCTGGTCAGGGAACCAGATCCCACATGCATGCTGCAACTAAGAGTTAGCATGCCACAACTAAGGAGCTGACAAGTCTCAACTAAGGAGCCCGCCTACCACAGCTAAGACTCGGCGCAAACAAATAAATTAAAAAAAAAAAAAATCCCAGCCCTTGCAATCTGAGAAATATTGTTCAAAAACCCAAAATAATGTAAAAATAGTTCAAGTTTGTTAAATACAGTTCTGATACCAGTAAGGGGAATCAAAACTTCTAAAACTTTTGTTGTTTTGTTTTCATCTACTTCTCTCATATAGCCAACTTTCCAAAGACTTCTTACAAACTGCCTAAGAAACTCTTCTTGACCTTAACCTGCTCATATATCACTCTTTTCCTCCTTTCTTCCAATACTGGGACAAAGCAAACAAAGTCTGAAGAATGGAACTGGTAAAGGCAGGATGCCTCTGGTACTGCTGGAGGTGGGGGGAAGGAGCAAGGACGCAGAATTGATGATCCCGGGCAGGCCAAGGCGGAGGGGAAAGGCTGGCATTGTTGTCCTGTCATAAACTATAAACTTTAGAAAAGCACAGGCTGTTTCTTCTCTAGGGTGGTTTCCAGTGGTGACCACAGTGCTTGGTACAGCCTGGGGCACAAGAAGAGAGCTGCAGAAGGAATAAATGTAGGTGGGAAGCTTAGTTAGTGCATCCCTAACAGATGCTCAGAACACGGTAGCTGTGATTGTTAGTGCCATCTCAGTCTCACTGGCCATGGAGCAGGTGAGGATTTAGTTACAACTGTGAGATAAGCATACATCCGTACTTATTCAACAAATATTTGAGTTCTTACTGTGCCATCAGCACAATGAGAGATTTCAAAAAATCCTCAAGGAGTGTACAGCTCGTCGACTGAGAGACAAATTTGTGCCAATAATATTAATACTATTCTTTTACCTGCCTATGTGTCAGTCACTCTACTAGATGCTGAGGATAAGCAGTAAACAAAACACATGAAAATCAATGCACGTAGGGTGGTATGGTCCAGCAAACACAAGCTACTACTGCTCACAGCCAACACACTGTTCTAAGAGCTTTCGTTCATTATTATGTTTAATCTTCACAACAACCATATGAGGTGGGTACTATCCTCACCCTTGTTCACAGATGTGAAAATTGAAGGCAAGGTCAAATGGAGGAATATGGCATTATCAAGTACATACCAGAATGTGGGGTAACACAAAGGATGGACTGGTTTGCTGAAGAAGTCATCTGTCTCAGGGGCACAACAGTTGGACTGTCATGTAAGAACAGCATTTTGCATGTTTAAAGTGTTTACACACGTAGAAATATATTGTACCATCAGACATAGTTACGGCCGGCACCTCAAGCTGCTCCCAGTGTAAGATGAAGCCCGCAAAAAATACACCATTTGGTCAACTGAAACCATTAAAAAAGTGTTTTTTTAAATTGCAGCACTTAAACATAAGGAATTATCATTGCGATTTTCCTGATTCTCTTCTGTCACTTGAGTTTTTGCATCCAGAAATGGATTGGTCTGTTAGCTTAGGTCTCAGGCATCCGAATCCAAGAGGTGACCAGGGTTGTCTCTGGTCCTCCTCTCCCCTCCCTTCCCCCAGCCCCCCCCCCCCACCCCCGGACTGGAGCTTCTCTTCTCCTAACTCAGGAGGGGGCTGCTCCATCCGGAAGGTCAAAGGGAAGCACTTAGGATGGCTAGTAGCTGAGATCTGTCCTGACCCACACCCAGGTCTTTTTCATGTTTATTATAGGCAATATGTTCTTATCATCTGAACTTTTATCCCTTCTTACTTTGGCAGGTTGTTAACACCAATTTTGTACCTTTTCTGGTCCATCTTACTGCTTTCGTACAGGTCAAGGATACAGCTGCACTCGAAGTGGATCAGCTGCTTGCAACATCAGGAGTAAGACTTTGAAAAGATAGTTGTAAGAACTAGAATTTGGTTCTCAGTTTTGTTGAATTTTTCTTCTGTTGCACTCACAGTCTCAGGTTAGTAAAAGTTAAAAATGTACCCGCATAAGTAAAAATTAAGAGAAAATGGTAAGATTTTAAATTAGGTTTACCCTCAGAAGGTTAATTTGCGAAACAGAGGTAGAAAGTGGCACACTTTACCTTAGTTTTTAAAACTTTTTATCCATTAAAATGGAATAGATTTATCAATTTCTAGGGTTTTTTTTTTTAACTTATTATAAAAGTAACCCGCTCACATAAAATATAAACACCCCAGAAGGTCGACTGTAAGTAAGAAGTAAAAGCCCCTTGCCCCCTGCCCTAGAGCTAACCACAGCTAGCCGTTAATATTTTTATTGGAGGAATTGCTACTGTTTAGGGACTTTTAACCCCCAAATTACCATATAAATAAAACCAGTTTAAGCAACAAACCCAGAAGTATCTTCACCCACTGGCTGTTCTCTCTCAGAACACAGCTCTAGAAGGCCCTGAGCAATCCCTTACATCTCTGAGGGGTGCTTATTTATTTTGCTTCCTAGATTGGGAACACATTCTGGTAATATTTTTCATTTATTTTGGAACGAGAGAGAAACCAGTAACATTTCATCTCATTTCCACAACTCTTACCTTTAACCATAAAGATCTGAGTTACAACCAGAACACAGTCCTTAAAATAATGATAAACCAGAAAGACCGACTCAAGGTCTGGAAAACATAAAGAGAAGTATAAAATCAAGGCTGAGGAAAGTAAGAACAGAAACATACAGGCCTCAGGGGCCACAGAGCTGTAATTACTCTGGACACATCTACAAGTACAAAGTTTATAGGGGAAATTATACCCGGTAGTGCTAGACATGAAATCTAGGGTGTTCTCCCAGCCAATGTCCACAAGCTACTCTATGTTATAGGTATACATGTTCTACTACTTTTTTTTTAAACCCTCTAAAGGTTATAAAAAAAAAAAAAAGAGAAAAAAAGGAAGCAGTTTTAAAAGACCTACTTAATTGGTTGAGGTTCAGGAAAGGTACATTCTCACAGGATCAGATTACAGCATAAATTGGGGCAAGTCTTCTGGAGGGCATTTTGCAATGTATCACAAATATGCTCTACAATGTTGACTACCCTTTGACCCACAACTCCTGCTGGGGATTTAGCTTAAGGAAAAGATCCCAGATTTGTGCAAAGCTTTACCTGCAATGATGTTCAGTGCAGTACTTTAATAGCAAAGCATTGGCAACCATCTTACATCCAAGAAAAGGGGAGTGGATCAATAAATTCTGATGAAGAATGGAGAGTCATCAAAGTGATGAAGCACACAATACTGACTGACATGGAAAGATGTACTGAGAGATACTGGAAAGAGTGACAGTAAGAGTTAACAGTGTGGGATTCTGGGTGACTTTTACTTTTGGTGTAAATATTCATAGAAATTTTGGAAATTCTCTGGTATCAGAAAAAAATATAGTTTTAAAGAGCCTCTGAGGTTAAAACCAACACACACATGTAAATTAATAAAACATGAATGACTGTGGGAAATGCTGAGAAGTATAATCTGGGGGACTTGTTCACAAACATGTACAATCTAAGTGGGGAGAAGACCCAAATTAAAAATAACAGGGACTTCCCTGGTGGTCCAGTGGCTGGGACTCCGTGCTCCCAGTGCAGGGGGTCCAGGTTCGATCCCTGGTGGGGGAACTAGATCCCGCATGCACGGGGGATCTACTAACTACAGTGGAGTTAGATCTACTAACTACAACTACTACAGTGATATGGATGAATCCAACAGACACACTGGGTGAAAGAAGGCAGACAAAATAAGCCAAACTAGTTAGCGCTGCTAGAAGTCAGGAGAGCAGTTATCTTGGAGGGGACACAGTGACTGGCAGGGGCCATGAGAGGGACTCTGGGGGCTGGTCGTGGTCTACTTCTTGATCTGGGTGCTGGTTACACACGTGGGTTCAGTTTGTGACAATTTAGTGAGCTCTATACACCTAAGCAAACCTTTCAGTGTGCATATTAAAGTTCAATAAAAAGTTTTAGAAATAAGAATGGATGGGCTTCCCTGGTGGCGCAGTGATTGAGAATCTGCCTGCCGATGCAGGGGATGCGGGTTCGAGCCCTGGTCTGGGAAGATCCCACATGCCACGGAGCAACTAGGCCCGTGAGCCACAACTACTGAGCCTGTGCGTCTGGAGCCTGTGCTCCACAACAAGAGAGGCCGTGATAGTGAAAGGCCCGTGCACTGCGATGAAGAGTGGACCCCGCTTGCCGCAACTAGAGAAAGCCCTCGCACAGAAATGAAGACCCAACACAGCTAAAAATAAATAAATAAATATTAAAAAAAAAAAAAAAAAAGAATGGATAAGCAACAAGGTCCTGCTGTATAGCACAGGGAACTATTACACCAGAATGGAAAAGGATTTTTAAAAGAATGTACATATATGTATAACTGAATCACTGTGCTGCTGTACAGCAGAAGTTAACACAGCATTGTAAATCAACTATACTTCAATAAAAATAAAAGTTTTAGAAATAAAAATATATACATTTGCAAATGTTAACAGATAAGTTAAATGAATATTTGTGCTGCTTTTATAATGATTTTTACTTTTGAAGTGCAGAATAAATACCTGTGTGGAATGTTGAGGGGAAAAAAATCCAACTGGTTGCAATTGCACAGACATTAGGTTTCCCCTGCAGGTCTGCCTGCAGCTCATTACGATAAAAGTGCAAGGCAAGAATTAATGCCTAATCCTGGAATAATGTCACAAGTGTAAACTCAAAAGCAACCTGAAACTTGGTGTCACAAGTCCAAGTGGCCCCAGCCTTCATTAAAAAGGACGTTGCTCTGTCTGCTTAGCAATGTTATTGTAGTTCTAAAACCTCTTTCCAATCAAGAAAAATGTTATGACAAGAAAGGACATTCAGTGTTTGGCTTTGTGTTTTCATTTTACCATACAAAAAGCTACAATACTGGGCTGTGCAGTTTAATATTCGATACCTGGCAACGCTTTCTGCCGCTACCTGGCACCTGATTCTTACAATCCCCTTTTTTAGTCATCATGGAGCCAAGAGCAAGTTGTCTGGTCTTCTGCAAGTCCCATTTTATCTTCAGCATACCTGAAGAAAGTAGTGTTATGGCGGGAACACATGAAGATATCAAGTAGCCTACACAACAACAACAATAAACATAAACAGCAACTGAAAGCTTCAAAAGCTAGACCTATATGCCACAGTCCACACTGGAAGCCAACCAGGCAGGGACTTTCACTTACATGTCCCCACTTAAACCCAAGTCGAGAAAATAAACCACCCTTACACAAACAAAACCTAGCACATAGGCCTAGACTGCTCGCTTTACCCAGTGAAAGAACAAAAGTACCTCATTTTCTTATTTAAAGAAAAGTTTGTTCAAAACATGTCAATGATGATGAGTTAACGATGACAAACTTCTGCGTGACATCTTAGATGACTGAAGTATGAAAATGTATTTGGTTTGTGCATTTGTTGGCCACTACAAGCTAAATTTCTATACAAAAAAGGAGAGGGATGGAGGCTGGCAAGGGAACTGGCATGTGGGCACTGGTCTCTCACAGACTTTGGGCCTCACCTTCTCAATGGTATACAAGATCCATGTCCACCTAGACAGCTGATGTACACTTCGAATGAAACACAGTGTCAAGGGAGGGAGAGGGGAGACTGGCACAGGACAGGTGCTAACGAAATTAATTAAATGTTCATTTATTCAACAAATATGTACACCTACTAGGTGCCAGGAATTGTTCTAATTGCTCAGAACACAACCAAACAAAGCTTCTTTCCTTTGGGAGCTCACATTCTAGTTGGAGTAGGAATAAACATATATGATAAGTAAATATATATTACATGCTAAGGTCATAAGCACTGTGGGGAGTGGGGGAAGGTAAAGTAGGCTTAGGTGGGACTGGGAGATGGATGGCATCATCTGGGATTTTAAAGCTGTTTGAGGACTCTGAGAAGGTGGCATTTAAACAAAGACCTCTGTGTCCCCTTCCCCATCACTGCTGCTTCAGCAAGATTAATGTAGGGGTGACATCCCTGGATGACATCACATCCAGCCCTCCTCAACTTCCTAAGACCAACAGTTCTAACTTCTAGGAAGGTTGTGGTTACTTTTTGCGTGTGTGTGGTTACTTTTAATTAAGGGTTTTTTTTGAACTTTACTTCTTCCTTGTACCACTAAAGCACGTACTCATTAGAAAACCATACAAAATCACAAGCAAGCTGCTGTGGGAAAATTATGGGCATAGTATAGGCTGAAGAGTGGGGAGGGAGAGGGATCTTTGGCTTAATTCTAATTAGCAACAGTGACACTACCTGACATTTTGGGACTTACTACCATGCCATTTGTTTGTGACGCCATAAAATACACATCTTCCCGGGATTTAGCATGGCTCTCCAGTAATCATTTGTCTAAGTATACATTTTAGAAAACTCAGCAAATGTTTAAATAAATATTTAAAGGTATTTGATACTGCATACAGAGGATCACACCACTTTATAATTCCTCCTTTTCTCTAAAGTATTCCTTTTTTTCAAAGTTAGAAAAATTTGAGTATTAAAAAAAAAATCTAAAACCCATGTAAGTCATAAAATCTCATTTGCAGGTGGCTTTTGTAAACACACCTGGTTAGGTTGTGTTTCTATTAGTAAAACATTCTGGTTTGCCAGGTAACATAAAGGAGACCTCTTTTCTAGGTTCATCAACACTGCAGGGAGATTTTTACCATATTAAACTTAAATTGTTTTCAGCTTTCGTCTTTGTGGGGTGGGGGAGGGGAAGAACCCAAAGAGGAGGTGGTGAAAGGATGGTGGGCTTTCAATCAGACCTGTGAACATAAAATTTCACTGTGCATTTCCATCATAGTCAAAGCGTGAGCTAGCAGCATCCACTTCATAGATTACATATAAACTTGTTATCTGGAGCTGTAAATTATTATCCCACCATCCCAACCTAAAGATGACCCCAAACATTAACGAGGAAATGGTGATTAAAGTCAGTCAATAAACATCTGTGAGCTTTTTGTATCTTTTAAGACACCTGGGAGTAGAAAGCAATAAGGTACTGGTCTCTAATCTTCAGTGTATTATAGCCTTTCAAAATATGAAAATGATTTACAATGCTTTATGTCTATAAATACACATAACCAAAACTATAAAATCCACACTTTTTCCCTCCTGCCTCAGTTCTTTGAGTAATGCGACATTGGCATTTGTGGCACTGTAATTCACTTGAGTACAGTCCCTCCACTGAGTCACCACTAAAAGTGAAAGTCAGGAAGAACTGGGAGAAAAAGCAGAGAAGAGTGACTTCAGGATTGCATGCCAGATTTGGTATCTCAGGTTGGAAAGATATATGTGTCTGTGTTTTGGAGGCAGGAGGAGCACAACTCCACTCAAATTTGCAATGATCTGCATTCCTCACAAAAGTACAGTTTTACCGTCCTTAACTGGACAGTCATCAGAGTAGCCACTACTCCCAAGTCCAAGAGTAAAAATGTTATATTTACACACTTCATCAACATGCCCCACTTCCTACCCCACCATCTTCAGGATCATTTAAATATTAAACAATCTCAACCCAAAGGTAAAACTTTAACATTCAAATTTCTGGGATTTCTAAAAACTGCCCTCTATTAAGGAAACATGAACAAGGAACGGATTTTGGTCACATTTACTTACTGAGCCCCCAAATACCATGACAACTGTACCTACTGTATCTACCTATGCAGTATAATCTACATGACAGTATTTGTGTATCCAGATGAAGGGAACCAATCTTTTAAACTTCGAAGGATTATGAAACTATTTTCATGCTTTTATTCTTAGCCAACAAAAGTCAATAAACTCTGATTTCAGGAATTCACTCAGACCTTGCAAAACTAGAAACTAAATTTTAGGGTTAAAAAAAAAAAAACCTATAAAAAATGACCCAACTGTGGGTCTTAAAAATGGCTACAAATGAATTTAGAGAACTTGAGTTCCATGAGCCTAAGCCGAATTAAAACAAAAGTTGTTTTGTATTCTATTAATATCAGATGATTAAACACATATCTTATTTCAACTGGAATTCATTTATAAGTACTTAAACTTACTAAACTGGCCACTAATCCTAAAACTGTTCGTTTCTGGAAACATTCGCTCGTAATAAGTGAAAGTTAAGAGAATGACCATCGACGCATTCCTTGAGGTTAGGTCTATCTTATTCAAACCTCGGGCGTTCTTTGACTCCCATAACCTCACAAAATAATCGACGTCTAAAAAGCCAAGCTGAACTTAAAGCTGTGTGAGGCAGGGTCTCAGAGGGAGCGCCCCCCGGAGGCCCCCGCGCCGAGCTCAGCTCACCTGGCGCTTGTTAATTACCTGGGAGTTTCCCCCCTACATTCTCAGAGGAAACTCGAGCTTGGCTCTTTGCTCTCCGAGAGCTTAATCGCCGCAGCCACGCCGGCGCGGTCACCAACCCCAAGGAGAAGCTGGGGAGGAGGACGCGCCCCAGGGACGACACAAGACGCCCCCGCCCCCAACTCTCCCCACAGACGTTTGCTTGTGAAATGTGTAATCTGTTGGGCGTCTCCAGCGCTGGGAGGGGAGAGGAGGGGGAGGGGAGAAGGGGAGAGGATGGGGGAGGGAAGGACATTCCCGCGTAAAGTCCCCTCCTCACCCCGAAGGTGAAAAATCCCGACCGTCTCCCCCGGCGAGGACTGCCGGCCGCCGGCGGGGCCTCCCCGCTTCCCCGGCCTCGAACCCCCGTGCCTCCACTGTCCCCGGGACTCCCGCCCTCGAACCCCGAACCCCGGCACTCCCAGGGTCCTGGGCCGCCCCGGGCCAGCTTACCCGGTAGGTGCTCTCCGTGAGCCGGTTCACCTCCTCCGGCCCCCGCGACATGGCTGCAGCCGCCGGGCTGGCGAGCGCGGGAGAACGCGGCCGGGCCTCGTGGCCGCCCGACCCTGGGCGGCGGGAGCGCCGGGGCGCGGCTGAGGGGCCCTCGAGGGTCAGCCGCCTCCACAGCCGTCGGCCGGGGAGTGCAGGCGCGCGCCTCCGCGTCCGAAACGTCAAAACTTGCAGCGCTACCGCCACCGCCGCAGCCGCCCTGGAGGAACTGAGGAGAAGCGGCCCAACCCTTCTAGAGCGAGCAGGGCTGGCCAAGCGGCCCCACCTGAGGCGGGCGGGGTGGGCGGGGCGGCCGCGAGGCGGGGCGGCCCGAGTGGGCGGGACTACCCCACCTGAGGCGGCAGGGGCAGTGGGAAGGAGGCGGGCCGAGCGGGCGGCCCGTGGTGGGCGGGTCAGTGAGGCCCGTGTGGGCGGGGCAGAGGCGCGCTGAGCCGAGCGAGCCGAGCAACCCTTCTTGAGGCGGTGGGTGGGCGGAGTGTAGCGGCCCCCATGTGGGCGGGGCGAAGGTGAGCTGGGGCAACCGTCCCCACCTGAGGCGCGCTGGGGCGCTGGGGCCCGGACCCCGCGAGGCTGTTCTGCTTGGAGCCCATACCGAAGTCCGTCAGGCCTTTGTGGTCCTAGAGCCCTGTAGTGCCCCTCTCAGTACGGGCGACGAATGCCCTGACACCCACGCTCTCCGCGGGCGCTACCCCAGCTGCCTTTTGGGGACTCGGAAAGAGGGTCCCACGTCCCCCAGTTGTATTGATTTCCCTGCTTGACACCTTCCTGCGCACCCGTGTCCCTGACCTCAGATCTGCGGGACCCCAGGACATAGGCTCTCATAGGTGGAGGAAAGGGGCTGCCACTTGCAGCCCTTTTTGGAAGCTCCTGATATATGAAAAAATTAATAAATGCCACGATCTGGTTACAGAAATAGCAGTACGTTTTTAAACTTTGCTCTAAGAAGGACCTTTAATTCAATGCGATGTAACCGTGCTATTCACAAGATCGTGCTATTCACAAGATCGAGATTTAGAAGACCGTGGTGAGTGCAGGTGTTGTGGAGTAACTCCCCGTTCTGTCTCCATCCCAGCCCCAGCCCAGACCCTGAGGATCCAGAAAAGTTTCCTGTTTTCCGAGCGGGAAGCACGGCTTCGTATCTGAGACACTCACCCAACAGGGCAGGAGATCTTATGCTGGATTTTAAAAACGTCTATCTGGGTGCAATTTCATCTTTTATGGGCTTGTTAGGTCATGAGGCTTCTAAACTGCTCCTGTTATAAAATTCACTGGGAAATGTACACAAAGAAAGCACTGTGTGACCTAGGTGGGAACACCAGAGCATGAGATGCAGCTGGACTTAGAACCAACAACTTGGACTCTGGGACAATGTTATCAGGTTTTGCAAGCTATAAAGCATATCATGCTTGGGAACCAAAAGGTTATGTGTCCTTGGGTGTTGGGGGAAATAACACAACAGCCCTAGGCTTCAGGCAGTGGAAGCAGCTGCCTCTTTCCTAACAGATTTCTAGCATTTGACTCATAAGATTTGCCAGGTGGGTTTTATTTGCCATATTGAGTGAACTGATGACCTTATCATTATCACCGTTACCTATTGGGCTCTTCAAGGATGTCTGTCGGTTTTTATTTAAACTTGAAAATCGCTGCCTTAACTTTGCAGGTCAGGTTGGTTACCTTTTGTTTTAGAACCTCCCTCTGTGCCTTCTGATGAATGGGGTCATTTCACCCTTTGCTGCAAGGCAGTCAGCCGAGGAGCCGGAAAGAGAGCAGAGGCTTAACCGTTAACACCCCACAGCTCAGCATTGTGGTTTGGGGCAATTAATAAACCACCATAAAACCAGCCCATACCTCAGATGGCCCAGTTTGATTTCCAAGGTTGGAATTTGATTGAAGGACCAGGTTCACAGTTGTATGCAAATCTTCAAACAGATATTTAACTGTCATATTGAACTCTTTAGAAGTCTTAGAGGATGGTCAGCTCTTGGTCTCTACCAACATCAGGACTAGGGCCACTCAGTCCCAAATAACAGGAGAGTATTGATTATCTGCTCTGTGCCAGGGGCTCTGCTGGGGGCAGGAGGAGTGCAGAGCGTACTGGCCTTGACCCAAGCCTTTCATACATGTGCAGGAGGTAGAATTTAAGGAGGACTGCAGTGAAAGCTGTAGTAGAGGTACAGTCAAATGTGCTATAGGTTTAAAAAGATGGGCGCACTCTCCAAAGGCCATTTGTATTAGGCTCTTCAGGTGTGTGGTTTCATGCAAACTTGAAAACCCTCAGTCTTAGTTGTTCTGAGATTTCATGATGCTCAGCGTGAAGTAAAGTGAATCAATAGAAAGGAATGACTCAGGAGAAGGTGAGAGGCAGATTCTGCCTGCTGAGAAAGCACTGCAGCTGCTCTCCAACTGCCCGGAACCCCGGCCCGAAGGGCTGACCTGGCCTCAGAGGAGATCAGCTCCACACCTTCAGGGGCAGGCAACCAAGCTTTCCTCTCTTAGCTCCTGCTTGCGTTTAAATAACCAAAAATCCTGTTTATGTTAACAAAAGTTGTAAGATGCAATTGCCGGTGACAACATCAATAAGATTTTGAAAGCCCCACTCCAAACTGTCTCTTGTTTTGAGGTTTATGCCTTTTTGTTTTTGGCCGTGTCGTGCAGCTTGTAGGATCTTAGTTCCCCGACTGGTGCCCCCTGCATTGGGAGCACAGTCTTAAATTAACCACTGGACCACCAAGGAAGTCCAAGGTTTATGCCTTCTTCTGAACTTACTGTGGGGCCTGCCAATGGGCTCTCTGCCTTGATGGGTGCCCTGGGATGTCCACAAGAATTCCACTATGTTTTGTGACCGAAGGGGTCCAAGCCGATAATAGTAATTTGGGGCAAATTACCATTTAAAGACCCAGAGATTAGATGTGGCTTTAAGTGTTCCTATTCTGAAAAAGCAAATGTAAATTGAAAACTCACTTGCCTTTCTGTAACTTCCTTCCAATCCAAGCAACACTAACTTCTCCAGCATGCCAAATTTATTTCTGCTGTAGAGTTGGTTTTTTTTTCCCCTAAGTTCCCCAACTAGGGATTGAGCCATGCCCTCAGCAATGAAAGCACAGAGTCCTAACCACTGGACTGCCAGGGAATTTCCCTGCTGTAGAGCTTTTCACTAGCTGTTCCCTCTGCCTAGAATGTTCTCCCCACTACAGTATTTCCCTGTAATGTGGATTTCAGCCTACAGGGACCTTCCTTCACAACCACTACATCTGCTTTCTGTCTCAGTAAATTTGCCTATTATGAACATTTCATATAAATGGAATCATACCATATATGGTTGTTACAATTGGTTTCTTTCACTTAGTACAGAGTTTTCAAGGTTCATCCTTGTTGTAGCATCTAACACTACATCATTCTTTTTGATTGCCGAATAATATTCCATTGTATGGATAAACCACATTTGTTTATGCATTCATCCATTGATGGACATTCAGGTTGTTTCCACTTTTGGCTATTGTGAATAATACTGCTGTGACCATTTGTGTATAAGTTTTTGTGTGGATGTATATTTTCACTTCTTTTATGTACATGCATGGGAGTAGATTTGCTGGGTCATAAGGTCATTGTGTGCTTAACATTTTTAAGAATCACCAAACTGTTTTTCAAAGTGGCTGCATCATTTTACATTTCCACCAGCAATGTATGAGCGTTCCACATCTTTGCCAACACTTGTTATTGTCTTTCTTTTTGATTATAGCCATCCTACAGGGTTTGAATTGTGGTTTTCATTTGCATTTCCCTAGTGGCTAATGATGTTGAGCGTTTTTCATGTACTTCTTGTATATCATCTTTGGAGAAATGTCTATTCAGATCCTTGGCCCTTTTTTAAAGTGTTATTTTATCTTCTTATTGAGTCATCAGAGTTCTTTATTTATTCTGGATACAAGTCCCTTATCAGATACATAGATTCACAAATATTTTCTCCTTTTCTATGGGTTGTCCTTTGAAGCACAAAAACATTTTAAGTCCTATTTATCTATTTTTTTCCTTTTGTTGCTTTTGATTTTGGTGTCATATCTAAAAAACCATTGCCTAACCCAAGGTCACAAAGATTTACCCCTATATTTTCTTCTAATAGTTTTAGGTCTATGATGCATTTTGAGTTAATTTTGGGGTGTAGTATAAGAAGAGGTCCAATTTCATCCTTTAGCCTGTGGATATCCAGTTGTTCTAGCACCATTTGTTGAAAAGATGATTCTTTTCCCCATTGAATTGTCTTGGCACTCTTATAAAAAGCCACTTGAGGGCTTCCCTGGTGGCGCAGTGGTTGAGAGTCCGTCTGCCGATGCAGGGGACACGGGTTCGTGCCCCGGTCCGGGAAGATCCCACATGCCACAGAGCGGCTGGGCCCATGAGCTATGGCCGCTGAGCCTGCGCGTCCGGAGCCTGTGCTCCACAACGGGAGAGGCCACAACGGTGAGAGGCCCACGTACCGCAAGAAAAAAAAAAAAAAAAGCCACTTGACCGTAAATGTAAGGGTTTATTTCTTGACTTTCAATTCTGCTCAATTGATCTATACATCTATCCTACCACGACACTGCCATACTGTCTTCATTACTGTAGCTTTGTAGTAAGTTTTGAAATTGGGAAGTGTGAGTCCTCCAACTTTGTCTTTTTGTTTGTTTGTTTTTTGTCTTTTTTCAAGATTGTTTTGGCTACCCTGGGTGCCTTGTACTTCCAAATCAGTTTTAGGATTTGCTTGTTAGTTTATGCAGGAAAAGCATCAGGAATTTTGATAAGGATTTTATTAGATCAGTTTGGGAAGTATTATTATCTTAACCATATTATACCTTCTGATCTATGAACACAGAATGTCCTTCCTTTTATTTATGTCTTCCTTCATTTCTTTAAACAATGTTTTATAGTTTTCAGAGTACAACTTTTATACTTTTGCTCAATTTATTCCTAAGTATTTTATCTTTTGGATGCTATTATAAGTGAGATTGTTTTCTTATTTTCATTTTCAGACTGTTCATTGCAAGTGTACAGAAATATAATTGATTCTTGTAACCTGCAATATTGCTGAACTTGTTCATTAGTTCTAGTAGTTAGACTGAGGAAATTCCCTTCTATTCCTAGTTTATGGAGAGTTATCATCATGAAAGAGTGTTGGATTTTGTCAAATGCTTTTTCTTTGTCTATTGAGATGATCATGTGTTTTTTGACCTTTATTCTGTGGATTTGGTGTATTACAATGACTGATTTTTATGTGTTGAATCCACCCTGCATTCCTGGGATAAATTCCACTTAGTCATGGTATATAATACTTTTATCGTTGCTGGATTCAGTTTGCTAGTATTTTGTTGATGACTCGTGTCTATATTCATAGGGGATATTGGTGTATTGTTTTCTTGTGATGGCTTTGAATGGTTTTTATATTAGGGTAATACCAGCTCTATAGAAGGAGTTGGGAAGTGTTCCCTCATCTTCTATTTTTTGGAAGAGTTTACGAAGAACTGGTATTTATTTTTCTTCAAACGTTTAGTAGAATTCATCAGTGAAACCATCTAGGTCTGAACTTTGCTTTGTGAGAAATTTCAAAATTACTAATCCAATCTCTTGCTATAGATCTTTCAGTTTATTTTTTAGAGTGTTATTTCCTTAGGTTTCTATTCCTTCATGTCTTTCATCATTTATGATATTACTTTATAGTCTCTACCAGATAATTCTGTGTGGTTTTTGTTTGTTTGTTTGTTTAATCTTGCCGGGTTTGGTTGTTTATTGTTTCTTTCATCCATGGTTGTATCTGCTGATTCTCTGGCATGGTGGACCCATCATTTCCTTACCTATTTTGGTAATTTTTAATTATGAGGTCATCTTTTGTAGTGATCCATTTGTCATTAGGAACCCCATGTGACCTGAATTGTAAAGTATTCCTCCAGAAGTGTTTTGTATTTGTTCCTGCCAGGTACTCCAAGGAGCTCCCCCAGCAGACTGTAAAATTCAGACTCTGCACCTGCCCCATATCACAGGCTTGGGCTGTTAATTTCTCTTGGGATATATATTTTTTCTGTTCAAGACCCCAGTTAAGTCAAATTCCCATGTCCTCCCCCTGGGCCAATAAGTATTTAAGTATTTTTGAGTGCCCCTCTTATTGACACGTGGTCTTTTGAGGGTCCCACTGTGTGAATGGGTCTTAGTGTCTGCTCTCCTTTTTACACAGTCCTTATGTAAGTAAAACACCTAACATTCAAAACACCTGAACATTTGGGTCCATTTCCAGCTCCCATACTCCCATCCACACCCCTAAGAGCTGCCATATCCTCTGTTCCAGGGCTTGGTTTTCTTCCCTTTGTGTTTTTGGTATCTGTTTTCCTTTTTTCTTGCAAACTCAGCTATGTATTAACATATTTTTGCTACGTTTAACCTATAATTTAAAGTATTTGTAGCTGGAGAAATTCTGGGTCAGTCAGCCAGAAACCTAAAAGGGCCTTTGTAGTTTCCTTGTGAGACTGCTTATGGAGTGATAAAGGCTGGGCAAGCAGGAAGGATCGTGTACCAGTCTGTCTCTATCTGTATGTGGGCCTGGGCAAGGCATTTTTCACTTCTTGGTCTCAGTTTTTTTCACCTCTGTAATAGGGTAGTTGGTCTTCAAGTTACTTTTAGTTCTAAAATTGTCTGTTTTTGTTTTTTTTTTAAACTTCTGTCCACAGTGCTGATTCTGAAGTCTTTCTTTTTCTCTAGGTGCAGGTTGGCCTCTGTAAAGAGAGGCTCTTTGCCAGAGGCCAAGATAACCTGAGCATTCTTTATTTTTCCACGGGCAGAAAGGGAGACACTGGTCTGTTGTCCTGAAAACACCACAGTGAGTTGGCTTCACGGGGAAATGGCCAATCTGTGGAAGTGGATCTGCCTGGCCTATCTTCTGCCTTGTCTTTATTTTTCCATGGGAAAGCATCAGCAGAGAGAGCCCCAGACTTTCTTTTCCTAAGCAGATTTGTTTTCTGTGTTTAGCTAATTCCAAACATCGACCACATCTGCAAGTTTCCTCTTCGTAGGACTTAAATCGTTGCTGGGTATGCCCAATATTTTCCCTTGATAAACAAGCGCAGTAAGTTCTGGAACAATTTTACCTTCACTTGGGAATTTTTCTGAGAGAGAAGACTTGGGGAAAGATGCTCTGAAGTGCTTTTACAGAAATCTATTGAGCCAGATAAGCAATTCTCATTTCCTTCCCTGTCCCTGCTGTGAAGCCACAAGGAAAACACCTGGATTGTCAAGCAGTTCCACAACGTGAACAGCAGGGGGCGCTGAGGGGGTGGAATATAAGGGAATATTCTTTTCCACCAGGATGATCTGTCTTTCAATGTTTCAATTCTCTTTCAGGGAGAGCAGAAGCCTGTCTCTGATGAACTTTTTTGTTTTGTCTGCAAGCCCACTTATCACACACCCGTCTTTGTATCCATGTGCCTGCTGGGTACCACCTCATCACATGGAGCCCCTTCAACTTTGGGCCCTGGCATTTCCAGTGAATTTGTTTCCAGACCAGCTCAGACCTCTGTAACCTTTCTTTCTGTCTACACGATGCCTCTGCTCTGACTCTGAATTTCCGTGGATCTATGAGAGCAATAAACGATGAGAGAATGCAACCTTTTACTAAAAGGGGAAGTATTATCCCCGTGGATCTTGAAATTCAGCACAAAGTGAAAATTTCCATTAGGCAAATGCATACAATTATAAATAATTAAGCAAAGGCCTTGAGTAGTAATTTATGTGTTTCTTTAAAAATGTCCCCAACCTACTGACATTGACCAGGAAGTACAAGAAATCTTGAGAATCAATGGAAACTCTGCTGAGTGCTAAAGGCAGACTTTGCCACGTAAGCCGGTTTGTAATGTCCCATTAGTATCCAATGACTATAAAACTTTTAGGATGCGTTTGGCTATGGTGTCAGGCGGTACCTGGGGCCCAGAAGTAGGAGTCACAGATTCATGGTAGAAAGAGCTTTGCTATTTTAATACTCTCAATAGGATGCACTTAACAATGAAAAGCATGCATTCTAGGTAGGCTTCATCTGTTGTGTTTACAGATATTGAAAGTCTATAGTTGTTATAACCTTGGTAAGGCAACAAGCAGGCACATAACGGCAAGTTTTCTACCATGTGGGCTGGAGTTAGGAATGGCAGAATAGACACAGTTCTGGCCAAAGAGATGAAGTAAACAAAGATCTGCTGAGGGGGAAAAAGCAAAAGAGTTGGGGGTTCAGGCAGCCGTTTGCTTGGCTCCCTAATAGCTTCCCAGAAAGCAGATGTGACTTCGGTGCTGCCGTCTTCCAAGCTTGAGTTAGCAAACGAGACTGACATCAACAAACTGAGATTGGCAAGTGGAGAGAGAGAGAAAAGGAGGACCCTGACTGTATCAGTGAGCACAGAGTTTTCTGTTCTTGCTGAAAGCATTCCTAAAGTGACGTACATTGTCATTAAAATTTGGGAGAATTTGAGATTGTGTTGAAGTCAACAAACACCAATGAATCTTCAAATGAAAAATCCAAATGGTGAAAAAGAGCTTCTTGAAACTTTAAATATATTTACATTTCTTCATCTGGGGGATGACCATCTTTTGGAGAGAAAACAAAAAAGACCCATGGACTGTCAAATAAGAACGTGATTATAGAGACCAAAGGGGGAGAATGTTATTAAAATTGGGACTCTCTTGGAAAATCCCCTATTGTGAGTTTATATCCTTAGGCCACTTTCCAAGAGCACTTTTATTTTACTTAAATTGAAGAACACAATTTTACACCCACTTTTCCAAGAGACACATTTCTGAATCATTTTTCAAAGTTGGCAAATAAAAACCGTGTAGAGATAAATCCCCTGCTTTGCTTTTGAGTCAGTCATTGTTCCCACCAAACAACAACGATGACAATATCCCCAGGGGCCCTGAGTAGAAAAGTCTTCATGCATTATTGTTAACTAAAATAATAGAACCATCTCTAGGGCTGTAATTGAGTTCATAATTCTTGGAAGATTTTTCCCATAGTAGCAGCTTTCTTCTAAACGCGAAAGGAGATGAGATTTTGGCACAGAATACCAGAGCTTCTGAGGTCACGAAACATTTGGATCTTTGATATTAAGCAGACAAAATATTTGGGTGTATTT
This sequence comes from Orcinus orca, assembly GCF_937001465.1. Lineage (NCBI taxonomy): Eukaryota > Metazoa > Chordata > Mammalia > Artiodactyla > Delphinidae > Orcinus > Orcinus orca. The sequence continues at coordinate 82,664,821 of NC_064574.1, read as the reverse complement.
CCTTTCCTTCTGACTGAGCTAGATGTTGGGTTATCAGGTTGACCCTTGGGTGTAGACTCAACGGATTCTTCCTCCATGTAGAAACAGCAGCTGAGAAAAAGGAACAGCGTTTGTGCCTTGTAATGTTGCCAGGCTGTTGTCAGCCTGACTCGACATCGGGGTAGCCCTAGGCTCCTGAGGCCTGTCCCCACTGTGACTTGGTGACAGGGGTCTCCTGCTGCCACTGAAATGGGACAGGGCACCAGGATGGTATGCCTGACATGGCGGGAAGGGAGTGGGATGGTAGGCCTGGTGAATTTCATTTCTGTTTAGTGATAACAGTCCCTATGTGACTTGGAGCAAGTCACATCCTGTCCCTGGGCCTCCATGTCCTGGTAGATCGGAATGAGGGTGGACAGTCCTGCAGATGACCCCGAGGGCAGCGAGAGGCCTCTTTTGTGGCATTTCTCTAGAGACGCAGCTACCCGGCCAGGCTCCCTCTCAGAATACACAGGAGCGAGAAGCAGCTGTGTAGGCCAGCCGGTCACCCTGTCCTGGGACTGCTGGCTGAAGGGAGGTCACGGGTTCACATTCTGAGGCTGCAGCCTGCCCCTTCCCTCCCCTGCCAGGCTGCCTTTGATCTCCAGATCACTTCACTCCACCGTCAACAGAGATTGCAGCTCACGCTGAGATCTGCGGGGGGCCAGTTCTTTCCCCCTCACCTTCAGGCCCTGAGCCTGTTGGTCGAGGCACGTGGAATTTCCACACCCCTCGCAGGTTGTGCAACTACTGTACAGATGCATTTTAAGTTTAATTACTGTTACTTTGTGCAGAGTGAACACTTGTTGATTTATTATGTTTTTCGATGGCCCACCCATCTGAATCACCGATGTTTAGCAATCGTCATGGGAGAGAAAGGGCCAGGTGACCAGGCTGAAAGCAACCATTCCTGGGTAACCGTCTGGAGAAGACTGCTTTGGAAGAAGCCAGGAACCTGCTGGAATTTGAACCCACATGTAAGAGATCTCCATTCCCTGATAGATTTGTTCTAACCTGGTTTGCCTGCCTCTCTGTGGAATACCTCTCTCCCCTTTCTGCCTTTTGAAATCATTTCTCCTGGCCTGATTTTGCTGCCTCTGCACCAGTGAGTAAGCAAACCCTCCGGTCACCTGCTTGCTGTGTGTCTTTGGGCAGGATACTTCCCCACTCTGAGCCTTTTTTTTCTCATTTGAAACATGGGAGTGAGATGCTGTGAGCTTTACACACAGGGCACTGATGGAGGCTGCCACAAGGTGCTGAGTGAGGGGTGGGCATTCTGAGACGCCCCTTCGTCGACCTTCCTTACGTCAGCGGCCGTGTCTCATCTGTAGGGTTTCACTCCACCTGGGTCACTCCAAGGAACCACATACTTCCTTGTTTGGGTGGGTCACAGTATGACTCACCTTGACCAGCAGCTCACCCTTGAGTCACCAGGAAGCCCGGGATGGATGTGACATCATCGGTAAACACAGCCAGTCATGGATATGGGGGCAGCTCTGTTTGTCTTGGAGATAAACGCCACCACTCTGGCTGGTGCTCAGTGGAGGAGATGAAGGACGGCAGGCCCTGGGCATTAACTTGGTGTGATGACGTGTCTGTGGAGGGACCCCAGCATCTCAGGGTGGGAGACATCCTCAGGGGTCACCCTGTCACTTTGTTACAGGAATCGAGAAGGGGGAAGCTGTGTCCTCAGCTGTGCAGGGAAAGGGTGCCCAGAGGCAGCCGTTCCTGTTGCCTGGTTTGCTGCTCTGAAGCTGAGCTCTAGTCTCCCCTGGGGTTGCTGTTATTTAAAGTCCAGGCAGAGAATCCCCTCATGCCCTGCTCCTGTCCTTATGTGTCTCAGCTCGACTATGGTGGCTCCCTTGAGGGCAGGGTGGGCTCCGAGCTCAGTGCCTGTGTCCACCACGGCAGAGAATGTATGGAGACCAATCTTCTTCCCCGGGTAAACGGAATACCCATTGGGACTGGAGTTGGCCATTTTCTTCAGGGCCATATCATTCTTGGTGATGACATGCTTCTGGACCCCAGGCTCTGGCCCAGCCCGGCCCCCGGCTGACGTGGCAGGTGCCCCTGGCTCCCTCCAGGGCTCTCCCGGGGCCAGGCTGGTGAGGCATAGGGCCTGTAACAACGTGCCCCGTGAACCCTACTGGAACCTGAGGCGGATGGAAAGGTCAGGAAAATGAGCCCATCTTTCTTTGAGGATTTGCTATTTTGTTCATCATAGTTTTTTTTTTTTTTTTTTTTTGCAGTAATTTTGATTTTCTAAAATGCCGCATTAAGATATCTTGCTCACCGAGTCAATTCTGTGCTGAGTCAACTGTCACCCTCACCTCACCTGTCTAGTCCTGTTCGTCCTGAATGCCCTCTTGTTGCTGTCCGTGAATCAGAGAGGTGTGGATGGACAGAAGGAGATGATCGCCCTGGGCCGCCCAGCCCTGGAGTTCCAGCTTGCCCTGCAGGGAAGGTGAAAAGGACGGTCTTGCTCTGGGGCTTGCATAGACTTGGAGCCTCTTAAACCTTCCTGAGCACCAGCTGCCTCCCAGGGCCCAGGAGGGCCTGGTGTGTGCCCGCTGCCCTGACTGCCCGCTCTGCCCACTAGATGGCGCGCTGGTTGCACAGGTGAGCACGGGGCCCCCTCCACCCCTGCCCCACCACCCCAGCTTTTGTGAATTGCTGGCCAGTTTGGAGAACACCTGTCCAGTTGATCCCCACCGCGGGCCCAAAGCATAGACGAGACTGAGGCACGGAGAGGCGAGCTGAGGTGACACACCTGATGCCTTTAACATATTAACATTGGCTGTGGGGTCTGGCATTGTACCTGCCATAGCCAAACTCCCCTTCCTCCTGGATCACTTTTTCTTGGTCTGTTTTAGAGGTACCTGTGCCAACCTGGTGAGAGCCATTGGACCCCTCCTTGGAAAAAGTTTGAAAATAATTTCCTGGGCTTCCAGAACAGCCCAGGAATAGATGAAGCACCTCTTTCCTGCACGTTTGCAGTATATGCGTTTGATTTGGGGTTTAGAGTTAACTCCTAACATTCTGTTTCAGATACGAATTTAACCATGCAATCCATCCATTCCTTGAAGAAATATTTATTGAGCACCTACTATGTGCAAACCACTAGAGATACTTGCCTTTGTGGAGCTCATGTTCTGGGGAGTTGGGGGTGGCAAATGATAAAAACAGGCAAAATTACAGTAGTTATTAATGCTCTAAATAGTCTCAGTTCTCCTTTTCTGGGCGCATGGTAGGATTTTACTCCCTGGTCTTGTGATTGCGAGAAACCATGTGGCCAGTTCTGCCCAATGAATTGAGAAATGATGTTACTTCCAGGCCAAAGCATTTGATTGCTGATGAGAGACCCTCTAGAGCCTTCCCTCTGCCCCTGGACGTGGAAACTAGAAACATTTCAGATGGAGGCTGTGCAGTCAGCCTAGGTCCCTGAGCCTTGTAGCACAAGTGAGAAATCAACATTTGTTTCTTTAAGTCACTGAGATTTTGAGGGTGTTTGTTATTGCAACAACAAAAGAAATCTTAAATAATTATTCAAAAGTAATTTGGGGGCTTCCCTGGTGGCGCAGTGGTTGAGAGTCTGCCTGCCGATGCAGGGAACACAGGTTCGTGCCCCGGTCCGGGAAGATCCCACATGCCGCGGAGCAGCTGGGCCCGTGAGCCATGGCCGCTGAGCCTGCGCGTCCGGAGCCTGTGCTCCGCAACGGGAGAGGCCACAACAGTGAGAGGCCCGTGTACCACAAAAAAAAAAAAAAAAAAAGTAATTTGGCTAACTTCTCTTCATTTATTTTATATTTATTAATATGTTACTTCTATGATGACAATAAAAATGATATTCTTAGGAAAAATAAATAAAATGTCTACTAGACCCCAAGTGGAGATGTGTGGGAGACACTGGATGATTGAGTCTGGAGTTAGGAGAATATAAATTTGGGAGTCATTGACAGAAAGATGGTATCAATAGTTTAACGTCTCAAAACACTTTGGCTGGTTATGAAGAGAAACTTTGAAGTGCAGCGTTATAGCCAGGGCCGATTCTAAGGGCTTAGATGAGGATTAGGGAAGACGATGTGGTGAGCTTACTGTCACCTTTGATGGTGTCAGGGAGGTTATTCTGTTCTCTTTGCTTTAGGAATGTCAAGGTCATGGTCCATTGCATCATGCAATGCTCCTCCATCCTACTAAATTTCATCTTTTGCTAAATCCTGGGAGAAGTTCTGCTTTCCCTGAGGAACTGACATGCTTCCTCTTTCCCCAAAATGAAAATCATGAAAAGATTGTGTGTCTCTTTTCTCTTCAGTTGCCAGGGAGCTCAAAGCCAAATTTGAAACTCAACTTTACTACATTAACCACTTGCACCTGTAAAGCCTGCATATTTGTGTTTTTACTTTCCCTCCCCCTGACTTCTTACTTTAAATTCCCAGTCTTAATTTTTAAAATTTTTATTTTATCATGTGTTCTTGCTAGAGTCATCTCAAGTCTATATGGAATGAGGTGGAGTGTAAAATAAAGAAAGGAATGTAACTGAATAGAGTTGCAACTCATTTATAAGTGAAAAAGATATTGAAATTTTGTCTCTAAGATAATTTCCTATATGCAGTCTTATATTCCAGCTGAATTTCATTATAAAATTGAAAATGTGTTCCTCAAGGAAAAAGAATCCTAGTTCTGAAATGTTATAAAAATCACACTTTTAAATTGCAGCAAATATGTAAATTCACATATCTTAAAGAAAGCAAGTTATTGTAAGATACTGAGAATAATATGCAAAATAAGTCATAGAATACAAATGCAAAAGAACTAGAGTTGTTTTGATGTTTTAGGACAAGGATTTAAAGCTTGTGGGAAAAAGAATGTGAGTGTTGCTAACAGGACATGCTGCTCTGTGAGACTCCACAGCCCACCTTTTTCCCGGAATTACTGAAGCAGGTTTCTCAGGGCTTAGTCAGCCTTGACTTTGCCACACACCTATAAGCACCTGATTTATTAGTCTGTCAATATCGGCTCTTCAAATCATTCATTTTTTAAACTTATTTAAAGAGGAACTGGTCTAAGTAATATACAGTAGGTGTGAATTCATGGATTTGCTGTTTTCTTAATGCACATTAAAATCAATGCATAGCTATTAAACGAAAAAATGATATAGTGTGTTCCCCTAAAAGCACCTCTTTCACCACATGCCCCCCCGCAGCACGTGAGGGGTTCTGCTCCCAGCCTTTGGAAGTTGCCAGTGGGTCTTGAAAACAACTAGATAAACTAGGCTGAAGGGAGGAGGGGCCCTGGCATCAGCTGAGATACATGTGTAACTGATTCAGCAGAGGCGGGAGGCTCCCCCCAGTTAAAGGGAAAATGAGGTGAAGTGCGGATATTCTTGCAGAACACACATGACAGAGTCCTGCAGAGTGAATGCTGAATGGAACCCTTGAGAAAGATCTTAAGAAAGCCAGCTGGGATGAGGACACTGCACTGCAATATGGTCACCACCCGCATCTAGTCCCCCTCCGGCTCTTGCCTGTTGCGATGCTCACCCATTTGGGCCAGCTGTACAAATACATCATTAGTTTCTAATAGTAAATCTTGCTCTTGGCTTTTAGAACTGTGGTTCTCCAATGTCGTCCCTGGACCAGCAACAGCATCACCTGGGCACTTGTGAGAGATGCAGACTCTTGGGCCCCACCCTAGCCCTGCAGGGATTCCAATGGATGCTGACGTTTGAGGACCACTGTTGTACAGTCAACAGAAGGCCATTGGCAAGGAGACCTGGGTTCAATGTCCAGGTCTGTAGCCAACAAGCTGTGACCTAACGTCAAATCACTCACAGATTCAGTCTCCTCAACCATAATGTGAGAAAACGCCTGGTTCTGAGCAGAGGTTCCCAGCCCAGAGGTCTATTAGAATTACCTGGCATCTTCTCAAATATGATGCTCCTACACCAGCTGCTGCAATACAGTCAGCCCTCCATATCCACGGGTTCCACATCTGTATTCAACCAACCTTGGAGATACATAGTATTTCCAACTATTTACATAGCATTTACATCGTATTTACAACTACTTACATAACATTTACATTGTATTAGGTATTATAAGTAATCTAGAGATGACTTAAAGTATACTGGAGGAAGGGCAGTAGGTTTTATGCAAATACTACACGATTTCATATAAGGAACTTGAACATGCTTGGATTTTGGAATCCTCTGGGGTCCTAGAATCCCTCTTGGATACTGAGGGATGACTGTACTTTATGATTCTGTTTATATTAAGGTCTGAAACAGGCAAAAACAAATCTGTAATGGGAACAATCAGAGCAGTGGTTGTCTGGGGAGATGGGAGGGGTGATTGGGAAGGGGCGGGAGGGAACTTTCTGGGCTGATGCTGCTATTCTGTCTCGATGGGAATATGGGTTACACAGGTGTATGCAGTTGTCAAAAATGTGTTGAATGGTACACTGAAGATTTGTGCATTTTATTGCATGCATATTTTACCTCAAAAGAAAAACAAAAGGGCTGTAAACAAATATTGGACTCTAGTTAATAGTTTATGTGCTGAAGTGTTTAGGGATGAAATGCACTGACATCCCAATTCATTTTGAAATACATCAAATTATTAGATGGCTTGTTGACTGGACAGAGAAATGGCTAGTTGGATAGATATGTGATAAAGTAAGTATAATATCCAATAAGATGTTAGTTGCAGAATCCAGGTGGTGGGTATACAAGTAATCACTGCAAAGTTCTTTCAATTTTTCTTTAAGTTTGAAAATTTTTATCATAAAATGTTGGAGGGGAAAATTCTGATGCTGGTATTCCACACTCACGTCTATTAGCTCAGGATCCTTCCTACCATTGGAAG